>NC_048597.1:184415903-185015903 GCF_003668045.3 Cricetulus griseus
CTGGAATTAAAGGCATGCACCACCACTGCCCTGCTACAAATTCATATTTTTTATACTATTTGTTGTTTGAGATTAGACCAACCCTGGGTCTGATGGGCAAAAAGATTTAGAATTCCAGGACAGCCTGGGCTACATAGTGAGACTGTTTCAAAAAAAAACAACAAAAACAAACAAACAAACAAACAACAAAAAAAAACAGTGAAGAAACAACAGCAAAAACCAACCAAACAAGCAAACAGGGCTGGAGAGATGGCTCAGTGGTTAAGAGCACTGTCTGGAACTGGGTGGCACACCCCTTTAATCCCAGCACTTGGGAGGCAGAGGCAGGTGGATCTCGGTGAGTTTGAGTTTGAGGCTAGCCTGGCCTATAAAGTGAGTTTCAGGACAGCCAGAAACCCTGTCTCAAACACAAAACAAAACTAAAAGAACACTATCTGCTCTTCCAGAGGTCCAGAGTTCAATTCCCAGCAACCACATGGTGGGTCACAACCATCTGTAATGAGATCTGTTGCCCTCTTTTGGCATGCAGGCAGAACACTGTATACATAATAAATAAATCTTTAAAAAAGTCGGGTAGTGAAGTGGTGGTACTTGGCTTTAATCCTAGTTCTTGGGAGTCAGAGGCAAGAATTGAGGTCATCCTGGTCTACAGAGTGAGTTTCAGGACAGCTAGGGCTGTTACATAGAGAAATCCTGTCTTGAAAAACAAATCACATAACAAAACAAAAAAGGAGATTTATTTATTTTTGTTTAATTTTATGTGTATGGGTGTTTTGCCTGCACGAATGTGCACCACTGGTGTATACAATACTTACAGAGGTCAGAGGCATCAGATATTTTGGAATTGGAGCTACAGACACTTGTGCACTGTTATCTGGGTGCTGGGAATAGAATCCGGGGCCTCTGGAAGAGCAGTCAGTGCTCTTAGCCACTGAGGCATATCTCTCTTCAGTCCTAAAACCTTAAAAACCACTTGGGAATTTGAGGCAGGTGGATTGCCGTGAGTGCAGAACAGCCTGGGCTATAGCACAAGACCCTACCTCAAATGAGAGGGGTTGGGGACAGAGATGGAGAGGCTGACTAAATATTAAAATGTAATCTCTGACTTGCTCATATTCAAATTCAGTCTCCAAATCTAGGCTAATTTATTTGACCTTCCCATAAATCCAGAAGATCAGGACTAAAAATCATAATGAATCTAGACCCAAACTGACATGCTACTCAGACCTTACCACAGGTGAGGAAGCAGCCACATTGCCCAAGTGGCTGCTTTCAATATGTGCACTCATGGATTGCCTCTGCTTTAATCTTTTTAGCTTTTTTTGGGGTGGGGTGGGATTGTGCCAGGAGTCAGACATAGGGCCTCAGGCATGCTAGGCAGGCATCCTACAGCTGAGTCACACCCTCAGCCTCTGATTTATCCTTAGATAAAATAAGTATTTTGCTATTATCTTACCAGTTATTTTACTCTATCTTTATTGTCTTACAGAGAAAATAACTTTGAAGGAGAGATGGCTGCTGGAGAGATGGCTCATCGGTTAAGAAAACTGGCTGCTCCTCCAGAGGCCCTGAGTTCAATCCTCAGAAACCATATGGTGGCTCACAACCATTTCTAGTGAGATCTAGTGCCCTCTTCTGGCGTGCAAGCATACATGCAGGCAGAACACTATGTATATAATAAATAAATCTTAAAAAAAGAAAGGAATGTTGGGGATGATGAGTAGAGTTTTGGTTTTATTTTGTATTTGTGTGTGTGTGTGTGTGTGTGTGTGTGTGTGTGGTATATGTGCATTTCCACTCATATATATGCATATGTATGTGTGCATGTATGTGGAAGCCAGAAGTGGATATTGAGTGTTGGCTTCACTAGCTCTCTGCCTTATTTTTTGAAACAGGATCTCTCATTAACCTGGAGTTCACTGATTTGGCTAGATAGACTAGTGGAGGATCCATCAGTCTGCCCACTCCCCATTCCCCAGTGGGTTACAGGCTTGTACTGCCATATTGGCTTTTGCATAGATTCTGGTGATCAAAACTCAGGTCCTCCAGAGTGTGTGTGTGTATACACATAGGTACACTCAAGAGCAACCCAAAATGGGTATGGAAGACAAAAGACAGCTTGTAGGAGCCAGCCCTCCCCCTTCACTTGTAGGTTCCAGTACAAGCACCTGTACTTGATGAATCGTCTCACTGGCCGGTCTGTACTCATTTTGTGGTGCTAGCTTGGTAGAAGGTATGTATCCCAGGCTGGTCTTGAATTCATGGCAACCTTCCTGCCTCAGCCTTCCAAGTATTGGGATTGGGATTATAGGTGTGGGACACCATGTCCAGCTAAATGGTGATATACATTATTTGTTATGTTTGGCTTTTTGAGATAGAGCCTCACTCTGTAGTCCTGGCTGGTTAGGAACTCAGTTTGTAACCCAGCCGGCCACAAATTTGCAACCCTCTTGCCTCCACCTCCTGAATGTGGGTTTTGTGTGAGCCGCTAGGCCAGGCTCCTATACTCCTTTGTTTTAGTAAGTATACTTAATAGCAAGTGCTATGATGAAAGTCCCTTGCAGCTTAGTGGGGTCCACGTATTTTGGGCTTGCTAGCCAAGCACTCAGACCTGAGGCCAAACATTCAGCCTGAGACAGTTTATTACTGAGCCCAATAGGAGTGATCATAGCTCAAAAACAATGATTCAAGTGGTTATTTCACATGCTCCAATGTGAAAATAGTTTGATGAAGTTTTTAATTACAAAACAAAAAAAAATCTCAGAAAAACAAAACAAAAAGCCACAAGTCCAGGCATTTTTCTGTTCATTGGTGGGAATGGGCAGGTCACAATAAATCAAAACTATGGGCCTTGGATACTATTGGAAATGTTTGTTAGTTGCTTGGTTGTTGGCAGCAGATGGTCAGCCAAGTTAATGCATTCCAAAGGTTCCACCTCGTAACCATAGGACGCCAGATCAGACAAAAAGCTGGATGAATGTCTAGGTAGGGGGCTAGAGATAGTCCCAAAGATTGTTTCTGGATCTGTAACACTCCAACCAACATTTTTTTCTTTCCTAGTTTTTCTAAACAGGGTTTCTCTGTGTAGTCCTGGCTGCCCTGGAACTCACAAATATACACCCTACCTCTGCCTCCCAAGTACTGGGATTAAAGCTACTACCACCAAGTTCAATCACCATTTAAAATTCTTTTAACAGGGGTGTAGCCTTTCCTAGGAATTTCAGCTCACACAGTTGTGAGGCAAGGTCTCACTGAGTTGATCATGCTGGCCTTGAACTTGCTATTCTCTTGCCTCAACCTCCTGAGTGGTTGTTATAGGGCCTGTGCCATCAGACCTGACTGTATTTGGTTTTTGGTAGTGTAGGGATAAATGGGTTTATTATATAGTAGGGTACCCTGTAGTGAGATATTCCCCCCCCCCCCCCGCCCCTACATCTGTAGCACTGACCACTCCCATTTGGGTGTGGTCACAGGTTGGGACATGACAGAGCACCGTTTCTGGATCCTTGGAGCTGGAACCTGCAGTGGTCACCCACCTCTTGTGTAAGTGTCTTCTCCCTGAATAAACTTCACTTAACCTATACTGAGTCTAGTGAATCTTGATTCCCACACGATAGTACCCTCAAGTGGTTTTGGTTGTTTTGGAAAGAGTTTTACTATGTAGCCCAGGTTGGCCCTGAAATTCTGGTCCTCATGCTTTTGTGGAGTACTCAGGGTACAAGTATCCCCACATGCCTTGCTTTGAACACTTTTTAAGATTTATTATTTTTAATCACTGTCATTATCAGTTAAAATTTTTATTTCTTAAAAGTATTTTAGAACATGTATTTATATCTTTTTTATTAAAAGATATTAAAATCCTTTCATGTTCAAAAATTAGGCACACTAGACTTAAAAACAAACATTCTCTAGAACATTTTATCTTCAGCTGTCAGGAAGATGTATTTTCAGAGAGTGTGTTGAAAGTTAGGAAAATCGATGGTTCTGGTTCTGTCAGGGGCAGTATTTAGGCTGTTATTTTGATAAAACCCAGTTGCTTTGATGTGATTCGAGAACACTTGTTCTTTTGGAGTATACCTGCAGGGAAAGAACTGGGGCTTGGGCGAGAACGCACCATACTGGCTAGAATTGGTTTTGTACATGATCATCTGTGGTTTAGACAATGAGGTGGTTGTGTGGAATGTCTTGGGGTCCAACATACAGGAGAACACAGGGTTGCCAGGGTTCACACATGGAGCCGATGGTTCAGGTTTCATTTCATCTGAAGTCAAAGTACTTTTCTTAACCTAAAAGGCACACAAACCATCTTCAATTACTCAGGAGCAGACTTAAACCTATCCCCCCCCCACCCTCCTTTTCATATCCTCTTTTCTTGGTTTGTTTGCTTGCTTGCTTCCTTTTTTTTTTTTTTTTTTTTTTTTATTCTGAGACAGGATTTTATTATGTAGCTTTGGCTGGACTGGAGCTCACTATGTAGGATCAGGCTGTTCTGGAACTCATACAGATCTGCCTGCCTTTCTAGTGCTGGGATTAAAATCTAGGGCTACCATACCTGGCTCTCTCTGGCACTCTCTCTCTGGTTCTCTTCTCTCTCTCTGGTTCTCTTCTCTCTGTCTCTGGTTCTCTCTCTCTCTCTCTCTCTCTCTCTCTCTCTCTCTCTCTCTCTCTCTCTCTCTCTCTGAAAGGGTCTCAAGTGGCCCCGTCTAGCCTAGAACTCTGTGTGAAGCTGCAGATGACCTTGAACTTCTGACCATCTTGCCTTCAACCTTCCAACCATCAGTGTCATGTCATGGGCCATCACATCTGGCTACATTTTACTTGTAGCCCGGCATTTGGTGGCTTTTTAAGTTGCACTGGACAAAGGATTTAAAAGACTAAATGAGGCAGGGCGTTGGTGGTGCACGCCTTTAATCCCAGCACTCGGGAGGCAGAGGCAAGTGGATCTCTGTGAGTTTGAGGCCAGCCTGGTCTCCAGAGCCAGTGCCAGGATAGGCTCCAAAGCTACACAGAGAAACCCTGTCTGGAAGAACAACAACAACAACAAAAAGCCACCAAATTACAGACTTTGCTGTGAAGCCATATATTGAGGCCTCTGTTCTGAGTGCCCCTGGCCTATCCAAATGTATGCCGCTGTTCTTTCATGGCTCTCCTGTTCTCTTAGTATCTGTGCTGCAACTTACAAAACCTGAATTTGTTTCCTAATAACTCCAGCCTTGCTTTGTACTTAATGCCCGAATCTCTTGTCATCAGTCAAGAATCTTTCTTGTCCAGATTTCTTGTCCTGCTGCTCTATTTAGTAGAGTAGCCCTGTCCACCAATGTGACTGAAGCCCTATCATTTTCTGGTTCTTTGAAACACAGTCTTAATTCTGTGATCCAGACTGAACTCAAGAAACTACTCCTGCCTCAGCTTCCTGAGTGCTGTCATTGCAGACTTGTGCCACCATGCTTGGCTATGAGATTCCTGTACTAGCTCAGTAACTTTTTGTTTGTTTTTTCTTTTGTTTGTTTTGTTTTGTTTTTTTTTTGAGATACAGTTTATCTGTGTAACTTTGGAGGCTGTCCTGGAACTCACAATGTAGACCAGGCTGGTCTCGAACTCTGCCTTCCTCTGCCTCTGCCTCCGAGTGCTTGGCTGAGATCAAAGGCGTGTGCCACCATGGCCCGGCATGACCTCACATTTTTATTCGATAAACCTACACAGTTAAAAATTAGGCAGTAGCATAGTGTGGCTTACAGAGTTAGCCACCATTGCTGGCTGCTTTTCTTATTTTAACGATAATGATAAGGTAGAGTTGGCTCCGGTGTGGCACATGCACACCCTTTAGTCCCAGCACCTGGGTTCAAGGCCAGCCTGGTCTACAGAGCAAGTTCCAGACAGCTAAGGAAGACTACATAAAGAGAAACTTGCCTTGGAAAACAAAAATTTAGGGGCTGAGGATGTGGTTTAATTAGTAGGAAGCTTGCCAAACAAATATATAAAGAGGCCCTGGGTTCATGTGAAGAACCACATGAACTGGGCATGATGGCTCATACCTGTAATCCCACAGAGGATCAGAAGGGTCATCTCAAGTTACAAGGGACATAGAGGCTATCCTGGGATACAGGAAGCCCTGTCTCAAAAAAAAAAATCTAGAAATTGGAATTCTAAAAGAATGTGGTGTAAGACACAAACTTCAATCTAGATGTGACCCACTTAAAAATGGCTAAAAACACAAACAAAACCCAAACCACAGATTTTGGGCTAACTTGAAGGAAAATTGAATGTAAACATTAAAATGCTGAATAAATGGATTTTTTCTTTTGAGACAGGTCCCAATAATTACTTGGCCCCAAACTGCTGGCAGTTTTCCTGCCTTAGGCTCCACAGCGCTGGGATTCTAGGTCTGGGCCACCATGCTTAGTCATACCATGGGCTTTCTTTGGTTATTACTATCCACTTCAGTTAGTGAGGACTCCAGTTTTCATCAAATCACCCTTGCTACTACTACTGACACTAAGAACTTCAGCTCCAGATATAGTCATTTTTAGAAGTCACTTCAAATAATGCAAATCACTTAATGATTTATCTACTATCACATCAGGGTCAATGCGGTCAACTTCCACCTTTTAGATCTCCATTGTAACTGGAGATGTTTATAGGTAAGCAAAGTAACTACCACTTTACCCCACTCACTGTAAAAGCAGCTTTGTTATCTGAATTTTAGCCTTCTTGGAGTTCTAAGAGCAGTTTGTGCGGTATACGCCTGTAATCTCAATATTTGGGAAGCAGAGGCAAAAGTTTCTGGAGTTCAATGTCAGCTACATAGAGAAAAGTGAGGTCAGTCTGAAATACTCTGAGAAGCTGTCTTTTTTTTTTTTTTTTTTTTTTTTTTTTTGGTTTTTCGAGACAGGGTTTCTCTGTGTAGCTTTGGAACCTATCCTGGCACTCGCTCTGGAGACCAGGCTGGTCTCGAACTCACAGAGATCCACCTGCCTCTGCCTCCCAAGTGCTGGGATTAAAGGCGTGTGCCACCAAAGCCCGGCTGAGAAGCTGTCTTAAAACAAACAAACAAACAGACAAAACCTCCACCCCAAACTCCTCTCTCACTTAAACAAAAACAAGGAGTCAGGGAATATACCTCCTTGGAGGGTGCTTTCCTAATTTGTGTGAGGCTTGAGATTCAGTTCCTGGTTACAGCAACACAAAAAGCAGGTCTAGTTGTGAAACCAGCTTTTGCCCAACATCAGCTACTTGAATGGCTTCCTTTGTTATTTACTCATTAACTAGGTAAAGGACAGAGGAAAGTTAGCGATCCTTGGGTGAGTGCACTGCGTTCCCCCTCCCCGATCCTTTTAGACAATACATACTATAAATGATATCAAAATGAAGGTACTAGGGCTGGAAAGTGTAGTTCTGTAGTAAAGCGGTTGCCTATCATTCACAAGGCCCTGGATGAGATCCCCACGAGTGCAAACATAAACACAATAAAAAACATCCTGGTCAAAAGCATCACCCGTTTGTAGTGAGGTGCTGCCCTTACACCTACAATTACTTAGTGGATCGTGCATTTACACTTGTAAATGTAAAAGTCTGGTGACTAACTAGGTGAGTGAGTGGAAGTAGATGGTGCCTCAAACACCGTCAAAGAATTTGACTTTCAAAAACATCTAGCCTTCCACCCAAACCCACCAAGTCCCAGTCGGTCGGTTTCTCCATCTTCAAAATCTTTTCAGCAAAAGCAGCTCTTTCTTGATGGCGAGAAGTCTGGCGAGGGCGCAGGGTCCGGTCTTCTCACTGAATCGACGAAAAGCAGCAGCAAGGACGAAGCCAGAACGATCCGTGTGGCTTCTGGAGAGTGAAAGAGCTGGTGAAAACCCTGTCTTCTAGTGTAGCAGCCAGTCTCCACGGCAACGGGTTGCAGGCGTGGGAGCCCGGATGTTGTGGGGATCCGCGGTGGCCCCGCCCAGCTTCCGGCAGCCTCGGGGCGGAGGGCCGCACGGCTCTTCGGGAGTCGTAGTTCTTTCTCCCCGCCGCGGGCCGGCGGGAGGCTCAGGAGGAACTACAGGTCTCGGCATGCTTCGCGGCACCGCGCCAGCCGCCGCTTCACGCCCGCGAGCAGGTTGTTGTTTTTATGAGGCGTCACTGGCGTTTGGAGCCCGGACTCCGCCACGGTGACAGTCGGTGCGGTCAGGCAGAGGAGGCGCTGCCTTCAGGTAGGTCCCCCCCAGGGGCGCAGGTCCCGAGGATGGGAAGGTCGCGGTCTGCAGCTCGTGCCTTCGGGTGCAGCTCCGGGAGGCTGTCTTCTGGCTGTCGCCTCGGTCCTCGCGCTCGGGCAACCTCGGGTGGAGGGCGCGACCTGGCGGGCGTGAGGCGCGGGCTCGCGGGCTGCAACCCCCACGAGCTCCGGGCTGGGCGCCCTGGGATTCGGGTGCGGCTGCATCCATATGCTGAGATGCGGCGTGCGTCACCCTGCGGCCGTCACCCTGCGGCGGCTCTGAGGTCCCGGGTGTCAGAAATAGAAAAGTGCCAGCGTGCAGCCCAGAGATGCGCTCCTACTCATTCCTGAAGCCGTCCTGCTCCTCTACCCTTCCTCGCTTTCATCTTCTTCCCCTACGGGGCCTCCCCAGCGTTGGTCAGGCTCGCGGGGGCTTGCCCTCATTAGTAGCTGTGCATATGCAAGACGTGTTTACCTTTCATTTGTCCCAACTTTGCCAGGGGCAAAATGCCCCAACCCGAGAAACGTGCACCACCCTCCCCCACGTTTGCTTTCTTAACCGTATGGAGTTGCTTGTACCCAGAATGGGCAACCAATTAATTACTCTCAGTTAGTGCTTTGCGTCTTCCAGCAAGGTCACGTAATTCTTGAAATGTCAGCGTTAACTCCCCACCTCCCCCTTTGGTTTTCTGAGATAGGGTTTCTTTGTAGCACTGGCTGACTTAGAACTTCTGTACGAGATAGCTTGCCTCTGACACACCTGAGTTTGGGATTAAAGGCGTGTGCCACCACCACCCAGCTTTAAGGTCCTGGTTTTAATAATTTACTGCTCCAATAAGTTCAAGTCTGGGATGGTTTTAGGTTAATGCTCAATCGGAGGTGCTTTTTTTTTTTTTTTTTTTTTTTTTTTTTTTCTTGCCATGTAGCTCTGGCTGTCCTGATATTACTTATAGCCCAGGTTAGACCTGGGAGTTTTCTTGCCTAAGTCTCCTCTAAGTACTGTGGTCATAGTTGAATATCACCAAGCCATGATGTTAATGCTATTTTAACCCCTTTACACTAAAATTGGAATTCCAGTCAAAGGTGACACCCCAGGCATTTGAAATGTGAAGCAGGAGGATGTCAAGTTTGGTAACAATCTGGGCAATATAGTGAGACATATTCCCAAATAAAAAGGTCTGGGAATTTAGATTTATTTATTTATTTATTTATTTATTTATTTATTTATTTATTGTACACTGCTTGTTTAATGTATGTGAGGCCCTGGGTTCAATCCTCAAGATGAGAAAAAGCAGACCCTGCAATCAGTTTTGTGCTCTAAACTGAAGAACAGACAATTCTATTTATATTGGAAATAGAGTTCAAGGGATATTTAGTTTTAAAGTGATTATGTAGGATGTGAAACTAAGCTATGTTTTTATTTTTTAAGATTTATTTTTGTGCCGGGCATTGGTGTTGCTTGCCTTCATGCCTAGCACTCTGGAGGCAGAGGCAGGCAGATCACTTGAGTCTGAGGCCAGCTTGGTCTGCAGAGTGAGTTCCAGGGCAGGCTTCAAAGCTACACAGAGAAACCCTGTCTCAAAAAACAAAAACAAAAAAGTATTATTTTTGTGTATTTTGCCTGCAAGTTTGTAAGGGTAGCTTGTGAGTGTAATGCCAGGCCATCTGGTGTGAGTGTTGGGAACTGAACTTAACATTTGCTCTTAACCATATATTTGGCCCTGGAATCTTTAAAGACTGTTTCATATAGCACCCGCCAGCTACAATTAGCTATGTAGCCTGGGGGTGTGGGAAGTGGAGACAAGGTTTCTCTGTGTACTCCTTGGCTGTTCTGGTATTCACTCTGTACACCAGGCTGGCCTTGAATTCACAATAGATCAACCTCCCTGTGCTTTCAAGTGCTGGGATTAAGGTGTTTGCCAACACACCCACCTGTTTTTGTTTTTAGATGTTTTATTCTGTCCAAGGACTGGGGTTTGTTGCAGTTTTCCTGCCTTAGACTCCTGAGTGCAGCTGTAAGCCAGCTTGAGCTCTTCATAAAATAAATTTATCTGTGAAACCTTTGTTGCTTTAGATGGTAATATTCATAATCTGTCTTGGGAGCATTCCTCCACATTTCAGTATTTTCTGTCTTTAGTTGTGTGTATTGTGTCTTGTGGGTACTGGGAATCAACCCCAGGTCCTCTGTAAGAACAGTCCGTGCTTTTAACCACAGAGCTATCTCTCCAGCCTGTCTTGTGTTGGTTTAACTGTGATTAGGCTTTGGCTCCATTCACAGGGTGTAAGAAACATTTGTACCAGATTAATGTGACTGAGCTACCAAATTCCACAGCATTGTTGTCTAGGTGAAATTGTATTTTTAAATAGCTTTATATTATTTAAATATAATTTTATTTTAAATTATTTGAATATGACTTGTAAAAACCGACAAGTTGTTTGGGAAAATGTCAAGAATGTAGCCTTCCCAGCCATCAATGCCCCTTTCTAAAGGTCTTTATTCCTAGTAACAATCAGATTTGGCTAGATTAAGGCAGCTAAATAGGTTGGTTTCAGTATTTACCATTTGCCTTATGCAGCTAAACAGGACCAAATCATCTTCCAGGTTGTGTTCAGAGATGGAGGTTAGTCCTTAAGGATTGCATACATAATATATTTCGGAATTTTTGTTTTGTTTCTTATGGGTTTTTAGGAAGGGTATTTACTGTGTGAAAGCTGTTGAGTCAGTTGGATTTTCTGTGGAATTCTATAACATGAGTTGCAGATTTTCCTTCTTTTTTTTGTGTGTGTGTGTTTTCAAGACAGGGTTTCTCTGTATTGCTTTGGAGGCTGTCCTGGAACTCACTCTGTAGACCAGGCTGGCCTCGAACTCACAGAGATCTACCTGCCTCTGCCTCCCAAGTGCTGGGACTAAAGGTGTGCACCACCAACATCTAGCTGGAAAACCACTCAGTTCTATCTGCATGTATGCCTGCATACCAGAAGGAGGCATCAAATCCCATTGTAGATGGTTGTGAGCCTCCATGTGGTTTCTGGGAGTTGAACTCAGGACCTCTGGAAGAACAGCCATGGTTCTTAACCTCTGAACCATCTCGCCAGCCCCAACAATAGCATTTTTAATTTTATTTATTATTATTATTATTATTATTATTATTATTATTATTATTATTATTTTTTTGGTTTTTCGAGACAGGGTTTCTCTGTGGCTTTGGACCCTGACCTGGAACTAACTCTTGTAGACCAGACTGGCCTCGAACTCACAGAGATCCACCTGCCTCTGCCTCCCAAGTGCTGGGACTAAAGGCATGCATCACCAACACCCGGCTTGGTTTTCCTTCTTACTTGAATTCATTTTGCCAATGAGCATCAGAGAGTCTTGGAAAGGAAAGCAGTGTTGAACGATGAACAAGTAAGTGAGGTCCCAAGTCGTTCCATTGATAAATTGGAAGCAACAGCTGTGTGCCTTTAAGGTGGGTTTGTGAAGATGGTATTGGATATGCCAATGAAATCAAGATGATGACAAATGTATCTCTTTATAACATTATTGGCCTTTGAAAGTGACATGTGAGGGCTAGAGAGAGATGGCTCAGTGGTTAAGAGCACTGACTGTTCTTCTAGAGGACCCAGGTTTAACTCCCAGCTCCCACATGGCAGCTCACGGTTGCCAGTAGCTCCAGCTCCAGGGGATCTGATACCTTCACACCAGTGCACATAGAATAAAGTTAATAAATGAAAAAAAGTGACATGTGAAACTTAGTTCACATTGGTAGTTGGATGACTATGCCCTACATATTTTTTTTAGCGCAGTGCTTCATTTGTCTTCTTGGTAGAGCTGGGTAGGTAGCATGTTTTAGTGTGATGGCCAGTTGCTTCCCTTCCTTGCTGTGACTTTGCTCTTCTGTACTAAAAGACCCAAGATTGTAAAACAGTTCCTCTGTGGCTGGGGCCTTCATGTTTGTCTTGTTCCCACATTTAGAAGTGTTAGAGGGCCTTAGTTTGATTTCATAGGAAGTGGCTTCTTTGTAATGTTGCCCATCCTCATGAGCAGCAAGAATACAATGAGTCTGAAATCCACCAGATGTGAGAACCTTGGGTGGGGTGGGGATGCCTCCTCTTGGGAAAGTCAGCTATTGCCATAGGCATCAGATTCTGAGGTTGACCTCAGTAGGTTGACATAGAGCATTAATGTAAAGCAGTGTTTAGAAATTTCTAAGTTCATTTGAAAGGCTGCATCAGAGTGATATAGGTATGTGAATGTAAATAGTTGTGTAAATGTACTGTGGATGTCAGTGGACAGATCAGGTGTATCCTCATCATGCCCTAGTGCTTCCAGGTGACAGTGGATGGCTTTCTCCCCTGTAATCAGATAGAAACACCAAAAGAATGCACACATAAAATCCTTGTATTCCTGTGTCTGGGTATGTGTAGGTGAGTTCAGGTACCCATGGTGTTGGATCTCCCAGAAACTGGAGCACAAGCAGTTTTTGTGAGTGCTGGGTACTGAATTTGGGACCTGAAAGAATAGAATAGTACTGAGCAATCTCTCTGGCCTCATTTGTTAGTGCTTTTGGGGTTTTTCAAAATTGAGCTGTAACAACGCAGGGCAGTCAGGCTGATTTTTAACACTGCAAATAGCTAATGAAAGGAGTACCTCTCTCCTATGGGTATCTTAATTTCCTCTCAGTTGTTTGAATCGTTCTCAACGTTTAAAAGAAACTTGTGGCTTTAATGAGGCAAAAGGACTGTTTACTTCAGGTATCTGAGAGTGGTTTTGGCTTCCTGATTTGCAGTGTTACATCATAAAAAAGGAACTTACAAAGTAATGGTGTGTTGCCTCACTTCTCTTGCAGAATTGATGTACTAGATGCATTTAGTGTATGTAGCAGTAGTACATGGATGGAGTGAATTTATTCCTCTGCCTTTGTATTTAAAATTTTTTGTTTTAGTTTTTAGAGGTAGAGCTTTGTGTAGCTCAGGTTAGATTCCAGCTGCACTACATAGATGAGTTTAGCCTTGAACTTTTTTTTTTTGAAAACAGGCACATATATATATATATATATATATATATATATATATATATATATATATGCATTGGTGTTTTGCCTGCATGTGTGTCTATGTGAGGGTGTCAGATCCCCTGGAACTGGAATTATAGACAGTTGTGAGCTGTCATATGGGTGCTGGGAATTGAACTGAGGTCCTCTGGAAGAACAGCCAGTGCTCTTAACCACTGAGCCACCTCTCCAGCCCCAAAGACAGGGTTCTGCTGTGTCGCCAAGCTGACCTGGAGCTCGTGGGTGATCTTACTTTCTTGAGTGCTGATGTTACAGTGTGCTCTCCATGCTTGGCTTACATTATTTTTAGTGACAGTGTTTCCTACTTATTTCAGCTAGGAGAGAGCGAGCCTGCTTATTGCAGAGAGGTATCTTTGCACTCACTGACAGGAGTGATATAGCCAGAGACTACAGAGGACCTTATATCCTGTACTGTTTACTCAATTCAATGGAAATCCAGTAGTTGATACTTTAAGGTAGAATATTAATTTCTTTGACATGTGGATTTTTTTAACTTTTCAAGGAGAAACTATTCTTCTCAGAGATGATGTATTTGTACCTATCTTTCACTGTGCTTAAAACTGGTTTTATTGTTTTGAGACAGGTTGTCACCATGTAACTCCTGCCTCGAACTTGCCACATAAACCAGCCTGGCCTCAACAATTCAGTGGTCTTCCTGCCTGCCGGGATTAAAGGCAGCACTACTACCATACACCTTTAATTGTGTTGTATATGTGTCTTTTTACTTGCTGTGCAGAGACACCATAACCAACACAACTTAAAAACAGAAGAGATTATTGGTGCTCAGGGTGCCAGAGGATCAGAGTTCATGAGTATCTGGTGGGGAGCTGGGCATCAAGCAAGCAGGCCCAGTGCTGGAGAAGTAGCTGAGAGTTTACATCTAGGCACAGAGAACAAGCACTAACTGGGAATGGTTCCACCAGCTGGGGACCAATATTCAAATACAGCACACGCTGGCTAGTCTCTTCCAAACCACAATGGTGTATAGTCTGTGTGGCTATGGGCTTGGGAGTGCAGGCATCCTTGGAGGCTAGAGGTGTTGAATTCCTGTGGAGTTGGAGTTACAGTATGGTCTTTTAACCAATGAGCCATCTTTCCATTCCAGCCTCTTTTCTTTTTGTGACTGCCTAGGCTAGCCTTAATTGTCTTGGAACTCATCTCTGTCTCCCTCCCTCCCTCCCTCCCTCCCTCTCTTCCTCCCTCCCTCCCTCTTCCCCCCTCCCTCTCCCTCCTCTCATTTTTCTAGACAGGGTTTCCTGTGTAGCTTTGGAGCCTGTCCTGGAACTCACTCTATAGACCAGGCTGGCCTTGAACTCAGAGATGTGCCTGTCTCTGCCTCCCAAGTGCTGGGATTAAAGGCAAGCGCCACCACCACACAGCTGAACTCATGATCTTTTACCTCCAATTTCAGGCTTGGGTCACTGGGCCTGAGGGTTTGAGGTTTTGTATAGAATAATTTTTTTTGAGGCCAGGCATGGTGGCTCAAGTATGTAGTCCTCGAATAGGAAAGTCTGAGTCAAGAAGAAAGTTCAAGACCTGACTGGTCGGTCTATAGACTAATTTCCAGGCCAGCCTGGTTAAATTAGTGAGACCCTGTATTAAGTAAAAACCACTGGGTGTACCTCAGTGGTAAACTACTTGCCTAGCTTGTATAAAGAAGGCCTTAGTTAACTCCCAGTATTGAAAAGGCACACAGACTATGAGTGTGATGATGAAAACACCCTCCATTTTCTTTATTATCCCTTCTTTCCTGTTTTTGGGTTTTTGAGTTAGGGTCTCAGGCTACAATTTAAGCTGGGCCTCATAATCTCTTGACTCTGAGTACCATGCTTGACTGTTTTTATTGTTTGGTTTGATTTTTTGAGACAGGGTTTCTCTGTGTAGCCCTGGCTGTCCTGAAACTCACTCTGTAGACCAGACTGGCCTTGGACTCACAGAGATGTGTCTTCCTCTGCCTCCTAAATGCTGAAATTAAAGGTGTGTGCCACCACCCTCAAGCATTGACTGTTTTCAGAGTAAGGAAGACTAGGTTCTGCTGTGCTGTTAGGCTGGCCTTGAGTCTAGGCTCAAGCACTCGATGGGAATATAACATACATGCCATCATATTGTCTTCTAGAGCATTCTTTTTTTTTCCTCAGTAAAATAATTGAGCCAGTTCTGTTTTACATAATCTACTTTTCAAACCTGTGCAGTAATTGTATCAAATAAATTAAGAAAGTGAAATGTCCAGCTGGGACTGGTGACATGTCAGTGCTATTCCAGTACTTGGGAAATTAAGTAAGGGAGAATTTGAGTTTGAAGCCTGCCTGGGCTATAGAACAAGGCTCTGTCTCCAAGATAAAACAAACACAAAAGATGGAGAACTCAGTCAGTAAAGTACTTGTCAGGCAAGCATGAGGACTTAAGTTCAATGCCGAGAAAGTTCAATGCCGAGAACCCATTTAGAACGTGGCATGGTGCCAGGCGGTGTTGGCCCACACCTTCAGTCCCAGCACTTGAGAGACAGAGGCAGTCGGATTTCTGTGACTTCGAGACCAGCCTGGTCTACAAGAGCTAGTTCCAGGACAGTCTCCAAAGCCACAGATAAACCCTGTCTCGAACCCTCCCCGCGCCAAAAAAAAAAAAAAAAAAAAAAAAAGAAAAGAAAGTGGCTTGGTAACACTTGTTTATTGAAGGGAACAGACCCTCACCCAGCCCCCTGCTTTGGCAGCCATGACAGGCTGCAGAAAATACCCAGCAAAAAGTGCTGAGCTTCCTCACCTTGCCTGACCTACTAGTCACTAGGAGGTCAGAAACCCTCCATGTGGCAAGGAACCAATCAGGAATTAGCTGGTGGGCTCTGGATGTGTCGCCCAAGCCCACAAGTGCACCAGTCCTGAGACTGTTGCAATAACCCTAGACACTTCCCTTGTTCTACCCAGTAAATTCCCTACCTTGAAACTCCTTCAGGTCCTTCCCGCTCCACCTGACACTCTTTGCTTTTGTGTCGGAACGGGTCTCTTGGTGATTTGGGGGTTAAGAATTTGGGCACAATATTATAAGTCAGGCAGGTCTTAGGAGTTAGCTGGTCAATCACTCTAACCTATTTGGCACAATTCAGGTCAGTTTTTTGCTCCCTCCCCCCATTGAGACAGAATTTCACAATGTAGCCCTGGCTATCCTGAAACTCATTCTTGTAGATCAGGCTGTGATTAAAGGTGTGCATGACCATCCTTTCCTAAGAGAGACTGTCTTAAAAGATCAGGGAAGGATGTTACTGTCGTAGCATCTGTATGTATGTGTATGTATGCAGAGACACATACAGACATGTGTACCCATGAATATCATAAGCACAAAGAATACCTATAATTAACACAGCTATTTAAAATTAGAGTTAGAAGTGACATAGTCTCAGCACTGGAAAACTGATGCAGAGGATCACAAATTCTAGACTAGCTTAGTTTATATAGTAAGTTCTAGGCCATTAATGTCTATGTAGTGAGACTTGTCTCAAACCACCTTCTACCACAAAATTTGTGTTTTGAGTACCCAAACTGATTTGGATTGAACCACATGGCAGGTGCATTTGAAGCAGTTGCTCTGTCACTAAGTCACATCATACCCTCTAAACCCTATTTATATTAGCCTGTAAAGCAATATATGAAATTAAAAAAATAATATATTTAACTTATGTGTATTGGTGTGACGATGTCAGATTCCCTGGAACTGGAGTTACAGTTAGTTATAAACTGCCATGTGGGTGCTTGGAATTGAACTAGGGTCCTCTAGAAGAGCAGTCAGTGCTCTTAACCGCTGAGCTAACTCTCCAGCCCAGCAATATATAAAAATTTTAAAGAGGAGGAGCTGGGGGCTGGAGAGATGGCTCTGTGGTTGAGAGCACTGGCTGCTCTTGCAGAGGGCTAAGGTTCAATTCATGGCATCCACGTGGCAGCTCACAACCACCTGTTCCTCCATTTCCAGGGGATTTGATGCCCTCTTCTGACCCACAGACTCATTATGTAGCAAGCAGATATACACACAGGCAAAACAATCATGTAGTTGCTCAGTGGTTGAGAGCTCTTGCTGCTCTTGGAGAGGACCCAGGTTAGATTCCCAGTACCCACATGGTGGTTTATAACCATCTGTAACTCAGTTCTAGGAGATCCAGCCTCCATGTACACTAAGCCTGCATGTGAGATATATGTGCAGGCAACACACACACACACACACACACACACACACACACACACACACACACACACACACACTTAGACAATTTTCAGAAGGAAAAAAAAACCTCACAAAACTTCTCAGGCTGATCTTGAACTTAAAACTTAAGCTCAGGCTGGCCTTAAACCTACTTCTCTCCCTCAGCCTCCTGGATAGCTGGAGTTACAGGCCTGAGCTTAGCGTCAGAGTCTGGGCAGTGAAGCAGGTGGAGTTTTCAAGGACAGCCCAGCAGCACTTGGTTTTTACCTACCTCAGCCTGTGGTCCGCTTGGAATCACAGAACTGTGAGATAACAGTGCCCGCATTCTTCTCCCTCATGTCTAATTCTAGAAGATAAGGAAATGGAAACCCTGCCTTCTGTATAGTAAAATGTAGCTTCTTAGGAACAATGTAGTGGGGTGTCATCATACTAGGTAACTTGTAGTTGATGAGGAAAGTTTAGCCTTGTGTTACTCTTTTTTATTTTTCCAGACTGGGTCTCAATGTGTTGCCCTTGCTGTCCTATAACTCACTCTGTAGACCAGGCTGGCCTCAAACTCGCAGAGATCCACCTGCTTTTGTCTCCTGAGGGCTGGGATTAAAGGCATGGGCACCACTGCTGGAATAGTTCAAGATTGTTTTTGTTTATTTGTTTTGTTTTTGTTTTTTGAGACAGGGTTTCTCTGTAGCCTTGAAGACTGTCCTGGCACTCACTCTGTAGACCAGGCTGGCCTGGAACTCAGATCTGCCTGTCTCTGCCTCCCAAGTGCTGGAATTAAAGGTGTGAGCCACTACCACCTGGTTAGCACAAGCCAGTTCTTAAGGATAATACATAGAAGGAATCTCTCCTACCCTTGAAGCTCTCAGGAAACCAACAGAATTTATGGAGGCTGATGGTTAAGGAAGCCTGCCTGCCTCCCACCCTTCTGTCTCTTTCTTCCTCTCCCTCCCCCCTTTGGAGTATCTTACTGTCTATCCTAGGCTGACTTACAGTTGGTAGCCTTCCCACCTTCAGCTTTCCTAGTGCAGCCTCCGGGTATTGAAGAGTGCCATGCATGGCTGTCCAGGAGTCTTGGGAAGGTCATTGCAAACTAGCTATTCTTGGAGCAGAACAGAGGGTGGGGCAACTTCTGACTTGTAAAGGAGTGTCTTGTACACTGCATTGGCTGGAACTTACTGTGTAGCCAAGAGTGACCTTGAACATCTGATGTTCTATCTCCACCTCAAGTGCTAGGATTATAGGTAGTTCAAATGGTGCTGGAAATCAGCTCCAGCTAGACATGCTTCCAGCTGAGCTGTATCCTAGCCCCTGGATGCAGCTTTGTTGGAACCACAGCCTTCAGATTGGATCTGACACTTTCATAGTGTCTTCAGTGCCAGAAGCTAGTGGATTGGATTCTCAAATCATGGCATGGTGGTGCAAGTCAGTAATTCTACCATTCTGGAGACAGAGGTAGGGGAATTGAGAGTTCAAGACTAGCCTGTGCTAGCTAGAGTAGGGTGAAAGTGTGAAAGCTTGATCCCAACTAGCTCTTAAAACTTACATTAACCTGTTAATATTAATCTACAGTCCACCATGTGGCTTGTTACCTCTCTATATTATCTGTGTCTCCCTGGTGAATTCCCCTTCTCTTCTTCCCAGAGTTTCTATATCTTCCTGGAAGTCTGGCCTATCATCTAATTAGTCATTAAGCCAATCAGAAGGCGCCTTGGCTGAAATACATCTTCACAGTATACAAAAATATTATCCCACAAAAGATTTCAGGCATTCTTTGCCCTTTAGATCTGACTTCTGTTTGCAGCAGCACAGCTTTGCAGGTTGCCTTGGCTTAGGAGGGGTTTCCAGGAGCAGTTTGGTTTATTCTTACAGGTGTAGGGTCATATGCCCAGTATGGAAAACCTCTGGGTGTTGTCTAGTTGGAGGTTTTATGGTGTGTCATGTAGAGTTTTTACAGACATTTAAAAAATGTCCCAGGCTGGAGAGAGGGCTCAGGTTTAAAGCACTTGCTATTCTTCCAGAGGTCTTGAGTTCAATTCCAGCAACCACATGGTGACTCACAACCATCTATAATGAGATCTGGTGCCCTCTTCTGGCATGCAGGCAGAACACTGCACACTAAATAAATAAATAAATAAATAAATGAGTAAATCAATCTTAAAGAAAAATAAAAAATGTGTCACATGTTTTACTAAAGTTCTTGTATTTATAGACCTGAAAAATGTCTGAAAATTCCAGCGACAGTGACTCATCGTGTGGTTGGACTGTCATCAATCATGAGGTATGTTCTCTGATACATTGTTAGCAGTGACAGAACTGCTTTATGGAGGTCAGTGTTTTTTATATTGAAGCCATGGGTTCCTTTGTGTATAGTTTGGGTGTTTTCCCCAGCATATTGAACGTGGCTGCTAAAATACCATTGAGCTACATACAGTCCTAGTCTTTTTTTTTTTTTAACAATAACAACAAAAACTTTGAGATAGGGTCTTACTAAGTTGCCCTAGGTGGCTTTGGAATCTGTGTGGGGCTCAGGCTGATCATCATGAACTTGGGATCTGTGTCTCAGCTTCAGAGCCTGGGATGAAAGGCCTGTGCCAGCACACCTAGGGTTTGGAATTTTTGTTTGCTTGTTTTGGTGGTTTTGAGAAATTAGTCTCACTGTGTAGCTTTGGATGGCCAGAATTGGCCTTGAATTCCCAGCAGCTCTTCCAAGTGCCAGGATTATAAATGTGTGCTAGTATGGGTGGCTTTTGTTTTGTCTTTGAAAAAGTCTCGATCTGTCATGTAGACTGGCCTGAAACTCAAGGCAGCCTTCCTGCCTCAGTTTCCCAGGTGTATTAGAGGCATGAACCATATCCAACCTCTTTTCTTTTTTTTCTTATGTGAATTGTAGGATTTACTAAGAAAAAGTACATGTTGTATTAACATGTGTGGAGGACAACAGTTTGTAATCAAGAGAGAGAGCTTCCCTAGAGAGTGGCATCTAGGATTTTGGATACCCTGCTGAACACTGCAGTCCAGCATCTTCTGCATTATTCTAGCCCATGTTCATTAACCTTTTTTGTTGTTGTTGTTGTTGTTGTTGTTGTTGTTCATTTTTCAAGACAGGGTTCCTCTGAGTAGTCCTGGCTGTTCTGGAACTCACTTTGTAGACCAGGCTGGCCTCGAACATCACATTCCTGGTACCAACTTCTGTCTTAGGGTTTCTTTTGCTGTGAAGAGACACTGACCATGGCAACTCTTATAAAGGAAAACATTTAATTGGGCTGACTTAGTTTTAGAGGTTTAGTCTTTTATTGTCATGGTGGGAAACAGGGCAGTGTGCATACAGATATGGTGCTGGAGATGGAGCTGAGAGTTCTACATCTTGATCTGCTGGCAGCAGAAGGAATCTGTGTGCTGGGCATAGCTTGAGCATTTATGAGTCCTCAGAGCCCTTCCACACTGTGACACTTCCTCCAACAAGACCACACCTGCTGCAACAAGGTTACAGCTCCTAATTGTGCCACTCCCTATGTTCTAAGTTTTCAAACATGGGGGCTATGACCTATTCAAACCTCCACATTCTATTCCCTGGCCACACTGGCTTGTAGCCATAATGCAAAATGCATTCAGTCCATGTCTAAAGGTCCAAAGAGGGGGGCTGACAGTTCTTCCAGAGGAACCAGGTTCAATTCTCAGCAACCACATAGCAACTCACAGCTGTCTGTGACTCCAGTTCCAGGGGACCTGACACCAATGGCAAAACATGAATGCACATTAGAAAAAAATCCAAAGAGATACCCCTCTGTCTCTGCCTCCCCTGTGCTAGGATAAAGAGGCATGTGTCACCACTGAGGACTTCCCTGAACTTTGAGGTGTTGACTTTATTATTTGTCAGGCTCTGCCCTTTACAACTACATTCTTAATGTAAATTTTAAGGCCTTTGTGGTACATTCTTTTCATTGTCTTTTTTGGGGGATGGAGGGCAGATCCGCATATTACAGTGAATTTAGGATAACCTCTAAATTACCACACAGTCCAGGCTTGACTTCCTACTTCTAATCCTCTTGCCTTGATTTCTGAGCACTAGAATTAAGAGTACCCAGTAGTCAGTGTTCTCTCTTAAAAAAAATAATATGTATGGTATTTTGCCTGAATGTATGTATGTCTTTGTACCATGTATGTACAGTGCTCTTGGAGGCCAGAAAATGATGTGGGATTCTCTGGGACTGGAAATACAGAAATTCGAGTCACCATGTGGATGCTGGGAACTTAACCTGGGTCTCTGGAAGAGCAGCCAGTGTTCTAAACTGCTGAGCTATCTCTCCAGCCCAATCAGCCTTTATTTTTTGTTACTGTTTTTGAAGACAGGATCTAGTTGTGCTTGATGTGTAGCTTACAGTGTAGTCAAGGCTGCACTGAATGTAGTCACAAAGCCAGTTTTGTAATGAGGAATGATGCGCATACAGTGAGTTGTGTAATAGAATGTTATAAACATTGATTTATTCCTCCCACTGGTGATTGTTTTCAGTATAGAAGTCATAAGAACAGAAACCATAGATAGCATCAGTCCAGCCTTACTTGTTCAGATTTGAGTAGTCTCATCAAGTTTCCTGTTTGTTTTTAGGATTTTATACCCACTCTTCTATTAAGTCCTTCTAAGTCCTTCTCTTGCTTGCTAAGGTCTCTTGGCTATATTTTATCTTTCTTTTCATTACTCTTATTCTGATTTAATCCAGAACTTCCATCCTATGCAGTCTGCAAACCGGATGTAATTTGCCGGAGCCTCCATTTTGCTGCCAGTGCAGGCAGTCTTTTAAAATTTTTTTTATTCATATATGTATTGGTGCGCACCATGTGCACACAGTGCCTGAGGATGTTAAAACAGGGTATTTGTTCTCCTGGGACTGGAGTTACAATTGTGAGCCACCCTGTGGGTACTGGGAATCAGACCTGGGTCCTCTTAACTCCTGAGATATCTCTCCAGACCCATAGTACAGATTCTTAGCACTCAGAGTTTGGCTTTTAGCCTCTGAGCCATCTCTCTAGAACCATGGGAAGATTATTTGGCCAAGTAGCTGTTGGGTTTATCTTTTGAATAATATTTAATTTGTTACCTGATGTAAAAATTAACCTTCTGTTATGTTCATTCTGTTTGTATTCACCTGACATGAGCTTGAAGCTTATGACTGCATTCTGCAATTTCCCTCCTGCAGGCCTGTGTGTTGAACAAAACCAATCAGGATAGATGATGTTTATAGTGTGGTAGCATTAGAGACTTTTCTATATATCAAATCAAATCCAATACCTAAATTAATAGTTACCACTCTCCCCTAGGGTTCTGATGTAGAGATCATGAATTCTGCCACAGCCAGTGACAACTGTGAACTGACTCTAGAATGTTCCTCATTAGAGCAAGAGGAACTGCAAGTTCTTCATGTGGGGACTGGAGGTGGCGGTAAGTTAAGTTCCATTTCTTTTTCTGGGGCTGAGGGTATCATTCTTGATTGCCATTGGAATGGTCTTATCCTAGAATGTTCAGTGGGCTTGTGGGAAGCTGGAAACCTGCCAGCAGGTATCTGCGAATAGTTAGAAGGCTGCTGACACCTGAGAGCCATTAATGAGTTACATTCCTTGTGTGAAATTGTCCCCTCACACTTTCTAGTAATTGAAATTTGTTGGCAAGAGCAGAGTGATTGATGGTATGTAGGTCATAAAAGTAAAGTGTTTTCAAAGAAATAATGCTATTGATCTTGGTTTTATACCAGAAAGCATCGCAAACAGCATGTTATCGGTGGAGGAGACTAGGTTGTTATCAGTGGGAGAAACCAAGTCGGCAATTGAGGTAAACTTTTATTTTGTTCATGGATGTTTGATAAGGACTGTCCTTCTGTTTATGGCTAAGCATTCTGTTCCTACCTAAATTACAAGAAAATTTAGTGGAAAAAAAATCAGTTAATTTTAAGGTTAAAGTTAACTTCTGCTGGACAGGACAATAAGCAAGTGCCTTCCCCTAGGTTACTCTCACAGAACCAATTGTGACTAGAAGATGAGTTAGTGTTCTGTTTAAAGAACTATTCTTTTTTTGGTATTTTGAAACCGGGTTTCCTTGTGCAGCTTTGGAGCCTATCCTGGAACTGGCACTGTAGACCAGGCTGGCCTTGAACTCACAGAGATCTGCCTGCCTCCTGAGTGCTGGGATTAAAGATGGGTGCCACCATCGCCCAGCTAAAGAACTACTCTTTTAATCTATATTGTGATTGATTTTGGAAATTGATTTCATTCTTGAATTACAAATTCAGATTTTCCTGAGTGAATGTGTAAAATGAAAGTTAACTTTTACATTTGATAACAAGTTAAATATTGTCTGTTGGAGTTGCCTTTTGAATAAAGTCACTTGGCTAGATAATCTTTCCCTAGTATTTTAGTTCCTTGGTGCTGAAATTGGGTGACATAAAGAAAAATAATTCGTTTCTGGAAGGGCACCAGCCTAAATTGTAATGAATTTAGGGACATATTCAGACTCTAGTGCCTAGCATAGCTGTTGAACCAGACAAGTTTAATCAGTTTGTCGCTTGCTCTGTGGTTATAGCACGGAGCTGGTGAAGGACTGTTGAAATGAGGGAATTCTTGGGATCCTGTGATTATGGAGGGAGCTGAGAAGTCTCTTAAACTTTTGAAGCTCAGTGGGTGAAAACAGGAGTCTCATCTAATTCTTAGCATTATGGATGGCTTTCAGGTTCCAAACTAAAGTGAGTCTGTGTTTGCATAATACTTTACTATTAGATAGAAATCATTTCTTTAAGGGCTAGGGGAGGTGTTCAGGGGTAGATCTGGAGCATAGTGTGTGTAAGGCCCTGGGCTCCATCCCCAGCACTGAAAAGCAAAGGGAAGGGGAGAAGGAATAAAACTAGGTGTCATATATTTTGAACTGCCCATAAAATCTGTTCCTTAGGTGGAGGAGGCAACTTCCCCTGAAGACAATATGTATCTCGGAACTACTAGTGATGATTCTGATATTGTTACACTTGAACCTCCTAAGCTGGAAGAAATGGGGAACCAGGAAGTTATTATAAAAGAAGCGCCCAACTCCGAAGACTTTAACATGGGTTCTTCCTCCAGTAGCCAGTACACCTTCTGCCAGCCAGAATCCGGTAGGAGTTGTTGTTGCAGCGAACCTCTGACATTTGATTTAATGGCTTGTTTTCTAGCTCCAGCTATCAAAATGATTTCTCTGAAATGCAAGAGAACTCTCGGTAAAGTTTGTTACAGTGTCTGCCTGGCCTTTATGGCTCGGTTCAGTGTTCTTTCTTAGATACATTACTGTGGGAGGGGGTGGATCAGGGATTAATCGCACATTCTAGGTAAACTTACTCTGCCACATTCAGTTTATTAAGTCTCAAGTCCTCAAAAGATGCATTTGGCCTTTGATATTTGGTTGATATATATCTATATAGATATATATAGATATATATAGATATATATAGATATATATAGATATATATATAGATATATCTATATATATCTAGTATACTCACTGTGTAGCTCAGGCTGGTCTCAGCTTTGGCAGCAATTGTTCTGCCATTCCCAGCTTCTACAATTTGTTTGTTTTGTTTTGTTTTGGGTTTTTTGTTTTTGTTTTCAAGACAGGGTTTCTCTGCATAGCCCTGGCTGCCCTGGAACTCACTGTGTAGACTAGACCAGGCTGGTCTCAAACTCAGATCTGCCTGCCTCTTCTTCCCCAGTGCTGGGATTAAAGATGTGTGCCACCGCTGCTCCAACTCCACTGCTGCTTCTACAATTCTTCTTTTTTAAAATTGGTTTATTGATTATGTAATAGTGTTCTGCCTGCAGGCCAGAAGGCATCAGATCTCATTATAGATGGTTGTGAGTCACCATGCGGGTGCTGGGAATTGAACTCAGGACCTCTAGAAGAACAGCTAGTGCTCTTAGCCTCTGAGCCATCTCTCCAGCCCCTACTTCCACAATTGTTTTTTTTTTAATTATATACTTTTATTCATGTGCATTGTATTTTTGCCTGCATGTATGTTCATATAATTGTTGGATACCCTGGAACTGGAGTTGCAGACAGTTGTGAACTGTCAATGTGGGTGCTGGGAATTGAACCTGGGTCCTCTGGAAGAGCAGCCAGTGCTCTTAACCATTGAGCCATCTTCCCAGCCCCACACTTCCACAATTCTTAACCTCAGTTTTCTGAATCTATAGTATTTTTCTTTTTCTTTTTTTTTTGGAGCCTATCCTGGCACTTGCTATGGAGACCAGGCTGGCCTTGAACTCACAGAGATCCGCCAGCCTCTGCTTTCTGAGTGCTGGGATTAAAGGTGTGTGCCACCAACACCTGGCTGTAGTATCTTTCAATGTGACACAAAATGCTTAGACATAAAGTTCCTGGAAAATGAATCAAACAATATTTCTCATTCCAATTGAAGATAATAACATGCCACATTGTGTTTCTTGCTTTTTTTGTTGGTTTGTTGTGGGATAGGATCTCACTCTCAAGTCCACCCTGTCTGTCCTGGACCTCACGGTGTATTCTTGAATAGTCTTAAATTTGTAACTGTCTTCAGCCTCAGTTGCCACTATGCAACCACACCCTCTGTCTCCATGTAACACCATGTCTGACACTGTGTGCTGTGAAAATTGTTAGGGAATGGTGATAAAGAGAAGCCTGAGCCAGTGGTAATAGTTCAGGCCTTTAATCCCAATACTTGGGAGGCAGAGGCAGGCTGATCTCTGAGTTAGAGGCCATCCTGGTCCTGGTCTACAGAGTGAGTTCCAGGACAGCCAAGGCTACACATAGAAACCCTGTCTGAAAAAACAAAAACAAAACAAAACAAAAGCCTGTGCCTAGCAGTGGTGGTACAAGCCTTTAATCCCAGTACTTGGGAGCAGGGGTAGGTGGATCTCTGAGTTCAAGATCAGCCCAGTCTATAGAGTAAATTCCAGGACAGGCTCCAAAGCTACAGAGAAAAACCTTGTCTCAAAAAACGAAAAAGGGAGTCTGTGTGTGTTCAGAGCAGAGGAATTTTTTTGAATACTTTAATCCATACTTTGTTGAGCCCGAGATATAGATGACTGACTATTTATAGAAGGTTAGTCCAGTTGACCTTAAAATTCAGCAAATACCCAGGCCTTCCCACTCTTAGAGTGCTCAGGTTCCTCCAGCTCAGCAGGGCAGCACTTGATTGGAGTTTTTGTTGAATTTTAGAATTCCATCATGTTCACATAGTTTCTCCGATATCATATATTTACTTACCCATTTATTATTTTCTGCCTCTGGCTTAAAATGCATGGACTCAAGTAGGAGTATAGCCTAAGGGCTTGGTTACAGAACAGTCTACACATTGTTGGTGGGAACTTGCACCTCTAAGCCCAGGATTCTGACTTGATTTCCTCTTGAAAGATCTGAGAATGTTTCAGAATTAGTTAACAGAAATATTAAGTCCCCCCCCCCTTTATGTTCATTTTTTGTTTGTTTGTTTATTTGAGACAAGGTCTCACAGTGTATTCCTGACTGGCCTGGAATTTGCTGTTGACCAGGTTAGCCTCAAACTCAGAGATTGGCTTGTTTCTGTCACTTGAGTGCTGGGATCAAATGTGTGTGCAACCATGCCCAGTTTAAGCATTTTAAAAAACCCATTGTAATCCTAATGTTTAGAAAAGATAAATCTTGAGCTACATTGAAAATGCTATACAGAAAAAAAAAATTAGCCGGGCGTTGGTGATGCACACCTTTAATCCCAGCACTCGGGAGGCAGAGGCAGGTGGATCTCTGTGAGTTCGAGGCTCCAAAGCTACAGATAAACCCTGTAAATAAATAAATAAATAAATAAATAGATAAATAAATAAACAGATAAACCAATAAATAAATAAATAAATAAATAAAAATAAAAATAAAATGCTATACAGCCAGGCACCATTGGATGATTTAATCTCAGTTGCTTGGTTCTGTTCTCTCCCATTCTTTTTTTCCTTACAGCTTTTCAGCTTCATGTTTTTGTATGATTCTAGTAGGTACACAGCTTTCGTTTGTTTAAGCCTTCCATTGACCATCCTTCTCAGAAGGCAAAGGCGGTGGCTGTAGAGAAGTCCCAGTTGTGTATGTTTCTAAAGAGACAGTCATTGGTTTTAATCTCACAGAGATTAACAGTGTTAACAGATGAAAGTTGTATTTTCAGGTTTTTCCTTTATTAGCTACAATAAAGCTTTATACATTTTTTTTCCTGTTTATTCACAAAAGAAAGGTGGTGGGAGAAGCTGTGGAAGATCCCTGAATGCATCAGGGGATGGGATGATCCACTGAAACTCCGTGTTCCTAGCCAGCTCGCTCTCCAAGGTGGCGTGACAGATGCGAGGGTCTTCTCAGCTGGGCCTAGTACATTTACTATTGCGATGCTGAGTGCTTTAGAGAGTCTTGATCCCAGAGCTCCCATAAACAGGCTGGCCGAGCTTACTGCATGCCTCCGCATCCCTTGCTGCTTGGATCGTGGGCCAAGATAGTGTCACTATTCCGTGTATGAGTTTAAGATGCAAGCATTAGGTAGTTAATCCCTTAATATCTGTAGGGTAGGTTGTTTATATATGTATTGATACATGAAGGTGTGGAGACTTTTTTTAGGACATTTAGAGAAAAGTTTGCTGTTAAATTTACTTACTGTGATTCTGTCAGAAAGTGACTTTAGTGCCCCAGCAATGATCTGAATGCCTTTATATTATGCAATGCTTGACTTAAATCTTCCTTTCTCTTTTTATCTAAGAAATGTACCTCACAGCTAAGGCAATGCCATCTTGGGAAAACCAGTAATCAAGAATAATCAGACCCGTGCTGGGCCTGAGGTTCATGACACAGTGATTCTTTCTCTCGGTGGCCCCGTGCCACTAAGCATTAGGCTATATGATGGTGTGTCTTTGCTGTCATGTGAATAGGAACTGAATCCTCCACACTTGATCTTTAGAAAGCATTGCCTGATGTAGATAGACCCAGCTTTCCTGTGGCATGGACAGCCTGTTTTCTGTAAGGCTGGCATTTTTGGTGCATGAGTGTGTATGGTTTTGGAGCTTGGTGTTGAATTCAAGTCCACATCTTACCCTTCCTTCTAACTGGCCGGTAGAGATCACTACCCAGTGCTCATCAAAACGTGGAACAGAGTGAAGTGACATGCAAAAAGCTGCTAGTAGTATTTTCAGGGGAGTGTTCCTGGAGTGGAGTTTTTGTGGGCTTTTCCTTCCTCAGTTTGTCCTTTATTATCCTTTCCATGAAGCAGCAGCAGCAGATTGAGCCTTAGCACCGGGGAGAGCTGTTGTGTCGCTTCCTCATGCTGACATATTTACTAGAGGGTAAAATCAACAGACTTCTGGTAAGAGTGGCAGTCGAAGGGAAGGGCTCACCTGACTTCAGGAACCCGTGTCAAACTGTGGTTGGTGCTTTGGACCTGCATGGTGGGATAGGGACCTGGAAGACCTATTTATTGTACCAGACCAGGAAGTACTTACAAGTACGTCCTGTCCCTTCACATAGCTGTGAAATTTACTTAACGGAAATTTACTTAATGGAAATGTTTGTTTTGTCTGTAAGACTGAACTAGACTACAAGAATGAGTAACTGCTCTAGATCTTAAGGTGAGGAAGGACAGAGCTTTGGGAAGAGCTGGAGGAGGAGCCTGTCAGGCATAGGCAGGGGTAACCCTTGTTGAACTACAGTCAGTCTGTTTGGTTTGCTGTTGGTAAATGAGCAGTGTGATCTTGCTTGTGTTTCTCTTTTTGGCTTTTCATGTTAAAAGGGGGCATGTAAGGCTATCATTGATAAATAGTTTACTGGGAAGCCTTTTTGGAGAATACTTACCTAAATATCAACATTTTTCTTTTTAAAATAGTCTTTTCATCTCAGCCTAGTGATGAGGAATCCAGTAGCGATGACACCAGCCATGAGCCCAGCCCTGTCCCAAGACGCCGCCGCAACAGGAAGAAGACTGTTTCTGTCTCAGAGTCTGAGGAGCCACCACTTGCCGAGCCAGAAGATGAACCCTCCAAGGAGCCGAGTAAACGCCACTTTAGTGGTGGTCTCAACAAGTGTGTTATCCTGGCTTTGGTGATAGCTGTCAGCATGGGATTTGGACATTTCTATGGTAAGTTTTAGAAACACCTTGTGCAGAAGGCACTTGCATATAGCAGCAAGGCAAAATGGCACACAGAAGCAAGGTTGGGGTTGGTACTATGGCCTGTATATATAGCTAGCTACTTTACTCAGGCAGAGTAGAGGATTGCTGAAGCTCAGGAGTTTGACGTTAGCCTAGGCAACATAGCCACACCCTGTCCCAAAACAAAACTTTAACAATGTTTTTTTTTGAGACAAGATCAGGCTGGTTCTCCAACCTATGATCTTCCTACATCAGACTTTCAAGTATGAGTGAGGACTATTAGCATGCATATTTGTGGCTTGTTTGTTTGTTTGTTTTGTTTTCTAAGTAAGAAGATTGGAAGATTAAAAATCTGAAGTTAGCCGGGTGTTGGTGGCACACCTTGGGAGGCAGAGGCAGGCAGATTTCTGTGTTGAAGCTAGTCTGGTCTACAGTGAGCTCCAGGACAGACTCCAAAGCAATAGGAAAAACCAAAAAATAAAAAATAAAAATCTGAAGTTGGGGAGTTAGGGCTGGAGAGATGTCTCAGTGGTTAAGGGCATAGCTAATGACTATTCCAGTAGATCCAGGTTTAATCTCCAGCACCCAACTCATGTGGTGGCTGTTTCATAACCATCTGTAATTCCAGTTACAAAGAATCACCCTCTTCTGATCTTTTAGGGCACTGTGTTACACATAGTACACAGACATACATGCAGGCAAAACACTCATAAAAAACATGAAGATGGGGGCTGGAGAGATGGCTCAGTGGTTAAGAGTACTGACTGCTCTTCCAGAGGACCCGGATTCAATTCCCAGCACCCACATGACAGCTCATAACTGTCTGTAACTTCAGTTCCAGGGGACTCAACACCAATGCACTTAAAATAAAAAAAACAAACATATAAAGATGTCTGGGCAGTGGTAGTGCAGACCTTTAATCCCCTGTCTAAAGCAAAATAAAAATCTGAAGTTGGATGTGGCATATATGTAATCATGTAGGAGACCTAGACATGAGAGTCTCAACTTAAGACCCTGGGTTCACAGAAAAAACAAATCTGAACTGCTTACCTTGGGACAGATTGCTATAATTTGTTGCATAGTATTTAAATTCCAGCAAAATAGTCTCATTGTGGTAGGCAGGGTGTGGTTCACCTCTACAATCCTAGCCCTTGAGAGACTGATGTGGCAGGAGAGTTGCCAAGAGTTCCAGGACAGCATTGAGTAGTTGTGATACTATCTGAAAAAAGAAAAACAGCCGGGCGGTGGTGGCGCAAGCCTTTAATCCCAGCACTCAGGAGGCAGAGGTAGAGGCAGGCAGGCAGGCAGGCAGGCAGGCAGGCGGATCTCTGTGAGTTCGAGACCAGCCTGTTCTACAAGAGCTAGTTCCAGGACAGCCTTCAAAGCTACAGAAAAAAAAAAAAAGAAAAAAAAAACAAAAAACCAAAACCATTGCATTTGAAATGTTCAGTAATTAGTGCTCATTCTTTTTACTTTGAGGAGCCTTCTTTTGTTAGTATAGTTACAAATCTTTATATAGCTGGTCTATAATAAACTATTTTGTTAGGTAAAATGACTTTTTTTTGGTAAATGACTTCTAAATAGTGTATGTATATGAGTATCTTTCTCTGGACACTTAGCCATGAATTATAGCTTTCTAATTCATCATTCTAAACAGTCATACAGATGTTGGCAAGCTGTCATGGCTTAGCCCCTCTACAGTAAAACCTAGATATTCCTTGAGGTTGGATGCAGGGGTCCTTCTGTGACATCCATTGCTGCCTTCCTGTTTCTATGAGTTTGAGGCCAACTTGATCTACAGAGGGAGTTCCAGGACAGTCAAGACTAAACAAAGAAACCCTGTCTTGAAAAACCAAAAGAAAGAAAGAAAAACAAAAGAGCATCTCACTGATTCTTTTAAGTCCTGTAATTTTTTGGAAGCTTTAGCCATGGCATGTGCTATGGCATGTGATAGACGATATCTCTGGAGTTCTCTTTTATCCTTTATGTGGGTTCTGGTGTGCAGGCTTACACTACAACCACCTGTCCCTGACATCTTGCCAGCATAAGGTCTGTATTTTTATAGTTTGAGAACTAAGCCTTCCCATTCTCTTCTTTTGGATTTGCAGACTAGTTCAGTTTATTCTTGTTTTGTTTTGATGCAGGGTATTACTCCATAACCCAGGCTGAGCTCTGAGTGTTGGGATTACAGATCTGTACTGCCATGTCTGCCTAGCGGAGTACAATGTACTTCAGAAATAAATGTCTCACATCTCATCAAGTTCACAGTTCTTTTTGTTGTTGTTGTCTGAGACAAGTTCTCTCTAGTTAGCCCCAGCTGTCCTGGACTTTACTGTGAATCTCTGGCTGGCCTAGAGTTCATTATGTAGACCAGGCTGGTCTCAGACTCACAGAGCTGCATCTGCCTCTACCACCCCCCCTGCTGATCTGTGCCACCATGCCTGGCAACATGACAAATCTTAGTTTACCTATGTAAACTACTTTTAGGTTTACTAATTTTCTTGGTCTACATAATCTACAGTTAACTTTACATTTTGGTAGTTCTTTCCAACAATATGTTCTTTCATGATTGTGGTAAAAGTAGTTGATAGAGAGCATGATATTGAAATAAAATGATGGGGCAGTCCATGTTTGGTAAAGTCAGAGTTGCTGAACTGTGTTTTCTCTGTTCAGATTGAGGTGGTCTTTGGGCTGGTGGAAAGGCACACTTGCCTCTGTGAAGGGTGAAGCCAATGAGTCAGTGTTTCTATGTGTGTTTTTGCTTCCCTACAGGTAAACATGAAGGAAGCAAGGGAAAAGGTCTAAAATCTTTTTTTCTTACTAAAAGCCAAGAGCTGAATATTAACTTTGATGTTAATACAGACTACACTAAAACCTCACAATTTGCATGACTTTGGAATATTTTTTAGAAAGTACAGTGAAGAATAGTTCTTTTAAAACCAAGAATTTTTTTTCCTTGTTTGCTAGTTTTAACAAAATTAACACATTGTCTTCGTTCCTATACATTTTCATATTAGCCTCATTACAACATAAGAACCTTGGATGATACAGTATGTGAAATGAGTGTACATGGTAAATCTGAGCCCTGACTACAGAGGCCTTTCATTCATCATCCTCACTTATAGGACAGGACAGTGAGCTGGGCAGTGCTGGGCAGTGGGCTCCATACTAAGAGCCATTCTCCAATCTCCATAAGCAGCCACCTGCTATTAACAGTATTCAGAGCACAGCCAGTCTCGGCTCCATAAAAGTGTGGGGTTTCCTGTCTGTACCAGAAGAGAAAGCAAAGGATAGTACACAGTGTGCTCTAGCTGTGTGACAAGATTCAGATTCTAAAAGTACATCTGAATTTTAGGAAGGAAAAACAGCAAAGATAAAAATCTACATGAATGCTAACACCAAAATACATGCTTGAAGTGCTTATCCATCCCTGCTCTTCTCATCTCTCCACACTCAGGAGATAGAGGTATTGACAGGAGAGGCTGTCCACCTCTTCAGAGGTTCTAATTGTAACTAGATGTGAAGTTACATAGCACAAATAGGCATTGAAGTCCACAGCTGCATGAGCTTACCGAGTCACCCTTGAATGGGCTTTTAGAAAGCTTACGATGTAGAACATTACAGCAACTGAAACTCTGATAGTTCCTTTTGTAACAGTAACAAAGACTGCCTATATTATAGGGAAAAAGGGTGTTTTAAAAGTGGTCAAAATGGGGGCTCAGAGGTTAAGAGCACTTGGCTGTTCTTCCAGAGGTCCTGAGTTCAATTCCCAGTAACCATATGGTGGCTCACAACCATCTGTAATGAAATCTGGTGTCTTTGTCTGGTGTGCAGATATAAATGCAGGCAGAATGAATTCATAATAAATCTTTTTTTTTAAAGTGGACAATATGGGATGTTAACTGTGGGAAAGTTTGGTTTATTGAGCAACTAACAAACCGTAAAAAAAAAAAAATACAAGAAGTTATAGGTCAGCTGTAACTGTTGATAGTTTTGTATCCATATTCTGGTGCTGAAGGCCTTTGGGTGTTGGACTGAAGGGGGAATGAGGTTGTTAGTACAGTGAGGTTTCCCACCTGGATTTATGCATTGGTAGTCTGTTTAGGACGTGTGTTAGCTGCTTCCCATTACAAGTAGAGGGTTTCCCAGGGGACGAGTCCTGCTAGACAATAAAGTAGCTAGATGTGGTGCTAGACCCTCTACCACTGAGCCGAATCCCCACTCCTATATTGAACGATGTTCAGAAGTGGATTTCAAGATCTGTAGAAGGAATTAAAATGGATTGTTACATCCTATGTTTGGACTTCTACGTATAGTGCTATGTCCACTATATAGGCTACCAGATGTGCTTTTTGGTTTAGTGGTATATTTTCTTGTGCATGTAGGAAGAGCATGCAAACAACAGTCTGTCTTAGCAAAAGAACATTTTAAATTTAAGGTCAAATATGAAGGAATTGTCCAAGGACTGGGTAGTGAACTGAAGGTTTTTACAGATGGTAACTAGAGGCCCTTTCCTGAGCATATACAGCCTCTACCCTATTGCAGAATTCTTTTTGTTTTGTTTTGTTTTGTTTTGTTTTGTTTTGTTTTTCGAGACAGGGTTTCTCTGGAGCCTATCTGGCACTCGATCTGGAGACCAGGCTGGCCTCGAACTCACAGAGATATGCCTGCATCTGCCTCCTGAGTGCTGGGATTAAAGGCGTGAGCCACCAGCGGCCTGCTCTATTGCAGAATTCTTAAAGGAGTTGGCTCTGAGGGCCAGCAATACGGTTCAGTGGGTAAGGATGCTTACTTCCAAGTTGATGAGCTGAGTTTAATCCTTGAGAGCCACGAAGGGAAGGAGGAAGCCAGGTCCTACAGGTTGTCCTATCCTCCACATTTGTGATGGCATGCATGTGCCCCCTCCCCCCCACCAAAAGTATATTTTTTAAAAAAGTAACCTCAGCCTTTAAGAAGTAGAGGGAGGAGAATCAGGAGTTCAAGATCATCTTCAGCTAAATAGGGAGTAGACGACATCCTAGATGACTTAAGACCCTGTCTCAAAAAGAAAAAAAAAAAAGACGAATTTGGCTTTGAGAAGGATGGATGTTTGTAGTTAGATTTCCTGTGCCATACTTCAGTATCTAGTAGGAAAATTATTAAGAAACATACATTTTTATTTTTCTTTGGCTCTTGACATATAGGAAAAGAAATACACGGATGGCTTACTTATCTCTATTAAGGGGTTTGAAACACTTCAGAGATCCCAATGAAAAGCTGAGCACCTTCAGTATAGCAAGATGAGAATTTTTTTTTGTTATTATCACTATTAAAGTGGCCTGTGTTTTTCTTTGGAAGGGTAGTGAACTGCTTAAATGTTCCTGTGTGCATGCTGAATGAGTTAACATACATTATTAATCTGCTTGGCCTGAGCTTTAGTACCCACTGTCATTTGATGAGTGACTGAGTGCTTCGTGCAGTTTTGAGTAATGGCAGTCATGCTATACCTAATGGTTTTTCCTTTCAGGCACAATTCAGATTCAGAAGCACCATCAGTTAGTCAGAAAGATCCACAGAGATGAGCTCACTGATATGAAGGACTATCTCTCACAATGCCAGCAGGAACAAGAGTCTTTTCTAGATTCCAAGGTGCGTATTAATTAAACATTGAGAAATAACGATCATTGATGTAGAGATAATTGTTTGATCTAGGTGTGGTGCACGCACACACTATAACCCTGAACTAGAACATGAGGACTGAGGTGGTATAGATCAGGCCAAGTTCAAGACTAGCCTTAGCCTCAGAAAGCCAAGAAGGAAAAGAGTATAGAAGCCAACAGTTCAATTGCTTTGATGCAGTTGCAGCAAAGATGGATCAGTAAATAATTGGAACGAGTGAGATGGCTCAGCAGGTAAAGGAACTTGTTACTAAGCCCCTGCTCACTTGGTAGGAGAGAACAGATTCCCCACAGCCACAAGTTGTCCTCTGACCTCCACATGCATACCTACAGACAGTTTGAAACACTAATAAATATCATAAAAAATTAAAAATAATAACATTGATATGTTGTTTAGTTCTTTTATACATGTTACATTGGTGTACAACATGTAATTTCTCTTGGCACACATGTGAGTGAAGTAATCTGATTCATTTTATAAATTGATCTGCAAGGCTAGCAAATCTAATTGGATTCCAAGTGTCTAACTTCAAAGATTACCCCCCTCCCTCCTGACACAAGGTAGCTCTGTGGAGCCTGTCCTGGAATTCACTCTGTAGACCTCTGCCTCTGCCTCCCCAGTGCTGGGATTAAAGGCATGTGCCAACATTGCCTGGCTTCAAAGATCTTTTAAATTTGGGGTAGGGTGGGATGGGGTGAGTGTGCGTGCGCGTGCGCTTTGCATGCGTGGTGCAAATGTAGACATCAGTAGACAACTTCAGGAGTCAGTTCTCTGCAATCCATCAATCAGGTATGAGGGAATCCAGTTCAGGTCATTAGACCTGGCAGCTGAGCCATCTTGCAAACTATAGTTTTAAATCTTAGGTTTTTTGTTTTTGTTTTTGTTTTTTTCCTGAAGAGTTAGTGAACAACTGTTTCAGTTAGTTGTTTTTCACATGTAAAATTCTACTACTCTTTTTTTTTGTTTGTTTAGTTTTCTGAATTTAAGTTTACTTGGATTTGGGGAAGTAGTTAATTATGTTACCAGGATTCATACTGTCATCTGTGTACAGAGATGTTTCAAGAAGACTCTGGATTTACACACTGACACAAAGTAGCATTTCAGCCACCCTAGTGCTGGGATTAAAGGCATGTACCACCATACCATGATGCCTTCTGAATATTTTTAAATCTACATTGGTACTGAGTCTAGGGCTATGCAGATACCAATGGCTGATTTCCTGTTTATTTATAGAAGGCAAATGCAGATAACTGTAAAATGTCTTAGTTGTTGAGTGTGGCGGCCTGCACCTTTAATCCCAACACTTGGGAGGCATATCTCTGGATTTGAGGCCAGCATGGTCTACATTCTGATTTCCAGGACAGCCAGGGCTATGTAAAGAGTTCCTGTCTCAAAATAAGTGAATAAATAGAAAAATCTTAGTTCTTGAATCTGTAGGCACCTTTTCAGGACAGCTCCCGTAATAACAGGATGGAAGAGCTTCCCACACTTTTCCAGTTTACAGATGTGTTTAATCTGATGGTGTGTCTATATGCAGCAATGAGCATTGAATCTGGTGCCTTGGGTTTGCTAGTAAGTGCTCAGCCCTTTAGTATATTTGAGACAATGGAGTTCTGCCTAGCTTGTCCTTGTTTGAATGCTTTCCTCCTCACCAGTGTTCTTGATTTGACAGAGCTGCCTGCCACACATTTCCTCCCATGTGACCCTTGTGGTTTCCTTTTTATTTTCGAGAATGAGAAGCTTCTTAAATATATGACAAGTGGCATTGAGCATTTTTTCCCAATTTCTAATAGTGTTTATGCACACCCAGAAGATTTGTGTGTATGCTCATATACATATATACATATATGTGAGTAATAAAGGTTATGGTTGTTACATGATAAAGATTTAGATTAAACTTTGCAAGCATTTGACATTTCTCATCTTTTAAAAAAACCCATCTAGTCACTAAAAGAAAACCTTGAGAGGTGTTGGACTGTTACCGATGCAGAGAAGGTCACCTTTGAAACTCAGAAGAAGAATCTTGCTGCAGAAAACCAGTATTTAAGAATCTCTCTGGAGAAGGAAGAGAAAGCCCTGTCTTCACTGCAGGAAGAGTTACGGCGACTGAGGGAGCAGATTAGATTGTTGGAGGATAAAGGCACAAGTTCCCAGTTAGTTAAGGAGAACCAGGCTCTTCAGCAGAATTTAGAAGTGGAAAAAGAGAAAACAAACAGTTTCCTTAATGAGAGGGAGACTCTGTTAGAGGAAGCAAAGATGCTGAAGAGGGACCTGGAGAGAGAACGGCTCACAGCGATGGCTCTGCGGGCAGAACTTGAGCAGTTAGGTCCTTGCCAGGCACAGGACCACACAGATTCTCCCAATGTGCAGACTGAAGAGAAGGAAGTCGTGCTGTTACAGCAGAGACTTGCCGAGTTGGAGCAGAAGTTAACCTTTGAGCAGCAGCGCTCTGACTTGTGGGAAAGACTGTATGTTGAGGCAAAGGATCAAAATGGAAAGTTGGAGACCGAAGGGAGGAAGAGAGGAAGCCGAGGAAACCCCAGGGCTAAGAGCAAGTCAAAGGAGACATTTCTGGGCACAGTTAAGGAAACATTTGATGCTATGAAGAATTCTACCAAGGAGTTTGTGAGACATCATAAAGAAAAAATCAAGCAGGCGAAAGAAGCGGTGAAGGAAAATCTGAAGAAGTTCTCAGATTCAGTGAAATCTACTTTCCGACATTTCAAAGATACTACCAAGAATATCTTTGATGAAAAAGGCAGTAAGAGATTTGGGCCTTCAAAAGAAGCAGCAGCTGAAAAGCCAAGAACAGCTTATGGTTATTCTTCATACTCTCTGCATGAGGCATTGAACCAAAAGCAGAATTGCAGAGGCCCTTCTGCACAGAGCAAGGGAGGAAGAGAAAAGCCCAGCCACACAGAAGAAAGTAGAAAAAATGCAAATTCAGATACGCACAAGGCCAAGTTTGACTTCAGGGACACCCATTCTACCAGAAGGGTTTTTCCGGGCATGTTTGAATGTGCTGGACAAGAATCTGGTAGCTCTGTTAATGCAGCAAGTCCTGTCAGGATAAATGACTTCAGACAGCTGATTCAGTGGTACTTACTGAATGAACTGGACACTTTTCACCACTGGAAAGAACTGGATCAGTTCATTAGCCCGTTTTTCCCAAATGGTGTCTTTAGACATGACCAGAAGCTCTTCACTGACTTTGTCGATGCCGTGAAAGGTTACCTTAAGGGCATAAAGGAGTATCAAGTAGAGGATGACAGTTTGGAGAAGTTGGATCGATACATATATAGACACTTTGGGCACATTTTCGCCCTTCCATTCGGACCCAGGTCGGTTTACATAAAACCATGTTACTATAATAGCTTCTAACAGTGGAACATTGCATAGTGGGTTTTTGTTTTGTTTGTTTTCTTATCACTTTGAGCTTCTTGGAAGGTTACTGTTTGTAAGAGGCAAGCTTTATTGTCACTGACCACAATAACTTGAAAGACAGTTTTAAAATTTAACTATTGCAAACTGAAAAAAATACATGTATTATATAACCACTTAGGCTTGAACAAATGATTGAATTTCTGTCTTAAAAATTAGTTCAGGGTATATTAACTTATTTGAGCCAGTTTGGTTTCTTTCAGTATTGTTTGTATAATTAAGTGAAATTATTGCCCTTTAATCTTTGGCTTAGGAAGCTAGAAATAGATTTGAATGTGCAGTTCTGATCACGAGGACCTGCTACACGTGTAGTCATTGTTGGTTTTATGTGACAATTTAGGAGTAGTACTGATTGAAGGGTTACTATATAGTGAAGGGTTATGGATGCTCAGGAGCCACAATGCCCCGTAACGTTCTTCAAAACTGTATCGTCCTTCAGCTTTTTACTCTGTAACTGCAAATGTGTGGTGTTGACCATTGAGAGTCACATAGTTCCATTTTTATGAATAAATGCAGTGTGCCTATAAAATAATGAGACTGGTTTCTGATGTCTTTAGTTCCTGAAGCAGGTGTCTAGTGCTGTAACGAGCAGGGTTAGGAGGCTGCTTCAAGGAAACATGAATAACCCCTTGTTCTTTAGGAGTTAGGTGTGTACCAGTGGGAAGAAGATGTAGTGGCCTTAGGCAGTCTGGAGATGGTTGGGAAAGCTTCATGGTTGAAATGACCTTGCATTGAAACTTGTTTTGAAACTAGCTTTTGGAAGAGAGAGTACATAATAGGGGAGGTCATTTCACTGGAATAGAAGGTCATTTGTAAATGTGTCAAGAAATGAAGACAAGTTTCTTTACAGAAACAGGTGGGCTTGTGGGGGGGCAGTGAATCAGGAAGGTCTCTGTTTTGTCCTCAGGTATCCATCCTGTGAGATGGAGACTTTCTGAAGCATTTTGTCATGGGGTGGGATTGTGCCTAGCCTTTTAGATGACTGGCATCAGCCAGGAGAGTTGATTGGCAAGCTGTGATGCCAGCTGTGGTGGTCTGCACTTGAGAAGCTGTTGAGGTGGTAGGGAAGAGACATGATACATGATACACTTAAAACAACTCATAGTGAAACAGTTATATCTTGTGTAAGGGGAGTAGAAAGGAAGTGATTTGCATGTATCTGGAATGACTTCATATATATCTTCATATATATTGATATTACTCAGAGATTACCAGAAGAAGGTACTAAGCAGAAGATCCAGAAGTGAATTGGTTTGGGGGGTGCCTGTTGACCCTTATTTGGTTAGTTGGCCAGCAATCTCTATTCAGACTCATTCCCCATTGGACAGATGATGCCAGCATCTGTCCCAGTTAGAGAAGGCTAAGCAAGAAAAGACTGCAGTGACAGCACAAGAACCCAGAGATGTGAGTCAGTGCTTAGAGCTGAGGGCTGCAGGGTAGTTGACATGGTCTTTGTGTGAAGCAATGGAGAATCCTGGTGGCGGAGTGTGAGGAAAGTTAGAGACCACTTTGATTTGCAAGATACGCATGTATATTTCAGTTGAGGGATAAAGCCAATGGAAATGAGACTTAAAAAAAAAACTAGAATAAACTGGAAACATCTCATTATTTTATTGTCACATTCCTGTTCCTCATCATTTATTAGGTTTCCCCTTCCAGCCACTGCAGGTGTATTTATGTCTTTTTTTTTTTTTTCTTGTTGTTGAAAAATAGTGATTCTCCTCTTTTCTGGTATTATAATAGAATTATATTTTATATTTTATCTTTTGGCAGTGTTCAGATAGTAGATTAACGGAAACATTAAGTTAGTTTTACTTTTAGAAAACTGAACTCTAACGTAGATAAAAAATGTGTTTACTACTTTCAGTCGACCTGATAAAAAGCAACAACGTATGGTAAATATTGAAAACTCCAGGCACCGAAAACAAGAGCAGAAGCACCTTCATCCGCAGCCTTATAAAAGGGAAGGTAAATGGCAAAAATACAGTCGCGCTAACGGAAGACACACGGCAAACCTTGAGATAGAATTGGGGCGGTTACCTTTTGACCCTAAATACTGATTCATGATTAAGTTAGGAGATGCGGATGCTTTCTACATTGTTGAAATTAAGATGAAATTCCCAAGACTTTTCATTTCTAAAAAAACTGGTTTGATGGCTTTCTATTGCGCAAAAGCAAAGCTTACTAACTTGCATTTCCCCGTAGCTTAGGTTTGTTTTAAAATTTTTTTTTCCTCTGGAAAAAAATAAAATGGTAGTTTTATTAAGGAAGTCAGGCATGAAACACTCTGCATGAAACAGGGCTTGGTTTGAGTAGCTGAGCTAAGAGCAAGCTCATTTCATGCAGGGCAGTAAGCGCCATCTTGAGGTGTGCAGTATGGCTTGAGTGAGCTGAGCTGGGACTCTCCTCTAACATATTCTACTCTTACGCTTTTGTCTCTCTGGGGGATCAAGAGCCCATTGGCTTGTGAAGAACTTGCTGACTTGTTCTTGTGAACGCTCTTGCACACCTGAACACTATGGAAGAACAATAAACTGCATCGTGAGGAAAACAAAAGGTCTCTTTCAAATCTGGTGTTCGCATTAGTGTTTTCTCAGAATGCCTCAATATGGTATATGGTACAGCTGTACCCAGTGGCTTCCTCTTCATTTCACGAATCACCTGAAGTTTCCCTCAGTTATGCCAACTTCTCTGTAGACGTCTTTACAGTTCAGTTCCCTCCTGTGTTGACTCTGCTGGTTAATCTTCGTTCGTAGACATGTACATGACTTCCAATTCGACCCTCTGGCCAATGAGTATGGAAGAAAATAGCAGTCCTCTCATAGCTCCCTGAAGTGAGGAAGGCATAGATCTCCTACAAGTAAATAAAGACATGTTTGCCAAGTGTGGTTTCAAAGAATTGTAGAGTTGCCAATTATAATTCCTCCTCTGTGACTTTTTTCTTCATGAATTCATGCAAGATTTCTCAGGAAAGGAGTGACTTGTGATAGCTAAACACAGTGAGTTAAAGAAGTAGGCTGATTTTTACTGGGGAAAGACCTATGGAACATGAGGGTTGCAATCACTAAATTTTGTCAACTTTACTGGATTAAGAAACCATTGGGGAGGGGCTGGAGAGATGGCTCAGAGGTTAAGAGCACTGGCTGCTCCTCCAGAGGACTGAGCTCAGTTCCCAGCAACCACATGGTGGCTCACAATCATCTATAATGAAATCTGGTGCCTTCTTCTGGTGTGCAAGCATGCATGCAGATAACTGTATACATAATAAATAAATTAAGAAACTACTGGGGAGCCAGGTGTTGGTGGCACACGCCTTTAAATCCCAGCACTCGGGAGGCAGAGGCAGGCGGATCTCTGGGTTCGAGGCCAGCCTGGTTTACAAAGCTACACAGAGAAACCCTGGGGGGTGAGCAGAGGTTGCTGACCAGGCATGAGGATCTGCACCCACATAGAAAGCTGGGCATGGTAGCTGGGTGCGGTGGCACTGCACATGTCTTTAGCCCTACCTAGCACTTGGGAGGCAGAGGTAGGTGGATTTCCATGAGTTCCAGGACAGCCAGGGCTACACAGTGAGACCCTGTGTAGGTAGACCCTGTTTCAAAAATAAGTAATCAGGCATGGTGGCACATACCTGTAGTCCTAACACTGGGTTATTGGAGTAGGGGCAGAGAGAGAGGAGTCTGGAGGCTGCTGGCAAGCCATAGTAGTTATGCTCCAGGTGAGAGACTAGGCTCAAAAAACGAGGGGGACAGGGCAGGGACAGGAGGAGGCATCAACTTGAGCGTCTGGCCTTTGCACATGTGTGTATACAGACATGCAAATACACATTGAAGAAACAAGACAGAGCAGCAATGAAGCACATTTGGTGAGTTTGTGTCTTTAAAGAATTGAGGGAACACCTGCCCTGAATGTGGGTGACACATTCCTGTGGGCTCTGGTCCAGTCTGAATGAAGAAAAGGGGACAGCAAAATGAACCAGGACATTCCCCCTTTTTGAGATGCTGTTCCATGTTCCACTGCAGCTGCAACTGGTAAGTTGCTCCCACCCAGCACCATGGCTCCCGCCATGATGGGACAGTGTCCCGAACCTGAGCCAGAATAAATCCTATCTCCATAAGTTGGTATTTGTTAGGTGTTTGGTCACAGCCATTAAAGGAGTAACTCATACAGAGGAGGGAAGGGATCGGTGAAGCAAATTGTTGCTAATTGTTAAAATGCTGAGTTGACTATTTCAAGTGGACGTACCTTCTCCAGAACACTGAAGGTGACCAAGTAAGTGGGCAGTGATGCATTGCTTCGAAACTCTTGTTGTAACCAGCTTAAGGGATTTAGGTAGAACATATCTGCTTCATCAAGATACTGAGTTTTTCCAGTCAAATCTGGGGGACACTGGAGAAACCTCATGGACAGAGGGCAGTGAACATGGCTGTGTAGAAAGGTCAAAATAGTTAAACGTCCCACATTTCCATATTGTTTCAGGCTGACCTTGAACTTGGGGGAGCTCAGGCAGAACTGCCTGCCTTACCTGTAGTAAGGAGTGGAGTGGCAAGGCATCATGATGAGCACGGAGACGGAAGCTGGGTCAGGACCCCTAGGGCAGGCTTGCTGAATGTGATTCATAACATCCAGAGTGCCTCTCTGATGAACTAGGCCAGTATAGAGGGCCAGCAGCACATTTGACAAAAGCAGGAAACTCACAGCTGCCTTCCGCCATGCCTTCAGGTGGGCTAGTGAGTATCCTGCATGGAGATGGGTGGTGGAATGGAGTGGAACATGACAGTCTTGCTTTTCTGTTACAGCAAATTCATTTGTATGTAATTTTCCATGCCAACAGTATAAGCCATGGTATTGTGTGGCAAATAGTGGATCAACCTCTCCTAGCACTCACTGCCATTGTGCTCTCAGGCAGGGACTAGCCTTTTTCTAGGGAGTCAGAGGTGTGTGGGGGGGAATGGCTGCCCAGTCTTAACTTGGCAGATAATACAGTCCGAGGGCATCTGATATCCTAAGATTTTTACAAAGGGATTTCTGAAATTTGAATGACGCCAAGAACAGCTGGAAGAACACAGTTATATGACTAACCTGGACTAAGATCCATGATTTTCTTATAAGGAGCAGCACCGCATGTTTGGTTATACCCAGTTAGATCCCACCACACATAGGTCTTTTTAGTTGCACGTAATATGGTGTAGTTCTCATACGCATAACTCCAAAGGCCTACTTTGCTTCTGTTGCCTGGCCCTAAAAAAGATGCTTCTGATTATGGTGCTGGGAGGTAGCTAAGCTTGCCTGGCTTCCATCTCATGCACAAGGCACAAACCACTCTATGTAAGTTAGCTGTTTGTATGTATGTGGGTTTTGTGTTTTGAGATGGGGTTTTACTATGTAGCCCAGGCTGGCCTCAAATTGAAGATCCTCATGCCTCAACCTCTCAAGTACTGGAATTACAGTTGTGCACTACCATGCTGATACATGTACTAGTAAGCTTACTACACTTAGTAATTCCATCTCCTGTACTGAACAGTGGCAAGGATTCCTTAAAAAAAAAAAAAAAAAAAAACAAGAAAACCAAGGTCACTAGGCAGTGGCAGCACATGCTTTTAATCCCAGCATTCCTGAGACAGGCCAGACAGAGCAAGTTCCAGGATGGCCAGGGCTACACAGATAAACCCTGTCTTGATAAAACAGACACCCCCAAGGTCAAGGGAAAATGCCCAGTACTTCTCTAGTATATTCTGCCATGCAGAAATACATGTTAACATTTACATTTTTGACTCTGCTGGGAAGGCTGTTAGTTCCTGTGTTTACTTGAGAAAAGAAATGGTAGTTAAGCTGGAGAACTAGTGTGGGAAGGACAGGGTTCCTGAGCTGTGTTGTGTCTAAACCTGAGTCACCGCCACAGGTGCCAGAAGTTTAGATTGCTGCTCTGTTAAGGAAATTAAGATGTATTTTCACTGACTACGAAGTCAATACTAAATCCTAAAAGAAAGATCTTATAGTGGAACTGTGAACATCAGACACCAAAATTAAGAGCATATACAGTGTTCAAGGTAGCACATAGCAGTTACATAGCAGTAATCCCAGCTAATAGGCTTAGGCGAGAGGGGTGCCAGTTCAAGGCTAGCCTGGATAACTTAGCAAGATCTTCAGGTTGAAGCAGTTGCTTTCAGGGATGAGGACTGGTATGCAACTTTGGTTTCTTTTGCCTCTAACTCCCAAGTGAAAGAATTACAAGTGTTATTTTTTTTTCCCTTTGAGACAGGATCTTTCCATGCATGTTAACCCAGGCTGGCCTTAACCTGCAATCCTCTGGCCTCGGCGATAGACTGCTGGAGTGCTGACAGGTGCCAGTTTCCCTGGCTTGTTGGCTTTAGAACACAGAGTCCGTCTTGAAGCAGTGCATGAGTAATGTTGATAGGCAGATCCAAACTCAGACCCAGTGCTCTGTCAGTGGGAAGCAGGGTCTCTACTGGCCAGGAGTAACCAGTCAACACCTAATACTTGCTGGTAGCACATCAGCACAGTGCATCTCAGCATTTCCACCTCCGGCAATAGCAACCCCTGGCTACTGGTAAGAAACCAGGATACAGGGCACACTATAAGGAACTCGTTATCCAGACATAGTCTTAAAGGACCAAGAGGCGTTCTGGCTAGGTTTTGTGCCCTATAGAGGGCAAAAGCCTTGCTGTTTTACCATCTCTTGAATCTGCCTGGCTTTTGACTTGCTGTGATCCAGAGACTGGTGGAAGGATCTGCAGATTTCAGGCCCAGGCCTCCTCCCCTCCCACTCTTCCCTTGGAACTCTGAAAACAGCATGTAAGAAGCTTCACCTGACCATCTGGGCAGTGGCAGGACTCAGGAGCTGATGTGTTCAGGCCCACACATCTAGAGCCCTTTCTCGTTCCAGTGCTTTGTCTGGTCCGTGTGAGTGAGCACGGCTGAGATGTGGCTTATAAGAATAATTGGCATTAAAAGTCACCAATTACACAGCAGTGACTGACAGTTACATTGATATGAAATCAGGGTAAATTAGGACACAAGAACAGTGTTTAGTTAAGACTTGACAGTTCTAAGGGAAGCTGTGCATGGTACAGCAAGCCTGGCATTCCATCATTGGTGGGGATGGATGATATAGTGAGATTGCTACATGTATGTTTTAGGCAAGTCAGACTCTGTCTTATCCCCTATCCCTGCCCCCCCCCAAAAAAAAGGTGGACTGGACTGGAGGGTGGATCCTTGTTTTATTTATGTTATATAGGAGAAAAGACATTTAGAAGCTAGGCAAGGTGGTTCACATCTATAATCCAAGCATTTGGTAGGCTGAGGCAAGAGAATGGACCCTGAGTTCAAAGCCAGCTGAATAATGAGATCTAGGTTAGCCCTGCCAGCATAATCAGACAACAAACACCCACAGATGATTAGATGACAAAAAGGAAACACTACAGTCACAGTGTAATTAGCAAAGTTTTCATTTAGCCTAGTTGGAAGTAAACAGCTCCTTGGGCCCTGACTGTCTCTTAATGTTTTATACTGTTTTGAGAGGATCTTGCTGTCAAAGCCCAGGCTGCTCTTGACTTGTGGCAGATCCTCCTGCCTTTCCCTCTCCAGTGCAGGGATTACAGCAATGCTGCCATGACTGGCTTATTTTAACGATTCTATCTTTTAGTGTATTCTGTATTAAACAAAACACTTACCACAGAACACCATGCAAAATGGTAAAACTGGATAGATAAACCTGAATTCTTTGTGGCCCAACATGCTACAATAAAGGATATTAAGGCAAATCATTAATTTCATACACATCTGAGAAATGAATGTATTTAAAATGAAATAAACATCTATTTATCAAGTATCTAAGATTGAATTCCTTTTTTTAAAAGATAACTTTGGTCTTCCTTTCTTGGTTTTTCCAGACAGGGTTTCTCTGTGTAGCTTTGGAGCCTGTCCTGGAACTCACTCTGTAGACCAGGCTGGCCTCGAACTCAAAGAGATCCACCTGCCTCCCGAGTGCTGGGAATAAATGTGAGTGCCCCCACTGCCCAACAAGATAACCGTTTTTCAATCATAGTTTACACTAGCCTCAAACTCTTCACACTTCCTACTTTAGTCTGTGTTGTTGGCACTGCTGGCATCACACCATACCTGGCTTCTGACTCAGGATTCATACTCCTTTTTTAAATAGAATGTGATTATGGTTAAACAATAATGTCAGAGTGAAATTATAATGCACAGTTACACTTAGAAAAAATTATATTACCAATTCAATTAAGTACTACTACTCAAATTTGCAATAGGGATACATTGATTAAAAAATATTCTAAGGGGTTGGAGAGATGGCTCAGTGGTTAAGAGCACTGACTGCTCTTCCAGAGGACCCAGGTTCAATTCCCAGCAACCACATGGCAGCTAACAAACTGTCTATAACTACAAGTCTGACACCCTTACACAGACATACAAGCCTGAAAACCACCAATGCAAATAAAATAAAAATAGATTTAAAAAATATTTTATAATGTTTATGTGTTGGGACGGGATGCTCATGCTGTAGGGGGCATTCCAAGGTCAGAGGACCAAGGAATGTGGGAGTCAGTTTTCTTCTACCATGTTGATTCTGCTGACACAGCTTAGGACGTCAGGCATGGTGGTAGGAGCCTCTGCCTGCTGAGCTATCTCACCAGTTCCTCATTTTTATTTCACAGACATGCACAAATAAGTAATTGTCTCTGACTGAACACCACATAATTACTACTGCTTTCATCCGGCATAATCTTACTGCTATATCCTAAGAAAGTAAAAACCTGCTTCTGAATAGTTTCATAATCTTAGGAACATTGAAACATTCACCTACTTGAACTAAAAGTCTTACCTGTACACCAGCAATGTCCACAGCACGGTCAGCAGTAGTATGTGCAGCCTCCTTGGGGCCAGAAAGCAGCCGTGAATGAAGAAGGGCAAGTGGGTTCCCAGGACAACTGGAAACCCTTGACTGAAGTACCAGTGCCATGGATGGGATCCATAAAAGGTCCCCAAATTCTGCAGCACGTTGAATTTCAAGAAATTAAACTGGACCAACGTCCACTGGTATAAGTGAAAGGGGGAAAAAAAATGGGTTAGTGTTAGAACCTGATCTTGGACCCAAGAGTATTTGACAGAATCATGATATTAAGTAGGAATCTAAAAACCAGGCAGCAGTCTTACATTAGTAATTCTGATTAATGATACAAATTCTTTTTAATAACTTGTCCCATCTATCTCATCTCTCTCCCCCTCCCCCAATTCATAACACAGGGTTTTCTGTGTATCCCTGGCTGTCCTGTAACCTGCTCTGTAGACCAGGTTTGTCTCAAACTCAGAGATCCACCTGCCTCTGTATCCTGGAGGCTGGGATTAAACATGTGTGTTACTACCACCCTGCTAATGATTTGTTTTTCTAAGTACTTGATGTATCTGTTGTTAACCTGTAAAAAGCTAGGTTTTAAGATTTAAGGTGGGGGCTGGGGAGATGGCTCAGGGGTTAAGAGCACTGGCTTCTCTTCCAGAGGACCTGGGTTCAATTCCCAGGACCCATGTGGAGGCTCACAATTGTCTGTAACCTCAGTTTCAGGGGATCTGACACCCTCACAGGACATACATGCAGGGAAAGCATCAATGCTCATAAAATAAAAAAGTTGAAAAAAAAAAAAGATTTAAGTTGAAGCTGGGTGGTGATGGTGCCTTTAGTCCCAGCACTCGGGAGGCAGGGTCAGGCGGGTCAGGCGGATTTCTGTGAGTTCAAGACCAGACTGGTCTACAAGAGCTAGTTCCAGGACAGCCTCTGAAGCCACAGAGAAACCCTGTTTCGAACGCCCACACAACCCCCAAAAAAAGATTTAAGGTGAATCTCATACATATTTTGGTACTGCAAGTTTTGTATTTAGAAGGTAGTTTTTAAATTTGATTTTTCTTTTAATTTTGTGTGTGTGTATGTGTGCGTGTGTGCAGTTATTCTTGGAGGTAAGAAGATATCCGATTCCTTGGAGCTGGAGTTCCAGGCAGTGTGAATAGTTCCTATGTGGGTGCTGGGGCTCCAGCTTGGGTCCTCTGCAAGAGCAGTATTTGCTCCTTACCGATGAGCCATCTTTCCAGGTCCAACGGAGGATCTTAAAAATCAGTTGGGCCAGCTGGGTGGTGGTTGCACATTCCTGTAATCCCAGCACTGGGGAGGCAGAGGCAGCCAGGTCTCTGAGTTTGAGGCCAGCCTGGGCTACAGAGTGAGTTCTAGGACATCCAGGACTACGCAAACCCTGTTTCAACCCCTGCTCTGGAGAAAAAAAAGAGAATCTATTCCATAAAGTTGCCCTCTCATCTCCAAACATCCTCCCTGACATGCATACAAATAATAAAGAATTAAATGTTTTTTCCCCCTCCAAGAAAGGGTCTCTCTGTGTAGCTTTGGCTGTGCTCGAACTAATAGTGATCCACCTGCCTCTGCCTCTGAACTGCTGTGATTAAGGGCACCACCGTCGCCTAGCTAAGAAATGAATTCTTTCTGAAAAAAAAAAAATTAAGCTGTTTTGCTTTAGACAGTGTTTCATGATGTAGTCCTGATTGGCCTTGAACTTGAGGTGTTTTTACTGCCTCCTCCTGAGTGCTAGAATTAGAGACATAAGCCACTACATCCTGCTTTAAAAATGACTTAGAAGAGGGCACGTGTGGCGCTCATGTTAACAGTTTTACTCTAATTCCTTATGCTGCCTTGTACAGTAAAATGCTCTCAGTTACAATTTGAATTGTAGCACAAAGTGGATACCAGTGACAGCAACAGTAACTCTGGTAAGCATCTTAAACACTCACTCATAGCCAGAACTGCTGCGAGCACTTTGCATGCAGCACCTCCCAGAACCTTTACTTAGGTGATCTAAGCCACAGTAATGTCCAAATAAGGTATAGCAGGAAAGTGTGAGATCTGCCAAGGTCTCACAGCTAATAATAATCTTTTAGGCTGCAATCAGAGTTATAACTCGGTATCAAGTGTGCCTTTCAGGGCCGAATACAAAGCAGTGAACGGCTACTGTCCACTGTATTGCAAACCAGATGATTGATGGACAGAGTTATTTTGGTGGACAGGATTTCTGAGTGACTAAGGGTCAAAATCATTATACATCAAACCACAGCAGAATATACCAGTAGTAATTAAATGGATTCCATTATAACTATAAAAAAAGATTTGCCTCTATTCTAAAATGTTAATGGGTCTGTTTGTGTTCTGATGGATGGGGTCTCTTGTAGTCTAACTCCACCTTCCTATACAGCTAGGGATAACCTTGACAGCCTGATCCTCCTGCCTCCTCAGTGTGGGATTGCTGGTGTGTACCACCACACCAGGCATGTGTCATCACACCCAGACTGAAATACAGAAGCACTAAAAGTCCAGCTTGAGGTTTCAGAACAGTAAAGGGCTAAAAATAGCCTTTAGCTTAATCTTATTTTTACTTACTTGGCCAAAAAAGATACGATCAATTATCAGAGACAAACTGAAGGTTATAAATCTGAAAAACAAAGTAGAATGGTTACTCACATTTGAGCCTGCTAGCTTCCAGTCCAGTACAAACCTCACTTTAAAAATGTTTTACAAGTTCACCAATTTTGGCTTTATACACTTTGAAAGATCTTTCATTGGTGAGAAGATGTACTTAAGCAAACTTAAAAAAAAAACCCACTATTTTATCTATTCTTGGATAATCAACCTGCCAACATAAAAATATGAAAACCTATTATTCAACATTCCAAATGTAATTGGCTCCAAGTACATTCGTTACAAGAGATCAACTTCCCAGACCCACTGCTGGCAGCTTCGTTGTCATCATGCTTCTAAGACTGGACTGTCTTCCTGTGTATGTGCTGCAGTTCATTCATTTACAATGCTGTGTGTGTGTAACTGTGTCTGTCACGCCGCTTTGTTCTGTTTTAGGACAGGACTCTCCATTTTTAGTTATTTAGAACACTGTAGCTACAGATAGTGTCATAGTTCCTATCAGTTGTCAACTTGTCACATCTGAGAGAACCACTACTGGGGAATTGTCTCCATCAGATTGCCCTGTGGCACGTATGTGTGGCATTTTCTTAACTGTTAACTTGATAATGTAGTGCCCAGCTCACTGTGGCTGGAGCCATCCTTGGGCCCATAGGTCTAGGCTATGTAAGAGAAGTAGCTGAGCATGCCCCAGGAAGCAAGCTGGTAGCCAGTGTTCCTCCGAGTTTCCTTTCTTCAGTTCCTCCAGTCTGCTTTGGCTTTGCTGGGTGGTGGACTATAATTGGCAAGCTGTAATTAACCCTCTCTTCCCCAAGTTGTTTTTGGTCAGTGTTTATTACAGCAACAGAAAGCTAACAAAAAGACATGGCCATATAACTTTGTTTTGTTTGCCTTGTTTTTCGAGACAAGGTGGCTGTCCTGGAACTCTTTCTGTAGGCCAAGCTGGCCTCAAATTCAGAGATCCATCTGCCTCTGCCTTCTGAGTGCTGGGATTAAAGGTGCGTGCCACCAGACTGGGCCAAACCATACAAACTTAAGTGTCCACAATATGTAGTTTTGTTGAGTAGACAAACTGCTGGTATAAACATTCAGTTGTTAAATATTTTGTTTTCCAATGTGGTGATTGTCATTTTACAGTGGGCTGGCAGTATTGAGAACTTAGAGGATGTAGGCTTAGAGGATGGCTATGATTTGATTAGGTCAGAAAATGAGTTGGAGTAATTAAAGATACAGAGAGTAAGCAGGGCACAACCCAACATAAGACTAACTTTGTCTCATTTCTACCTTGTGATTTCTTCTTGGGATTGTAGGTCATGAATGTATCTTTTAGCTTTTACATTTTTGCTAATCATCATTTCATTGTGATTATAAAGGATATTTTGTATGACTTGTCTCTTAAAACACATTGAGCCCAAGGTCTTGTGCATGATAGACAAGCACTGAGCCACTGAGTACAGCTAAGAATGTTTCTGTTTTGTTTTGAGCCTGAGTCTTACTATGCAACCCTGGCTGCCTAGAATTCATAAGAGATCTACCTACCTCTGCCTCCTGAGCACTGGGGTTAAAGATGTGTGCCACCACAGGGGCTGGAGAGAGGGCTCAGAGGTTAAGAGCACTGAATGCTCTTCCAGAGGACCTTAGTTCAATTCCCAGCAACCACATGATGGCTCATGACCATCTATAATGACATATGGTGCCCTCTTCTGGCACGTAGGCAGAAGGCTGTATATGTAATAAATAAATCTTTTAAAAAAGGAATTATTTATGTGTATGACTGTTCTGTGTGCATGTATGTATATGTATCATGTATGTGGCTTGTGCCCTCAGAGGTTAAAAATGAGTGTTGGGCCCCATGGAACTTAAGTTGTGGACAGTTGTTAAGTCACTATGAGGGTGCTAGGAACTGAACCTAGGTTTTCTGCAGGACCAACAGGTGTTTTTTAACCACCGAGACTCTAGCTTCCAAATTGGATATTTTTTAAGTAGCTGATAGGGTCTTTTATCATTTGTTTCCAGTTACCATTTTCTTGTAGTTTTCCATGTTTTGTGTCCTCTCTGGAAATGAGATTTGATTGATCATATGTATCGTAGATGCCATTTGGTCTGTGGCTTGCCCTTCTACCCTCTTTACAGCGAATCTGTTTTTGTTTTGTGCAGCTCTGGGGTCCACATGTAATCAGTCTATCACTGAGTTCTGCCTCCATTGCAAAGGCCCTCACAATCAAATGTATCAAGTTTTCCGTCCTGTTGGGGATGCTCTGGTCAGGTGGGTATTCTATTGGACCTGGCGGAGACACGGCTGTTTCAACTTACAGTAGTGGTCCTCAACCTTCCTAATGCTGCAAACCTTTAACACAGTTGCTCATGTGGTGGTGACCCCCAACCATACAGTTATTTTTGTTGCTACATGTATTCATAACTGTAATTTTGCTATTGTTATGAGTCTTTTTTTTTTTTTGTTTTTTCGAGACAGGGTTTCTCTGTGTAGCTTTGGAGCCTATCCTGGCACTCGCTCTGGAGACCAGGCTGGCCTCGAACTCACAGAGATCCACCTGCCTCTGGCTCCCGAGTGCTGGGATTAAAGGCATGCGCTACCAACACCCGGCTTTGTTATGAGTCTTAATGTAAATATGTAATATGCAGAATATCTGAAATGTAACCCCTGTGAGAGGGTCATTCAGCCCCTAAGGGGTCTAGACCCGAAGGTTGAAAGCCACTGCTTTACAGCGAGATCTATACTATTTTTAGAGATTTTCTTTTAACTTATGGTTGGAAGTAGGTTTAATTTTTTTTTTTTCTAAATCAGTTAGGTGTGGTGGTTCAAGGCTGTTATTCCAGAGACTGAATATTGGGAGACTGAGGCAGAAGGGGGTCTTTGAGTTCAAAGCCAGACTGGTTAATATAGCAAGTTCCAGGTTAAGGCCAACTCAAAAACAAAACAACAAAACAAAACAGGCCAGGCCTAGTGGGACATGTCTTTAATTCCAGCATTCAGAAGGTAGAGGCAGGCCTGGACTACATAGTGAGACCCTGTCTCAAAAAAAAAAAATCAAATCGAAATAAGAAACAACAAAAATGACTTTCTGTTTGTGGACCAACTCCTTGCTCTGCTGGGCAAGGTACACTCACTGCCTTGGAAGTCTACGTATGCTATACTAGGTGTCATAGCTGAGTGTTCACATACTGTTTAATAGTTCCTGGTCACTAGATTTGCTGATTTTAAATTTCTCCATGCTAACATCATGAAATCATATGACCAAAACTGTTATAAGGTCCTTAATAAATATAAAAAAAAATTAGGAAATGAAAGTTGAAATTCTAAGAAATAGACACCTTTGTTTAACTGAAATATGATACAGTTAATCAGTCTCATAAATCTAAAATGGGATACTGAGCCAACAAAATGGCTCAGTGGGTAAAGGTATTTGCCACAAAAGCCTGATGACCTGAGTTCACTTCCTGGAGCCCATATAGAGAGAAGAACCAGAGTCACCAAAGTACTCTGATCTCCACATATGTATGTCTTTCAGCATGCACATGTAGTGTTTAAAAAACAGAAAACACAGAGTTGGAAGTTTACTGACATTACATAGAGTAATTAGCTGAAGGATATAAAATCTTTCCCACAATCAGTCATTTACAGGTTAACAGATGTTATAGATGGGACCACAGCCGAACTTACCCTACAGGTAAAAGATGATGCAGGACCAGACAGAGCTTTCTCTGTTCTCGGTAGAAATGTCTGAAGAGTAGTGGCACCCATGGGATGAGAGCTGTGGGGCGGACTATGCAAGCCAGCGCAACCAGGAGTGAGTACTTGACACTAGGGACAAGGAGAGGTAGTTACAGGAAACTTGGAAATTGAGCTTCAAGTTAGTCGGCTATTACCACTGTGAAAGACCTTCAGTTTGGGGGCTTCTGAAATAGGTTCTTACTTACATAGCTCATGCTCATTTCATACTCAAACCTTCCTGCCTCCTCCTCCTCCTCCTCTGTTTTGTTGTTTTTTTGAGACAGGGTTTCTCTGTGTAATAGTCTTATTTGTTCTGGAACTCGATTTGTAGACCAGGCTGACCTCAAACTCACTGAGATCACCTGCCTCTGCCTCCCAAATGCTGTGATTCAAGGTGTGCAGCATCACTGCCCAGCCAGATTCTTCTTAATACTAATTGCATGTGTTATAAAATCTTCTTAATATTAATCATATGTGCTATAAAATCTACTCAACTTTAATGCTGCTCTCTTGACAGAAAACTAATAAACATTCCTAAGCAGTTATGCCAAAAATTACACAAATCCTCTCTTTAAGACGAAAATGCAGCAGGGCAGTGTGGCACATGCCTTTAATCCCAGCACTTGGAAGGCAGAGACAGATGAATCTCTGTGAGTTCGAGGCCAGCCTGGTTTACAGAATGAGTTCTAGGACAGCCAGAGTTGTCTGGAAAAATACCAAAAAAGAAAAGAAAATGCAGACCTTTAAGGAAATACCATTATTCAGTGATGGCCTTCTGAATAAATATGACTTTGTCCTTGTAGAGCAGAGATGCAGCCTAATGGAAGAGCAATCCAAGCACTGCTCACAAAAAGGTAGGTTTTTTTCTTTTATCAAAATTAAGTAAATTCTATTCACCTGAAAGACACACAGGGTGTGTGTAATTACTGATGTGTGAGTGGAGACCGAGACAGGGGGATCAGGAGTTCAAGGTGAGGCCGAGCAGTTCAGTGAGTCTTCAAGTGTTGGGATTATAGGCATGAACCACCATGCCCAGACAATTTTTGTTTGTTTGTTTGTTATGTAGCCCAAGCCGGCTTCAAACTTGCTATCTAGAAGATGCTGGCTGTTAACCCCTGATCCTCCTGTGCCTCCCAGTGTTGGCATTACAAAAGTATTAGACCACTGTGTCCAGACAGGGTCAATGATGTTTAACCTACCCGAAGTTTCTCAAACTGAATGTGACATATTCAAAGGCAAAGTTGGTGGTGCGACCACAAGTGGATAGGGCCTAGCTAGGTCTCATCATGCCAAAGACTCTAAAACAGGGAGGTAGAGACCTCAGGCTATAAAGCACAACAAAACAGCCCATTCCTCCAAACAGTCTACATCTTCTAATTACCTTACATGACTGAAAAATCCGAATTCTCTCCCAGGCTCAGGACACCAAGATGTCCTCAAGACTGAGAAGCCATTTTCTGTATCTTTACTTTTTAACTTATTGTAGCCTCCATCATATTTACAGTGACCCAAATCTAATGCAGAAACGATCTTAGTGGAACGTGGTGACAACACATGCCTTTAGTTCCAGCACTTGAGAGGCAAAGACAAGCTGCTCTCAGAGTTCAAGGCCAGCTGGTCTACATAGTGAGTTTTACGATAGTGAGGACTACAAAGTGAGGCCCTGTCTTTAAAAAAGAAAGAAAGAAAGAAAGAGAAAGAAAGAAAAGAGAAAAAGGGAAGAAATAATCTTCATATAAGACCCAAGCCTGTCTCTCTCAGTTCTTTTTTTTTTTTTTTTTTTTTTTTTGAGGCAGGCTCTCTATGTGGCCTTGGCTTTCCTGGAACTTGCTACTTAGACGAAGCTAGACTCAAACTCAAGAGATCTGCCTGCCTCTGCCTCCATAAGTGCTGGGACTAAAGCTGGGTATGTGCCAGTACATTCTTTTGAAATCAGGTTTAACTCTGGTAACTTTCTATTATGTGTAGACTAAAAACCAAGGTGTGGAGCCTGGTCCCATCCCAGCCGCATCCTGCTTGTTCCTCCCTCCTTCCCACACACTTGCTCCCCACACACGTGCCTAGCACCTGCCGCCCTCTCAGCTCTCTCAGCTCCAGTTTTTTGCTTGCCATTCAGATCTGCTGACCCTCACCCATGCTGGTCAGCAGACCTGCAGGAACACTCAGCCTGCCTTGCTAATGATTGCTTTAGGGAACCAGAAGGCAGTCACAGTATGAGTGAGATTACTTATTCTCCTGGCTGACTCCTTGCCATTGCTAAGGGCTAGCAAAGCCTGTCTCCCATGGGGACCTTCAAGTAGAGCTTTACAAGGACCCCAGTACTCTTTCCTCTAGTCCCTTGGAGCTCACTGATAATAGACTGCTACTTCACTGGTCACTACAGGATTTCCTAAGCACTGTCTACGCTTTGTAACCAGCCCTTTCATTAGGTTTACCATGCAGTGTGACTGTTTTGTTTCCTGTTACACTAATCAAAAACCGTTGGTCCTTCTAAGTCCCATGGACACATGGGGATCTACGCGGTATAACATGTCGATACTGAGGGGTTTTGTGTGAACTAATTAACCGTCTTACCTGTTCATGGACCTTGAACCTTCCAGTGGATAGTAGAAAAGGGCGATTGCAGTGAGGGCAGTCTCCATGGTGTTCGTAAGGGTTCGGGTACAGCAGTACCACGTGAACCAAGAGCACAGCTGGCAAAAAAACTAAAAATTCAGGAGTGAGTACAGTGCAGTAGGAAATGGGAAGCTAAGTGTTATCTTCTGCTGAAAGCACGAGCCCAGATGCTACAGAAGCTACGTCAAAGAGGACGTGTCTGAAAAGTAGACATGGCCATACACTTCTTAACCAGTGCCACACAGCGCCCTGACAGCAGATTTGCATTTCTTAATGCTAACTTAGCAGTGCTTTCTGATGGTTTGCACCTGTTAATGAAATACCTGACACACAGACATGGATGGTGAAGGTCCTAGAGGACTGACACTCCTAACTACATCAGCCAGCCAGTGCTCCACCTCCTACCTCACAGGCATCTATTCATATTGCTTTGGAAATGCTGCCCTATTTCTTCTTCTGCCTCCTCCTCTTCTGTGTGTGTGTATGTATATAAATATATGTATGTATATAAATATATGTATGTACACACACATACATATATATTTAAGAGTAAGTATTTTGCTATATAGTCAAGGCTGACTAGGAAGTTGCTTTGAGCATGTTAGTCTTGAACCAGTCAGCATCTGGCCTCCATATTTCTTTTATGGGTGGGGGCAGGGCTTCACACATTCCAGGCCAAATGTCCTGCAACTGAGCTACAGCCTTTGCCCTGGCTCCCATATTTCTTGGTGAAAAATTAAGAGAAGAGAGAAAAACAACAGTATCATGACGCATTAAATTTCAATCTGAAAACTAAGTAAAATTAGTTTTCCTGAAGAACATGGAAACCAAAGTATCAGAAGTCTACAAAACCATCTTTAGAAGGAATTCCTTGTTAAATCAACACACGGCTCTTCCCATCTCTCTTAAAAGAGCTTTATAAAAGTTTTTGATTAAAAAACAAAAACAAAAAACACCAACAAAAAAACCCCAAAGCAGACGGGCAGTGGCAGTATACGCCTGTAATCCCAACACTTGGGAGGCAGAGGCAGGTGGATCTCTGTAAGTCTAGGACTAGCCTGGTGTACAAATAGTGTTTCAGGATAGCCAGGGCTATTACACAGAGAAACTCTATCTTGAAAAACAAACAAACAAAAAACAAGCAAAAAAAAAAAGGTTCCAATTTTCATGATGGGAAAGGATTTTCTTTAAGAACTCAGAGAGGAGATCTCAAAGGTGGGCTGTGATCTTTGCTACCATTTCATGTGTGCCTTTGACAGTGTATGTAAAACAAAAACAAAACAGACAGTTGCCATGGGGCTGACTTTGTATCTGAATCAATTAGCAAGGACTTAAAACTAATTTTCTTTTTACAGTGTAAAAAACAAAACAGACCAACGGGCTAAGAGCACTTAATGCTCTATCAGAGGATAGGAATTTAGGTCCTAGCACATCCCCCCCCCCAAAAAAAAATACATGCTGCAGGGGATCCCATGCCCTCTTCTGGCCTACATGGGCACCACATACAGACACATAGAAAATAAAACACATCTTACAATGTAAGCGAACATAATGTCTGTACAAGTATGCCCTTTCTCCAGGTTACTAATACATCATGGTCCAGAAATGTATTAGTGAATGGGAAGCTTGGTATTTAAAATGTATTTTCTGATAGAAACAAAATCAGTAGTTCAGTATATGGTTCGTGAAGACAGAGTCAAGTAAGGAAACAATGGTACTACACAATCCAGTCACCCACTGGGGTGTAGTTTGACTGGGAGATGCAAGCATTAATATCCAATCCTAAAATAAACCAATGGTGCATGCATGCCTTTAATCCCAGCACTTGGGAAGCAGAGGCAGGAGGGTCTCTGTTAATTTTTAGGTCAGCCTTTTCTACATAGTGAGTTCCAGGACAGCTAGGGCTATGTAGAAAGATCCTGTTTCAAAAACAAACTAAAAAAAAACCCCACAAGAAATCAGCCTATTGACAAGATGCTTTCCCAGGCCATGCGCTCCCCCCCTTCCACAAGACCAGTTCCTTCAGGCTCCCAGCTAGGGCTGTGCTTCAGTGCAAAGAGCTTTTTCAGCCAATCCTCAGGGCTAGGGGTTGAACAGGGACACAAGCTGTAAAAGCAGCTTCCAGAGTGTCCAAAGACTAAGGAAAGAGATGAGGAGTCTTGACAGCTTAGAGGCCCAAGCGCTTCCATAGCTGACTTCTGGGATTCAGCCTGTCTCATGTGGGGCTCAGTCAGGAGATAGCATGTACCAGATTTTACTGTTTTTAACTATGGAGGAATTTCCACGAAGTTCCATGGGCCAGCTGTTTTAGGAACCATTTGCCCCACACACACACGCTCTGTATCGAATGGTGTCTAAAGTGTTTGGACTTACCACCCATCGAGCCACTTGCTGGTTTCCCACTTGCTTCATGAGCGAGTAAAGTCTTACGTCAGCTACAGCAGAGAGAAGAGCTTGGGCCAATCTGGGAATCCAGATCTTTGTAGTTAAAAAGAAAAAGGGTTGTTAAGCACATCATCCCAACTCACAGTGAACTACCAGTTTACTTCTCCCTGTTCGCCCATACGCTTGTGGCATGTGTTTAGCTTGCCGCCTCTTGCTTGCAACCCCTACCCCATTCCCCGTCTTTTGGCAAGCCTTTGCTGTGTAGCCCAGCTGGCTTTGTCTTTGCTTTTCCTGCCTCAGCACCCCCAAGTATTGGGATTTACAAGTGTGAAGCACCATACCCCACTTACCCATTTTTATATTTATGTATACCTTACAACACTGATTATCTTTTGTAGTAGTTGGTATTGAACCTAGGGCCACATGCATTTTAGGCAAGTGCTCTACCACCAAGAGCTCCTCTTGGACAGCTTGCAAACCATTTTATTGTGTTAAGATTCTATTTTAGAAGCATATTTGTTTTCATGAGTATACAGTAGGTTTTGTTTTTATGTCAAGCATTCACAGTACTGTGTGCTGGGTATCAATAGCAAGTACTTTACGTGTATCAACTCATTCCTTACTACAATCTGCTGAGGCAGGAACCGTCTAATACACGAAGAGACCAAGGCACAGGGAGGTTAGGCGATGTGCCTAAGGCGCTAGACCTAGTTAGCATCGGTGTCTGGATTCAGGTCAAGTGACTCTCCAGCCACTCACTTTGTCTTTTTATGTAAGTTTTTAATTTATGTTTAAATATATTGAAGAGTTCTATATCACAGTGTCTTTGGTACAGTGGGCTTCCAAGATAAGGCTGGGCTTTAGCAACAATAGCCTTTTAGAAACAAATTTTGTGATACTAAGACCGTCAGTTATTACCAATGAAGTTTTGAAAAAGAAATTCATCTGTATTTAACAATTTCGGTCACTTTAATTTAAACTTACCAGTAACTGAACACTGTCTTTCCCCAAAAGATGCAGAATCTTGTAAATGCTTGCAAAGATGAGGGGGTAAGTATAACCCCTCAGCCTCTCCGTCCATTCCCAGGTTAGATAGCCATATTTACTAATATCAAGGTCCAAGTGTCAAATAGTACTGAAACAAATTAATTTCTACTTCCATATATAAAGCAATACTTTTTTTGACAAAGAACTTTTAAAACAGTTTTTTTTTTTTTTTTTTTTTTTTTTTTTTTTTTGTGTGTGTGTGTGTGTGTGATAGTAGGAATTCAGTCTCTAGCCTTGGATATGCTAGGCAAGTAATATACCACTAAACTGCACCCTAATTCTTAAAACACAGGGTTTTATATTGAATATTGAATATTTGGTCAACTAAAGTCTTAATTTCCTCAAGTTAGAAATGTGTTTCTCCAGCCAGCATGGTGGCTCATGCCTTTAATCCCAGCACTCAGGAGGCAGAGGCAGGAGAATCTCTTCGAGTTTGAGGCCAGCCTGGTCTACAGAGTGAGTTCCAGGACAGCCAGGGCTACACAGAGAAACTCTGTCTCCAAAAACAAAAAGCAAAAAAGAAACCATAAAGGATATCTGAAAACCATGTGGTGTGCAACTTCAAGAGACTGCCAGTACTCATCAGGAACAAAACTTGTCTGGACTAAGAAGCAGTTAAATATTCGCAGAGCAATGGTAAATAAGACCAGGTAAATGTTTTCTCCAAGAAGATCTGAAAAGCAAATGAAAGCAGTGATTGTGGCATTAAAGTCAGGTAGCTCCTCTTTCAAATATTCAACTGTGATGTCCCTGGCTCTGGCTCCTGATATTAAGGCCCTCCACACCACTCCACAAATGTCATCTAGCTCAGAGTGGGACTCTTGCCTGCTTGAGGTCCAGAGTGTGTTCTCTAACAATGTATGGGGAACCCACAAATACCTTCCACCACCACAAAAACCACCCCCCCAAAAAACCAAACAAAAAAAACCAACAACAACAAAAAAACAGACACACACACACACACACACACACACACACACACACACACACACACGCGGGGTGTGGGGAGAGAGAGAGAGAGAGAGAGAGAGAGAGAGAGAGAGAGAGAGAGAGAGAGAGAGAGAGAGAGAGAGAGAGAGAGAACGAGAACCACTGGTGATTCCTTTCCAAACCTCTGTTTTACATGTGAGGAAGCTAAGGATCAGAAACTAAACTGCTTTGCCCAAAATGAAAATGCTGGCCTGCAGGAAGATCTCTGTGAGTTCGAGGTCAGCCTCGTCTGCTTAGTGAGTTCCAGGACAACCAGGACTGTTACAGAGAACCCCTGTCTTGAAAAACCAAACAAACAAAAACTGCTGTTACTGACTAGGTAGTATTCAAACCCAGGCAGGCAGGCCGGCCAGCCACCTCCAAAGTTTGCTTTTTCCAAGTGGGCAGGCAGCCTGCAAGCCGAATACTACTTTAGCTGTTAACCGTGACCGGGGCGGGGATCAGATCTTATGTTAAAATCTGTCATGCCATGTGTGATGGTGTCATCACCACAAGGCAATGGGGAGACTGAGGCAGGAGAATTGAGGCAGGTTCAAGCACAGCCCGCACCACACAGCAAAGACACTATCCAGGGAACCTCAGCTAGTTCCCACCCACCGCGGTGCTCAGCCGCCCGCCAAGCCGCAGGTGCCGGGAGCCGTGCATTCTGCGGAGCACCCGGCACTCACCACGGCGCCGAGAGCGCTTCTCCTGCGTGTTCACGTATAGCGTGGACTTCCTCTTCCGCAACTTCATCTCTCCGGAGCGGCTGTGGAGACTGCAGAGGGCCGGGCCATGGTCTCCGGCCTCGGGCTCCATCCCCTCCCAGCCACCTGCAGCCGGCGCGGAGCTTGCCCCTCACCTTCTTGCAGGCGGACGCGCACCACTAAAATTGGGCCCCGGGAGCCACCGTCGTGGGACGGCTCCGGCACAACCACAGCCGGAAATGCGGCCGGAAGCGGCTGAGTAGTGCGGGAACATCACCTATGTCCCTGCAGTTCGGTCCTGGAAAAGACGAAAGTAAAGACGGGACGTTTTACTGCCCCCGGCACCTCGCCGGCCCGCCGAGGAGGCGCGTGGAGGTAACAGAGCGGAGGGAGGCAGTGAAGTGCTGAGAACCTGCCCCCGGGGGACCACGGCGCTCACCCCACACGCGGCGCGCCTGGGTCCTCGCGTGGGAACGCTTTCCTCGAGGTTCGCACAGTGACCGGAGAAAGAGTCACACGTCAGTGACGAATACAGCGCTCTGCCCGCGTGTCTGCCTGCACACCAGAAGAGGGCACCAGGTCTCACTGCAGATGGTTGAGAGCCACCGTGTGGTTGCTGGGAACCGAACTCAGGACCTCTGGAAGAGCAGCCAGTGCTCTTACCCTCTGAGCCCCGTGTCAGTGCATTTTTTATTATTAATACGTTTTCCGACACCCAGGGGATTTCTCTGTTCCGAATTATATACTTTCTCATCAATGTAATTTTTTTTTCTTGAGTTGATCTCACCATATAGATTAGTTTGGCCTTGCACTAAAAAAACACCTCCCGTCCCTGCCTCATGAGTGCTGGGGTTTAATGCGTGCACTACCACACTCGACCTCATCTATTTATTTTTGTGACCGAGTGTCACTGGCTGGCCTGGAACTTGGTATGTAGACCAGGCTGGCCTCAAACTCACAATACCCTCACGCGTATTGGGATCAACGTGTGTGCCACCGTGCCCAGCATTTTAAAAAGTAGTTGGTGGGAGCTGGAGAAATAATGTTTCAGTGGTTAAAAGCACCCACAGCACTTGCAGAATCTCCCCCCCCCCCCCCGTTCCGATTCCCAGTAACCACACACTGGCTCATTGCCTCCCGGGGCAGCAGGCATGCATGCCCTTGCATATACGTACATGAGAATGACCACTCATGCACATAAGATAAAAATGAATCTTTTAAAAGTGCGTTGGATGAGTCACAATAAGTGGGAACGTCTTTGCTTCGGGCCGAAGATGCCCTCTGCCAACATTGTTAGCTTTTGGGGTCGTAGAAGGGAAGGGTCTGTTATTGCATCTCGGGATTTTACCTAATAGTTATAAAAGATGTTTGGTCACGCCGGGCGTTGGTGGCGCACGCTTTTAATCCCAGCACTCGGGAGGTAGAGGCAGGCAGATCTCTGTGAGTTTGAGGCCAGCCTGGTCTACAGAGCGAGTGCCAGGATAGGCTCCAAAGCTACACGGAGAAACCCTGTCTCGAAAAACCAAAACCAAAAAAAAACCCCAAAAGGTGGGGGGAGGATTACTGAACAAACTGAGGTTCAGAAGACTCAGATTTAACAACAACAAAAACAAACAATAAACCACTACATGATAAACAGTTTCAGATGACCTCTGGATTTTGTACCGTTTTTTGTTTTTAAACTTTTTTCGATTGAACCAAAGCAAGATTGGAAAAATTGTCATTTGTGTGGTCAACTGTATAAACTAGGAGAAAACACGCCTTCCTTTCCCTGGTGTGCTTAAATTGCATTTGAGAGCTATTATAGTACAGTTAGCTGCTGCTGATTTTTGTGACTTGGGGCCTGGATTAGGAATCCGTGCCACAGTCCAGAAAGTGTGTGGCTCTTTCTGCTTTTCTCATTCACTAACAATTTATCAAGGAGATTAACAAGCAGCACTAATTTCTCAAGGGTGCTACATCCATTTGTGAGTTTCCATTATTTTCAGTTGTTAGAACTAGAAGCAAAATCTCCATTCTGTTTTTCTCAAAAAAGCACACAAATGATTTGCATTTGATATCTCCTAAAATATCAAAAGAAACTCAACAAAGTTTTGTTGTTTTGTTTTTCTTTGCTTTTTTTGACATATGGTCCTTCTGTGTAGCCTTGGCTGGCTACACTGTGTTGAGACCAGGTTGGACTCAAACTCACAGATCTTTGCCCACCCTCACTCCCAGCCCCATAGTACTGGGATTAAAGGCATGGCACCACCCCTGGCTCAATAAAGTTTTACAGCCTCTTAAAATTGTTTTTGTCATAAAGCTTGCTAAAAAATTATGACTACTACAGAAGGAATAATGAAAAGTCATTTGTCCGTCCCCTCTCTTTATTATTCTTTAGATAAGTTTTTTGATTTTTCGAGACAGGGTTTTTTTGTGTAGCTTTGGAGCCTATCCTGGCACTCGCTCTGGAGACCAGGCTGGCCTCGAACTCACAGAGATCCGTCTGCCTCTGCCTCCTGAGTGCTGGGATAAAAGACATTCACCACCAATGCCCGGCTTTGGATAAGTTTTAAACTGAGATGATCACATTGGATTTTCCTTCAGGTATCTTTTGGAGTGAAAGGTTTTGTATGACTTGAAAGGTGGTTGCCATTCCTTCCCATCCTTTTGCCGTTTTAAAAGTTACTGGTTTAAGCACACTGAGAATACTAACATGGCTGTTAGTGGCATAAGCGTGTCATCCTAGCTATTGGGAGGTGGAGAATCGTAATCTCTAGAGCAGCCTGCCTATCTCAAATAACCAAAACAAACAGGCAAATAAAGACAGAAAATAACGCAGTGGGAACATTCTGTATAGAAGAGTATTTAGCTTTGTCTCACAGCACCCTCTGACCTTCATTCCCTGTAGGTTCCTTTATAAGGTTTTTGTTGATTTGTTTTGTTTTTGTTTGTTTGAGGTCAGTCTGTTATGGTATCCAGACTGGCCTCAAACTGGTGATGTATGCAAAGGGTAACCTTGAGCTCCCTGTCCTCTTGGCTGCACCTGAGTGCTGGGAATATGGGAATGAACTACAATGCCTGGAGGAAGTACAAATTTTAATATAAAATATGATTTTTTTAACTGTTGGCAACTACATTGAAATTTTAGAAAATATTCCATAGTGAGTCCATATGCTGTCCTGCAAACCTTTATGTATTTGTATTTATTGCTTAGTGATTCTTTTTTGTTTGTTTGTTTCTTTGTTTTCAAGATAGGGTTTCTCTGTGTATCTGTCTGTCTAGGAACTCACTCTGTAGACCACGCTAGCCTCAAACTCAGAGATCCACCTCCCTCTGCTTCCCAAGTGCTGGGATTTAGTTAGTGATTCTTTTTTTTTTTTTTTTTTTTTTTTTTTCTCGAGACAGGGTTTCTCTATGTAGCTTTGGAGTCTATCCTGGCACTCTGGAGACCAGGCTGGCCTCGAACTCACAGAGATTTGCCTGCCTCTGCCTCCCGAGTGCTGGGATTAAAGGCATGCGCCACCAACGCCTGGCTTAGTTAGTGATTCTTAAACATTATAAAAACATTCACACCACAGCAAAGTAGTAATAAATCTTGTACAGGGCAGTTGTGGGGCTGGAGACATGGCCCAGGGTTATGAGAGATACTGCTCATCGGAGGACAGTTCAGTTCCCTGTACCTGTGTGGACAGCTTACAACTTGTAACTTCCGCTCCAGGGACTCTGACACTGTCTGGCCTCTGAAAACACTTTTTTAGAAAGGCTCCTGTGCTAAGTGGTCCCTTTTTTTCCCCCTTTTCTCTGAAAACAGGTCTGAAGAGATTTGCTGTCCGTGGAGCATAGCCACCCTCAGATTGTCCACTACTTGTTGCCACAATGCTTGGGAGACTGACTCTTCCTCAACTGGTTTTTGCTACGTTCCTTGGGATTGCTGGAGGATTGTATATTTATCAGCCAATATTTGAACAATATTCCAGAGATCAGAAGGAATTAAAAGAGAAGTTGAAACTGTTGCAAGAGTCAGAAGAAAAGAGGAACTAATTCTGCATGGAGTGAAATTGTAGGCATTGCTTACCGTTCAGTCTGTTGAAATTGCACATGGACTATTAATCAAGTAAACATTAGGTACATTTTAAATAAATAAATCATGGGTTAGTTACTATCTATCTATCTATTTATTTATTTATTTATTTATTTATTTATTTATTGTTTTGGAGACAGGGTTTCTCTGTGTAGCCCTAGCTGTCCTAGAACTCACTTGGTAGACCAGGCTGGCCTCAGAGATTTACTTGCCTCTGCCTCCCAAGTGCTGGGATTAAATGTCTGAGTGACCACTGCCAGGCAGTTTAAGTCATTTATAACATTAGTTCTTTGTTGGTTTGTTTCAGGGAAAGAGCTCACGATGTAGCACAGACTGGCCTCAAGCTCTAAGCAGTACAGCCTCAGCTTTCCAAATGCTTGGATTATAGGGGTGCTGACATTTGTTTTCTAGATAGGATCTGTCTGTGTAGCTCTGGCTGGTCTCAAACATGCAATCCTGCCACTCACTGGTGCTAGGGTTATAGAATATTGTAATGATGACTCCTTCCGATTGGCCAATAGTGCTTTATTTATCAGCCAATAAGACAAACATATACACAGAAGGATCTCCCCCATCATCGTTTCACCACACCTAACTAAAATAAGATGCTTCATTTAAAAAATATTTCTTTTTAGTTATATAATTATGTGTGCTTCACGTGAGTTTTGCACACACGAGTGCAAGTGCCTCTGCAGGCCAGAGTTGTTGAATATCCTAGAGCTGGAGTTACAGACGGTTGTGACCCACCATGTGGGTCCTGGGAATTTCATCTCAGTCCTATGTAGGAACAAATGTGCTCTTCAATGCTGAGCCATCTCTCCAGCCCCAAGATGCTTCACTTTAACGTTCACTTATTTATTTGCTATTTTATATTGTATCAGGACAGGGCAGCAATTTCCTATTGCATAAATTAATTTAGTCAGTATGCTTAATAGTTTTGTGTGTGCTTTTTTTTGAAGATTTATTTATTATGTATACAGTCTTCTGCTACCATGTAAGCCTACGTGCCAGAAGAGGGCGCCAGATCTCATTATAGATGGTTGTGAGCCACCGTGTAGTTGCTAGGAATTGAACTCAGGACCTCTGGAAGAGCAGCCAGTGCTCTGAATCTCTGAGCCATCTCTCCAGCCCTAGTGGTGCTTTTAAGATTCCCCTTTTTTCTCATGGGATCCATGAGCCCTTCTGGCAAGACATATACATCTTAAAAAAAAAAAAAAGATTTATTTATTTACTATATATAGCATTCTGCCTGCATGTATGCCTGCAGGCCAGAAGAGGGCACCAGCTCTTGTTTTAGATGGTTGTGAGCCACATGTGGTTGCTGGGAATTGAACTCAGGACCTCTGAAAGAGTAGCCAGTGCTCTTAACTGCTGAGCCATCTCTCAAGCCCCATAAATCTTATTTTAATTCCCCTGTTCTTGTACAATACAAGCACAAATGTGAGGGTTTTGCCTGTTACATTTTACTAGTTGTGGAGACTGAATCCAGGGCTTCCTGCTGTTGCGTAAGTGTTCTACCACTGACCTATACGTCCCGGTTAGAGATGGTTGTAAACTGCCATGTGAATGCTCCATCCTCTGGAGGAGCAGCAAGTGCTCTTAACCACTGAGCCATCTTCAAGCCTCTGCTTTTTAAACTTCAAGTGTCTCTAAGTGTCCCAGATTCACACTGAATTCACGCAGACAGGGCTTGAATTTGTGATTATCCTTCCTTAATTTCTAGAGTAGCTGGAGCTACAGGCCTTTGTGATATAATCCAGGATGGTATTAAACTCACAGTGTAGCTCAAGTTAGTTTTAAACTTGTCATCCTGCTTCAGCCTTCCAAGTGCTGGGATTGAATTTGTGAACCACCATGGCTAGTTTGAAATGTCTAATCCAGGTATCAAGATTCTACGTGACAGAAGATCTGGGCTTTAAACCAAATCAAACCCCTTTTGGCCTTCATTTGGAAGGGCTCTGTTGGTAGGGTGTTTGCCTAGCATTTGTGAAGCCCTGGGTTTCATGCCCAGCACCTCACACACTGGGCTTAGTGATGCAGTTGTGTAGTCACAGCACTCAGGTGCAAGCAGAGGAATTAGAAGTTCAAGGTCATCCTCAGCTACATAGGAAGTTGGAGGCCAGCCTGGGTTCTGCTGTTTTGCTTCCAGGCCCATCTCTACTTTGGAATCCTTTACCTCCATCCCTTCCTCATATTCTCATCACTTTCCTTGATTTGATGGGGTTTTGTTTTTTGTGTTTGTTTGTTTGAGACAGGGTTTCTCTGTAACTTTGAAGCCTGTCCTGGAACTCACTCTGTAGATCACGCTGGCCTGGTCTCCCAGAGATCCACCTGCTTCTGCTTCCCAAGTGCTGGGACTAAAGGTGTGCACCGCCATTTGGTGATATTTTTATGTGTTCAAAGACTTACTTATTTTGTGGAGACAGTCCCAATGTGCTGCCCAAGCTGGCTTTAGACTCTTCAATCAAGCGATATTCCTGCTCGAGCCCCCCTCTTACATGCCCACTCCCAGTGGCTGGGATGCAGGCACCTTCCACTCTGTCTATCTACCAATGACATCCTTTACTTTCCTTATTGAGACCCTTAATGGGTGTTGCTGGAGTTTCCTACTCAAGCATCTATCTTACAAGTAAGTTCTGGCCTAGTCCATTGTTGTACCCTATGTGCCTAAAAGCCTCTTACTCACTGAAAGCACCTCAGGTGATGAATCGCCACAGTGTCATCTGTCTAAACTCCAAGTCATGACTGCTTGGCTGCTGAAGTGGAGAACCCTGAAGGTGGGCATTCCACCTGGATCATACCAACACTGTGTTGTTCCATAATATAGTTCATTTACTGTTTGTCCGCCCAAAGGTTTGTGTGTGAGAAGGTTGGTCTCCAGTGTGATGGTATTGAAAGATGGTACCTTCTTAAGAGCTAGTTCCTGAAGGAAGATGATTACCTGGCTTTTCCTGGGGTGTGGTGTTATCTTTCTTGTACAAAGAAAAGCCTGTCTGAAGGTCAGAAAATGGAGCTTGCCACTACCTAACCCACAGAGGTCTGAAGGTATTTCTGTTCACACCAGATGAGAGGAAAGGGTAGAAAGAGACCTTTCAGGTCCAGCTTGGTGAAGCCAGTGATTTTATTGAGTTACCTACAGAAGCATGGGTGGCTCCAGGAGCTGCCATCGGCAGAAGGCTCCTTGGACATAGTTGAGAAACTGACTGCACTGTGAGGCAATCCCAGCAGACTGGAGGGGTGACTGGTCAGCAGGTGGATGTTTGTAGTGGGAGGCCACCTGGATGGACAGCTGCATGGACAGAAGCTGAACTCAGGCTTGCCGGCATTTTGCTTGTCTTGGATATGGAATTCTGAAAGCACAAGAGGGCAGACCCAACAGTGTTGAGAGCTCTGAGCCACCTTTGGGTAGGTTTGGCTAATCTCATCCCCAGGGTCAAGATCCAAACTGCTCAAAGAAAACCCTGGTCATCGAAGAGGCCGCCGGGAGGCAGCAGAGGTTTACAGGATGCGCCTGACTTTGCTGGTCTTAGTATGTTATGGCACCCCATAATTTCCCTCTTACAGTGTATTAACTGTCCTAACAGTTTTTAAGGAACCCAGGCTGACTGTAATCAGAATTAGACCATGTTCGCTTAGACTCCGCTGGCCATTGACTCTCAGATTGGTGTTAATTTTTTTCCTGCCTGAATCTTACTGCCTGTCACATCCAGGAACCCCGGAAGGCTACGCCCAGGCTGTCCCCAGCGAGGATGCACAGCCACGAAAAGGCTTTTAGGACAGACCTTCAGAGTCACCAGTGCACGCCTCGCCTCTCCCGGGTCCCCCAGCAGTTTGACCTTTTTATGAATGGCACTTTGGGTCTCAAAACGAAAACCACTCCCTGTGGTTCCCGCATCTTCCCCAACAGGGCAAGAAGACCTGTTTCCGGCCAGGCGAGGGGAGCGGTCTTTTCTGTGACTTGGGGGCCTGTGGGCAGGTGACAGGAGGCGGAGGTGGAGGCCGCGCAGGGCCCGCCCCCACCGCGCTCTCCTACACGGGAAGTGATGTGGGGCCGGACGGAAAAAACCGCCAAGCACCCCAAAAAGGTCAGTCGCTTGGGGTCTCAAGCTCCGTGGAAGGGAGTCCGAAGAGACTGACCACCGCGGGGACGCAACACTTTGAGGACCTAGCATTGCAGGAACGCAACACGCGGGGACAGCACAGAGACAGAGCACCAAACCGGGTGAGCGCAGTGCGTCGTGGGCGCTGCAGGTTGAGGGCGGTCGAGCTGTCCCTGGGGCAACCAGAGATAATAAATCTTTGGACGGGATGCTGGTCCCGTTAAGCTCCAGGGGTTAGGGTCCAAGGTTACCCCAAGTGAAATCTGGGTGCCAGAGTCCCCATAAGGAGGTGAGAGTAAGGTCCTCTCCATCTCCCTTCTGTTCCTTCACTTGGGTTTCCACTTTAAAGTCTTTAGAGCCCTGCTGCTTGCAGGCGGCAAAGGGCTCTCCCTTTTCCTGTCATTCAGAGAACCCAGTCGGTCAGCCAGGTCTTAGAGTCACCCTACCGGGAGGTGGAATTAACACATTTTGGTCACTTTGCCAAGGCCGGGTCTCCGGCGCAGTAGCTGGGTACCGACCGATTTAGAAATCCAGGTCTGAAATCTTGAGACTCCTCAGCAACCCCCTGGCCTTTGCAGTTGGTTCCCTGGAGTATTCTCCACAGGCTTCCCTTGCAAGCCCAAGGGCTAACAGCTGTTCTGAGTTAGCTCTTGAGCCCAGCTGCGTGAGTGAGGCAGGAGGCATTTTTAATCATTTCTTTAAAGCTTTCTGGAGAGTGAAAACAGCACAGGAAAGGTAATCCTCACATCTGGGAGGTGGACAGAGAAAGATTCAGGGTTCAAGGTCAGCCTTTGCTACATAGAGAACTTGAGACCAGCCTGGTTTACATGAGACCTGTCTCCAAAAAATAAATAACGCCAACAAAGAGAAAGGAAGGGAGGAAGGAAGGAAAGAAAGAAAAAATAGAAGAAGCAATACAGCGACGCTGAACACATCTGAATGAGAACTGCTTACTGTATTTTCCCTTGGCCTCCCTCCCTCCCTCACACCCATTCCCTGCTTCCTTTCCATAATCTGTCATAATTTTTATTTATTATATATTCATATTAAATATAAAATATATCACATTAACATATTATATTAAATATATTTATGCTACAATGCCAATTATATATTAGATTAAATATAATATTAAATATATTAATTAAATTTGATTTTTGTTTTTTGAGTCAGAGGTCTCACTGTGTAGCTCTGGTTGGCCTGGAATACATTATGTAGACCAGGATGATCTTGAACTCACAGAAAGCTGCCTCCTTCTGGATCAAAGGTCTGGCCACCTTACTTTTGTTGACCTGGGTTTCTCACTGAATCTGGAGCTCCTTGTCTGGATTGGTTGGGCAGAAAGTCTCAGGGATCCTCCTCTCCCTCCCCAAGCCTTAGGATCATATACCTGCACCTTCACAGCCCAGTGTGAATTTTGGGACCCCAAAGCAGACCTTTCTGATTACATAGAAAGGACTCTGCCCACTGAGCCATCTCCCCCAGCCATTGTTTTGGTTTTGATTTTATGAGACAAGGTCTCACTCTTATACCCAGGCTGGCCTTGAACTGGTTGGTAATAATCCCTAGTCAGCCTGGAAGTGCTGGCATTAATTACAGCTGTGTGCCACCATGCCCAGCAAGTTATTTGTCTGTTTGAGGTCATGAAAATTTGTGCTTATGATTTTTTGTACACCCAGAATTCTTATAGTTTTGGCTGCTCCATTTCATTCTTTGATTAATTTTAAGTTAATTTTGTATGTGGTGTAGTGCAGGGCATCCAACTTTATCTCCTCAAATGTGGATATTGGACATTCACTTTTCCCAGCAGTGTTTGCTGACAACACTAGAAAACAAATCAAATATAAATGTGGACTTTGTAGTCTTCCGAATACCGTATGCCTGTCGATACAGTGGTGGCACCCAGTCCGGATTATTGAACCCATGGAGTTTTGAAGTTGGGGCATGCCGGGACTCCAGCTTTGCCCTTCTTTACGGTTGCTTTTGGCTGTGCAGAGTCCCTTGCATCTCTGTGTGGAATTTAAGGCCAGCTTCTCAATTCTCTTGCCTTGGCTTTAGAACAAGTGTAGGCAGCAGTCTTTGGGAAGCAGACTTTTAACTTCCTTTCCTGATACCTGCCTTCCACATCTTAGTGGATAGCCACTTCACTCCTGTAGAAGCTCACACTAAACACCCTGGGATCGCCCTCAAGTTTCTTCATCCTTTTGTATCCCTTGCCCAACCTGAGCAAATGTTATTGAGTCTACCTTAGTATAACTAATTTTTTATTTTGGTTTACAAACTTTTTTTTTTCTTCGAGACAGGGTTTCTCTGTGTAGCTTTGGAGCCTATCCTTGGTTTACAAACTTTTGAAGTGGATAGGAAATGGCTCGGCAGTTTAGAGCACATACTGCTCTTCCTGAGGCCCCACCTTTGATTCCCAGCGCCCATATCAGGCAACTCACAACTGCTTCTAACCCCAACTTCAGAGAATACAGTGCCCCCTTCTGGCCTCTGCCAGCATTGCACTCATGTGCACAAATTACACACACACACACACACACACACACACACACACACACACACACACAATTAAAAATAAATAAACTTGTGATAGTTATGTTTGCTGAACCAGATGGTTTAGTGGCTAGGAGTCTTGTTGATTTTGCAGAGGACTCGGGTTTGGTTCCCAGTACCCACATACAGCTCATCAACTGACAGTAATTCCAGTTCCAGAGAGCTGATGCCATCTTCCGGCCTCCACAAGCCCTGCACTCAGGTCCTGCATGCACATACATGCAGGCAAAACACATACACATGAAATAAAAATAAACAAATCTTTAAAGAATCTACATTTATTTAACATTTGTGTATGATACGATATGTATGGAGAACAACTTGTAGGAGTCGGCTCTCTTCTTCCATCATTTGGGTTCTAGGGATTTAACTCAGTTTGTACAGCTTGGAGGTGATTGCAGAGCTGTCTTGTCTACAGATGTTTTGGGAGTGTGTGTAATTGAAACAAGGCTCCATTGTGTATCCCAGGACAGTGTGGAACTCAGTGCATAGCTCAGGCCTCAGCCTCCTGCGTTCTGGGATTACAGATGTGCCTCACTTCATGATCACATCTGATACAATAACCATTTCTCTACTATGTCTACCCATTTCTACAATGCTCTCTGGCTGTGTTACTGCCAAAGCCTCTTAAAGCACTTCCAACCTTGTTCTCACATCTCTACAATCTTCCCTCAACACAGAGGTCACTGGTATATGCACACATACACAGATACATATACACTTAGTCTGCTCAGAATTCTACTTTTATCCCAAAATGAAAAAGTTCTCTATGAGGGAGGTAGTGGCACACACCTTTAATCCCAGCACTCAGGAGGCAGAGGCAGGTGGATCACTGTGAGTTCAAGGCCAGCCTATTCTACAGAGTGAGTTCCAGGATAGCTAGGGCTGCACAGAGAAACCCTGTCTCAAAAAAAAAAAGGTCATTATTATTAATCTCTCAAACAGTATTGCTAACCTTGGGGGAGGGTGGTGGCAGAGTGCTGGCTTAGCATGGATAAGGCCTGAGTTCCATCCCCAGCACAATACAAATCCCGAATTTAGGCTGTGGAGGCAGGAGGATCAGAAGCTCAAGGTTATCCTTGGATACCTAGGGAGATCCAGGCCAACCTGCAGATCTCACAAAGGATGGAAGACTGAGGAGTAGGACTGTGTCTGTTGCTTCTCTCTCACCATTGCGTCTACTCCATTCCCTCATGATGGTGGTAGCAGGCAGCCCTCTGCCCTGGCACTGGGACAACTGGGCAGAACTGTTTAGTAGTTGCTGTCCTGTCTTCTGACCTTTTATGCTAGTCTAGGGCAAGAGTGAACTTTTTGGAAATTGAAGGAAATGGAAATTGGCTTCTAACAGAAGTGTCAACTGGTAACATTTATGTAACTACTTTCAGTCATTCATCATTTTTGTGTGTGTTGGCCCATTTCCATGACTAGACTCTTCCATTCTCGGGACATGAACCGAGGGCCCAGCATATGCTAGGCAAGTGCCCTCCATTCACTGGGCTATGCTCTCAGGCCATCCATGACTGGATCCTAATAGCCTGGAGACAGAGTACCACTCTGGCTCACTTTTGAGTCTTATTTTGTAAGGAGTCAGAGGCAAAACCTGTGTCTCTGACCCTTTAATACAGTTCTTCATATTGTGGTGACTCCCAACCTTAAAATTATTCTCATTGCTACTTCATAACTATAATTTTGCTATCGTAATGTAAATATCTGTGTTTTCTGCTGGTCTTAGGCGATTCCTGTGAAAGGCTTGTTTGACACCCCCTACCTAAAGGGTCCCACTCCACAGGTTGAGAACCACTGATCTAGTCTATATTTTTATTTTTTATATAATTTATTTATTTTTATTTTATGTGAATTGTTTTGCATATATATATATATATACATACATATATATATATACATACATACATATATATATATATATATATATATATATATATATATACATATACACACCTGTGTGAGGAAGTCAGATCTTGAAGTTACAGACAGTTGTGAGCTGCTGTATGGGTGCTGGGAACTGAACCCAGGTTCTCTGGAAGAGCAGTCAGTGCTCTTAACCACCAAGCCATCTCTCCAGCCCGTAGTCCACACTTTTCTTAGCAAGTATCTTGTTACAGACCACCATATCCTACTGCTGCCCTGCCTCCCACTGAGTGGGGCTTCCCGCTGAATGAGGAATTGTGAGACTTCCCAGTGAGAATTGAGTTAATTTCAGCCTATAAAGTATGATAACTATTTTTATGTGTTTTGTGTTAGGAATTATTTTCACATAGTATGGGGGATTTATGCTCACACACATAATTCATTTCCCAAATACATTAGACTTGAAAGACAGAACAGGGCTTGCAGGTTAAAGTCTGAGCCCCTGAGAAGAAAGCCCTCTTGCCCTTGTTTAGGTCTGATTGGCTCTTGAGGAAGCAGCTCAAGAGCTGCTTTGTGCATTCACTGTCTCTGCCTTACTAGATTTGCTTGGGCTATGCTTGTTCCTCTGCCTGGCCATCAGGAAATTTGAGTTGATGATCTGGCTTCCCTTAAACTGATTACCCTGAGAGCAGACACTGGAAGCCAAGATAAAAGCTTTTAGTGAACATGATGTACCAGGGTGAGAGATGGGAATGGTGAGCATCTAGTTTGCTGGGGCCTTCCAGTGTGGGGACTCAGGGGCATGCCCATCGTTTTTCTTGTATAATTGGGGCACAATAATACCTTGTATTTATTGCCAACTAAAATTGAGTGTCTGGCCTGAAAGGGATAGGGATTTCCTTCCTTCCTTCCTTCCTTTTTCCTTTCCCATCCTTTCCTTATTCTCTCTCTTCCTCCTCCTCCTCCTCCTCCTCCTCCTCCTCCTCCTCCTCCTCCTCCTCTTTCTTCCCTACTCCCTCTCTCTATCTAGTTGGATCTTGTGTATACCAGGTTATCCTGGAACTCACGGTGTAGCTGAGGATGCCCTTGAACTTCTGATTGTCTGCCTTCTGCTAGGTTTATGGGTATGTGTTACCATGCCTTTATGAAATTCCAATTTGAGAATGGGATTCCAGATTTACCAAATAAAAATGATTAATTTTCTTTCTTTCTTTAATGTTTTTCCCTTTGAGTCAGGGTCTTGCAACGTAACAAGCTAGCTCTTGATCTCCCGGACTGGGCCACTTGATTGCACCATTACACCTCATTCCAAAATACAAATGTAAACAGTTCCTGTTTGTACACAGGAAATGCATGTTAAACTCCAAAGAATGGCTGAGCTATCTATGGCTTGGTAGCTGTGTGTCTCCACACAGAATTTGTTGATGGCATTAGAGCTAGAAGCAAGTAAGAGAAGTGCTGGTCTTCCTCTAGTCTTTCGTAGTTAAGGAGATCCCCATCTGGAGAGGCTAAGTCCATCCATGTTACATAAACTCAGGGATGAGGCCAGAGCTAGATCCAGGACCAGTGACACAGTGCCCCTCTCAGGAAATTATAGGTAGGGCGAGGTGCAGTGCACTTGCTGTTCTTCCAGAGGGCCTGGGTTTGGTTCCCAACACCCACATTATGGCTCACACAACCATCCATAATTCCAGCCCAGCAGATCCAACACCCTCTTTTGACCTCGTCAGGTACCAGGTGAGCATGTGGTATAAACACACACATGCAGACAAAACACTCATACACATAAAATAAATTTTAAACATTTCAAAGAAAATCTGTAACTCCAGTTCCAGGGAGTCCAGTACCTCCCTCTCACTTCCACAGGCATGATTGCGGTGCACAGACACACAGACACACAGGCAAGCAGAGGCCCCTTGCAGAGAAAGTAAAAAGGAAAATCTAAAATTTCCGAAAGAAAAAAGAAAGGCAATCCTGAAAATGGAAGTGTTTTTGTCTGCCACTCGGAAAACCATCCTTCAGGGCCCCCCGATCTTCTTTCACAACCTGGGTGGTTAATTCATATTAAGCCTTGCCAGCTGCCAGGTCAAAGCATAATAAAATTGGTTGCCAAGAGACAGCAAAGTCTGCTTTATCCTGTTTGCTGCGGTCTGTCCCACCTCATGGGCGGGTGGTAGCTGTTCTGGGTGTTGCTGTGCACTAATCTACTATATATTTGTGTCACTAGAGGCAAAGACGAGGTTTCAATCACCTGGTTAAACATAATAGAGCACTTTAAGTCTTGCAGTAGCCTAGCATGGGGAAGTGAGAGGTACAGCTCCAGTCTGTACAGGCCCATAGATATAAACCTCTTGCTTGTGGCTGGGGAGTCTGCTCAGTACGGGCTTGCCTGGCACACATGAACCTCTTTCTGCTCATTTGGGTTACCTAAGATTTGTGCGTTTGTTTGAGATAGTCTCCTGTAGCTCAGGCTGGCATGAACTTACTGAGTAGCCGAGGATGGCCTTCAACTTTGGCTGCTCCTGCCTCCCACTCCCAAGTGCAAGGATTACAGACCTGAGACCCCATTCTTGGTTTATGTGTAGGGATTGTGTGCCAGGTGAGCATTTAACCAACTGAACTACTTCCAGTGTCCTATGTAAAAAATTAAAAGTGTCACAGTAGGAGAAATATGGAAAAATAATTGAAAAATATTAACCCATAGTTGTGGGCAGTGTTTCTTTATTTCTAGATGTGTGTGTTAATTTTCATTCCACATCTTTTTTGTTGGTTTGTTTGTTTGAGACAAAGTTTCTCTGTGTAGCTCTGGCTATCCTGGAACTCACTCCGTAGACCAAGCTGGCCTCGAACTCAGAGATCCGCCAGCCTCTGCCTCCCAAATGCTGGGATTAAAGGTGTGCACCATCATTGCCTGACTTTCTTCCACAACTTATTTGTGCAGTAGTGGTAGCCAGAATGAATGCAGCTGTTTGGCAGTCCCTGGAAAGAGCCTGAGAGGACCCAGCATGGCCAAGCAATCTGCTGGTTGTTCTGAGTGTAACTTATCTTATTAGAGACCAGGCTAACTGTTCATTAGCCCTCTTTACCCTGTACAAGAACATAAAGTAGACTGTGGTGTCTTTTGGTGAACCAACTCATCTCTGTGCCCCAGAGCACATGCTTGAAAGTGGAAGACCCAGCACTGCCAGGGATCACTGGGATGCTTTTAGTTTCTATGTCACTGATAATCAGTTATTGGGCATCACACTAACAGCTTTCAACAGGGGGCGTCACCCCCACCCTGCCAGGGGACTTCAGCAACTGTCTGTCTGAGGCAGGGTCTCTTATGGTCCCAGGCTGGCCTCATGCTCACTCTGTAGCCCAGGCTTTCCTTGAACTTGTGTTCCTCTTGCCTCTGCCTCTGAAGTGCTACGATTATAGAGACATTTTTGGGTGTCACAAAAATGGACAGTTACTACTGGTGTTTCCTGGGTACTGGCCAGAGATGCTGTGAAACAACCAGTACACAGGGAAACAGTAGATTAGCTTGACCAAAATGTAGACAGTGGTGAAGCTGAGAAACCCTGCCTCAGTTGCTTTGGCTTGCAGTTTCCTGAATGAGATGTCTCCTCCATGTGAAGTTAACTGTACCTAATTTTGCCAACCTTTCCCTTACCCCAAATCTCATATGTTAAGTATGGGGTTAAGGCTCATATCTATGCTTGGGGTGGTTTGAATAAGAATGGCCCCATAGGCTCATATATTTGAATTCTTAGTCCTCAGGGAGTGGGACTATTTGAGAAGAATTAGGAGGATTAGAGGGTGTGGCCTTGTTGGAGTAGGTGTGGCCTTGTTGGAGGAAGTGTCACTGGAGGTGGGCTTTGAGGTTTCAAAAGACCATGCCAGCCCAGGCTCCCCCTTCCTCCCTCTCTCTCTCTCTCTCTCTCTCTCTCTCTCTCTCTCTCTCTCTCTCTCTTTCTCTCTCTGCCTGTGGAGCAGTATGTAACTCTCAACTACTGCTCTGGTACCATGCATGTCACCCTGCTACCCATCATGATAATAATGGACTAAACCTCTGAAACTGCTAGCCACCCAATTAAATGCTTTCCTTTATAAGAGTTGTCATGGTAACAATGTCTCTTCACAGCAATAGAACACTAAGACAATGCACATACATGTTTTTAATTCCTACAAGGGCTGCTGCTGAGTAGTGGGGTCTGAGAGCCCCCAGGGACTTATGATATCCTTGAGAACCAGATTGACTTCATGAGAAGGGTAAGCTAGAGGCTGGACCAAAAGGCCTATTTGTGTGACCCCCCAAAGGCATGGTGACAAGGACCTGTGCATGCAAGGCCTGTGGACACCTCAGGCCTTCAGCACATGTGGGCCAGTGCTTCCTGAGTTCCCAGCAGACTGCTATAGTTTTTGTGCCACAGGTGCCAAGAAAATAGCAAGACTGGGCAGTGTCTTCATTGCCTCTGCCTCCCGAGAGCTTTTCTGCATTTTTGATCAGAAATGGAAGCCTTCTCCTAACTCTGCAGCTCATTTTGCAGCCCAGATAAAGAAGCCTCATTCGTTATACTGACAGAATTGTGTAACTTTAGATATGGTTGGAAGGGGCCTTGGAAATCATGTGGTTTCCCCCCAATCTCCTAGGTCCGGAACTAGGTCCCTTAATCTGGGGTGATTGACAGCCAGGAGGGTTCCAGGAGGAACTTATTGGCATCTCTAAGCTGATATTTCTTCACTCTCACCAGCAGTGAAGTAGGCAGTCTAAAACTATGCTGTTTGGGTGCTCAGAGGAAGTGGCATTTGTTATGTATGTATAGAGAAGGACTCCCTGACTGTCCTTGAAATCTCTATATAGCTATACAGCTATATAGCTATATAGCTAAGGATGACTTCAAACTTTTGGTTCTCCTGCCTTTACTTGTGGGTATGCTGGAAACTGAACTCATAGGGTTTCATACAAGCTAGGCAAGTGCTTTACCAATGGGACTGCCTTGCCAATCCTGAGAGTGAACTTCAGAAGGAATTTTACTAACCACGAAGACATCTTCCTTGAAGCTGTGTGAAATGACAAGTATGTCATGGTCTTGATTTCCATTAAAGCTGTCCAGGAGAATTCCAGTGTCTGAAGTGATGATTCTATTGATCCTTCATGGCAAAGAGTTTTCTGTCAGCTCATAGAGGCCTTCTGTTACTAGTTGTCTCTGCCTGCTTCATGCTGGTCTGTGTGTTTCTATCTCCATATCATCAATTGCTATTTGAGATCATTTTTGTCTCTATGTTTATCTTGCTTTTGGCCTGTCTCTTCCCACTAAGGCAGGCTCTCTGTGAGTGTAGCTCTCTCTCTCTCTGAGCTGCTGTGGCTGACTACCTAGAAAATACCTAGAAAATGGTGAGTGCTAAGTTAATAATGAACAGGCGAATAAGTAAACAGGTAGCTAGAGAAGCTTGCTTCCGTTTTCCTCTTCTATGTCATAGTTTATTTGGTGCTTATGTATGAGTGTCTGCATGTATGTTTGTGCACCACTTGTGTACCTGGTGCCCTCGGAGGCTGGGAGAGTGTGTCAGATCTCCTGGATCTGGTGTTAAAGGTGGTTGTAAGCCACATATGGGTGCTGAGAATCAAACCTAGGACCTCTGTAAGAGCAACAAGTGCTCTTAGCCACTGAGACATCTCTATAGTGCCTGAACTTTGTTTTAAAAACTAAATCCAGAATACCCATTCATTAGTACATATAACATGGAACTGTTTTTTTGTTTTTGTGTGTGTGTTTTTTGAGACAGGGTTTCACTGTGTATTGGCTTTCCTGGAACTCATTCTATAGACTAGGCTGGACTTGAACTCACAGAGATCTGCCTGCCTCTGCTTTCTGAGTGCTGGCATTAAAGACATGCGCCACCACTGCCTGGCAGAAAATGGAACTATTAAGCAGACTAGTTTCCTTTTCAGATTCATATTACTTTTTATGTATATGAATGTTTAGCCTGTGCCCACAGGAAGTCAGAGCAGGCACTGGATTCCCTGAAACTGGAGTTACATATGTGACTCCATTGTGAGCCACCATGTGGGTGCAGGGAATTGAATTCAGGTCCTCTGTAAGCACAACCAGTGCTCTTAACCACTGAGCCATCACTCCAGCACCCACCCCTAACCCCTTTAAAAAACAAACTCTAGTGCAGGTATTTTTCCTAAACAATGACAGCCACCACCACCTCTCCAGGAAGCAAACACAGAGAGGGCTGCTGTGAGCAGCCTCTATGTAAGGACAGAGAATCAAAACCACCCAGAGCTGTAATGTGGCAGCGAGGAACCAGGAAGGGTAGCTTGTCAAGTCACAAGAGTTTTGTTTTGTTCCTTTAAATACTCCATAAGAAGCAGCATATTTTGTTTCCTTTGGAGACTGTAATCTGTTAGGTTTGAGGTTAGGCCTGGGAAATTGGTGGTTTTTTAAATTTATTTAATGTGTATTAGTGTTTGGCCTGCATGTATGTATGTCACATATATACAGTGCCCAAGCCAGGAGGCTGGAAAAAGGCGTTGGATCCCCAGACTAGACTTACTGAGGGTGGTGATTAAGTCTTCCCCTCAAGCTGCTGACCTTGGCTTTTGCAGGTGAGGACTTGTTGACATGGAAGCCGTAGCTTATTAAATATGCCATCATGTTTGAGTGCTGGGAATGAAACCCAGGTCCTCTGAAAAACAGCAAAAGTTCTTAATCTCCAGACCCAGGGAACCAGGTTTTCTTTCAAACACTGCCTAGCCAGGTCTGGGACCCAGTGATTCGCTCCTCTACCAAGAGGCACTAAACTAAGTCTCAGAGAAAATGTGAGCCAAGGACATGGAGCCCCAACTCTGCATCATTCAGAAACCAGTAAGGGAGATTTTCAGGGCAAAGGCGACACACACACAGCTCAAAGTTGTTGGCTCATTACTTTTCGTTCTGTCTACTTGTAGCTAATCAGGCTGGTGTCAAACAGGAAACCACAGGCACAGCTTTCCTTTCTGGTTCACAGTGTCCTGTGAATTAGGTTGTAGGTGTGGGGCTATAGAGTAAATTCCTCCATAATGGTGAAAACCCAAGTGTTCATCTGACCCCAGCTGTATGAACACCACCTGAGTATGTGCTAGAAAGGCAAATTCACAGCCCTACCCAGACCCAACCCACTGGATCTGAAGATGGTGAGCCCAAAGCCAGGGTTCTAAAGCTACTCTGGTAATCCTGGTGCCCACAAATCTAAAGATCCACTGCCTGTGGTTCACAGCCCAATCTCTCCAGAGCACTGCTGACCTTGGCTTTTGCAGTTGGTGACTCACTACATGGACACCCCAGCTTATTAAGCAAGCCACCTGGTTTGCTTAGGAACACTTATTGAAAACCTGAGCTGTCATTAGGATCTTAGAATACTGCACAAGGCAGAGAACAGACAAATTCCTTTCTAGCACCTGCTCTGGGAGAGGCCTTGGGCTGGGAGCGCTTATTTGGTGTTTTATTCCCATAGCTATCCTGCTAGGTAGATACTATGATCTGCTTTACAGATCTGGGACCTGGGGATGATGGAGGTTGAACATGGCCTTCACCTACAGACTTCTCACCTAATCATGGCTCTGCATTTGGCAATGCTATCCATTGTCTTCCTAGTACTGTGGCTCTCAAACCTTATACAGCACCAAGGAGTCCCTGGAAAGCTAGCAATAAATGGAGATTCTCTAGGTCTCCCTGGAAGGGATCCTAATTCAGAAGCCCAGGTGGGGCTCAGAGCATGGGGTTTTCATCCAAGTCCCAGAAGAGTCTGCCCGTGGACACCAGACCATACTTGGGAAAACCCTGCCTGGAGCTGCTCCCTGCCGCAGCTGGTCAGAACATTCCATGCTCAAGGCTTCTTGAGGTTTTCTGGTACTCTGTTTTGTTCTGGAAGGTCTCAGGTACTGACTGGGAAGCTAGCAGAAGAAATATGAAAACAAATAGAAGAAGGCTTTTGTAGTGAAGAGAAGTCTCAGTTGCCTGGATGTTTCTGCAGCTCGGCTGCCTCTTCAGGGCCTCCAGCCCATGTGTTGGTTTTGAGCAACTTGTGATCTTTTCTGTTACTCCCCCTACCCCCCAGTTTTGTAACTTTTCCTATGGCAATTTTGTCTTTGTGTTTGTGGGGAGCTCAGATGTGAGCAACTTCCTCCCAGCTGCAGTTAACATCTATGGAATGGTGAATTGCTTCAGCTTTGAGGTCAGAAAGGGGTTTCATGTGCTCGGGGATAAGAGCCCTTATTTTGCAGATGGGATTGACACAGTGAGTCATTTGGCAGCCCAGTGGGACACTAAATGACTTGGCACCACTATGAAGGAGGAAAGTAAGACACAAATTGAAAACAGACTTCGGGTGTGGTGCCTGGCATCCTTAGTGAATCAGTCCACACTAGTGTCTGTCCATCTGAAAGTTACTACAATAAATACCCTAAGGCAGTGCTAAGGACAAACCCAGTCCCTAAAGTGCTTCCTGCACAAGCATAAGGACCCGAGTTCAAGTCCCAGAACCACATAAAACAGACAGGTGTAGCCAGGTGGTGGTGGAGCACGCCTTTAGTCCCAGCACTCAGGAGGCAGAGGCAAGTGGATCTCTGTGAGTTCGAGACCAGCCTGGTCTATAAGAGCTAGTTCCAGAACAGCCTCCAAATCCACAGAGAAACCCTGTCTTGAAAAACAAAACAAACAAACAAACAAAGCAAAAAACCGAAACAAAACAAAAAAGCCCAAACAAACAAGCAAAAAAAAAAAAAATCCAGCCAGGTGTGTTGCTGGGCTTGGTGGCACATGCCTTTAGTCTCAGCACTCAGGAGGCAGAGGCAGGTGGATCTCTGTGAGTTTGAGGCCAGGCTGGTCTACGGAGGGAGTTCCTCAACAGCCAGGGCTACACAGAGAAACTCTGTCTCGAGAAAAAAAAAAAAAGAGAGAGAGAGAGAGAACATAGAAACACACACACACACACACACACACACACACACACACACACACACAAACACACTCACTTCCTCAAAACTCACAGTGTGAAAAGGGAAACCTGTATGAAAACAGAGTTGGCACCAGCCTATGTAGACAGAGCGCCTTCTATGTTGTTGAACTATTAAAATTTTGTAAAAGATTTCTTTTTTAATGAGTGTGTGGCTGTGTACCGTGTGTATGCAATGCCTTCAGAGGCCAGAAAAGGATGTTGGGTCTCCTGGAATTGGAGTTACAGATGGTTGAGAGTCACCATGTGGATGCTGGGAACTAAGCCCAGGTCCTCTGCAAGGGCACCCGGTGCTTTTAACCACCGAGCCATCTCTCCAGACCCCATTTTGAGTATGTCTTAATCCTGACACAAATTGTGTAGGCCAGAGATGGAGAAAATTTCATAAGAAACCAGCATTGCCTCGGTGTAACGGTGCAGGCCTTTAATCCCAGTACATGGGAGGTATAAGCACGTAAATCTGTGTGAATTTGAAGGTAGCCTGGTCTACAGAGTTAGTTCCAGGCCAGCCAGTGCTACATAGTGAGATCCTGTCTCAAAACCACCAAAGCCAAAAAGAAAGAAAAAGAAGCCGCAGCTTCCAGGAAGACCATTTGTGTTTAGAGCATGTTGCCTAAGTCTTGCTAAGAACACAGCTACCATATGTAGGAGGAATTATGGAAACATCATCTCATCTAGTCTTCAGCAGCCTTCAAAACAGTAACCACCCTCCATTTTACTGTTGATAAGATCAGCACAGTTTCTGGGGTTGTGAGCCTTTCAGTGCCTTAACTCTGATGGTCTCTGGCGAACTAGGAGAGTTGGTCACCATGTCAGCAACCTCCTGACTCATAGGTGACAGTAAGGAAGTAAGCCTACAGGGTTCTGTTCAGTCTCACAGATGACTGGGACAAGGAAACTTGCCACCTGCTTCAGTCAAGACCCCTGGGACATGTGTCTGCTCTTTTCCTTCTGTGCCACACACTACTCAGTGTCCTCGGCTGTTTGGTGTCCCTGTGCCTTATCTCTGAGGAATAGCACACTAGAAGATGGCAGGGCTTGCTCTAAAAGCTACACTGGTGACTGTGTTGAGGGACAGCTGGCTGACTGACAGCATGAGCAGAGCAGAGAGAAAGAAATACAAACTAATAAAGACACAAAAAGCAACACAGTCTTCAGGAGCCATTTATTACAGAGGCGAATTAGCTTTTGTGGAAATGGCTATTACTAATCGTACACCCCATGCCAAGCAAATTAAAAAAAAAAAAAGAAACAAACAAAACAATACCACTTATTTATGTGAGTGTGTATATGTGCTACCTCTTTTGTGTCGGAGTGCATGTATGAAAAAGTTGATTTCCTTTTTCCTTCATGTGGTTTCCGGGGATCAAACTCAGATCTTGAGTCTTGGTGCCTATACCTCAGTGAGCCACCTCGCTGTCCTCACAAACAGCTTTAAGTACTTTATAGGCATTGCATAATTCAGTCCTTCTAATGAAATCCTATCATTTTTCCTGTTTCATGGATGGGACAGTGAGATAGAAAGGTTGGGTAATTTTCTCAAAGCTCCACAGCTGGAGTGGTGAATTTGGATAGTGAGTCTTTCCCAGAGCTCAGGTCCTCAATGCCCTATGTCAGGGTAGGCACTCAATTCCAGAGACAGCGTGTGGCCAGTCCAGGATGTCTGTTGTGATATCCTAAAACATTCAAGAAAAACAACCACATTTTTTTGCATTAATTTTAAAATTAAGGTTATATTCAAATATTGTTCTGTAAGTGTTATTTTTATTACTATTATTATATTATTATTTGGTTTTCAAGACAGGGTTTCCCTGTGTAGCCCTGGCTGTCCTGGAATTTGCTCTGTAGACCCAGCTGACCTCAAATTCATAGAGATCTGCTTGCCTCTGCCTCCTGAGTGCTGGGATGAAAGGTGTGTGCCACCACTGCCCAGTAAGACTTATTATTAAAACAAACAAAAACAAAAAACCCAGCAGGCTCTCCATCCCCAGCCATCCCTAGCTCCACTGCCACTCAGTTTGCTGACTTTGCCAGTCCTCACACACCTAGGCTCTAAATGACAGGCGTATTTCCACATTTCCGAGGTCACGTTATTTTCATGTTTAGGTGTTATCTCTTGACACTTGATTGTGGAATAAGAGTGACTAGTTCATTTTTCCAACACGTCTCCCACACATGTGCAACTTCTGCCCCTTTCTTCTCCACAGACAGTCACATTAGAATTTTTGGCTTAGTTTTATACTGAAACAGGTTTCTCAATGTGTAGCCTGAGCTGGCTTAGGACTTCTGCAATTACAGACTTGTGCTACCATGCTTTTTTTTTTTTTTTTTTTTTTTTTTTTTTTTTTTTTGGCTTTTGCTGGCCTCTTCTAGGAGTTTTACATTTTCAGGCCTCTCCTTTAAGACTTTATTCCAGATTCAGCCAGTGGTTGGGTCAATGGACTTTCCACATTAGACCATGGCCCAGTAACCTAGGTAACCTTGACAGGAAGGTCCCAGAGCTGGTAAACTCTGCCATGACTTAATCGAAGCCTTGATTGGCCACATTTCAACAACCCGTGGTAGGCTCCCTATAGTTATTCATGTCATGAAAAAAAAATCCAAAGTGCTAAACCTGGTAGCTTCAGACAGTTAAGGAAGCTTTGCTGAACGTGTTAGTGGACACTGAGATGTGGATGTGGTTTTATACCGGGGAGATCATTGGTGATGATGCTTGAAGGCCAATCTTTAACATCTGATTTATTTGAGTTCATATTTGAATGTTGTGGACCATGTATAATGTAACTGTTAGAATAAAATAAGAGCTGTCAGAAGGAAAAAAAAACTTTACTGCATGTTTGGTTGATGCTTGTGTAGGATGTCCAGTTTCACTCTTGTGCCTGTGGATAGACAATTTTCTCCACACTATTGAGGCACCTCTAATATGTTTCCATTGTGTGTTCTTGGCTCTCTCATTGAAAATTAAATAACCACCTGGGTGCTAAATCCCAGCACTTGGGAGTCAGAGACAGGGGATCTCTGTGAATTTGAGGCCAGCCTAGTCTACAGAGTGAGTTCCAGGACAACCAAGGCTACATAGAGGAAACCCTATCTCAAAACAACAACAACAACAAAATCAAGTAACCGTATGTATTTGTTTATTTCCAAGTTCTCTACTCTGCACCACTAGTCTGTGTATTTCTTCTCATGGCAGTACCATATTGTTTTGATAACTGTAGTTATGTGATAGTTTAAAATTAGGAAGTGTAATGCCATTTTTTGTTTGTTTGTTTGTTTGTTTGTTTGTTTGTTTTTGAGATGGGGGTCTTACTGTGTAGCTCAGGCCAGGCTGGAACTTGTGACAGTCCTCTCATCTCAGGCTCCTGAGTGCTGTGATCATAAATGTGTATCACCATAACCAGTTTCCATTTTCCTACTCAGTTGATGCCATAGGAGTGTGTTTATGTGTGTGCATGAACATGTGTGTATATTTGCATGTATGTGTCCATGAGCATGTGTGTACATGTGTATGTGTGTGGATGAGCTTGTGTGTAATCTTTAGCAAAGAGAGATTATTTAACTTATTACTTTCAGTACTGGGGCTTGAACTGGGGGGGGGGGAGCACTCCATTGCAAGCTCCATCCTCAGCCCCTCCTTTCTTACTGGGGTGCTCTTGCTGCTCTCCTGTGTCTGGTTGCTCCAGCTGTGACCTTCAGGACAGTGCTGAAGGGCAGTGGTGAATGTGAGCATCTTTCTTGGCCTTGCTTGGTCTTGAGGAAGGCTTTCAGCAGCTCAGCAATGACAGTGATGTAGGCTGTGACTTCGTCACCTGTGTCCTTGGCTGTGGTGAGGGGAAGGAATTCCCCTATACCTAATTTGTTGAGAGTTTTTGTCATAAAAAGGTTGATCTCTGTCAAATATCTTTTTTAAATGATTTATTTATTTTTATTTTATGTGCATTTGTGTTCTTGCCTGAAGGTATTGGATCTCTCGGAACTGGAGTTACAGACAGTTGTGAGCTGTCATGTGGATGCTGGGAATTGAACCCAGGTCCTTTGGAAGAACAGCCAGTGCTCTTAACCACTTAGTCCCTTAAGTATTTTTGTCAAATATCTTGATGATCTTGTCTTTGTCCTTCATTTTGGTAATATGTATGCCATTACTTATTTATTGGAGGCTGGAGAGATGGCTCAGTGGTTAAGAGCATTTGCTGCTTTTATAGAGAACCTGGGTTCGCTTTGTACTGACACTCTAAACCACCTGTAATTCCAGTTCTAGAAGCTCTAACACCTCCTCAGGCTCCTGAACACACGTGGTGTGCATAAAGACAAAAAAGACACATACAACAAAATAAAATTTAAAATAATTTATTTGTCTTGATTTTATGTGTAAGAGCACATACTATTCTTGCAGAGGGCCTAGATTCGGTTCAGTTCCCAGGACCCACATGGCAGCTCCCAAACTCTGCAAGTCTTCTCTCCAGCCTCGTTTGGACAGGTTTCATGGAGGAGAGTTCTGGGCTCTCCTTTGTCTTGTGGAAAGAATAAGACTATTTACTGTGAGGTGCATGGATTGGAGGTGTGGCCACGTTTGCAGCTAGAATACCAAATAAGTGTTGCTCACAGTCATCCAGAACAGAAATAGGTTTGGTGTTTTTTTTGTTTTTTTGGAATGGGGATGAGAGTAGGGAAGATGTAGCCAATGGGAGGAAGAGAGGGAGGAGCCACTGGGGACCTGTAGTGACTGAAGACTGGAGGAGGGGAAAGGCAGGCCTGGAGCAGCAGAGAGTAAGGTAGGCACGCTGAGGGCAGACCATCCTGACTTCGGGGTACCAGTGGGTGTCTGGGTGGACCTCCCTGGAGAATGTTCTATCAGTGGGCCTTCAGGTGGAGCTGGGCTCCATCCCTCTGGCTGGTCACTTGTGTGTGTTCTTCCATGCTGTCTGTTTGGATCAAGCATTGGATTGCATTTGTAAAGAAACTACAGTAAGAAAGCAAATGTGGCCAGGTGGTGGTAGCACTGGCCTTTAGTCCCAGCACTCAGGAGGTAGGGGCAGGCGGATCTCTGTGAGTTCAAGGCCAGCCTGGTCTACAGAGTGAGTTCCAGGACAAGGCTCCAAAACCTACACAAAAACAAACATAAAAAGAAAGAAAGTGTGCCTTCTTGATGGAGGGGGATAAGAGTGGAAGTGCTTCTCCCAAAGCCCGGCACAGTTAATAACTCTGCTTGCTCTGTCTGTGTGAGAGCCCAGTGGATTGACCCCGGGGAATCACTTGACTGCTTCTCCGAGCCATATGACGAGCAGCTGAGACTCATTAGCCGGATTGTGGCTTTCCGTGGAGAGGCCCGATCTGAAAATCGGGTAGGATAGACTGCTTTTCAAAAGATTCTTTGGAAAAACTTTCCTAAGAAGGCTATTCAGCCTTTACCATTTCTCTCTGTTGTAACGTTAGACAAAAAGTGACCTTGTAGACGAGGAGGTGTGATCACAAGTTGTCAGTTGTCGGTGCCTTGGCAACTCCAGACTAAAGGTTTAGAAAAACACACCAACCAGATTCTCCTCTCCTGTCTCAGGTATGGTTTGCATCTGTTCTTGTTTTTTCTTTCAGTGGTTTCAGAGACCTGCTGTGCCAATTTCCAGGCACTGAAAAGGTTTGTTTTGTTAGGTTTGAATGAGCAGACCTGCATTTCAGAGCTTGGAGGAGAAAGCTCTGAGCAAAGGGAATGGTTTTCTGATGTCAGTCTTTCCACTTGGGGCAGTTTAGTGTAGGTGGCACTCCAACTTGTGAATGTCTTGTCACCCAAGATCAGGGTGTTGGCAGGACTGGGTCCTCTGGAGAGTGTCAAGGGAGAATCCATTCCTGTCCCCTCCCGGTACTTCTCCATGTTGTCCGTTGTCTTTCCTCTGTGCATGTTGGGAACCAGATTTCCTGTGTGTACGTGCCCCAGTGCTTGTGTGTGGAAGCCAGAGGTTGCCCTCAGATGTTCTCCTCTATGGCTTTTGCCTTTTGTTTTTTGGGGTTTTTGTTGTTTGTTTGAGACAGGGTTTCTCTATGCAGCCTTGGCCTCAAACTCAGAGATCCACCTGCCCCTGCCTCCCGAGTGCTGGGATTTAAGGCGTGTGCCACCACTGCCTGACTTTTACCTTCTGTATTGAGACAAAGTCTCAATTTGGGCGAGGCTGGCTGACTTTCAAACCCGGGGTCATCTCATCTCTGCTTCCACAGTGCTGGAATTACAGCTGTCTTCTCCCATGTCCACTTTTTATATGAGTTCTGGGATGGCACTTAGGTCCTCAAGTCTGAGGTGACAAGCCATCTCACCAACCCAGACTTCCCTTTCTTACAAAGACAATGGTGCTAGTTTCGGGCCCACCCCCATAATCTCTTGTAACACCTGGCTCCCTTCATTAAAAGTTCTATCTTCAAAAAAGGTAATATCCTGAGATATTGCAAGTTAGCACTTTCATGTGAAAATTTGGGGAAAGATAATTCAACTTGAAACAGATGTGCTTGAGAAGTTCCATGATATCACCCTTTGAAGGCCTGCCTTCCCAGGGCTGGGGAGCTGGCTCAGTGGTTAAGAGCACTGGCTGCGTTTGCAGAGTACCCTGGCATCTGATCCACAAGTTGCAGATACAGAGAGAGCCTGAGACTCAGCCTGGAGTGGCCTTTTGAAACCTCAGAGCCCACTCCCAGTGACACACCTCTTCCAACAAGACCACACCCCCTAATCCTTCCTAAACAGTCCACCAACTGGAAACCACACATTGGAACATGATCCTATGGGGGCCCTTCTCATGGAAATAGTCAACAAAGTGCATACCTTGGATATACTACAAACAAAACTAAGTACAAAAATCATCTTAAATCCCTCCAAATTTGGTGTTGTGCAACCCAGATTTCAATGCAGTAGAATTAGAGACCAACAATAACAGCAAGCTAGCCTATCACAGCCAATGGAAAACGAATGGGTGGTGGTGCACTGCTCCTCAGTGCTTCTGCATAAGTGAACTCAAGGCACGCCTGTTCTGTAAACAGATGCTGATAGACATGCAAACAGTCAGTTCTAAGAACCCACATCTACATAGGAAAGTTAGAACAAGGAGAGCCTGCCAAGACACTGTAAGAGCTGTATTTGATCAGACCCTGTCCTCTAGGTAAGTTTATTTTCATTCCTTTGGATTCATCTATTAAAGACTATGATATCCGGGGGTAATTAAAATATGTGTTGTAAATTTACCAGTAGAGAGAAAAACCTAGAAGACAGACTTAGTGATCCTTAATGACAGAGGCTTGGAATTCCAATATCCCATCCGTGCCACTATAAAAGGAAATCCTGTCTTACGAGTGAATGTCTATACAGAGCTGGACCCTCTGCTGGAAAAGTGGAATCAAGTGTGCAATGTCCTTTATTTGTATCTTCTGGTATCATAGAGGAAAAGTAGTATTGTGTTGTGCCACACCTCTGAATACTAAATCTCTTGTTACCTGAATTATGTGGGTAATGGCCATCTTTATCAGAGCTGCTTGTTTTTTTGTTTGTTTGTTTTTTGTTTGTTTGTTTGTTTGGCTTTGTTTTTTTGAGACAGGGTTTCTATGTATTGCTTTGGAGGTTGTCCTAGAACTCGCTCTGTTGACCAGGCTGGCCTCAAACTCACAGAGATCCACCTGCCTCTGCCTCCCAAGTGTTGGGATTAAAGGCATGGGCCAACCACCAACGCCCGGCAGAGAGCTGCTTGTTTTTGAGACAGGGTCTCACTATGCATCTCAGTGTGGCCTGTAACTTGATCAGTAGACCAGGCTGGCCTGGAATCTCCTGAGTGCTGGGATTAAGATGTGCTCCACCAAGCCCTACATATCAAAGCTAGGTTGTTTTTTTTTAAATTAGATTTATCTATTTTATGTGTATTAATGTTTTTCTTACATGTATGTATACACACATCACATGCATGACTGGTGCCCTTAGAAGCCAGAAAGGGGTGTCAGATCCTCTGAAACTAGAGTTATAGATTGTTGTGAGCCATTTTTTCCACTTTTCTTTCCACCCATGTGGATTCTGGAAACCAAACCTGGGTCTTCTACAAGAGCCATCTCTCCAGGCTCAGAGTTGTTTTTAATGGCGTTACTTAGAATGTTTTCAGATAATGATTGAGAACCTAATAATATTTTTTAAAGAATTCTATTTTAGTGGTGTTTAAACATCAGATAATAGATTGATTTTTTGAGCCTATCATACTAGTTTTTATTTTCTATCTTTTTAAAGAACTGGGTTGAGCCTAGTGGCGGCGGCTCACGCCTTTATTTCCAGCACTTGGGAAACAGAGACAGGCTTCCCTGTCATGGCGAACCCAAACTAGGGACCCAGTTTCGTAGGACCTTATTGAAAAGGCTCAAATATGCAGACGTTTGCACAGCAGCTTACCATATGTTTCCAAAGGGAAGCTCATGTTGGTTGACTGATGGTGACGGCTTTGGGGAAGAAAATCTGGATGTGTGGGACAAGAGATCCAAAAGACGAAGAAGAGAGCAGATGAGCCCATGGTGCGGAGCTTACTGTTAGAGTGCAATGTGTGTGGTGGACATATGTGTGACTCTACAAATGAAAGCCATCTGGAAATGTTGAATGCTGTAGGCAGCCACCCTGGACCTAAAGAGCACGTTGCCATGGATACAGAACAGCTCTGTTTGATATGGTTGATTAAGGGTGTGAGGGACTCAAGCGGGGAGTGAAGCTGTATCTGGTCCACCAGAGCAGCCTTTGTGAGCATCTCTGTGCCAAGCCAGTTTGTCCTTCAGGGTGTGATGATGGAGTAAGAGTCCTGCATGTAGCACTCAGCACAGAAAATCATGCTTTGTACCTTATGTTAAAGAAGCCAGATTGATTACAGAGTACTGGAAACACCACTCCTTTATAAAACCCAGTGAAAATAACACCCTGGTGTATAAATGAATGGGTACAGAAAGAGCAGGTGTTAAATACCCAGGACCCAACTTCTCTATGGATGAGAAAATGGAGAACACTCATTCTCTTTCTTAAAAAGTCAACTCAGTTATACCGACATCTCAGGGTTGTTTGCATAACTGCTTTCATTATATGAATAGACATATAATTCATATTTTTCCTGGAACAAGAGAGCGTCATCGTCCGGTCACAGAGTGAAGGAAGGGCTTGCAGCTTGCTCTGTCGCATTTCCCTGGTTGCGGCCATCTTTGATGCATGTAGCTGTGTGGGTCGGAGCTTCATCACACAAGTCCACATCCCGAGAGGACGAGTCTGCACAGAATCCGCACCTGGGCTTCCAGAAGGCGTTTGTGTTATAGGATGTTAGAGTTCCTCCTTTCACCTTCGGGTCCTTCAGCGTCCTCTGCTCTATGGTGCCATCCACCCTGGCTGCTGTGGCAGAGGCGCTGTATTGAACAGTTTTACCTTGAGCAGCAGGTGCAGGGGTTGGTAGGTCTCTGACTTAACTAATAACCCCCACATTCTGTAGCTTCAGAGCCTGTGACTAGCAGATGGACTTGCATGTAGTCTGTCTTCCAGGTGGCTTAGGTTGCTCCTCTATTTCCGTGCTTGGAGAATGTTTTCTCTCATGTCTTTGAGGAATGTCATTTCTTAGTGTCATTCTCTCAATTGAGTGGAAAGTGCCAGGCTTACAGATGTGAGATGGGGTCCAAGCCCTGACCTGCCTGGAGTGATGAGCAGCTCATGGAGTGCGAGCCCTGACCTGCCTGGAGCCATGAGCAGCTCTGGCTGAGTTCATCCACACTCAGACACTTCATTGCTCACTTCCCCAGGAGGGTGTGGTATTTGTCACCCTGTAGAAGATCCTGGCTCCAGGTCGTGTTCTTCACTGTCTCCCTTGTCCCCACAGAAAGCAGCCACCTACTGGGAGTGGACTTGGCACCCTCTTCATTTTTATCAAATTCTTGGAGACAGCCTACCTTCAAGGTGTCATTTAGAGGCATGCTCAGCTGTGGGCTGGCATTCCATGACAGTGACATATGGCTGTGTGCATTGTGAGGCTCCCTCCACATTATTTAAGATATTACTCAGGAAGCGAATCAGCCACGCCCGTACTCTACACACGGAAAGGGGTGCCCTCCCTCCCATTAGACTGTATGTAAATCCAGAGGTACTTGTCTCAAACTGTAAGTACTACACACCCAGTGTTTTAGTAAATTTCCTAAATCCCTGTGAAGACCCATATTCTGATCCTCAAAGAGGCTTCAGCAGTAAGTCTAGATGTTGCCTCTAGAGTATCAATGGTCCACACTGGGATAAAAAGCTAGCATTTCCTTTCAGCCATGGACAAGGGTCTTCCAAATGTACTCAGGAAAGATCTATGTTACCACTTCCGGGTCTTCAGTGTCCACTGCTAAGGGATGGCAATTCTAGAAATGCTTGGTGGACTTTGGAACTGACAGCACTTAACTTTTCTTCAAGTTGGTTCTTTTCCCCGAGGGCCCTATGTGTCTTTCTGAACAGTAAAGGTACAGACTGAATTAACAGTAAGAATAGGTTTTAGCCCAGGACCAGAATAGGAAGACTTGGTGGACTTTGCAGAGCCCCCGTTGAGGGCCCTACCCTGCCTGGGGAGTGGTGGGTGGATGGGGTGGGGGGTAGGCTGGGGGTGGGGAGGAGGGTTGGGGGTGAGGGGAGGGAGAGGGAGAAGGGACTTGAAATAAGCTTGTTCCCTAACTAGAACTAAAAAAAAAAAAAAAAAGAATAGGTTTTAGGACACAGTGGCCCTCACCTTTAATTCTAGCCCCCAGAAGACAGAACAGGAAGGTCTGTGAGTTTGGGGCCACACCGGTGTTTGTAGTAAGATCTGTGCCAGCCAGGGCCACACAGTGGGACCTTCTCTAAACATCTAGGACAAACCTGCACTTATTGCTAGGACAGGTAAGATAGCTTACTGGGTACAGGTACTGCTGTCAAGCATGACAACTTGAACTGATCTCTGGAACCCACATGGTGGAAGGAAAGAGCTAACTTCTGCATCCTTGTCCTCTGACCTCTACAATGTTCCACCCCCCAAAAAATAAATAGAAACAAACAACAAACAAACCTCTGTGCTGCTAATAAGTGGAAATGGTTGGACACTTGAACCAATCTCTTTGCTGAAATCTTCCTGTGAGTTCCCTCAGCCTGTAAGTCACGTCTATGAGCTTAGTAGGGTTAGGATGGTTGGTTTTACTTGTTCACTTGACACAACCTAGAGGCACTTAGGCAGAGAGTCTCAGCAGAGGCTTATGTACATCAGGGTTGCCTGTAAGCCAGTCTGCCGAATTTTCTTGATCACCTTAACTGATAGATGGTCAAACCGTTCCCTGGTTTTGAGCCCTGCACTGCTGAGGAGTGGAGGAAGAGTGGAACACCAAGCACGTGTGAAGGCATTCATCCTCTCTGCTCTTGACTGTGGATGTGGTATGGACAGCTGCTTCCAGTTCTTGCCACTGTCATTTCCTGAATAGATGGAATGCTATTGTCACTTCCCGAATAGATGGACTGCCATCTGGAATTGTGAGCTAAAATGTGTGTGTGTGTGTGTGTGTGTGTGTGTGTGTGTGTGTGTGTGTGTGTATTTGTATGTATGTGGTTAATAACATTTAATGGAAAAGGGATCAAGGAGCGGTTTGTGGGAGGATTTGGAGGGAGTAAAGGAGAAGGGAGAAAGTATATAATTATAATATAATCTCAAAAATTAGAAAAAGTAAAAAAAAAACACCCCCACCCCCCGTTTCCCTAAATTGCCTGTTGTCAGTGTGTTATCACAACAGCAGAATGAACATGGACAGTTGGCTCCCTCTTACAGCCGATGGGATGAGGCTCCTCTTAAGAACTGGAACCAGCAGAAGAGTTAGGGTTCAGAGCCTCATAAACAGACCATGGGGAAGGCGCTGTCTCTGTACTGTAAATCTGTGCAGATTTGAGAATGATAAATAAAATGAGCCATGTCTGGTGCTGTTTGTGGCATGTGACAGCTGTTAATAATGTTTCCTGCTTTTTGATTTATTTTTTGAGACAGTCTTGCTCTGTGGTCCAGTAACCTTCCTGATTCAGCTTCCTGAGTCTTGGGTTACAGGCGCAGTCTCCTAAAGCTCACCTCCCCCTTTTATCTGAACTGAAACCGCTTTCCTTTTTCACTCTCTGGAAGACAATTAAACGATGTTTAAGAGTTTTGTTTGTGTTTTTGTTAGTTTGGGTGCTAGGAATTAAACCTAGGGCCTCAGACTGCTAGGCAGGTGCTCTACCACTGGACCATATTCTCAGGGTCCTTTTTACTGTTTATTTAGAGGCGAGGCCTCACTGTATTGCCCAGACTGGCCTTGTCCTTTCTGTCTTCCTGCCTTATCCTCTGGAGTAGCTGGGATTCCAGGCTTGTACCACTAGGCCCCGCCTTCTTTTTCTTTTCTTTCTTTCTTTTTTTTTTAATAAGGAAGCTCTTTGCCTAGTAGGCACTTATCTCACATGTGGTTGGTATTGAGGAAATGGGTGTTCTTTGCTTTCTATTGTTAGTCTGATGAGAATGAGGGTGGGGAGCCTTTTGAAAAAATATTTGTGTAAGGAGGAGAGAGAAGGCAGCTGAGCAGGAGCCGTCTGGAGCTTTTGACACTGATGGAGGCACTGAAACAGTACTTCCTCCAGGAGACAGGGACTTAGATATGTGGCCCGAGCAGATCCTTCGATTGGTTATTTAATTAATCTTTTTTAATGTAGATGAGGTTCTGGGCATTTCTCAATTCTGATAGTAGTCACCGGCTGTTAGATCATGGAGTGTCCGGCAGCTAGTAAAGGGACCGCACAGTCTGAGATAATCAGGTTAATGTGTTGGTTAGCTTTTGTCAACCAGACACAAGCTGGAGTCATCTGGGAAGGGGGAACCTCAGCTGAAAAAATTCCTCCACCAAATTGACCTGTGGGCGAGCCTGTGGTGAATGTTCTTGATTGATGATTAAGTGTAGGAGAGCCCAATTCATTGTGGGCCATGTTACCCTTGGACTGGTGGTCCTGGGGTGTGTTAAAAAGGCCGACTGAGAAAGCCATGGAGGTCAAGCCAATAGGCAATACTCCTCTATGGTCTCTGCTTCATTTCTTGTCTCCAGGATTCTCCCCTTGAGTTCCTGCCTTGATTTCCTTTCATGGTGGACTGTAAGCTGTAAACTGAAATATACCCTTTCCTCCCCAAGTCTTTTGGTCATGGAGTTTATCATAGGAATAGAAAAATATCTAGGACAGCTGTGGATCTGCAACATTTCAACTGCTTACACTGAGGGAGTTTTAATTAGCTAGTTAGTCTTGCAGAACTGTATGTATAAATACATGTGTGCATATGTAAAAACCAGAGGCTGGCAACAGATGTCCTCCTCCATCACTCTCCACCTTTTTTTTTTTTTTTTTTTTTTTTTTTGAGACATAGTCTCTCTGACCCTGGAGCTCATGGATTAGACTAGCCCAGCTGACCAGCTGGCTCTGCTGACCCTTCTGTCTCTGCCTCCCCAGTTCTGGCATGCATTACTGCACACAGGTTTTTGTTTTCTTCTTTAGTGGGTTCTGAGGATCTAAATGCAAGTCTTTGTGCTTGCATGGCAAGTCCAGTATACCTCTTACAGTTTACATAAGTGCACCCTCCCACCCAACTCCCTGCCCAAAGCTCTCTCTCGATCTCTCTCTTTTCTTTCTTTTTCTTTTTTTTTTCTCTCAAGACAGGGTTTCTCTGTAGCTTTGGAGGCTGTCCTGAAACTCACTCCAAAGACTAGGCTGGCCTCTAACTCACAGAGATCCTCCTGCCTCTGCGCCACCACTGCTGGCCTCTCTCTTTTTTTTTTTTTCTAGAGATCTTATTACAATTTTTATTTTTGTGTGTATGGTTTTGTGGATGTGTGCAATGTCTGAAGAGGCCAAAAGAGGGCATAAAAGCTGGGTGGTGGTGGTGCACGCCTTCAATCCCTGTATTGGGGAGGCAGAGGCAGGTGGATCTCTATGAGTTCGAGGCCAGCCTGATCTACAGAGTGAGTTCCAGGACAGCCAGAGCTACACACAGAGAAATGTCTCAAAAAAAATCCAAAAACCAAAAACCAACAATGAAAAGAAAATTAAACAAATAAAAATAAAACAAACAAACAAACAAAACAAAGTGTTGTAGCACATGCCTTTAATCCCAGAGGGCAGAGAAAGGCAGATCTATGAATTTGAGGATAGCCTAGTCTACACAGTTAGTTCCAGAATAGTTAGGAGTATACAGAGAAACCCTGTCTGGAAAAACTAAGCAACAACAACAAAAAAAAAAGATAACAGCATCAATAAAAATAGTCTGACTGGGGGCTGGAGAGATAGCTCAGTGGTTAAGAGAACTGGCTGCTCTTCTAGAGGACCTGAGTTCAATTCTCATCATTCACATTGCAGCTCACAAGTGTTTGTGACTCCAGTTCCAGGGAACCTGACACCCTCACATAGACATACATGCAGGCAAAACACCAATGCACATGAAATAAAATAAATACATTTTTAAAAAGAATTATTAAAAATAATCTGGCCGGGTGGTAGTGACACATGCCTTCAATCCCAGCACTTGGGATGCAGAGGCAGGCAGATCTGTGAGTTCGAGGACAGCCAGGGCTACAGAGAAACTACAAAAGAAACAAAAAGGAAGGTCTGATTATAAATTTAAAAATAAAATAAAACAGGTATATGACTGACCAACTTTTCCCAAATTAACATAAAGAACAAATGAAACAGCTCCAGGGTCTTTGTTCACCACTCCTTTTGTTGAATTAGAGCTCCTTTGCTTCAATTTGAAAGCCCCTGTCCTTCCCAAATGACCTGAGCTTATCTGGATCTGCTGGCAAGCGTTAGCTCCTGTTTATGTATAACATGGAGCCAGAGACCTATCCTCATGAGGTCCTCCTTTGCAGAGACATTAATCCTGTGTCTATGTCTGCAAGGAGAAGCTGTTAACACAGACAGCCACCCCCTCAGTGAAGTGCCACCCTTCATTTCTTGCAAACAGAACTGCAAATGTTTGCCAAGGCTCTGCCCTTACTTTCAGTGCCAGTCATGTCTGCCCCATGAGTCCACAGGTCTGCACTTAGGTTGTGTGAGGAAGTTGACTGCAGAAGCTTGAGGGGCTCAGGATTTTGGATATTTGAGAGTCAGGTGAGTCACTAAGTGGAGGAGTTAGGCAGGGGTAGGAGAGGTGGTGGCTTGAAGATAAATGAAGGTCCTTGCCTGAGGTTTATTAATTCCATGAATCTATGCTAATAGCCCCACAGGAGGCACCCAGTGTTAGAGCCCAGAACCCAGTAGACAGGAGAGTGTGAGGGAAGGGAGCTGCGGGGCAGGCGCCTGATGTGCAGACGGATGGGGAGCCCTGCCTTTCATGGGCAGGAAGGGTGTCCAGAGGTGTCATGTGAGTGGGACAGAAGGTCATTGTCCTGATTATCCAGAGAGTTTGTTAGCGTTTGACATGAGAATGCACAGGGCTTTCCTGGTAAGTGTGTGTGTGTGTGTGTGTGTGTGTGTGTGTGTGTGTGTGTGTGTGTGTGAGAGAGAGAGAGAGAGAGAGAGAGAGAGAGAGAGAGAGAGAGAGAGACTGATTACTGACTGACTGTGTAGTTCTGCCTGGCCTGGAACTCTGTATGGACCAAGCTGGCTTGAGCTCACAGAAATCTGCCCACCTCTGCTTCCCTTTGATCCTGCTGAGATCAAAGGTGTCCCACTTCCCACTCCCCAGTGTGGTGAGATGCCGTTTCTCTGTTTCTCTTTGGACAGGCAGGGTGCATTTGCATCTGCTGAGAATGTAAAATAGATAATGAACAGCACGGCAGAGGAGAAGAGCCACTGTGGCTGGGCATTGCTGGTGAAGATAAGGTTTCAGTTGATCCTGAAGAATTCTGAGCACTTCCTGTTAGAAAACCCAGGTGGAGGTGGAGTTAGCTTTGGGGTTATGGTTTCTACTCCACTATGGAACCCACTTCCTGAGAGAATGTGGCAGCTAGGAAGTCTGACAGAGTATACAGAAGCCATCAGACAGATTTGACCTGTGAGTTAGTTACATCTTGTTTCCAGCATGCGTGTGTGTGTGTGTATACGTGTGTGTGCACACGCGCGTCCCTGTGTGCCTGTGTTCGTGCATACATGCATGTGTATATGTGTGCATGTGAAGGCCAGAGGTTGCTGTCAGGTATCTCTCTCCAGTCCTCTGTACGCTACCTTTTGAGACAGGGTATCCACCGAATCCAGAGCTCACCAATTGGCTAGGTTGGCTGGCCATTTGCCTATCCCTACACCTCTGTGATGGGTTAAGGACATGTGCCTGGCTTGTCACATGGGTGTCAGGGAATCTGAACTCAGGTTTCAAGCTTGCCCAGTTAAGTGTTTTATGGACTGAGCCACTTCCTGGGAATTTTAGGTGTGCCTGAACATGAAAATGAATAAGACAAGTGAAAGTGCTTAAAACCCAAGTGAAAAGAGTGACAGGCTAGGATCTAGCACCGAGAAGAGGGGCTGAAACCACTGATCTCTGGGAGTCACCATTCATCCTTGTCCCATTGGTCTCCGTCTGCACATTTTTTTCTTTGAGACAAATCTCAACTCAGGTTGGTGTCAAACTCAGGATCCTCCTGCACCCCTTGCAAGTACTGGGGTTACAGGCCTGCAGCACCGGGCTTCATTCTCTCCCCTTCCTACGCTTCCCTTTTCCCATTTCTGTTTTTCTCAGACAGAAGTACTTATGGAACAGAATATTGTCACTTTAATAGTGGAAAATTCTGATATTTTCTTTTTTAATTAAAAAAAATTAGTTTGTGGGCTGGAGAGATAGTTCAGCAGTTAAGAGCACTGGCTGCTATGCTTCCAGAGGACCTGAATTCAATTCCCAGCACCCACATGGCAGCTCGCAACTGTCTGTAACTCCAGTTCCAGGGGATCCATCACCCTCACACAGACTTATGTGCAAGCAAAACATCAATGCACACAAAATAAAAATAAGTAAGTCATTAAAATATTAGAGTTATGTATATGTATGTGTATACACACACACACACACACACACACACCATGACATGCATGTGTCAGTCAGAAGACAACCCTGTAGATTTGACTCTGTCCTACCTTTACGTGGGTTAACTTGGGTCATCAGCCTTGTGCACCTGTGCTTCATCCACGGAGCCATCCCAGCAGCGCTAATTCTAGTATTTCCGGTGGATTTTGCTAACTCCATTTGTTTGTGTCTCACAGGTGAAGCACAGAGCCCTTCATCATGTCGGATGGGGATTATGATTACCTCATCAAGTTTTTGGCCTTGGGAGACTCTGGAGTGGGGAAGACCAGTGTGCTTTACCAGTATACAGATGGAAAATTCAACTCCAAATTCATCACCACAGTGGGCATTGATTTCAGGGAAAAGAGAGTGGTAAGTTCTACACCCTTCGTAAGAATCTAATCTGACTCAGCAAATTAGCAGGCCTTTTTAGTTTGCTTTGTAGGACTTAAGAAGACAAAGGTTGGGCCGGGTGTTGGTGGCGCACACCTTTAATTCCAGCACTCGGGAGGCAGAGGCAGGTGGATCTCTGTGAGTTGGAGGCCAGCCTGGTCTCCAGAGCGAGTGCCAGGATAGACTCCAAAGCTACACAGAGAAACCCTGTCTCGAAAAACAAAAAACAAACAAACAAAAAAAAAAAAAAGAAGAAGGAAAAAGAAGACAAAGGTTGGGACCTAAAATTAGAGTACAGAGGAAAGTGTGGCTGGGTGTGGCAGTGCATACCTTTAACCCCAGTGCTCTGGAGGTAGAGGTAAGCAGATCTTTGTGAGTTTGAAAACATCAAGGTCTATAAAGCAAGCAAGCAAATAAATAAATAAAAAGGAGGGGTGTTGTGCTCAGCCCATGGAAAGTAACAGGGAATCTTCATGGTACTTCATATAAAACCCTTTGACACAATTAAAGCATATTTTTCTTTTAAAAAATACTTCTTTTTAATCATGTGTCTGTGTGTCCCTATGAGTATATTCTCTCTCTCTCTCTCTCTGTCTCTCTCTCTCTCTCTCTCTCTCTCTCTGTGTGTGTGTGTGTAGGCCAGAGGTTGGATCCCCTGGAGCTGGAGTTGCAGGTGTTTGTGAGCCACCTGATGTAGGTGCTAGGAATCAAACTTGGATCATTTTCAAGAGCAGGCTATGCTCTTAACCACTGAGCCACCAGCTCCAGCTATAAAGTGAACATTTCTGTTAGCATCTCCCCTTGCTTCTCTTTTTCTGAATACTCCAGAATGATCCGTCTACCCTTGTCGTGAAGTCTGCCAGCCACTCTGTCCCTTCTGTTCCTGTTGTCTGGGCTGGGCCTTACATTTTTGTTATTGTCTCATCTTTAACTGCAGCTCTCTTAACTGAAGCCCGTAGTTCCACACGAAACCCTGTGTACCAGCAGTGTGAGAACGGGATGAGTGTGGGATGCTGCCGGTGATGCCGTGTGCTGCAGAATGGTGTTGGGAATGCGTGTGTGTACTGGTGTTTGTATTTAAGAGAACCAGAGGAGTGCAGGGGCTTCTGGTGCGGAGAGAGGAGGGCAGGAGGCCACACTGTCACAATACAAAAGGAGAGATAGTGACTTTCCAAGAATGAGGTTGCTTGAAAAACCCAGTTACGTTGCCACTGGTAGGTCCAGTAAGGGTGAAGCCAAAGGGCCTTCAGTACATGTACTCTTGTCAGGGAAGTTCAGGGTCCCCAGCTTCTAGGACAGAACAAGTTATTCCCTACAGCCTATTATAGGCCCTTTCTACTACCAGTCTTGTTTTATTTTATCATTTTAGGGTCTTTCTATGTAGCCCAGGCTGACCTTGAACTCTTACCCCTCCTGCCTCAGACTCCCAAGTTCTGGGGTTACAGGTATGTGCCATCATACCCAGCAGCCAGAGGACCTTACAGAGACCCAGACTCACTGAGTGAGATGGATGTCCTAAGAAGTGCTCATGGTCACATAATTGGTGGAGTCATTGCATCATCCGTTTTCTATCTCTGGGCTGAATCACCATGGAGTCAACCAGCCTTATACAGGGTTATTAAGTCCAGAGTGATAGATGTGTGTGTCACATCACTGGCCCCTGTAGGCTTTCTACTGTCTGTCTGTCTTCTGTCTCTCCATCTCTGTGTCTCTGTCCTCCCCATCATCCCTCCCTTCCCTTTTCCCTCCTGCTCCCTGGCCCCATGTGCAGACTTTTTCTTGTCATTATTCTGAATAGCGCAGTAGCAATCTCAAACAGCAGTGATTTTGGAAGCATGTATATGTGTTGGTGAGTTCGATGTGGGTAGGTGGTTGTTTTTTTCTGATTACCTCTCACCTTATAACCTGGCTTGTTTTGTGCATGGCGTTCTGAAGGTTGAACTTGGGGCCTCACACATGCTGGGTGAGTGTTCTGCCTCTGAAGGGCATCTCCAGCTCTTCCTTTTGTTCAGAAGTAGATTTATTGATATGTAATTCTCAAGTAAAACCCATCTTTGTTTTTCTTTTTTTTTAGAGACAGGGTGTCTCTGTGTAGCCCTGGCTGTCCTGGAACTCACTCTGTAGACCAGGCTGGCCTTGAACTCATAAGAGATCCACCTGTCTCTGCCTCCTGAGTGCTGGGATTAAAGGCAAGAGATCCACCTGTCTCTGCCTCCTGAGTGCTGGGATTAAAGGCGAGCACCACCACTGCCCAGCTAAAACCCATCCATTTAAAGTGTACAACTCAGCAGGTTTTTTTTTTAAGATTTTATATATTTATTATGTGTACAACATTCTGCTTCCAGGTACATCTGCACACCAGAAGAAGGCACCAGATTTTATAATGGGTGATTGTGAGCCACCATGTGGTTGCTGGGAATTGAACTCAGGACCTCTGGAAGAACAACCAGTGCTCTTAACCTTTGAGCCATCTCTCCAGCTCACTTAGCAAGTTTTTTCTAGCATATTCATGTGATATAACCATCACAACTATTTATTTGCATATTTGCTTGTTTTATTTCATTTTTTGGATTAATTTACCTTTGTGTATGAGCGCCTGTATGTATGGATGATATATATGTGTACTACATGTGTGTCTTGAGCCCACAGAGGCCAGAAGAAGGTATCCTATTCCCAGGAACTGGAGTTAAAAGTGGCTGATCATTTTAACTTTCAGGAGGACAACTGCAAATTTGATAAATAGCTGAGGATGACCTTTTTATCCTTCTGTCTCTCCCTCCCAAGTGCTGGGATTGCAGCCATGTGCCACCATGCCTGGCTTTGTGGTGCTGGGGATGGAACCTAGAGTTTTATGGATGCTGGACAAGACTCTAGCAACTGAGCTACATCCCCAGCTAGGTGTGGCTGTAGAAGAAGGCATCACTGCCCAAGTGCAGTTATTGTAACAAAGCACAAACCTGGTTGGTTGCATTAGGGACTCAGTTCTCTTGAGAAGTGTAGGTGCTGTGGGGTTTTGTGCTGAACAGAAGGTCAAGAAGAACCCACCTGTCTCAGACTCTCCCTTGATTTCTCTTTGCTTTGATGTTTTAGGTGTACAGAGCTAATGGACCAGATGGTGCTGTGGGCCGAGGCCAGAGAATCCACCTGCAGTTATGGGACACGGCAGGGCAGGAGAGGTATGTCCTCCTCAGGGCTCTCTCCACACTGACCTGGGCAGGCAAAGGCAGCCAACTGGCTCTTCTGCACCTGGTGAGAGGAGCTGCCAGATAAGTCTGTCGTCAGCCTCAGGTGACAGTGACTGACCGACATATTTTCTCCGAGATCAAAGGAGATGTGAAGCTCCTTAAAATTAAACCTTCTTACCGGAGATTCTTTATTTTCTCTCCCATTTTAGGCTTTCCCCCATTGCCTTTTGCTGTTTGCTCACCTGTAAGGGAGTCCTAAGGCTGCTTGTTTTGTTCTTATCTAATGCTGAAGCCTGGTGGAACATCTGGTTGGAATGAATTAATCTGGTCACAGGTCACTTAACTAAAATAAATCATGTGACATCTTGGTGCAAGACTGTTTTCAGTCAGCTACAGCCTTCGATTTCTCTCAGTCTCTTTGAAGGATTTTTTTTTCTCCCGTGTGTGTGTGTGTGTGTGTGTGTGTGTGTGTGTGTGTGTGTGTTCTCCTTGGTATGCTGGCACATGTGTGATGTGGGGGCCAAAGGCTGACATCAGGATTGCTTTGATTGCTGTCTGTCTGTCTTATCGGTTGAGACGGGATCTCTCACCCGAACCTGGTGCTCACAGGCACAGCTGGGCTGCAGCTTGTTAATGGATCCGCCTCTGCCTTCTGTGAGCCAGAGTTACAGGTGGTTTGCTGTGGCCACCTGATATTTATTTGGGTTCTGGGGACCCAAACTCTGGTTCTCAAGCTTGTATAGGAAGCACTTGAACCACTGAGTCATCTCCCCAGCCCTCTCTAAATCTCCAAGTGCATACAAACATGAAAAGGAGATTGAGTTGAATCTGTGTCACTTCACTCAGTTTCAATAATTATGTTGTGGCCAATCGTATTTAATATATCCTCTTGATACTTCTTCTCTCCCTCCCATATTACCCAGAGGGAAAACTTTAGATGTCATGTCATGCCATCTGTAGCTTTAGGTTTCTATCTGTAAGCAATGACGACTTTTCGTAAGAACAGTGAATAATATTAATTGAGAAAAACCTACTATTTTTGAATAGTTGGTTAATGTATACCCTGTCTTTCTGTGGAGCCTGCCTGCCAGTTACAGACTGAGTTCAGGTAAAGTGAGATGAAACCACAAGAGGGAGAGAAGGGACAGCAGGTAAAGCCTCCAGAGGCAGAATGCCAGGAAAGAGTTGATTCTGCCTCAACGCCGACCCCACCTTAGAGGTAATGAAATGGTTGTCAGAGAGAAGGGACTTCTTCAGAGCCTGAAGTGAGACCAAGGTGCCTGTAGTGTCAGGAAACCTTCCCAGGAGGAAAACACAAATGGCTAGCACTGTTGCTTTTGGCCCAGTGAACGCAAGGTTGTCCAATCATTTCCTGGTTATCAAGGTTACAAGGCAGCTCTCCATAGGGCTCAGTTTTCAATAACACATTCTGTTCGCAGTTAACTCATGGGAGTGGAGAACACCTGTTTGGGAGAGCATCATGGGAATTATTGATGAATCTTTGTAGAAGGCGGTGGGTGTCATTGGCAGCTTTATATTTCAGGAGTAGGGCCATCACATAGTGACCATCTGTTTTTGTTTTTGTTTTTTTTCCACCTAGGTTTCGTAGCTTGACCACTGCATTCTTCAGGGATGCTATGGGTTTCCTGCTACTGTTCGACCTGACGAATGAGCAAAGTTTCCTCAATGTCCGAAACTGGATAAGTAAGTTTCCCAGGGCCTGCTCTTCTCCTCAGCCTTGCTCTGCACTGCTCCTAGTGGACATCATGTTATGTCTTTTGCTGAAAACAGTCAGGGCCAAGACTTCCACGGGTTAGCTCTATAGCTTATGGCCTCAGATGACTGGCATTCTCTGCGTCTCTCCTTTGCTCCCCTGGAGCTACCTTCTCTCTGCTGGGGATCCTTCCACATCCTCTCAGGAGGGGTGAGACGGGCCACCCCTGTGTAGGCGCATGAACAGAGCTGAGTCCTCTGGGCCCACATGATTGGAATTGGGTCACCACCTGTCTTCCTGGAGTTAAGGACCGAGTAGGACATGTCTAGAGCCATTAAGCATCCTGGGCCAGGACAGTTCCTAATAAAGCTTGTAGGTAGTCTAATCCTCCAAATTCATGCATTTCCTTCTTCACTTTTACCCTTTATCTTTCACTCTGTTGTGAAGACCTCTATTTCCCCTTCTTTCTGACCAGTTAGAGCTGTTTGCTTTACTTGTTGATATGCGTGTGAGTGTTTTACTTGCCTGTCTGTGCGCTCATGCATGCAGTGTTTGTGGAGGCCAGAGGAGGGCATTGGATCCTCTGGGATTGGAATTACAGAAAGCTGTGAGCCACGATGTAGGTGGTGGGACTAGAACCTGGGTCCTCTGGAAAAGCAACCAGTGCTTTTAACCACTGAGCCTTTTTTCACCTCCAAGTTATGTTCATTTTTGTTGTTGTTTTGTTTTGTTTTTCTAGACAGGGTTTTTCTGTGGCTTTGGAGGCTGTCCTGGAACTAGTTCTTGTAGACTAGGCTGGTCTTGAACTTACAGAGATCCACCTGCCTCTGCCTCCCAAGTGCTGGGACTAAAGGTGTACACCACCACGGCCCGGCATTATGTTCATTTTTTAAAAACCTGGAAAGAAAGAACTTCTATGAAATGTTCCATATTCATCTTAGCTGGAATATCTCCTCTCTTATTACTGACTGCTAATTTTATTTTATTGTTTTAACACACAGCCGATCTTTAACATATCTTACCTCAGGTTGAAGCTGTTTAGGTATTTCCTTCTTTAGGGAAAAATTTCAGATAACTGATTAATTTACTTAATTACCCACTACTTTGTAATTTTCATACAAATGAGAGCAATAACATCCGATGGGTGTTGGTGGTGCACGCCTTTAATCCCAGGGCTAGATAAAGAAACCCTGTATGGAAGCCCAACCCCCCCCTCCACCCCAGAGAGAGAGAGAGAGAGACAGAGAGAGACAGAGAGAGAGAGAACAATAACATCTCTGAGACTCATCAGCATAGACATTGGCACTATGAACAGTTACTTACAGAGTCTTAGAAGTGCTTTGGTTTGTGAACTGAGTGCACATGTGCAACTGAGTCTCTTGTGGTCCCTTCCTATCCGTGTTCCTGGTCAGTAGATGTTGGGTAAGACCTAGAGTTTGCATTTCCAGTAAATTCTCAGCGGGTGCCTAGGCTGCTAGCTTACACACTTTACCAAGAGAGTCAGTGAATCAGTTAATCTTTCCTTTGACTCTGGGAGGTAAGTACTGTTGTGATCATTTATAGGGGAGGGAGCTAAGATGGTCAGGTTACTTCCAGGGAGGTGGGAAACTGGGGGAGGGCACAGCCATTCTTCAACTCTAGCAGATGCTTGTAGCCATGGTAACGGACATTGAAGGTGAAAGCATTGAGATGGACAGGAATTCTGGCACTCAGGAGCCACAGAATATTGTTACAGCTTGGATGGACAGGAATTCTGGCACTTGGGAGCCAAGGAATGCCACAGGTCACAGTTAGCACAGTTAGCCCTCCTTCAGGGAAAGGATTCCCCAGTGTAACAGCTCTGCTCCAGCAGAGGAGGGCTTCCCCAGCAAAGCTCCTGTGTCTCCTACCCCCCACGAATTTGCATGCCATCCTTGTGCAGGAGCCATGCTAATCTTCTCTGTATCGTTCCAATTATAGTATTTGTGCTGCCGAAGTGAGCACCAGGGTGTGGTCCTTTTTTCCCTACAGAGAGAGCACAGAAGAGACCAGTAGAGGAGACAATGGAGCAAATCTTGAAGGAAGTTTTGTCTGGGCATTAAAGAGTGTGGGAACTGCACATTAACAACCGAAGGGTAGAAGCCTGGCTTTTGCAGGAAACAGGGCACAGTTTGATCTTGCCTGGGCAGATCTTGTGATCTAAGTTGTCCCCTGAAGGCAAAAGACCATATCCTGAAATTCAGGCCTGTGTTAATGCTCCGGGGAAACTTCCCCCTACTTCACCTTCTCTTGATAAGATATGTGTGGCCTGACTTTGTGAGGAGGAACTGAAGTGTCAACACTCCTAGCTGATAGTGACAAAAACACACACTAGGTCATGCCTTGCTGAGACCACTGATTGTGAAAGTTCAGCTGCTCCAGTTTGTTCTGGAATGTGAGGAGAGAGAAGTTGGGTTTATTTTTCTTCTTTGGAAGATGGAGCTACTTTGCACCCCGGAGCTCTTGTTCTTTCTGTTTTAAAGACTTCATGTTTATGACTTTAAAAATCTGGCATCAAATGACAGACTCTGAAGACCCCTCCCCCCATGGAAGGCATCACCCTCCCTGGGGAGCAGAAAGGGTATGGGATATGTAGGGTGTTAGTTGGGGGGGAAGAGGGGAAGGAGAGGAAACTGGGATTGACATGTAAAACAATCTGGTTTCTAATTTAAATTTTTAAAAAAATGGAGGGAAAAAAACCTGGCATCTAGCAGGGCAGTGGTGGCTCATGCCTTTAGTCCCAGTTCTTGGGAGGCAGAGACAGGCAGATCTCTGTGAGTTTGAGACCAGTCTGGTCTACAAGAGCTAGTTCCAGGACAGCCCCCAAAGCCACAGAGAAACCCTGTCTCCAAAAACCACCACCAACAACAAAAATCTGGCATCTATGTAGGTAGGTGCATATGAGCACAGGTGCCCTGGGGGGCCAGTGTAGCTGGTGATGCTGAGCCTCCTGGAGTGAGTGGAGGGAACAGAACCCAGGTCCTCTGGAAGAGCAATGTGTGCTCTCGACCACTGAGCCATCTCTCCAGCCCCTCTCTTCTTTTCATGAAGTCCTGGTTAAAGGACTTTAGATGAAAGGATATAAAAATTATAGAATATGACTGTAGCACCCTTCTTTTCCTTGATCTTTGTGACAATCATTTTACTATTTACTCTGTCTACTTTTGTCATCAAACCATAGTTTTTGTTTGTGTAAGACAAGGTCTCGCTATGTAGCCCAGGCTATCTCTGAGCTCACAGAGCCTCTTGCCTCAGCTTCCTGAGTACTGGGATTACAGGCACACACCATCACACTCAGCTTCTTAATTGTTTGGAATAGATTGGCCCTGCCTTAGGATGACACAGAAGTCTGAGGAGCATTTCAGATATAAGCAGGTTCAATTATAGAAAGATATTTCTTAGCTCAGTTGGTAGGTATTTGCTTAGAACACATGAAACCTTGGTTACCATCTTCAGTACCCCATAAACTATTGAGGGCGCCATACCTGTAATTCTAGCACTCAGGAGATAGGAGCACTGAGAGCATTCAAGTGCATCCCTAGCTATATAGTGAGCTGGAGGCCAGCCTTGGAGAATACAGGATGTCTTAAAAAACAAAAAGACAACTCTTTACAAATATTACTACTGTTGAGAGAAAATAAAACAAATGACAAACAGGGTTTAAGGAACACACGGCCACACGGTGATCGTGCATGCCTTTAATCCTTTAATCCTGGCACTGGGGAGGCAGAGGCAGGAGGATCTCTGTGAGTTCAAGGCCAGCATGGTCTACAAAGAGAGTTCCAGGACAGCCAAGGTTACATGGAGAAATCCTGTCTCAAACAAAACAAAACAAAACAAAAACCCAAAACCCCAAACCATACCAAACAAAAACAGAACAAAACAAAGAGAGACTAGCCTCACCCCCACAAAATTAAAAAGAAGATGTAACAATTATATTTATTTATTTATTTTGGTTTTTCGAGGCAGGTTTTCTCTGTGTAGCTTTGGAGCCTATCCTGGCACTTGCTCTGGAGACCAGGTTGGCCTTGAACTCACAGAGATCTGCCTGGGATCAAAGGCGTGCACCATCAACGCCTGGCTATAAATATTTATTAATACAAAAAAACCCCAAAAGATTAGCAACACACAGGGCTGGGAAATGACTCAGTGGTTAAGATTCCTGACTACTGTTGCAAAGGACCCAGACTGATTCCCAGTACCCATGTGTCGGCTCACAACCATTTGCAACACCAGTTCCAGGGAATTTGGTGCCCTTTTCTGGTCTCTACAGGCATCTGTGTGCTTATAGTGCACATACATACATACAAACACTTTCACATAAAGTAAAAATAAGTCTTTAAAAGAATTCTTCCAATTTTCTTTTGAAGTCCCTTCTGTTTATAAATAGTATTTTTTAGTTTGTTCTTTGACAATTTCATATAGTGTCTTTTGATCATATTCGCCCCCCTTTCCACCTCCTCCCAATCCATCTAACTTCATATTCTCTCTCCCTCCCTTCCTTCCCCCTCCAAGACCCCCCCTCAAAAAAATAAGCAGTTTATTGGCTGACTGATTCTGGGTGTGGGCCTGCTCTGGAGTGTGGTCAATATACCAGGTGTCACTCCATTGAAGAAAATGGACTCTCTGTCTCCTATCAGCAAACAAATGCCAACAATTTCTAGCTAGGAGTGGGACTTCACCCCACCTGCCCTCCTTCATGGTGGACGTTTTATTAGCCTGAGCCTGTGTAGGTCTTGTGCATGCCATCACAATTTGAATTCATATATGCACCTGCCTGCCAAGTCTGGGAAATACTGTTTTCTTTTTTTTTTTTTTTAAGATTTTATTTATCTTTTATGTATACAACATTCTGCTTCCATATATATCTGCACACCAGAAGAGGGCACCAGATCTCATAACGGATGGTCATGAGCCACCATGTGGTTGCTGGGAATTGAACTCAGGACCTCTGGAAGAGCAGTCGGTGCTCTTAACTACTGAGCCATCTCTCCAGCCCAGGAAATACTGTTTTCTTGAAGACCTCTATCGCCTCTGGCTCTTATTATCTTTCCAACTTCCCTTCCACATACACCCCTAAGCCTTGAGGAGAGTGATGGGGTATAGACATCCCATTTCGGGCTGAGCATTCTGATGTCTCTTATTCAAAAGACAGGTATTTTATGACCTGTGTGAGCGTGTACACACACATACTCTCTCTTGTAAGGGTTATTGTATTCTTCCATATCTCTCTGATATAAACATACTAGTGTGTGTATTAAGGACAGGAATAATAATCCATTCTGTTTTAAAGATTATATTATTGATGCTTTGAAATATTCTATCAGCTCTTTACCTCTGTATATGCATTTGTGTTTTTCAGAAGCACTTTTGCAAATATTTTCTATTGATCATGCATTTCCATCATGACTATGTATAACAAACTTTCCTGTATCATAGGCCAGCTACAGATGCATGCGTACTGTGAAAACCCAGATATAGTGCTGTGTGGAAATAAGAGTGACCTGGAAGACCAGAGGGCAGTGAAAGAGGAGGAAGCCAGGGAACTCGCAGAGAAATATGGGTGAGTGTTCCTGCATGGGCTTTGGAGGAAACATTTGAACAGAAACATTAGCATGTGAGTAACTGAGAAAATCACGTAAAAAGCTTAGCTCATATTTCACATGAGTGTCACAGTGGCACTTACAAGAAGAAACATGGGATAGGGGTGTCCTCTGGTGTCTTGGTCCCCTTTTGTCAGTCTCTTGGAATTTGCAGGAAGAGAGTCTTGAGTGCAGACATACTGACCATAGGGCCTTCTGTCTGACATGCAAAGAGAAGAATATTTATTTACTTTGAGGCAGGGTTTTCTGTGAAGCCCTTGCTGTGCTGGTCTACTCACTCTGTAGACCAAGCTGGCTTTGAACTCAGAGATCTGCCTGCTTCTGCCTCCTGAGTGCTGGGATTAAAGGCGTGAGCAGCCTCTGCTGCTACCTCTACCACCTGGCTAACAGAAGACTCTTAGAATAAGGAAATCCTCTGTGTTCAGCAAGGAAATTTCAAAACCACTTTATATAGCATTGCAGAGCCCTGGCAATGGAGAAGGCCTTATTAGGTATCACAGAGCAGGCGCTGACTGGGAAGGGCAGGAGGTGGAGATGCTCTTTGGTTTAGGCTGATTTTGAGCAGAGGGCTGGTGAATAGTCTTCCTCCTTAGCTCTTGGAGGCACCACAGGGCTTGCACAGGAAGGAGAGGGTGAACTCCAAAGAAGTTTCTGTTTCACTCTACTTCCCTCTCCTGAATTATGAGAATAGGTTTAATACTCACTATTAAAAGTGGGAGGCAGGAGCTGGGCATTGGTGGTGCACACCTTTAATCCCAGCACTTGGGAGGCAGAGGCAGGAGGATCTCTGTGAGTTTGAAGCCAGCCTGGTCTCCAGAACGAGTGCCAGCATAGGCTCCAAAGCTACACAGAGAAACCCTGTCTCGAACCCCCCCCCCCCACCCTGCAAAATGTTGGAGGCAGGGATGGAGTGGTTGCTCAGCAGATGAGAGCACCTGCTCTACAATCACAAGGATCAAAGTTTGGACCTCATCACCCATATAACCGTCTGGGTTTCTGCTGCATGCCTATTACTCCAGCCCTGAGGGAGGCAGAGACAGGATCACTGGGGCTTGCCGGCTTCTATCCTACCTGAGATGTGAGTCCCAGGTTCAGGGAGAGACCCTGCCTTAAAAGACAGAGGGTGCTAGAGAGGGACACCTGACACCCTTTTCTGGCTTACATACCTTCATGCACACACATGCACATACAGTTACACATACAGACACATAAGCAAATCTTTAGAGCCGGGCGTTGGTGGCGCATGCCTTTAGTCCCAGCACTCGGGAGGCAGAAGCAGGCAGATTTCTGTGAGTTGGAGACCAGCTTGGTCTACAAGAGCTAGTTCCAGAACAGCCCCCCAAAGCCACAGAGAAACCCTGTCTTGAAAAACCAAACCAAACCAAACCAAACCAAACCAAACAAAACAAAAAACCCAAATCTTTAGTAGTAAGAGACAGGAAGCATGTTGGGCAGTGGTGTTGCACGCCTTTAATCCTAGCACTTGGAGACAGAGACAGGAGGATCTCTGTGCGTTTGAAGCTAGCCTGGTCTACAGAGTGAGTTCCAGGGTAGCTAGCTAGGCCTGGTACACAAAGAAACCCTGTCTTGAAAAAAGCAATAAATAAGAAAGAGGCAAGAAACAGATTTTTTTTTTTTTTTTTTGAGACAAGATCTCTGGTAGCCCAGACTGGCCTTGAACTCCATATACAGCTGTGGATGTCCTTGAATTCTTGAACTCCTGTCTCTACTTCCCAAGTACTTAGATTACAGATCTGTTCCACCATGCCCAGGTTTATTCAGATCTGGGAACTGAACCCAGAGTTCCATTCATGTTAGGCAAGCACTCGACCAGGGAAAGCGGCATCCCCAGCATGAAGGTGGGATTTAGAAGGGATGGGACAAGAGATGACATGGGTCTCATAGGAAGGGTACTAGCCTGAGGTTAGGGAGAGTCCAGGTAGGCCAGGGAAGGAGGGGTCCCTGTTGACTGTATGACTGCTGCTTTCTTCTTCTGTGGTCTGATGGAGGCTCAGGAAGGACTAAAGGATGGGACTGATATGGGGGCGGCGGGAGGCCTCAATGGAAAGTTAGGTTGGCCAGGTGGGAAGGTGGGAAAGCAGACTCTGGGGGCGGGGGTGGACTTTGACTATCAGCCAAAGAGACAAAGGGCTGGAAGCTTTTGAACACAGAAAAGTGTTACGCTTTTCCAGGTCACTTTGAGAGCTGCAGGTGCAGTAAAATGGAGGGCGAAAGACTGGAAGCCGGGAGAGGCAGTGATTTGTGAGGTGGTCAGGGGTTGGCTCTCTGGGAACGGAAAAGAGGGATACAGGAGAGAAGACACCCAGGGTGGGGCAGGGCATGACTTTAAGCCTCCAGCAGTTGCCACTTCACCTGGGGGATTCCCACCAGCCCTGCTGGCTTACTCAAGCATGGAGGTGCAGTGAGAAGCGGGGCATTTCAGGCCAGGGCAGATCGTGCGGGACCCTTAGAAACCCCTGGGAGCCTTTTGCAATTGAATGGGTGTGGGCCTCACCTCTGCTGATGAGGTCATGTGGAGCTGTTAGCAGTTAGATTTCAGTTGAGTGCTTGTCTATGACGAGATCCTGAGCTGGGGGGATGATGACACAGCTGACAAAATGCTTACAATGCAAGCCTGAGGACCTGAGTGTGATACCCTTCCACCCTGCCTCCAGAACCAGTGTTTAAAACCTGGTGTGGTGGTGCATGCCTTTAATCCCTGTACTCAGGAGGCAGATCTCTTTGAGTCTGAGGCAAGCCAGAGCTTCATACTAAGATCCTGTCTTACAAAACAAAACAAGTTGGGCATGTTAGCTCACTCGTTCAATCCCAGAGCTAGGAGTCAGAAACAGGTGAGTCCCTGGGGCTTGCTGCCCACCACGTTGGCATAATCAGTAGATTCCAGGCCAATGAGAAACCTTGTATCAAAATAAAAAGAAGGCGGATGATGCCTCAGGATGGTTGCTCAGGGTTAACCTCTGGCCTCTGCTAGCACATGCATATATGTGTACCTGCAGATGAATGTGTAAGCCTGAGTGTACATATCTGTTGCAGGGATTTGACCTTATTCCATTGTAGCTACATAGTCTCCGCAAATTTCTCTTTGTGTCTGATGCTGACTCTTGGGGTTGTCCACAGGAAGGAAAGCTGCATGCAAAGTGCGGTGTGGATCCAGGAAATGAGGACCAGTTAGGGTTCATAACAGTATCCTGAACCTCTTCCTCTCAGGTGTTGCCTCTGACATTAGTGGTGTGGGCATTCTACACAGGCCAGACCCTTCATCTTCAGCCTAGGGTGCTATGGAGAGGCAAGGGAGGTGGGACAGGCACAGATCTGGTTATTAGGCTGTGCCAAGATGAGTCAGCTGGAAAGTGCCTATGTATGAGAATCTTTATGTTATTTTTACTTATTTATTTTTTGGTTTTTTGAGACAGGGTTTCTCTTTAGCTTTGGAGCCTGTCCTGGAACATGCTCTGTAGACCAACCTGGCCTTGAACTCACTTAGAACTGCCTGTCTCTGCCTCCCGAGTGCTGGGATAAAGGGTACTACCTCACTTCCTCCAAACCCCTCCCGGGTTCCACCCTAACCAAAAAGCAAATTCTGGGAAATGCTTGGCTACAGTGGCATGCTGTGTGTGGTGACCTGGGCGCTGGTGCCTTTAACAGCTTGCCACATGATTTTCCTGTGCAGTGGTCGTGACTAACCTACTTGGGAGATTCTGAGCTAGAGCTGGCAGAGCTCGCAGGCAGTTCTGGTATGCCCCCTCCCTCTTGGGAGGCACTCAAACAGTGTGGAAAGGAAATGGGGGGGGCCCAGGGACGGGGATGGGGGGCAAACACCGAAAGACTGAAGTGCTGAAAGCGAGGCTGTTTTGCAAGGCGATAAGGAGGAAGTCAGCCATGAAGCAATAGAGACTGTGGTTATCACCATGCTTTTGAGGCGTGAATGAAAAAGTGGGCCAGGCTTTCAACAAGCGTTTCTCAAGCACCTGGGGAGGAGAAGTTCAACTTGTCCCCTCTCCAGTGCTTCATCAGCCCTTTTCTTGTTACTCCCGTTTTGGGTCTCAGGATTCTGTAGTCTGCCTGGTATTAGAGCTCCATGCTGTCTTCTGTTGTGCCAAGGATCTGGGCCATGTGGGGACTGTCTTTCCCTGTGTCCTGCATGCACCGGCCATGGAAGACACCACAAAGATGGGCTGAGTTGGGTTTAAATGGGAATTTTTGTTTGTTTGTTTGCTTGTTGAAGGCTTTTTTGTTTTGTTTTGCTTGTTTTGCACTACTAGGAATTGAACCCAAGGCCTCGCACATGCTAGGCGAGTGCTCTAACACTAAGCTATGCCCCATCTTCCAGGAGATGGTTTTTAATTGATGAGGATAAAGGACATGCCAGGAGGAGAGGAAAGGGCTGGAGGCAGTCATGCTCCTTTAGTCACCGAGGACAGGTGGTGGTGCTCACAAGCCACTTTGCCTGCTTTATTCAGAACGGAGGGAACCAAGAGGACTGTGAGTGAGATTAAAGGACAACTGAGCAGTGTACACACTTGTGTGCTGTGCACATAATTGGCCACAGACTTCAGATGACGACCCTGGGGCCCCTGATAGCCACTGACAAGGGAAGATGCTCGGTTTCTGCCGTGAGAGCTCAGTTGAAAATCTTTCTTCACACTAGGTGGTGGTAGCACATGCCTTTGATCCCAGCACTCAGGAAGGTACATCTGTGAGTTCAAGGCCAGCCTGGTCTACAGAGGGAGTTCCGGGGCAACTAGGAACAGACAGAGAAACTGTCTAGAAAAAAAAAAAAGAAAAGAAAAAGAAAAGAAAGAAAAGAGAAGAAAAGGAAACAAAGCCTTTCTTCAAGCATTTCTTCACAATGTCAGTGGCACACAGCAGACATCAGCACAGACCATGTTTTGGATTTCTGGGGGCTGAATTTGGCGGTGCTCTGACCAGCTCTGAGCTAGGTAATAATACATGTTCTGAGCCATTTGGTCTCTGATCAGTTATTTGATCCCTTATGAACTTGACATCCTTCCCTGAGTTGAGAAAGATTTTAATGGGGGCTGGAGTGATGGCTCTGTGATTAAGAGCACTTGTTGCTCTTGCAGAGGATGGGGGTTCGACTCCCAGCATCCACTTGGTGGCCTACAACCATCCATAACTTCAGATCCAGGGGATCCAGTGCTCTCTTCTGACTTCCTCAGGCACAGGGCACATATATGGTGCACACACACAGGCAAACAGTAATACAAATAAAAAAATGAATTTTTTTTTCCAAGACAGGGTTTCTCTGTGTAGCTTTGGAGCCTATCCTGGCACTCGCTCTAGAGACCAGGCTGGCCTCAAACTCACAGAGATCCGCCTGCCTCCACCTCCCGAGTGCTGGGATTAAAGGTGTGCTCCACCAACACCTAGTGCAACTTGCTTTTTGTTTGTTTGTTTGTTTTTCGACACAGGGTTTCTCTGTATTGTTTGGAACCTGTTCAGGAACTCGCTGTGTAGACCAGGCTGGTGTCGAGCTCACAGAGATCCGACTGCCTCCGCCTCCCAAGTGCTGGGATTAAAGGCGTGGGTCACCAATGCCAGGCGCAATTTGCTTTTAAGTTCCCAGAAAAGATGTCAGTATCAACTGACCATTTTTCCTACTTCTAGCAAGAGAGCTGCTTTAGCACCATCATGTGGACATAAACGGTAGTACCAGTTTTCTATGGTTAAAGTAATGATCCTTTTGAATTGAATACGTTTTTTTTTTTTTTTTTTTTTTTTTTTTTTTTTTTTTTTTTTTTTTTTTTTTAAGAGTACACACACGTGCACACTCTTTTACTGGACTTTTGAGATAGGGTCTTCTAGATACACAGACCTGGATGGCACCTGGACCTCGCTCTGTAGATCAAGCAGCTCTTCCATGCAGCAAGAATACTGTTTCTGAGAGAAGGCTCTCATGTCCAAATGTTTGTGCTAAGTGTTGTGTGTGTTGCACGTTGCTTCAGCACCATGACTTCATGACTGCTCTTCCTCTTCCAGGATAAGGGGAGGCCTCCAGAGCTGTTCTGGGAGAACAGTGTTTGCTTTACAGCTCAGAATCCTTACTTATTAAATTATTATTATTAATTATTATTTTGGTTTTACAAGGCAGAGTTTCTTTGTGTAGCCCTGGCTGTCTGGAACTCACACTGTAGACCAGGCAGGCTTAGTGGAACTCAGAGACCTGCCTGCCTGCCTCCCTGCTGGGATCAAAGGGATGCACCACTGTTGTGTAATATTAGTTTAACTATGTAAAATGTGATGCTTTTGTTTATGTTGTGGAATCTTAGCTTAACTGTATAAAGGTGTGTTAGATTTGTTTATGTTAAATTTGTTTAACTAAGTAAACATATGTTACTTTTGTTTATGCTTCGTTTGTTTAACTATGTAAAGATGTGTTGGTGTTTTACCTTGCCTGCCTAAGGCACCTGATTAATCTAATAAAAAGCTGATCGGCCAATACCTAGGAGGAGGGGGAGGTAGGCAGGTTTGGTGGGCAGGGAGAAAAGGGGAACCAGCCAGGTGCCAGCCAGCTAGCCAGCCAGATACACAGGAAAGTAGGATGGACAGTACATAGATGAGGTAAACAAGCCTAGGGGCAGCACATAGATTAATAGAAATGGGTTAATTTAAGTTAAAAAAAAAAGGCTAGCTAGAAACAAGCTGAAGCCAAGGACAAGCATTCATAATTAATAATAAGTCTCTGTCATATTTGGGGGATGGTGGTCCAAGAAAGCTTGCTACACACTACCACAGCCCAGGCCAGTTTATACATCACCTCTAATCTCAGTACTTGGGAGACAGAGGCAGGCAAGTCTATGTAAATTTAAGGTCAGCCTGGACACAGTAGCAAATTCCAGTACAACCATACCATTGCTGTGTAGAAAGATCCTGTCTCAACAAAACAAAATGCTACTTATCTATGTTTTGTATGCCTGCGAGTGACTTTCCTACATATATACCTGTGTACCACATACATACAGTGTCTGTGGAAAACAGAGAGGGTGTCTGATCCCCTGGGACTGGGATTACACATGGTTAAGAGTTGCCAACGTGGGTGCTGGGAACTGAATCCAGGTCCTCTGTAAGAGCAGCCCAAGCTCTTAAGTGGTGAACATCTCTCCAGCTCCAAGTTCTTTCTTTCTTTCTTTCTTTCTTTCTTTCTTTCTTTCTTTCTTTCTTTCTTTCTTTCTTTCTTTCTGAGACAGGGTTTCTCTGTGGCTTTGGAGGCTGTCCTGGAACTAGCTCTTATAGACCAGGTTGATCTCAAACTCACAGAGATCCATCTGCCTCTGCCTCCTGAGTGCTGGGACTAAAGGTGTGCGCCACCACTGCCCGGCACCCAAGTTGTTTCTTTATACTTACTTTCTTCCCTGTGCACAGACTTTGTGTTTCTTTTTATGTTGCCTTTCCAACTGTATAAAATATACAGGGATGGAGAGATGACTTAGTACTTAACAGCATCTACTGCCCTTAGAGTTTGGTTTCTAGCATCCATGTCTGGGGACTCACAACTGTCTGTAATGCCAGTTCCTGGAGATCCAACACCTTCTTTTGCCCTTGTGGGCACCTGCACTCACGTGCACAAACCCACATATGCATACACACATATGTGCACACAAGGCTTAATTAAAAATAATAACAATAACTGGGCAGTGGTGGCACATGCCTCTAATCCCAGCACTCAGGAGGCAGAGGCAGGAGCGTCTCTGAGTTTGAGGCCAGCCAGGGCTACACAGAGAAACCCTGCCTCAAAAAAGAAAAAAATAATAAAAATCTTTAAAAATGTATAAAATATTAAACCAGGAGTTGTGGTACACATCTGCAATCCAAATACCTCATAGGCTAAGCAGGAGAACTGTGAATCTTAAGTGAGCCCAGACTACATAGAAAACTCAAGAGCCAGCTGGGCAGTGGTGGTTCACGCCTTTAATCCCAGCACTCAGGAGGCAGAGGCAGGTGGATCTCTGTGAGTTCAAGACCAGCCTGGTCTACAAGAGCTAGTTCCAGGACAGCCTCCAAAGCCACAGAGGAACCCTGCCTTGAAAAACAAAACAAACAAAAACAAAACAAAAAACAAACAGGGGGTTATATGGCATTGCTCAGTGGTGGATCCTGGATGACACTTTCTGGTCTAGCAGGGGCTGTAGGATATATGAGGACATATGTGGGAATATGGGGAGAACACACTTATACTTGTATAATTTATTAGCTGAATGAACCTCTAAGGGTTATTAACTTCTCTGGGAAGTCCCAAGGAAGTACCAAGTGTGTGTGTAGCAGTAATGCCCTGCAAGCATCACAGCCCGCAGGTAAATGGGTGAGGTTAGAAGGAAGACTTAGTTCAGCTCGATTTAGTCAGCTGGGCTGGATAAAACTTCTGGGGTCTGACACCAGATGGTTGACTGTAAGCATATTTAAATGCAGTACAATTTGGAAAAGTTTCCTGGTGTAATACAATCTCTGGTGCACAAAGAGGCATCATTACATCAAACTCAACTCAAAGTACATGTTATTTCTTTCAAGATCAGTTCTAGAAATAAGCTACATGTTTAATTTAAGGGTTTAGGAAAGGTCTGGCTGGTCAGTTTATAAAATACATATGACATCTCCCCTAAGGATGTGTTCTAAGTTGATGAGAAATAAAGCTAAAGCTAAAGATCTCTAAGGGAGAATCTGGGGAAAACATTCTGGGGGATTTGGGAGGTCTTGCTCTACAGGTAGCAAAGTTCACCAGGTCATTAGCTGGGTGGAACACAGTTGATGTGTTTTTCTTTGTAAAGAAACCTCCCATCAGATACCAGGCGGTGGTGGCGCACACCTTTAGTCCCGGCACTCCATGAGGTGGGTCTCTTTGAGTTTAAGGCCAGCCTGGTCTACAGAAAGAGTTCTGGGACAGCCAAGGCTACAAAGAGAAACCCTGTCTCGATAAAAAGGAAAAGGAAGGAAGGAAGGAAGGAAGGAAGGAAGGAAGGAAGGAAGGAAGGAAGCTCTGTATACTTAACATTCCTGGTTTCCCTGGTGATCTGTGGGCACAAGGACCTTTGTACTCCCAACACTAGAGAAGTCAAAGGGATATAATTGAAGCCCTCCTGGTTCTCCACTCCTCTTGTATCCTTGGGTGTTTTGTTTTGAGACAGGGTCTAATGTAGCCCAGGCTTTCCTCAAATTTGCTGTGTTGTAAGGCTACCCTTGAACTTTTGCTCCTCCTGTCTCTACCTCCCACGTTAGGGTTACAGGTGTGCACCACTATACCCGGCCCTGCCTTCCCTTAGAAAAACACTGGGTCTACTTTCTGGGGCAGACAATGGTGGTTGCTTAGACAACAGTCATACTCTACCCCTTAACTCCTCATAGAAGTACAGGTTTTTTTTTTGTTGTTGTTGTTTTGTTTTGTTTTTTCGAGACAGGGTTTTTCTGTGTAGCTTTGGAGCCTATCCTGGCACTCGCTCTGGAGACCAGGCTGGCCTCGAACTCACAGAGATCCACCTGCCTCTGTCTCCTGAGTGCTGGGATTAAAGGTGTGCACCACCAACGCCTGGCAAGTCCAGTTTTCTTTACACATACATTCTGCCTTAGAATGACTTACTGTTTGAGAGAGACAGATGCTAACCCAGCCCGTGCAGACTGGCTTAAGTCAGTTACAATGATATCATTCCTTTAAGCCGGAGTTTGTTTTTGGCACTGGTAAATGATACCATTTTGAAAAATGAGATGTGAAGGAACTGTTTTGAGAGAGAGAGAGAGACATAACTGGAATAGAATTCGTTTTCCTTGTAATTTGGCGCGTTGAATTATAATGTGAATAGCATTGCCTCCCGTCTGTTCCCTACTGAAGTCATACTGTTGTCATGTATATTTATCCTAAAATTATTCTCTGAGATGTGAATGGCTAAAAAATTATAAAGGACAAAGGTCACCGTCCTCCCTTCTACATTGTCAGCTGAGTTGTTTCTGTCCTTCCAGAATCCCCTATTTTGAAACTAGTGCTGCCAATGGGACGAACATAAGCCAAGCCATCGAGATGCTCCTGGACCTGATAATGAAGCGAATGGAACGGTGTGTGGACAAGTCCTGGATTCCAGAAGGTGTGGTGCGATCCAACGGCCATACTTCTGCAGATCAGCTAAGTGAGGAAAAGGAGAAGGGGATATGCGGCTGTTGAGATGATGTCAGGCGCAGTGCAAATGGCCGCAGCACAAGGCTCCTGCTTGTGAGCTGTGCTGTAGAGATCCAGCCAGCACGCTGGGATGAACAGCACTGCATTGAAGGCCAATTGCTTCTCCTAGTCTCCAGTAGACATTAACTCAGCATCCATTTGTAACTTGTTGCAGCTTTATATATCCAAGAATTGGGAGAACTATTTCACAGAGCCAAAAGTGCCTTGTAAAGCCTAAGCCCGTGGTGGCAGGTCATTTGGGGAAATTCAAGATTTTGCATCCAGGAAATGTTGCATCTGTTATGTAGAATGCTGATGGTACTGTCACCTGCTGTAACACGGATAGACCTGGAGTCTCATTAAAGACATTAGGATCTCTGTGCAATGAAAGGCCATCATGGTCTTGAGAATCCAGATTTTAAATTCCATACCGCAGTTGACCACCTAGAACACCACTCACAAACACTTGAATGTTAATATTATGCACACATTGGGTCAATGTCTTTCAGCATTACCTTTAATGTAAGCCTTCCCTTTGACACAATTCATCAAAGGGAAAGATTACATTAAAATACAACCACATCTATAGACTGAGTAGATTGGGTTGACTGTGGCTTTGGTGGTGGTGGGAAGGGTTTGTAGGGCAGGGGTGGGTGAAGTAGTGGAAGCAAGTGAAGTCAGATTTTTCTGGCTGTTGGCTTCAGGGTCATGGAGACCTAGGTGTTTATGAGTGGTCTGTAGGTTCAGGTCCACATCCAAGCATAGCGAGTGTTTCTGCTGTGTGCTCGGCAAGAAACAGTTCTCTTTCTCTTTTTTTTCCTTCATATTTATTTTTTTTTTCTGGCACCTACAGGCTGCAGTTTCAATTCCTTTGTAGACTACTAATCTGACTTTACCATCAGGCTGAGTGTTATTGCTATTTCCCAGTTTGCTTTCTCTCCCATTAGTGTAATTGAAGGAATCTCTTTTTAATTCAACCACATGTTTATTTTCTATCTGGAGGGAGAGCAATGTCTGTATTTAAGCAGTCACGTGTGTATTCTAGCTTAAGAAAAATGTTTTGTAGCCTGTGCTTTCACTGGGGATATGGGTATTTTATGTACTTTCAGTATCTTGCCAAGATCATGTGCTCTATTGTCTCAGTATCTTCATGTCCAAAAAGAGTGGTTTAAAATCTTCTTCGTAAAATCTGTTTCTTCAGACCTAAGGTATCTCATTCAGAGCAAAATTCTTTTAAAAATGGGCTTAAAGAAAGTAACCAAAATTTTCAAAGAACTTCACCAAGAGGAAAAAAAAAACCCACCAATTATATATATTTGTTTTTGAGATAGGGTTTCTCTGTGGCTTTGGAGGCTGTCCTGGAACTAGCTCTTGTAGACCAGGCTGGCCTCAAACTCATAGAGATCTGCCTGCCTCTGCCTACCAAGTGCTGGGACTAAAGCCAAGCGTAGCCACCAATTATAATTTTAAAAAGTAAAAACTGGGTTTTTTTTTTTACAGTAAATGTTTGGCAAAGCTTGTAATTAGTAAAACAAATATAAAGGAAAATAAGTAGTTTGAATGGTAGTTCTCAAGTGTTTTGTTTTGTTTTTGTTTTTGTTTTGTTTTTTTAGATAGGGTCTCACTATGTAGCCCTGGCTGGCCTGGAACTCCCTTTGTAGACCAGGCTGTCCTTGAACTCACAGAGAAATGTCTGCATCAGCCTCCCAAGTACTCAGATTAAAGGTAGAGCCATCACACCCAGTCCTTAAAGCCTTTTTAAAATTCAGCATCTATTATTTATTGCCACTGTCCTTTGATCCCCTCCCCAGAAAAATTAGCCTTGGCTACTAAGCTTTTTCTGTCATTGATATGAGTGATTCTTTGACACATTGAAGCTGTCATTAAGGGTTTTTGTACCTGAATCCTCTATATCTGAAACAGATCCTGTGTTTTTTGGGGGGCGGGGGCGGGAGGAGGCATGCACAGTAGTGCCTTCCAAAGTTGTTCTAAGACTTCAGTGGAGTTAATCATTTATCTAGGTAAACCTTAAAAGTTTCTTTTGTAAATAAAAAATAAGTTAATGTCAGCCGGCGGCAGTGGTGGCACACGCCTTTGATCTCAGCTCGGGAGGCAGAGGCAGGTGGATCTCTGTGAGTTCAAGGCCAGACTGGTCTACAGAGTGAGTTCCAGGATGGGCTTCAAAGCTACAGAGAAACCCTGTCTTGAAACAACAACAACAAAAATGTTTACATGGTGCCGCTTTCAAGAAATAGATCCACAGTTAGAATCGGGTCTTGTTGGCTCCAGAACTGGCACAGGGTTAAATGTGTGTGATAGATACCCACACAAGAATTGCCTGATCTGTTGGGAAAAAATTGTATTCTCCTTGAAAATGGTTTAAATTTGATATAAAATAACCATTTTTTTGTGTCAATGTATTTTTCTACTCACAAATCTGTATAAAAGAAAATGCTCTTCACTGAATTTTGTGCCAATTAAACCATAATAATAAAAAAAAAGAGGTTCCGTCTGTCAGGTTTGTGTGAACATTTTAAACTGTGAACTGTAATGCCAAAGGAATCCAAATTCAGGATGCAGAGTCCATGAGATGCCCATTGAGGGGCCTGGTCAAAACAACATCCTGGGAATATAGTTCAAAATGTTTTCTTGGGCAATTTTATTCATGTGTTTCATGTGTATCAATGTTTGCCTGAATATATGTCTGTGTACCATATTTGTGCAGTGTCCTTGGAGGCCAGAAAAGGACATCATCAGATCCTTTGGGAATGGAGTCACAGACAAGCTGTGAGCTGCATTGTGGGTGCTAAGAATTGAACATGGGTCCTCTGGAAAAGCAACCAGTGTTCCTAACAGCTGAGCCATCTCTCCAGGCCCCAATTTAAAATGTTTTATCCAATGTTTACTGAGCACCTTTGAGAAATGGTGAACTAGGTGGTCTGAGGGAGCAAAACAAAGATGGTGACGGCCTGCACTCCAAGCAGAGCTGAGGGACAGTGCCAGGTCATTGGGGAAAGCTTGGCCACTGACTGAAAGAGGAGACTCAGCCCCCTACCTTATGTGTTGACACTTACATCCGCTCCCCTCAGGCACACCACCCTAGTGGCTGTATTCTTGGCCCTGAGCTCTAGCACTTGTTGGCCTGTCTTGGATGCTCGCTTTCCACAAGAAGCCAACTCAAGGAAGTCTAAAAGGCCGGAAAGCAGGTGAAAGGTTTAACAAAACAACTGAGCATTTCCCAAAAGTTAAAGTCAGAAAGGTTCAGAGTTTCCAAAGAATTGCTTAAAGTTAGGGGACAATGGGGCAAAGCATGGAATAAAAAATAATACAATAATTTATTTATTTGATGTGTGTGAATGTTTGCCTGCATGTATGTATGTCTGTGCAGTGTGCGTGTGCCTGGTGTCTAAGGAGGCCGGAAGAGGGTGGATGCCCTAGAATGGAGTCACAGATGGTTGTGATGGTTGTGAACCACCATGTGGGTGTGAGGGATTGAACCTGGGCCCACTGAACCAATCCCTTGGGTCTGCTGGGCCCTCTCTCTAGTCCCGAAGCATGGGATTTTGAAGAAGCAATTATGTTTAACTAAGAACCCTAAAAGCTGGGCAGTGGTGGCACACACCTTTAATCCCAGCATTTAGGGAGGCAGAGGCAGGCAGATCTCTGTGACTTTGAGGCCAGCCTGGTCTACAGAAGGAGTTCTAGGATGAACTCCAAATCTACAGAGAAACCCTGCCTCAAAAAAAAAAAAAAAAAAGACAAAAAACAAAAAAACAAAACAAAACCCTAAAACTGGGGCAGTGGTGGTGCTTGCCTGGAATTCTAGCACTCAGGGCTCTGAGGCAGAGGGATAATGGGCTACAGAGGGAGTTCTAGGCTAGCCTGAGCTACACAGAAAGACGGGAATCAATCAATCGCTAGGACATGAGAAGGGAAAGAGTCTGATTGAAACCTCTTTCCAGCTGAGAAGCAAGAAACACAATAGCATTTGCTGTGAAGGCTGCAGCCATGGGGTTAATATTCCTTTCATACATAGATATTCTCTGCTAAAGCAGCAACAATCCAGGCACAGGACCTGAATACACATGACCCTGTACATTAATTTCTGCAGACATTGCCTGAGATTCTCAAACAAAACTTAATTTTGTTTATAGTGAAGATAACCTACCTCCAAAACTCCTCCTGGACTAGATTTACCTTATCGGGTATCCCCAAGAAACATCCAGTGACAAGATAGTAACTTCACCCAAATCCTATAGACTATTGTAAAAAAAAAATAACGAATTTTTGTGGACATGGTGGCAGCACAACAATTAGTCCCAGTATTTGGAGGCAGAGGCTGGCAGGCAGGTAGCTCTCTGTGAGTTCCAGGTCAGCCAGCACTACACAGTGAGACCCTGTCTCAAAACATGGTTTTAGTCCCAGCACTTGGGAGTCAGAGGCAGGTGGATTTTTAACGACTACTAGGCCAGGTTAGTCTACAAAGCTAGTTCCAGGACAGCCAGGACTGTCACACAGAGAAACCCTGTCTTGAAAACCCAAATAATTAATAATAATACTTTAAAAAATAAAATAAATCTTAAGGCTTTAAGCGGTTTTAAACACTGTTCTGCAGACCCACAGAAGTTTGTAAGTCCATTCTGATCACCAAAATGTGTTCTGTCTTTTTCTGCCTCTTGATTCCTATTCTGCTCTGATCTCAAGACCCTTTGGGGCCTATTAAATACCTACAGCTGCCTAGACCCTCCCTACAGAAGACAAGGAAGAGCTGATTGAGTCCTGGGGTTTCTTCTGGCTGGGAATGAGACCCAAACTGCTGACCCTAGGAGGGTTGTAATTTCATTCTCCTTCCTTCCTTCCTTCCTTCCTTCCTTCCTTCCTTCCTTCCTTCCTTCCTTCCTTCCTTCCTTCCTCCTTCCTTCCTTCCTTCCTTTCTTCCTTCCTTCCTTCCTCCCTCCCTTCCTCTCTCCCTCCTTCCCTCCCTCCATTCCTTTCTTCTTTCCTTTCTCTCTTGCTCTCCCTCTTTCTTTCTACCCCTAGACAGGTTTCTTCTCACAGAGAGCTGCCTGCCTCTGCCTCCAAAGTGCTGGGATTAAAGGTGTGCACCACCATCACCTGCAAATAACTTCATTTTCTTAAATCTCAACGAATAAACAAAGTGAACAGGAAACTAAACGGAAATATAATTCTGTTGTTTAGAGAAAACAGGCTTTACAAATTTAAGATTCTTTCCAGTTAGGAAGCCATGTGTATGGAGTTGCCTTCACTAAAAGTGTTTTCTTTTGCCTTTGCCCAGCTGTGTCTAGAAAGTAAAAGAATTCAGGAAGCCCAGTTATTCTGGAGCATGTCTTGATTCCTGCCTGGGCAGGCTACTTAGCAAGACCCTGTCTCAAAATCAGAAGAAATAGAAAAAGGATGTGGAAATTTGTTAGCTGGGGCAAGCAACTCAGAGCTAAGGTGCAGGGAATATGTAAGACTTAATTGGCCTTCCCGTAAGAGGAGTCTTCCTGCTGTTGGGTAGACTGTCCTCAACTCCCTTTGTTCACACTTAGGATATCTGCTGGTTCCCAACACATATCTTTTTCTGCTGATTTTTGTTTATCTTGTTTGTTTTGCCCTGGAACTGTCCTGGCTGTCCTGGAACTCGCTCTGTAGATCAGGCTGACCTTGAACTCACAGAGATCCACCTGCCTCTGCCTCCCAAGAGCTGGGATTAAAGGAGAGCACCCCAACAAGTGTCTGAAGACCAGAAACCAGCCTCTCTATGAGTAACACACCTCTCTCACAGGTACAGCCAGTTTATCTGTGAGGCCTTGAAAACAGGCAGGGCTTCTGGGAGTGGGAAGCAAGGCCTGAGATCCAATGGGAAGGACAAGGGTGGGGAGGGGCTAGCAAACAGCCCTTAAAATACAGCTTGCCAGAGTGGCCTTTTTCTTTGGTTTTCTGGGTTTGGGGTTGCTTAGGGTATTTGTAATGATACTGGTGCGATATGACCACTTTTAAGAGCTTTAAGTCACTTGTCCAGCTGCAACACAAAGAAGGGACCTTATTTGAAGTTGTTGGAGACTCCAGCAAGCTGCCCAAGTGGTTCCATACCAAGTATCTAGGTGATCCAAAAGCAATGTACGTGGATGCTTGGCTCCTGGAAGTGATGTTTGGTGAGTGACCTGGGAAGGGAAGGCAGTGGTAACCTTTTTCCTGACTTCCATGTCTGAGGATGTCCTATAGAGAAAGCCTGTCCAGTGGCTGTGGCCCCAGGCCTGTACCATGTCCACCTGCTGCCTCAACTTCCGAACAAAAGTGCCAAGAAGTGGAAGCCACTTCACCCTCATGTTTCTCCTGTTCCCTGCTTAGGTAGGGATGGAGAGTACATTCCTCGTGTTGAGAGTGAGTCATGTACCTTGCTTGCTTCAAGTGAACCAGTGGGAACCTGAAGAGGAAGCTGAGATTTTCATATTCGGGCCTCCTTATTACCAAAAGCATGTTTTACAGATGATCTCAAACTTGGTTGACTATTTCTCAACAATGCAAGGTATGGGCGGGGAGTAGGGAGGGTTGTCTTGCCCAGCAAACCCCGGTTCGTTGGGAGGGATCCACTAGGGAAAATGGATTTTGGAAATGTACGAGGCCAGATAGCCCTGTGTTTGGGAACCTTTGTCCCCTACTGTAGGTCCCAGGGGTGACTGTCTGTACTAGTCTCTTTACACTGCTTTCATTCCAACAGAGGAGGACCTTTCTCAAGAGATTGAGACCCAGTGTCTTCCTGGGGAGGTTCTGGAGGCTGCCCCCCCCCCCCGACTCCTATGGAGGTCCATGAGACTGCCACCCAGCCTGCTCCCATGGAGGTCGGTGATGTTGTCACCCAGAAGACTCCCATGGAGGTCGGTGATGTTGCCACCCAGAAGACTCCCATGGAGATCGGGGATACTGCTGCCCAGCAGGCTCCCCTGGAAGTTGAGAGGCTGCTGCCCAGCTGGCTTCCTGGAGGTCAGTGATGATGCTACCCAGCTTGCTCCAGTGGAGGTCGGTAATACTCCTACGCAGCTGGCTCTCATGGTAGACCACGAGGCTTCCACCCAGCAGGATCATGTGGAGGCTAGTGAAGCTGCCACCAAGCACACTTCAGTCTCCCATTGAAGTCTTCAAGGCTGTCATCCAGCAGCATTCTGAGGCCCAGAAGTTTCCCGAGGTTGTTCTTTAGGGGGAGGAGGGGGGACAGGACCCAGAGTTCTTCTGTGGAGAGCCATGAGACGGAAGCCCAGCAGTCTTTTGATGTCAGTATTGAGCCTTCAAAGGCTGATTGGGAACCACTTACCTAGTTATAAAGGTGACCCAGGTGTTAAGCCAGGATAAATGTTGTACACATCTGTAACCCCAGCACCTAGAGGCAGGGGGCTCTCTAGTTCCTAGGCTAGCCTGGGATGAATGAGGTGGTGATGTTTAACCCCTGCCTGCCTAAGTCTCCAGACACCTTCTTTCTGGTTGTTTTTGACCTAAAATTGGAAGAACTAAAATTACATTAAATGTTTATAAATAAAACGGAAAATATTCCAATAAGGAATTGCATCCCCCAAGGTGTTTTATTTGGATGGTAGAAAGGAAACACTGCTCAGCCAAGTGTTGCTGGACAGACACCTCGTTATCTTCTTTGAGGGTGGAATCTCTCTAGGATTGTTGGTTCCCACCCCAGCATTCATGGGATCAGGATCAAATGCTTCCCTTTTTCCTTCACACAGTACATCTGGCAGGGATGGAGCGGTCCTGCAGGTCATTGAGTCTCCCACCTGCTATTTGACTCAAGGTGCCTTGAAGGGACTGGGGTTTGAAACCTGCTCATTTGACAAAACTGGCTCTGAAAGGTCTTTTTGGTTGTATCTAGTTGCCACTAGCTACTTCTGGTTTTGGTTAGTGTCCCTCTGGGAGGAGGGGAATTGTAGGAGCCTGGGACTGCAATGTTGTCAGCTTTAGGACTTTTCTGGGGTCATCTGAGTTTTCTGAACTTGGAGAGCATGTGGGTTGAGGCTTCTTAGTCTGAGTGGAGGCGGTTGAGTGCTCTAGAGTTGCACGGAAGCATTCAGGTGGTAGGGCTAACAGCTGGCAGGAATAATTGTGACTGACATTTTCCATTTAAATTCCAGGGGGGCAAGGTTGCAGTGCTGCATGACTTCAGTCTCAGTCCTTGGGAATCTGGGGCAGGTGGACCTCTGGAATTTCAGGGACATCCTGGTGTGCATAGCAAGTTCGAGGCCTGCCAGAGCTGCATAGTGAGACCCTGTACCAAAAACTCTAGGATCTTCACTGAGGAGGGGAGAGCAGATCTTGGCTTGGCACGTTCAAGACAGAGCTTCCATGTTCTGGGTGACAAAGTGGAATTTAGAGATGACTTGAGGACGGGATACCAAGTTTAAGGAACCTCTCCATGGCCATGTTCTTCTTGAGGCTTTGTCTCACTGTAGCTCTGGCTGGCTTATGACTGACACTATAGTTCAAGGCTGGCTTAATACTCTTAGGAGATCTGCTTACCTCTGCCTTCTGAGTGCTAGGATCAAGTCTTCGTGCTTGATCTCCTGGTGAGCCATTCCTCTTTATCTTACATCATGAGAAGACTGAGCATTCTTAATTCCAGATATGAGGACCCAGCATCGTGTCTACTCCTGTCTGTAAATGAATTAGGTCCAGGGAGGTGTGAAAGTTTGTTCAGAATGAATAATTTTACTTTGGCTATGATGTAGCGTAGTGGTAAGTGCTTCCGCTGATTGCACAGGGCCCTGGGTTGGATCCCCAGCACCAAAGGAAATAGATGCAGGTGGGGTTTTTTTTGGTTTTTTTTTTTTTTTTTGCTTATTTTTGTTTTCTTGACATCTTATGTAGCCCTGGCTGGCCTGAAATTCAATTATGTAGACCAGGCTGGCCTCAGCTCTGTCTGACTCTCCTGGGGTTAAAAGTGTGTGCCATCACATTGTTAGTGGAAACAAGATTGACTGTAGCCCAGGGCTTGAACTCATGTAGCTTTGGATGAAGCGCAGCATTTTTTTTTTTTAATTTTGGAGACAGAATATTTGTGTAGCACTGGCCCTTCTGGAACTCGGGCATGTAGAACAGGTTGGCTTTGAACTCCGATCTGCCTGTCTCTGCCTCCTGAGCACTGGGATTATGGAAGTGCAGCACTACCACTCAGCTGGCCCTGAACTTTTGATCTACCTGTCTCTACCTCCTAAATGACAGGATTATAGGAGTGTACCACTGCAGCTAGTCAACTCTCAAGATTTAAAACTATAGTTAAATCTTTTACTTTAAAAACAGTATAGTATAAATGGGTTTCATGGGGACACTTGTGCATGTACAACATGCACTTTTTTTTTTTTAGACTGTCCTGGAACTCTATCTGTAGATGAGGTTGACCTCAAACTTATATAGAGATATCCTGCCTCTACCTCCTGATCACTGAGATTAAAGGCATGTGACACCACAGCCTGGCTAATATGGAGTTTGATTACATTTGGCAGTCATTACCTTTGTCCTGTCTTAGTTAGGGCTTCTGTTGTTGTAATGAAACACCATGACCAAAAAGCAAGTTGTTGAGGAAAGGGTCTGAAAAGGAACACAACTGGACACAAGATATGGTTATTGATGGTATATTATAAATGATAATAAGAACAACTCACACATGTAGCCGATAACCAGATTGGCACTCCGAGCAGCCCAGTCTCAGACACACTCGGAGACCCGGCCTGAACCCCGAGAGAGAACAAGCTCGGGCGTGGTCAGTAGTACAGGTATCCAGGGTCTCTCTCTACAAGGGTCTATTTGGCTTACACTTTAGCATTTGCTGTTCATCACTGAAGGAAGTAAGGACACGAACTCAAACAGGGTAGTGTCCTGGAGGCAGGAGCCGGATGCAGAGACCAGGGAGGGGTGCTGCTTACTGGCTAGCTTCTTAAAGCTTGTTCAGTCCACCTCAGAGAACCCAGGATCAGCAGCCCAGGGATGGCACCACCCATTGTGGGCTAGGCCCTCCCCCATTGATCACTAAATGAGAAAATGCCTTCCAGCTGGGTCTCATCAAGGCATTTCCTCAACTGAGGCTCCTTCTGATGACTCTAGCTTGTGTAAACTCGACACACAAACCCAACTAATAATAGTTCCTTTCTAATTTTAGCTTATTTGATTTCAGATCCCCGATAATGTAGAAAATATATTAGGTTTGTCTTTCTGAAATGGCTTTGAAAAATTTTTGATATGTTGCACTTCATCTGTTTTCCTGTAAATATTTCCCCTTCCCAAATTCTTGGTCTGTAGCTCTTGTTGGCTTGTGGTTGCTTTACTGCTCTGGTCTCCAAAGCAGTAGGATTACAGCAGTGAGGCACCACCTTGACTTCAGTGGTATAATTACATTCCTCTAACAGATTTTGTGGGGTTGTGACAGGGTCTCTCACTATATCCAGGGCTAGCCTGGGACTTGTGGCCATGTGCCCTCCTCAGCTTCCCAAGCGAAGGGACTATAGGCTCTTGGGATAGGAAAGTAGGGGCTGTAGATGGTCTTATGGAGCCCAGGCTATCTAATTTGCTACACAGTGGAAGATGACGTTGCCTCTGCCTTCCAAATGCTGAGATGACAGTGCACCATCACAGGGGCTTTCAGTTTGCCATTTTGCAAGAAAGACTACAAAGTAGCAGATAGAGAATGAAATGGATATAGTAAAGAAACCCAAATAATCACTTCATGGGTGAAAAAGTTATTCTAAATTGCTAAGGCTGTCTCTCCACGAAAGCAAAAGCAATGGGGTGAGGTGTATATGTGTGTGTGGGCATATTACCACATCTGGGTTTTATGGTACCTGGGAAGAAGGGAGCCTTTGAGCTGGGTGGGCCTTGTGAGGTGGGATTGAGGGGTCAACCTTGACATGCTAATATCATGGTACCAAAGCCATATGTTAATGAGAGCCATACATACCTTTTGCCAGAGATAAGAATGACTCCATTTAGCAAGTAGGAATATCTTTGTTTTGTTTTTTTGAGGCCGGGTTTCTCTTGTAGCTTTGGGGTCTGTCCTGGAACTCTCTCTGTAGACCAGGCTGGCCACCACTACCCGGCTAAGTAGGACAGATCTTTAAGCCCCTGAGGGAATGCTGACTTTTGTCTAAAAGCTGGACTTTGGGAAAAGGATTTTCTTGATTGTTCTGAAAGATAGGGACACAATGGCCCTTTGTATCTCTGCACTTATGGATGTGTCTGAGATGACTTTCAAAGGAAGAATATGGTAAGGTGTGTACAAAACAAAACATCCTTGGTTAGAGACAGCACAGGAGGCCTGATTCTCATGTGTGTGTGTGTGTGTGTGTGTGTGTGTGTGTGTGTGTGTGTGTGTGTGTGAAACTAGGATTTTGAACATATCAGACAGGTAGGTACTATATAATTGAGCTATTCCCAAACACTTTTTTTATTTTGAGACATGGTCTTATAGCCCAGGCTAACATGGAATTCACCATATAGCCAAGAATATCGTTGAATTTCTGATCCTTCTGCTTCTGCCTTCCAAGTGCTGGGATATAGGTGTGTGCCACCATCGAGCAGAACAACCACATTTAGGCACAGAGCCGTATCTCCAGCCTCATGTATATTAGTTTTGAAATTAAGATACTGTTCTCTTCCCCTCTATTTCTGCTTTTCTCTCTCTCCCTCATTCTAATATCCACCCCATCCCAGTCTTTCTGTGTTGTCAAAGATTTCTATGCTGGTTAGTTTTTATGTCAACTGGACACAAGTAACAGTCATTATGGAAGTGGGAACCTCAGCTGAGAAGCTGGACAGTGATGGTGCATGCCTTTAATCCCAGCACTGGGGGAGGCACAGGCAGATTTATTTATTGTGTATACAGTATTCTGTCTGCATGCATGTTTGCAGGCCAGAAGAGGGCCCAGATTTCATTACAGATAGTTGTGAGCTACCATGTGGTTGCTGGGAATTGAACTCAGGATCTCTGGAAGAACAGTAAGTGTTCTTAACCTCTGAGTCATCTCTTCAAACCCATGTTACAGATCTTACCATCCCCAAAAGGGTCAAGATCATAAAACTACAAGCATGACTATATATCTATTACATAAAAGTATAGAAAACAGCTTACAAACTAAAGGGAGCAGTTCGAGATGGGAAGTGTCTTCGTTATTTTTCTGTTGCCATGATAAAACAACATAACCAAGACAACTCACAGAAGAAGTATTTAATGGGGCTTACAGTTTGGGGATGAGTTCATGACTGCTATGGCAATGAGCATGGCAGCAGATAGGCATGGCAGTAGCTGGGTGCTTACACCTGATCCACAGCACAAAGAGAGGGAACTAATTAGGTATGGTATGTGGGCTCTTGAAACCCCAAAGTCACCCCCGGTGGCACTCCAACAAGGCCACACCTCCTAATCAGAAAGACATGGAAAACAGCCTACTTAATCCTTCAGTTGCATAGTCTGGGAACTGAGGTCCAAGGCACCAGTTGTGATATTTTGTCCAGTGAGGTCAACTCAGGAACAGAAGACCATAACTTTGGGTTTGGGGGATGTAGTCAGTGGAAGAGTACTTGCCTAGCATGCTCAGACCTAGCACACAGGAAAATTGATAAAACTACTAACTTTTGATCAGGAAGATAGGAAAGGCCAGTGGGACAGGAGGATAGGCAGCCCTGTAGAGCAGCTTTGTATAGTATGAGATACACAATAGAAGCCACACGTCATTGTCAATTTTCTTGTGGCCACACTTCAAAATATGAAAAAAAAAAAAACCCAGGCAAAAGTATTTTGGCTTTTTCCCCTTTCTTTGACAGGAGCTAAATAAGTAGTTCTGGCTGACCTGAAATTTGCTAAGTAATGTCTAGAACCCACAGACGTCTCTCCTACAGCCTACCTTTGCATACCCAGTGATGGTGTTAAGGACATATACCACCACACTTAGCCAAAAATTTAACAGTATGATTTATTTAAACATACTTTAAACATTCCAATATGTGATCAACATATAAATATCGAGCTAGGAGCTGGGCAAAGGCAGGAGGCTCTTTGTGAGTTCCAGTCCAGCCTGGTCTACATAGCAAGTTTTAGGAAGGGCTCCAAAGGTCACAGAGAAATCCCATCTCGAATATCAAAAACAGCCGGGCGGTAGTGGCCTTTAATCCCAGCACTCGGTAGGCAGAGGCAAGCGGTTCTCTGTGAGTTTGAGAACAGCTTGGTCTACAAGAGTGAGTTTCAGGACAGCCACCAAAGCCACAGAGAAACTCTGTCTGGAAAAACCAGTAAATAAATAAATAAACCAACAAACAAACAAAAAAATCGAGCCAGGTAAGGTGACACACCTCTATAATACTAGCATGTAGGCAGGGGGATGGTGATTTCCAGGTAACCTCAATTACATTTTGAGATGTCTACCTCAAAAAACAGAATGAGGTGCTGGAGATGACTCAGTGATTAAGAACACTCGCTGCTCTTCCAGGAGGCTCAGAACCATTTATTAACTCCAGTTCCAGGGGATCCTACGCCATCTTCTGGCCTTGGCTGGCACAGCACACACACTGTGAACATGCTAAGCAAGCAAAACATAAAATACAGATTTAAAAAACACCCAGGCATGGTAGTGCACCCTCTTAACTCCACTACTATGGAGGCAGAGGCAGGCAGACCTCTTTTTAGTTCGAGGCCAGTTTATAGAGTCAGTTCCAGACCTCGGAAACTGAGATCCTCTCTCAAAAATACAAAACCGGGACAAAGGACCCGAGATCAATCCCTGGAACCCACAGTTTGTCTCCCGAGGCCGGGGAGGGAGGTTGTTGCTGTGTACTCCTGCCAAGTCTTTTGGGGAAGGCAAGCCTGGGGTAAAGGAGACTTGGCCACAATTCGGCCTGAGGAGCGTACTCATGGCAAACACACAAACCACAATAACGTGAGTATCACGGAAGAATTCTGCGACACCTGAAGCGCAGGTACAAAAGATGGCCAGGGACACTGACTCAAAAAACACGGATGCAGACTGCAGCCTCCGAGCTTGTGCACGGCGGCCACGCGGCTACGCATGCGTCCGTCGGGAGGTGCCTTGACGTTCAGCGCGCCCTCCAAGGACCATTTCCCGGTCAAGGCAGAGAATTGCTTCCGGCGGCTAGGAAGTGACGTTTTGCATCACTTCCTCTAAGCTCGGCTCCTGGGAGGTGGGTCCCACGCGGAGTCAACATGAGGATCGAGAAATGTTATTTCTGTTCCGGGCCGATCTACCCTGGCCACGGCATGATGTTCGTCCGCAACGATTGCAAGGTGAGGCGGCCGCGGCCCGCGCTCCCGACAGCTGGGGACGGAGCTGGCGGTGGGTTCGTAGCTGCTCCGGGTGGCCTGGGCTGGGAGTCCGGGCCTAAGCTCACTGCGGGCGAGGTCTCCTCGCTGCGGTCGGACGCTCGTCTCATCCCAAGGCCTCCAGGGCTGCCGTAGGATCAGGAACTCGGCCGAACGCATGCTCGGTCAGGCTTCGTGCTGGCCTCCGGGGGAGGTTAATGGACACGGTGCCTGCGGCCTAGTAGAGTTCTGCATTGTTGCTGCAGGTGAGCTAGGAGAGACTCAGAATGGAGGGTGTTTGGGGAACTGGCTTCCTCGCAACCTTCACTGTCCCGCTTCATCAGACCGTCGGGAGCAAAACCTCCTTTAGCCGTCATGGGACGGTCCAGTTCTTGACCCCCTTGATCTCTCCAGGTCTCAAGTTCAGGAAGCCTCGGAGCACTTCTGGCTACACCGGATCCTTCCCCCCGAGTTCTGTGTTTCGATTTCTGCAGGCGAAGGGAGAGAGCATCCTATGTAGGACATTGCACAATTTGAGTCGAAGGCGCAGAACTTAGAGAACAGTTGAGTCTCTGAAGGAAGATTGGCAAAGGCTTGGCGTGGGGCTGTTAATGTGAATAGTATAGATAGCGGGTGAACTTATGGCAGGTGAACTTATGGCAGGCCTTCTTGTATAGTACACGCCCTTGTCCTCATATTTGGGAGTGAGTTCCATTCCTCTAAATCACAGGATTGCATGTACGTGATGTACTTTGGTCCCATTTGAGCCGGTTACCGTCCTGCTCCCCGATGGATCCTTTTCTTTTTGCAGATAGTTCCCCTTCATTTGGTATCATGCTTTTTTTTTTTTTTTTTTTTTTTTTTTTTTTTTTTTTTTGGTGAAGCAATGAGTTTCATTAGGGTGACTTAACAAGGGTATGGGTGAAGGGTTATTTAAAGGAGCATAGCACTTTATTAGCCTATGCTAATAAGAGCGTCCTCCCCCAGAAGCTAATTGCATATAAATCCATATGGAGGGGTGGATGGAATTTTGTGAGCCCTTCTGACGGGACTGGATTAAAAGGGAAATGTGAGCCTGTGAATGTCGCTTCCCCATGCCTCATTATGATATTATTTCTCATACCTGTTCGTTGTTATTGTGGACAGCTTTATCTTGTTTGCATCCTGGTCTGATCTCAATTTTGTTTGCAAATTAGGATATCACAGGAGACTAGGCTTGTAAGGTGGAGCAGTAGGTTGAATTATTCTGTGTCTCCATTGTTAGCTGATTGACCCCCTTCTATCCTCAGTGACTCCTGACTCCGGGATACCTCAGTGATGTGTATGTAATTTGTCGTGTTTTTTTTTTTTTTTTTTTTTTTTTTTTTTTTTTTTTTTTTAATCCCCTTAAAGACAGTCTCACTATGTAGTCCTGGCTGGCCTGGAACTCCCAGTGTAGACTAGGCTGGTCTCCACCTGGTAGAGATCCACCTGCCTCTGCCACCCAAGTGGTGGATTAAAGGCCAAATAAGTCTTGATAAATACGGAGTTAAGTACACTTCTCATTGGGTCTGCTTCAAGTTTGAAAAACCCAGAACAAGTTTAAACCCATCATTCAAAGGATCTTAGAAATGAGGGTTTGCCTAAGGGCTACCTAGTAGGTGTTAAATGTTGGAGGCTTTTTTTTTTCCCTGAAAAAGTTAATAGTTTGGCGGGTGAAGATAGGCTGCTATAGTGATAGTGATAATGGGTCACTCTAGGACACTAGAATGGTTCTCATAATTTTGGTGGAATTAGCTGAAGGATATAGCTGTGCTCTCATCCGAGTCTCAGAGGGCTCTCCAGGAGCTTTGGGCATTAAAGTGCTGTTGACAGTTTGGGAAGCTTGCCCTGTTATGTGCAGTGCCTTCTTGCAAGTTCTCATCAAATGACGTATGTAAGCGAAAGATTATGATTTGTGCAATATGTACAGACTTTCTTTCCAACTGGTGTGACTGGGCCACATTTTAGTTGTCATACTTAGCTTTCTTTGCTAGAAACTCCATTAACTTCAAAGACTTGCTTTTCATGTTTCTTCCAGTGACACACAGGCATTATAGGTAGCAAAATAATGTAGCTTAGGCTTGTAAAAGCCTTACTGTCCATTTCAAAAACACATGGAAGTATAAGCTGAAAGTTGCTGCTGTTTTTTTTTTTTTTTTTTTTGGTTTTTCGAGACAGGGTTTCCCTGTATAGCTTTGGAGCCTATCCTGGCACTCGCTCTGGCCTCGAACTCACAGAGATCCTCCTGCCTCTGCCTCCCGAGTGCTGGGATTAAAGGTGTGCGCCACCAACGCCTGGCTAAGTTGCTGCTTCTTTGGGATAAAGACGGGGAATTAAAATTTGTAAAGACCCTGACTTAGATCTGTGAATGTGATCTTTCAAAACACATCCAGCACAAATCCTGGGAGCAAATGTCTTTGAAGGTCTAGGCAAGAGGATTCCACATTGTGGGCCAGCCTGGACTACACAGTAAGGCTTTGTTTTAGAACAAGAGCAAAAAAGAAATTCACTGCAGAACTCATAGTTAATGATAAAATAGATACTGAAGAAGAAAAGGAGAAATGACCTATTAGCAGTTTTAGTTTTGAAAATATTTTGTGCTTGCAGCCAGAAGGAAGCAAAACTCACCGTCACTGGGTGGTGGTGGTGGTGGTGGTGGTGGTGGTGGCGGTGGCAGTGGCGGCACATGCCTTTATCAAGCACTTGGGAGGTGGATCTCTTGTGAGTTTGAGACCAGCCTGGTCTACAAGAGCTAGTTCTGGGACAGCCTACAAAGCCACAGAGAAACCCTGTCTCAAAAAAACCAAAAAAAAAAAAAAAAAAAAAGAAAAGAAAAGCAAGTGATTTTTAGAATGATCACAAATCGAGAAGGGGGGATTTAAGGAACTTTTCTTAGAATTGTTCCTTCACTTAAGGTCAGGGTAAGTTATATTCTCTAAATTGATTAGTGATTGTTGTTGTTTTGGGGTTTTTAGCCTGTTGTCAGGGATGGTCACACCCACTGAACACTTTGAGTTCTGTTCTGATGTCTCTTGTGATTCTCAGTGTGGTCAGTAGGAGTCGTTCATGAACACCGTTATCATTTCTCAGACTCCACAGTAGTTTTTGTTGGTTGGCTAGGTGGTATATCCTGTGATGAAACATTTTTATTGTTGATGCCAGTATTTTAACAAGGGTGTCTTACAGGTGTTCCGATTCTGCAAATCCAAGTGTCATAAAAACTTTAAGAAGAAGAGGAACCCACGCAAGGTCAGGTGGACTAAAGCCTTCCGGAAGGCAGCTGGCAAGGAGCTCACGGTGGTGAGTACTGTGGTGGTCGCCCAGCCTGAGCATGGGGTCCTGTCATCTGGTTGTGAGTGCTTTGTTTTGTTTGGCTGTGGAAAGTCTCATTCTCATGTGATGCCCAGATCAAGGGAAAAACTGCCCACCCCAGTTTATAGAAGTGTGGTTTGTTTGTTGTTTATTTATGTATTTTTCAGTTTATTCATTTATTTTGTTTTTTGAGACAGGGTTTCTCTGTGGCTTTGGAGGCTGTCCTGAAACTAGTTCATGTAGACCAGGCTGGTCTTGAACTCACAGAGATCCGCCTTCCTCTGCCTCCCGAGTACTGGGATTAAAGTCGTGCGCCATCAACACCCGACTTAATAATTTATTTTGACAGACAGGGTTTCTCTGTGTAGCTCTGGCCTTCCTAAAACTAGTTGTGTAGACCAGGCTGGCTTCGAACTCACAGAGATCCACCTGCCTCCTCCTCCTGAGTGCTAGGATTAAAAAGGTGTGTGCCATCACTGCCCCGAGGTGTTTCTTTCTCTCCACCCCTCCCCCCCCCCCAATATATTTTGGCCTTTGCAAAGAGAAAGAATAATGTGTTGGATGAAGTGGAAGTTGCCCTTTAAGGATTGAGAGGAGGTTGGGAGAAGAGCTGATGTGCTCCCAAGTAGCACTGAGGCTAGGTGAGGTTTGAAACAGACATTATCAGTGTCTGCATGTCCTTGGTAAAGCTGTCAGAGAACAAGCTAGCAGGTATTAGGTGGAAGCCAAGGGCTAGGGGATGCCTTGAGAGATTTGATGCCAGGATCTCGTGGAACTTGTCCACATTTGGTCCCTGAAGAGGGAGAAGATGGAAGCTGTAGTTGTCCTTTGCTGTAGGAAGATGTCTTAAGTTGTTGTACCCCTCTGTGGTTGTCCCTTTCCCTCTAGCCCTGTGACCTCTCCCTCCTGCCTCTCTGTAATCCCTGGTTCTCATACCAGAGCTGTCTAGGGAACACAACTGCATACTGTGTAGGACAGGAGGCCAAATCACAGCTACTTTCCAAATGATCTTGAGTGTGGGTGAAGCAGCCAGAGAGAGGGGTACCAGTTCTGTGCCCCCCCCCCCCCCAGCTGCCAGCTGCCAGCTGCCTTACTGCTGAGCACATTGAGAGCTGAACAGAGTCTCACGGTTGTAAATGAAATAGCTAGTGTGGAGTTAATATTCCATATGCCTCTACCAGCTGCATTTGAAAACCAAGGAATACAGGCATTTTTTTTTTTTCAAACTGTTTTGCATGTCTTGAGATAAATGCTTATTAACTATCAAGATACCTCCATTTGGAGGGCCCAGAGCCACACAGGGCGAAGGTTATATCCTGCAGGTATAACTTGTGAAACAATGTGAATTCTTGGTGTTTGACTTTTGAGCTAAGAAAAATGGTTCGTGTAGTGGAAGTTTGTGGCTGTGATTGTCGTGTGGAGCTGGGAAATTGGGGAAGCCTTTTCAGTTTGTTTGTAATTCTCATGGTTCTTTGGTAGGTCCTGAAGGAGGGAATGATTTTCCTCTCCCTCTGGGAATCTTCCCATTTTCCCAGAATTTGGGCTGTTTTCAGCTCGTACTCCTCAATGTTAGGAAGAGGGAGGGCGTCTTATATTTGGCCACTTAGGATTTTTGTGAAAAGGAGAATATTTTAAACAATGATTGCTTACCAGCCTTCTGTGCCATCTTATAGGACAACTCGTTTGAATTTGAAAAACGTAGAAATGAACCTGTGAAATACCAGCGAGAGCTATGGAGTAAAACTAGTAAGTCTTGGGAATGGGGTGTTGAGGGGAGACTGTAACTTTAAGTGCTGGTTTGTATAAATACTAAACTTGCCTCATTGCTTGGCTCTTTTTCATTTCGTGTTAATGGTCCTGGTGATGTTTATGTCTTTAACCAAAAGTTATTCCAAATTCTTTTTAGAATTTGGCTAAATTTGGATATATCAGAAATTGGCTGGTATATCCATATAAAAATAATGTAATTATTAAACTTGAAGTGCCCACACAAAATAAAAACCACAAATTCTGAGAGAATAATAAGGAAATGTTCTGGTGGGTGAGGTGAGACCCAGTTAGGAAATATACGGGCCTATTATGCATCGCCAATCTAGACTGGCTGCTCCTGGGTTGTAACCAGAGGCTGTTCTGTCCTGACCGTCCCTTCAGCTGTTTTTAAAATAATCATTCAGAGACTTATAATTAATATTAAGTGTTTGGCCGATGGCTCAGGTTTATTACTAGCTAGTACTTACATTTTAATTAATCCATTTCTATTAATCTGTGTATCCCGCATAGCCTGTGGCTTACTGGTGATGCTCTGGCATGTTGCTCTTTGAGGGGTTGCTGGCATCTCAGATTCTGCCCTTCTCCTGTATCTCTGCTTGGATTTCCTGCCTGTCTCTATCCTGTCTTGCCATAGGCCAAAGCAGCTTTATTTATCATCCAGTCAGAGCAGCAACATAGTCACAGCATACAGAAAGACATCCACTATCACGAGGGTTAGGTGTATGCCTGTGCTGTAAGATTAAAAAGGTGTTGCATTTAAGGCTATCAGTATAGATTTTAAGGGGTGACTAGTGCTTGTTTAGGTAAATATGAAGTTATGGGCCCCAAATTAAAAGCAGTAGTGTTCAGCCCTTGTCTTTTTTCCACCCTTGAGGTAGGCAGGGACTTTAATTCAAGGGAGATAGTGTTGTAAAATTTAGTTCCTTCTTTTCATTTTTAAGAGGATCTTGCTGTGAAGCCATGGCTGGCCTTGAACTCGCAGCATTGACCTCCTGAGTGCTGGTGTTATAGGTGTCTGCTGTGTTGCTGTGTGATCTTTTAGGTTGCAGTATTCCCCCCCTCCCCCAAGACAGGGTTTCCTTGAGTAGCTTTGGAGGCTGTCCTGGAACTAGTTCTTGTAGACCAGGCTGGTCTAGAACTCAGAGATCTGCCTGTCTCTGCCTCCTAAGTGCTGGGACTAAAGGTGTGCAACACCACCGCCTGGCTTACATTGCAGTATTTTTGTGTGTGACAGGTCCTCTCCTCTGCCTTCTTTCTGTCCCATGTTGCTTTTATGTAGCCTTCAGCTTGCAGCTCATACAGGGTCCCTGCCCTCTTTCAGAATCTCCCTGGTTTTGATTACTTGCTGACTGCTTCCGGTATTCCAGGCTCATTCCTACATGTGGAAATGCTGTAAGAAGCAGTGTGGTTCTGCTTTTCTTCCGTGCCTGGGTTCTGTGAACCTTTTTATTGAATCCTAAAAACAGACTTTTCAGAAGTGTTTTGTGTAGACAGTATGGGAGTCTTAAGATTGCTCCCTCAACTGCCTTATGCAGTTAATAGGCCTGAGTAGTAAGTATAGCCAGCATCTCATACTAATAGCTCTGTCACAGTGATTGTTTTGTATTGAATTTTTCATTTAAGCCAAAGTGATGCAGAAGTATTTAATGTAATTGTTATAATTATACTGCTTGAATGTGTGTAAATTTTCTGACTTGTATTTTTTTTTTTTTAGTTGATGCAATGAAGAGAGTTGAAGAGATTAAACAGAAGCGCCAGGCTAAGTTTATAATGAACAGGTATGTGTATTTTTAGAGGAATAATTAGAAGATTTCTAGAGACATTGGTGGTTTCGTTTTTTTTGCGGGGGGGGGGGGGGGTTTCGAGACAGGGTTTCTCTGTGGCTTTGGGGGCTGTCCTGGAACTAGCTCTTGTAGACCAGGCTGGTCTTGAACTCACTGAGATCCACCTGCCTGCTTCTGCCTCCCGAGTGCTGGGATCAAAGGCGTGGGCCACCACCACCTGGCAACACTTCCTGCTTTTTGTGCCTCAAGTTATCTGTCCCATGTAAGATTTTTTTTCCTTAAACACAGTGTGCTTCCACTTCCCACATAGTAATCAGCTCATAGCTCGTCAGGCTCCTTTCACATGGACAGGTTCCCATCTTCCTTTGTCTTACAGGTCTAGATGTTTCTGAAGAGTGCATACTGGTCAGGTTGTTGGATAGAATGTTGCTTCATTTGGGTTTGTCTGCTTTTCCTCATGGTTAGACTTTGGTTAGGCGCCCTTGGAAGGAATGTCACAGTCATCACGTGTCCTTGCTCGTGTGTCCTGTTGCTGTTAACTCTGATTCTTTGGTTACAGTGGTGTTTCCAGGTCTCTCCCTAACAAAGAGTTCTTTTCTTGGTAGTTGATACGGAACATATTCTGGAAAGAGCTCGTCACTCCTCAGTCTTGTTCTTGTTTTTACCCTCCATGGGAGAGAGTGGCCTTAGTCATGGCTTCCCTTTTCCCCTCCTTCAGGGTCTCCTTTCCTCATAGAAGCATGGATCTGTGTTTGTGAACTCCTGTGGTATTTGGTAGGCTGTGATTCATATTGCTGTGTTGGATCCTGTCCCCTGTCCTGTCCTGTCATACCCACCCTACCCCCCAGGGTTTCTCAGTAGCTGTGGAACTTGTCCTAGAATTCACACTATGTCACTCTCGATAGGCTGGAACTCAGAGATTCTCCTGCCTCTCCTGAGTGCTGTGATTAAAGGAGTATGCCATCCCAACTAGCCTTTTTTTTTTTTTTTTTTATTGTTGTGTGTGTGTGTGAATGTGTCTTTTGTGGCATGTATGTGGAGCTCAGAGGATACCTTGCAGGAGTTAAGTTCTTTATACTATGTAGGTCCAAAGGATTGAGTAGTTAGGCTTGGCAGCAAGTCTGAGCCATGTCTTTGTCAAAAATTAGTCTTAAATCTAGCCATGGTGGCAGTCTTAGCAAAGAAGCCTGCTGTGGCAACTTTCTGGCATTTCAGAAGGTGAGCATGGATGTTTGAGAACAGCTCCGTTAGCATTTCTGATGTCTTAAGTGTTTTATGCTCTTGTAATTGCTGAATAATTAACAAAGCTACACAACATGGAGTCTGCTCAATGAGGAGGAAGAACACACACACACACTGGCATTTGGGAGGCTGCCTTGTGCCATAGAGCTCTGTCTGTGCCATGGAAATGAGCTCTGAGATCTGCCGAGGCCTCAGTCAGACCCCCATTCTGTCAGCAGGTCCTCACTGAGTCCGCACTTGCGCCGCCCTAGGTACAGTGGATGCGGTGAAGGAACAGGTTGCTAGGGTAGAAACCTGCTTCATTAGGAACTTGAACATTTTGACATTTCGAGGGAATTATTAGGGAAGAGAATGTCTATCAGTGAGGGCTCCACGGGTGACTTTGTCTTGATTTGTGGATAAAGATGTTTGGGAACCATCTGATTACTTGTTGACCCACAGCAGCTGTTGCTGGGTGGGAGAACAGGAAGGAACAGAAGGGTGGCCACTGCTTTCCATTCCCACCTGTGCCCTGTGCAGACAGACAGCGTCATTAGGGAATGCAGTGGCTGTGGTGGGAATTAAAGTCTCAGAAGTTTGAGTCACTGAAGTGTGGCTTTGATGCATTTTATCACAGGTTGAAGAAAAACAAAGAGCTGCAGAAAGTTCAGGACATCAAAGAAGTCAAGCAGAACATCCACCTTATCCGGGCTCCTCTTGCAGGTGAGTAGAGAGGCGGACAATCTGATTTTGTAGTTGGTGTAGTTGGGCCCCAGCTAGCTTTCTAAAGGTAGTTTTTAAGACCAGATATTAACCTATAAGCCCAAGGACCCTGTAACTTCCTGGAATGCTGGGAGTTGTAGTTTTTAGAAAGTTACAACGCTCTGTGGGAAAAAAACTGGCTTTATGGGTTTGTCCTTATAAGCACCTATAAAATATGCCTCAGGGCCACTCACCTGGGAATTCCAGGGAGTGGACCTGGCCAGAGCCCATCTACCTGGCCAGCATTCACTATTTAAGAAAAGTTTGTTTCAGGTTTCGCTCAGAATGGTGGAATTAGTTTTTCTATGGTGAATCTCAGAGGCCTGCATCTGGGTAGCTGAAGTCACAGCCCAGCTTTGCGTTCTGAACTCACCAATCAAGTGACGTAGGACATGTGCATCTGTCTGTAGTTTCTCATGGTTCAGTAAGGTTTGCAGAAGTTTGAGATGAGGAGTTTGTAGAGTGCTTTGTGCATTTGTAAGAAATGTTTGTGAGTTTGGCTAGTATTCTCAAATCCTTAGAAATGGCTACTACTGTCGGGCAGTCAGGACGCTTTGTAGAGTGCAGGAATAAATTGTGCAGGGTCACACTTAAGTTCCTGTGCTTTACAGTTGTCTTATATTTAAATTTGAGTTTATTTTGTGAATCGAATGCAGGAGTACTGTATTTACATTTTATCTACTGCATCTTTTAAAGGCAAAGGAAAGCAGCTGGAGGAAAAAATGGTGCAGCAGTTACAGGAGGATGTGGACATGGAGGATACTTCCTAATGGAGCCGCCTGAAACCAGCCCTGGGCACACTGGAAATCAGTGTAGACTGTTGATCCCTAAGTTATTGATTGGTTTCATAAGGTCCCTCAGACAAAGGGGATGTACATGTTTCCGTCTCACATTGCAGCCTTTAAAAGCATCCATCATGGGAGTTAGAGCTCAGCTCAATGTTCTGCTTCACTGTGTTATGCTCAGAAAACATGAAAGTTTGTGTGTAGATGAAGGCATGAACTCTGGGCATAACATGGTTGAGCCATTGCTTAATGGCACCAGGTGACATTACTGTACTGACTGTCTTGCTAGTGTGAAATTTGTAATGATGTAATATTTTCCTTGTACTAGAATTGCCTATTTATTAGGGTTATTGAAGCAGAGGTCCCAGCAAGGAACTAACCGTTCTCATGACAACCTCAGTCTCTTGTTTTGGTTTAGTCTGTTTAGTAGCTCCTTAGGGTTGCATACTGGCTGCATACAATGCTACAATGCAGCTGAATTATGCCAGGCTGTTTGTCCTGCTTCAGCCATTGAAATAGGCAGCTTGAGGATGTTGGGGGATGGGACAGGTTGAATAAACTTTGCCTAAATGGTATCTTATTACAGCTTTAGAGAACACTCAATTCCAAGTTGTGTCTTCTGGCCAACAACACAACTCACTGCCCCCCATTCTCTCCAGCCCAGCAATGGTCTAGAAACAGAAGAATCTTGGTGTCTTTTAAATTTTTTTATGTGATTTTCTTTTTTGGATTTTTGAGACAATGTCTCTCTATTATGTAGCTCTGGCTGTCCTGGAACTCGCTCTGTAGGCCAGGGTGCCTTGAACTCACAGAGATCCTCCTGCCTCTTATCTCCTGAGTACTGGTATTAAAGGTGTGTGCCATCACACCAGCATTTTTGATTTTCTTTAAAACAAACAAAACTCTTTGTTTTTGGAAAATAGAATTTATGGGTAGAGTGTTGACTATTATTTGTACATAAATAAAACCATTTCTAAAGTAAATACCTACTTTTTTTGCTGTTTTAGAAAATTGATTCTTTGTAGATTTTACATATCCTACTCATCTCCTGGCCCTTCATATCCACCCTCTGCCCTTGTAGCCTCCCTCCCAAAATAAAATCAAATGTAAAAGAAAATAAAAAACAAACAAAAACCCCCATTAATATACAAAAAAAGAAAGGAAGGAAGGAAGAGTCTCCGTGTGGAGGCTGTAGTGTGAGTCATAGTACACCCTTAGTCCATACATCTTTACTTGCCAGCGTTCACTGCAATGAGTCATTGGTCTGGTTCAAGGCCTCTGGCTTTTGCTACACCCTCAGTACTGGGTCCTCACTGGGACTCCTCTTGGACACCCTATTGTTGCCTCGTGTCATGGAGAACTGCAGCTTTGGCTCTGGAGATCTGGCTCCTTTGCATGCTCCAGCAGATCACAGATGAGGTGGACGTTGTGCTGGGCTGACTCATAACCCTGGTTCTGGGCCTGGGTTATGAGTGGTCAGCCCACCATTTCCCTCATTGATACCACTAGGGTGAGTTTTTAGCATTGACCAGGCTAGTTCACCCACTGCAGCAGGCAGCAAGAAGCAGGGCCAGTTCTGCTCAAGCCAAAGGGACCAGCTCACCTACACCCACACCACTAGGGCCAGCTCTATTGTTTTGTCCAGGAGAGGTGGAGAGTGAGCCCTGCAGTTGGTAAGGTGCAGGACCAGCTCTCGCCCTTGTCCCCTCTCCTCCCTCCCCCAAATTCTCCTGCCTGCTGCAGGTGGCAAGGGGCAGGGGTGGGAGGGGTGGGGGAGGACATCTTTTCCTTCTCCTATGCCACCACATGGCAGATGAGGGAGGGCAGGGTCACCTGTGCACACCACTCAGCTCTCGAGTGCTGCCCAGGCAAGGTGCATGGTCCACACACTCTTGTGCGTGCGTGCGTGCGTGCATGTGTGCGCGCACACGCGTGCGCTGCAGACGAGCAGTGCTGGCTTTCCCACTCTTGTGACCCCAGGGCCAACCCTCCCACCTGCCTCAGGAGGCAAGGGGCGAGATGGTGAGGGCACTTTTCCTCACCCATGCCACCACATGGTAGACTGGGGGCCAGGTGGAATCAGCTCTCCTCTCACACCCTCAGGGCCAGCTCACCTGCACCCCCTACTGGTCAGCTCTACTGTGTTCCTGGGTGAGTTACAGGACCTGCTCTCCTGTATTGCCTATTTAAAAGGTCCTAAGCAAACATACAGTGTGTCTGCTCCTTTGAAGAGACCTACACACATTATAAAGTAGGAGGTGTAGCTAATTAAAGGGAAATATGTGATTCTTACTTTTTGGTAGTTTTTGTGTTATGACTATGTTAATATTAATCTTGTATGTTGGGTTTTTAAACATTTTTATTATTCTTGTTGAATTTTATAGGACCACATTTAGAATAAATTATAAATTTTTAGCATTATAACCAGGTGTTGGTGGCACATGCCTTTAATCCCAGCACTCGGAGGCAGAGGCAGGCAGATCTCTCTGAGTTTGAGGCCAGCCTAGTCTTCAAAGAGTGTTCCAGGACAGTCTCCAAAAAACCTCCAGTCTTGTTGGTAAGAACCTTTACCCAATAAGCTGCCTCGCCAGCCCCCAATCTTTTATTATCATTAGAGGTTAAGAATCTGCTATGGCTTCATATATATCCTCCCCAAAAGTTCATGCCGTGTAGCAGTATTAGAAGGGACTTAGCTGGAGTTGTTTTCATGCAAGTGCCACCCTCACAAGTAGACTCATGCTGATTATAAGAGTGCTGACTGCTGGGCACTTGAGCTCTTGCCCTCCTTCAACCGTGGTAAGATGAAATGTGAAGGCCATGAGTGCATGCAGCTCTTTGTTCCCTGAATTCCCCAGCCTCTAGATCTGTAAGCAGTACATGCTTTTCTTTATAAATGGTACGGTCTCGGGCATCCTGTTACAGTACCATGAAGTAGATTAAGACAACAGCTCACAAATTTAGGCCAGAACAGTCGAGACTGAGCTACTATGGTGTTACTGAAGCTGATTGCACATTAGAACGTCCAGGCACAGGTTTCTATCACTGGAACCTGGGCCCTTCTCCCTAGAGCTGTGCAATAGATGTGTCTAACTTGAGCCCAGGAGCTGGTGTGTTTAAACCAGCCACCAGGTGATTCAGATGGGTTCTCGAGATGGAGAGCATTTGAAATTTCTAGCTTAGGCAATTAAGGGCACAGACAGCGCTTTCTTTGGAGGCTCTTTGTTAAGGACTCTTTCTCTGCATTATCAAGTGGCTCACTGGAATAATGGAACTGTCTTTGTGTGCTGCTTGGATAATGCTAACAGCAGTTAGGTCATTTTCCTGCTGATGGATTTCTTGGCTTTTAAGATGAATTGTGGCACAAAAGCAATCATTTCTATTTTATTGGCGCCTGATTAGTGTTCTGTCTAGGTGGATGTGACCGTGGATCTGAGCAGGAGGATTTTGTGGTCTGTTTGTTGGACTCTGCATATTTCATCTTTAATTCTGTTTAAGAAACGCCTGGCTAAGACACTCACTTGAATCCTAAGTAAGCATTGGCCACAGCCCTGCCTTCCTGTTGGTGGCCCTGTCATGGTATAGTTTATCACATACACAACAAATGTGCCCAACTCAAAGAGAGGTGAGGTGGATGCTGAGTGAAAACCATAGGCTGTGGTTCTCAACTTGTGGGTCATGACCCCTTTGTGGGGGTCTGTAGCATGATAAATAAAAGACCCAGAGACAGATATTGGGGTTCAAGCTTCAAGCTGAAGATCAGAGGAGCAAAGTAGCCAAGCCAGTAGCTCTTACCTGTACCTCAGGCTGAAATGGCAATCCTGTCTCCACAAATCCTCAGAGGCAAAAGGCTCTCAGACCCTGTCTCCTCCTCCTTATATTCCTTTGTCCGCCTAGCCATATCCTCCTGTCTCCATCTCCCTAGTGCTGGGATTAAAGGCGTGTGATCCCAGCTGTTGAGATCACCTTTGTGAAAGCTGTTTCTTTTAGGACTGGATCAATTTTGTGTAGTCAGGTGGCCTTGAACTAACAGAGATCTGTCTACCTCTTAATCCTGAGTCCTGGGATTAAAAGTGTGTGCCTGGATTCCATGGCTAACTAGTATGGCTGCTTTGCTATTTTGATCAACATGGCTTTAATTAATCTTAAACAGTACATCACCACAGGTCAAACGACACTTTTACAGGGGCCACACATCAGCTATCCTACATACCAGATATTTACATCACGATTTATAACTAGCAAAATTATAGTTATGAGGTAGCAATGAAAATAGTTTTATGGTTGGGGGGTCTCCACACATGAGGAGCTGTACTAAAAAGTTGCAGCATCAGGAAGGTTGAGGACTGCTGGGCATAGGGGTTTTACCTAGAAGAGGCTTGTGCCACCTGCAGCTGGCAGTAACAGAGAGCATGGGAGCAGCCTTTCAGGCCTGTTGCAACCCGAGGTCCCTTTTCCAAGTGACAGCAGGATTCAGGGCTCACTCATGACAGTCCCATATACAACTGTACCACACTAGTGAGTGTTTAAAGAGACCGGGGTTGGGCAGAACAGAGTACACGTTTTTGCATAATTATGGAGGGGCAAGTGGAAGTGGCCACAGGATTTCAGCTTTGCAGAGCTCACTGCAGAAGCACAGATGGTCAGGAGATGCTGATAAGAAATGCCTGGGACAAATCCTCTCTAAGCACCGTCTCAATCCCACATCTGCAGGACAAATCACTCAGCGTTAATCACTTTAGAGTGTCTCTTTCCATGTCTGTCTCCTACAGACAGCATCCTGGAGGCAGTCCTTGTCACGCTCCGTTTAACTTGAACCATTAGCTCCCTCAGAAAATCATTTCTCCTCAGACTTGTCTAGGTGGAAACTTCAGTATTTACTGGCTGCCTCTCTGCCGCTCTAACCTCCCCTAAGCTGTGCTGTGGCAGTGTTCGCTTGCCTCCTGGTATAGCTGAGCACCGGGCAAAACAGGCTCTCAGGCTGGCATTTGTCTTGAAATGCTGTGAATTAACCCAGCTGGCTGGTTTTGCTCTTTCAAAACTGAAAGTAAGGCTAAGCAAAGATCTTCAGGCAAAGGGCTTCCCCAGCGTGCATCTGTTAACTGCTCCAATGGGTGGGTTTCTAGTGGGAAGAAAGCACTTCCCAGACTGAACTGGAAAGGCCAGGTGTGCAGCCAGATAGAGGCAAGGCCAGGTGTGCAGCGGGGTATAGGTGGGGGCTCCAGGGCTCAGCACTGTTATCAGCTGTGTGTTCATTCAGCCTGTCAACTCTGTGTTGAGAAAGAGGTGAAGCGGGGCCCGATTTCACACTTTTCTAAATTGATATCTGTGGTGAAAGATTGTCTCCTTTAACCGCAGGAAGGCACAGGGGAGGTTGACTGGTGTCATGAACCACTCTTTGTGGTTGGGGAATGGAATATCTGTGTTAATCATGTTTTTAGAGGGAAGGGGAGGGGAAACCTTTGGGAACCAGGGCTGGAGAGAGTTCAGTAGTTAAAGAATACCGCTGCTCTTCCCGAGGACCTCAGTTCTGTTCCCAAACCTACACTGGGCGGTTCACAGCCCTCTGTTGGCCACCAACTCCAGGTATCTGCACATGTATGGTGTGTGTGTGTGGGGGGGGCGGAGAACGTACACACACACTCACATCCCAAAGTTAATCTAAGCCTATGGGAACCATGTGACAGCCTCCCCTCCCCATGGAATAGGCACACAGGCCAAGTGGACAGACTGAACGAGTCAGGGACTGATTGTTGCTGGAGAGATTAGGGCCATGTATCTCATCCAAAGTTATCATCTGATGGGTAACTTTCTACAGTTCTAGGTGGGCCTGAGGAACTGCAGTAAGCTTTTGGGCTCATTCCTCAGCAGATGGGAGAAATGCTAGGTCTACATCAGTATGGGTTAGAGTTAGTAAGGGCTCTGCACTTAGGAAAACTTGTTTGAGTCCCAGGACCATAGGCTGCTTCACAACTGTAAAAATTCCAGTTCTAGGGGAACCAATGCCCTCTTGTGGCTTCTGTGGATCCTAGGCACACACAGACATACATGCAGACAAACACTCATACCCATAATAAATGTACACTAGTAGTCAACACAGCTGAGTGCAGATGCCCGTTATAGAAAGGCTCAGCTGTGGGCTGGAGAGATGGCTCAGAGGTTAAGAGCACTGGTTGCTCTTCCAGAGCAATACAGGCAGGTGGATGAGTCTGGGGAAGTGTCCCTGAATCACAGTGTGATCAGTCTACTGGTTGGGAGAGATGTGTCTCAGGCATGACAAAGGTAGATCGGGAAATATGTTCGCCTGGAAAAGAAGCTAGGACGGTTAGATCCCAGGCAAGTGGGAATGAAGACACGGATGCTTTCCCTCTTCTGCTCGCCTTGTCCTGTGTCTCCTTTGAGCTGGACCAACAGAAAGCAGCAGGTTTGCATCTGAGGATTGAATTATCCAAAAATTGATCTAAATGAAAGAACAGGGCTCATGCTGTGGCTCCATGGGTAAACGCATTTGCCTCAAAAGCCTGGTGAGCTACCTGAGCTCAGTCTCCAGAACCCCTTTAAAAAAAGCCGGGTGTCCTGTAGCCTAGAATATGCTGGGACAGAAACGAGAGACCCTAACTCCAGAGGTGGAAGGGCAGAATCAACTCCCAAGCATTGTCCCCTGACTGCCACACAGCTGGCTGGAACTCAGTCCTGTTTGCTTGGCCAGCAGATGACATCTCCCAGACTTTGAAGGAGAGAGCTATCACATCCTGTGGGTGCCGGCCTCTCTTGGGGGAGCACTGGGTATTCACAGTGGGAGGACAGTCATGCTGCTGTTTATGAGGACAAAGCAGTTTGAACAGTCTCATGGGGAGAGCATTTTCCCTTCAAACTCCGTGTTTTGTAAAAATAAGAGCACACTTGGTAGCAGCCTAATGCAGAGATGATTGAGATAGTTTGAATCAATTGAGCTCCCTGTAGGGAGCTTTATTTCTCCAAGATTATGTTTGGAGACTTTAAATGACCAAAGTTTCTCAAACCATTAGTAAGTAGAAGGTGAACAACAAATCACTTTCCATCTACTTTTATGGATCTAATATGTCAGCATTACATTTTTTTTTTTTAAATGTGTATGGGTGTTATGCTTGAATGAATGTCTGTGCATCATGGTGTTTCTAGTGCTCACGGAGACCAGAAGAGGGCATCAGATATTCTGGAACTGGAGTTACAGATGGTTGTGAGCTGCCATGTGGGTGCTGGGAATCAAACTCAGGCTGTCTGGAAGAGCAGCAAGCACTTTTAACCTATGAACTGTCTCTCCATCTCCTTAGGCAAATGTATTTGTATCTGACAAAAAAGGGGTCAGGTGAGATGGAGAGATAGCTCAGTGGTTAAAAGTGTAGTTGGCTTTCTTGGGTCACCAGCCACCAAATCATAACACAGAGACTTATTGATTAGGAATGCTTGGCCTTAACTTATGTTTGTTTCTAGCTAGCTTTTTCCCTCTTTAACTTAAATTAACCATTTCTATTCATCTTTGTGCTTCCCCGAGGCTTGTTTATCTCATGTATGTACTGTCCATCCTACTTTCCTGCTTCCTTCATGTCTGGCGGCCCCCGGCTGCCTGGTTCCCCATTTCTCTCTGCCTGCCAGCCCCGCCTATCCCTCCTCTGCCTAGCTATTGACTGTTCAGCTTTTTATTACACCAATTGTGTGCCTTAGGCAGGCAAGGTGAAACAGCAACACATCTTTACATAGTTAAATATTCCATTACACAACATAAAAAGGTATTTACTGCTTTTGTAGAGGATCAGATTTTTGTTCCCAGCGTCCACATTTGGCAGCTTACAATACTTATAACTCCAGCAGCTTCAGGGAATGTGGTGCCCCTTTTGGCCTTCAAAGGCATCTGCATGGATGTGCACATACACACATGCATATAAATAAAAAAGAAAAAAATAAAAATATTTAACTGGATCCTGAATAGAAAGAAGAACAGGCAAAGCCAATGGAACCATCAGAATAAATGCTTTATTGTTTTTCAATATATAATATATATATATATATATATATATATATAATAGACTATTATTTTAAGGTGTGTTACTTTTATTTCTGTTGTATTCATTTAACTTTGTAAAGCTGTGATTCTTTACCTGTCTGGTAAAAACACCTGATGGTCCTAATAAAGAGCTGAATGGCCAATAGTAAGGCAGGAACAAGGATAGGTGGGGCTGGCAGGCAGAGTATAAGTAGGAAGAGAAATGAGGAAGAGGAGGAGTATTGAGAGACCAAGGGTAGGACTTCAGGGACCAGCCACCCAGCCAGCCATAGAATAAGAGTGAAAGTAAGATACACAGAAGAAAAGGAAAAACCCCAGAGGCAAAAGGTAGTGGGATAATTTAAGAAAAGCTGGCAAGAAACAAGCCAAGCTAAGGCCAGGCACTCATAAGTAATAATAAGACTCCATGTGTGGTTTATTTGGGAACTGGGTGGTGGACCCGTCAAAAACTCAGAAGAGCAAAAACAACACACACTTTATATGTGTTTTTTGTTTGTTTATGCATTAGAAGATATTTATTAGGAGCTACATTCTGTGAATTAGCCCCATGAGTGAAGTGAGTATTCACTAATACTTTTATTTTCATTTATTATTATCATCATCATTGTCTTTTTGAGATGGGGGTCTTGCTACATACTTCTGATTATCCTGGATCTGGCTGGTCTCAAACTTGTAGATATCCACCTGACCCTGCCTTCATGGTGCTCGGTTTAAAGGTGTGTGCTTGGTTCACATCCATTTTTTTCTCCCTTATTTGATACAGAGTTTTGTGGGCTCCATAAACTTTTGGAAGGTGAGTTTGCAGGTTTGGTACTTAAGGGTGATCTTTGCCTCTGGAGGTCTTGAGAATAATAATATGTATATGTTTATACCACAGTGCTGAAGTCATTGTGTCATGGGGAGTGACATCAAAGTGTTTGTCCCACACTTTGGATGCATCTTATAAGGCTTTGGGGTAACACACAGCAGCAGTGAACCTATCTGCCATCAGACTGTCCAACTGGTGTGGTGTGACTGGTAGTCACACTTCTTTCAGCAACTGATTTGGCAATTTGCCACCAGGCTGAGAGAGCACAACTCTACCAGGCTCTTCGGCTGGGCTGACACAGGCTTCTGATGCTGGCACCGAACCTGGGAGCAGTGAAGGAGGGGATGTGAGCTCCCTCACACTGTCCGGAAGCTGAGGAACTCACACCAGAGCAAGGTGGAACAAGAAACTACTCAGCCTCGGTCCATAGCACTGAGGAGCTTCGGGGACAGCTGTGCAAACAGAAGCAGCTGTCACCCGGGAACCAAGGCGATCGATCTACAACCATTAGGTAGAGACACAGCTGTAGATCACTGCCCCTCCTTGCCTGACTTTCTACCCCACAAAACAATCATGCTGACTGCCTGACTCTTAAGATCAAAGTGAGCAGCCGCAGGAGTGAAAATTGAAATGCAGAGCATGGCAGATGGTTTAGAGAGGCCTGATGGGGGCTTGAGAGACTGAGAGACAAGAGGCAGCACACCTGTGAGCCATGGGCAACTGTAGCACTGGCTGTAACCATCAAGTCCTGAGCTCTTGCTGATGTGGGTTTCATTGGGATGACATCACCGTGTCACTGCTGTGGCCTTTCTGGAGGCTTTGCAGAAGTCCATTTTCTTGCCTTATCCAACTTCGAGGCACTTCCATTCTTAAACTCCTGGCTTGCTTCCTCCATCTTTAAAGACCTCTGGGTTTTTCCCACCACCTTTCTTTCTGATTGGCTACAGTTGGGAAAGACCTTTATTCCTTACAGGTTTATAGGATAAGACTGGGTGGTCTGGGTAATCCAGGCTCATGGCCCCATCTTAAGGTCCTTAACCTTAAACACTTGTAAAGGGCCTGTTGTCATCTAAAGAAATGTGCACACAAATTCTGGAGATTGGGATGTGAGCATCATTGAAGGAGAATCATTCTGCCTGCTAAGATCCCACTCAGATTGCAGGTCACTAACAGGGTTGATAACAAACACAAGACTCGGAGTATACATCCCGCTAGCTTCACAGGAACGGAAGGGTATGGGTGTATGAGGAGTATGAGGCAGTCTGTGGCTCTTCATACTGTATCATGAATCTGTCAGTTTTATACAAGGGTTGGGCAGAGTTAGTCAATAGTTAAAGGAGAGGTAATTGATGAATTCCCATTGCCTTCTGGAGGGGCCCACGAGGGGAGGGAGGGCCCCGCAGGGAGGGAGGGGCCCCCGTGGGGAGGGAGGGGCCCAAGAGGGGAGATATGCTCAATCAAAGGTGCTTTCTGGGTTTTGTCTTCTGTGTTTTAGCTTCTACAGGAAGAACAGTCGTTTCTCTGTCATAAATTTATTTTAAAAATGTGTATATGCACACGAATGCAATGTGCAATACCCTTGGAGGACAGAAGAGGGCATCAGATTCACTGGAGCTGGAGTCACAGGCAGTTGGGAGCTGCCTGATGTGGGTGCTGGGAGCCAAACTCAGGTCCTCTGCAAGAGCAGCACAGTCTTAATAGCTGAGCCCGAGCCATCTCTTTAGCCTTGTGCTCGGTCCCTTAACATCATCTGGAAGTCGAGGGAGTACCTGCTGGCCTCATTTGCTGGGACATCCACTGGCTCTGAGGTGAGTGGCAGCCTGGAGGTAGCTTGATGGTTATGTAAGGAGGATGATGGCAGGCTGGGGTTGGGGGTGAGGTGGACAGAAGTCAAGAGATCTTAAATGGCTTGAGCATGGTTCAGTGTTTTCTATGCTGGGAGTTTATCTTCCTCATCTCTTCAGAGGCTTTTGCATCTTTGAGTCCCAACTGCATCATGTTTATAGGCCTCACTTGAGCACTCATAACACGAGGCTGTAATTATTGGGTGCTGTCCTCAGGTAGGGACCACATGAGGATCTGTTCTATCTCCTTCCTCCAGGACAAGAGTCCCAGAAGGCTCATATCCTCGTCATCTGGGGTCATCTGTACACACCTCTCTTGAAGGAGCCAAGTAGAGGAGTTCCCACACAGTGTCTCATGAGTGGTTGCAAACGGTGCTTGCAGAGGGTGGTGGAAGTTAGGACCAGTTTTTTGTTGATATGGGGAAAGGCTGGATTTTACATCTGCATGAGAGCAGCTGCTTCTCATTTTGTTTTCAATTGGCTTAAAAGCTGGCTCAAGTTAATTGGTGCAGCTGAAATGAGGAAGGCAAATTGCTTCACCTGGGGCCAGCAGGATGGCAGTGTGATGGTGAAATTGTATAATCCTTCCAGACACTGGGTGGCTATTTCTGGTGATTTGCAATGACTGGTGAAACCAGTAAGAAACATAATCTCCTCTTTCTATTTAAATATGTTTAATAAAATAGACATGGTGTGCTTGGGTTTCTATCACAAAAATACCAATGTCTCACAAAGAGCAGAAATTTATTCTCATAGTCTGGAGGCTGTAAAGAAGGTATAGACTCAATAGCTAGTGGTGGCTTGCATAATGGTTGATAGGCAGTTATGGATGTGTTTCCATGTGACTGACAGAGCAAAGGGACTTCTCTGATATCCTTTAAAGGGTCACTAACGTTGTTCCAAGGGATGACGCCACCCACCGTGGGCTGGGTTCTCTTCCATCAATCATTAAGTAAGAAAGTGCCCTATACCCTGTGTACAGCCTGATCTTATGGAGGCATTTTATCAATTGAGGTGTCCTCCTCTCTGATGACTCTAGCATGTGTCAAGTTGAGATAAAACTAACCAGCACAGGTTTATTTGCCCATCTATCGATTGACAGCTTTATTCCCTTGATATTTAATTTCTGCAATTCTTTGTAAATTCTGGATGTCAGCCCCTTGTCTGCAGTGCAGCTGGGAAAGATGTTCTTCCACTCTGTGGGCTGTGTGTGTGTGATTGTTTCCTTTGCAGTTCAACCCTTTTTATTTTCATGTGGTCCAATCTGTTGATGCTTGGGTTAGTTCTGTACTATTAGTGTCCTAGAACTGCCACATGACCCAGCACATACTCAGAGAATACTGTACCCCAACACAGAGAGATTTGTATCCCATGTTTATTGCTGCTTTATTCCCTATAGCAAAGGATTGGAATGAAGCGAGTTGTTCATCAATAGATGATTGGATAATAAAAATCTGGTATAGGCCGGGCGTTGGTGGTGCACGCCTTTAATTCCAGCACTCGGGAGGCAGAGGCAGGTGGATCTCTGTGAGTTCAAGACCAGCTGGTCTACAAGAGCTAGTTCCAGGACAGCCTTCAAAGCCACAGAGAAACCCTGTCTCAAAAAACAAAAACAAAAACAAAAACCAAACCAAACCAAACCAAAACAAAACAAAACCAAACAGAGCAACCAACCCACCAACCATTGAAAGGATTGGTATTCATGTTATCCATTTGTGTATATCAGTGTGCTGTGGTAATATACACACAAACACACACAGACATATACATATACACAAGCATAGACACATACACACAGGCAGACATTCACACACAGACACATACACAGGCAAACATACACAGAAGCAGACGGACACACACAGAGACACACCCAGACATACTCAACACAGATACATATACAGACACATAGACACACACATATAGACACATAGACAACACACATATAGACATACACACCAGCACACACACACTCACATACATGCAGACACACATGTACACCCCCCCAGACATACACATAGACACTCTCACATACATATAGACACACATAAACACATACACATATTGCATCATGGTACTCTCTCTGCATCTCCCTCACATCAGAAAGGAAAGATATTAACAAATGGGAAACAGCAGTAAAAGAATCATTATTCTATGTCTTGCATGGGCAATCTGCATCTCTCCCTCTGGCCTGCAGGTGGCTCCCATGTCCCGGGCAGGGTTCCCTCGGAGATGCAGAGGGGCCCTCTGTGTAGGCTTCCCTCTGTGATGCAGTGAGAGGACAAGGCTTTGGTGTCTGCCATCTCTGAGGATCTGGGGCGCAGGCTGAGTCTTTGGGGGTCACGACTGCTACCTTGAACTATATTAGGTTGATGTCTGGATTCAGGCCACTAACATAAACACTGCCCCTTTTCTCTTCTGGCTGCCTTCTCAGCCCAGCTTGTCAGTGCCTTAAGAACTTGGGGCAGAAGAATCGCAGCCCCAAGTCTTCATTGCAAAGCATTTCACACTGGGAACCCTGCTTTACCTCTGAGTGTGTAGACTCAGTCCTCAGACCTGGTTTCCTTAGGTGATTTACTCTTTTAGCTTCATAAAGTGCCTTTCCCCTTATGTTTGTGCCCGTGAGTGTGTGTGCAGGAGTGCACCCACACGAGGAGGTCAGAAGACAACCTCAGGTGTTATTCACTGTTTTTTTTTTTTTTTTTTTTTTTTTTTTTTTTTTTTTTTTTTTTTTTTTTTTGAGACAGGATTGCTCATTGACCTGTCACTCACTGGCCGGGAGTCCTAGGGACCCACCCTCCCTTGCTTCTCAAACATTGGGGTTATAAATGTGCACGGCCACACCTGGGTTTCTACAGTGCCTTTTTTTCATGCACATGTGTGGGGACCTGGCTTAGACATTATGAATGTTGCCACACAAGGAAGCCATTTAAAGATGGTTCCCTTCTCTGACAGCTACCTGGAAGTTGACATAAGTCTGAACCTTTTGATTCTGCCCCCTACTTCGGGCGGGAGCTCCAGGGATGTAATGACGGAAGCCAAGCTGTCATTGCAAAACCAGAACATCTGGCTGTGTGAATAGCCCATGCCTCCTGCACTCAGTTAGGAGCGCTTTCTGATCATGCTCCTGGTCTGTATGAGACGCAGCTTTTGCTGTTACTGCTGTGGCCATTCGCTGTCAGGATGGAACAGAAACCTGCTGATGCGCCTGCGCCCGTGGAGACAGCTGCTGCCTTGTTGGGGCAGCTTCGGGGAGCCGTAGCTGAGCATCTCACTATTTGGGTTGCGCTTAGGAGCTAAAACCTCTGTGGCTGAGGTTCAAACGAAACAGCTGGTGGTTCCCAGTGTCAGGACAGTGCCGCAGGGGACCCACTCTGTGGGGACAGGGAGGCAAATTTGGTGAGCTTTGCCTGGTAATGCTGGGACATGAATGTCTTGATTCATCCTGCTGGAGATGAGATACAGCAATATAGCTACAGGGATATAGTCCTGAAAAATACCAAAGTTGTTTATAGTGGTGAGACTCCTTCTAAAGATCCCAAATAAAATAGGTTCAAGGATACTATTTTTAAAACAGAAAACATCTCATTTCTTTAAAAGTACTTTCATTACTTAAGTATTTAAATTTTATGTGTATGAGTGTTTGCCTACATGTATTTATATGCACCATGCGAGTGCCTAGTGCCAGCAGAAGCCAGATGAAGGCGTTGTGATCCCTTGGAGCTTGAGCTACAGAGATCTGTGAGCTGCTGTGTAGGCTCTGGGAACAGAACCTGGGTCTGCCCACAAGAGCAGCGAGTGCTCTTAGCCACCTGGTCATCTCTCCAGCACTCTATTCTCTGTCTCTTTCTGTCTGTCTCTGGTATTCATACCATGGCGCACATTTATATTTCAGGAGATGACTATCAGGAGTTGGTTCTCTCCTACTGTGTGAGTTCTGGGAATTGAATTCAGGTCATCAGGCTTAGCAGGCATGATCACTCTTTATTTTATTCAGGAGTCAGTGTTTCTGACTCAAACCCAGAGCTCAATGATGTGGCTAGTCCCACTAGCTAGCTTGCTCTGGGGATCCCCTATTTCTGCTTTCCTAGGCTGGAATTATTTGCAGCATGTACAGCAGGAGGATTAGTAGCTCAGGTTCATCTTTGACTACATTGTGAGTTCAAGGCCAGCCCCAAATTCATGAGACCCTGTCTCCAAGTAAACAAACAAATGCTTTCAAGAGTGGTAAGGGGGAATAGAGCTAGGGAAGTAGGAAGAGGAGAGTCATTAATAAATATTGCAGGCTGGAGAGATCACTCAGTGGTTCAGAGCACTTTCTGCTCTTTCAGAGGACCCTAGTTCAGTTCCCACAACCATGTAAGGTGGTTCTCAGTCATCTGTAACTCCAGGGGGATCTGATACCTCTGAGGGCACCTTCACCAATGGTGTGTGTGTGTGTGTGTGAGAGAGAGAGAGAGAGAGAGAGAGAGAGAGAGAGAGAGAGAGAGAGAGAGCATGTGAAGGTCAGAGATTGATGCCAGCTGTCTTCCTCAGTTGGTCTCCTCTTTTTTTCTTGAGATAGGGTTTCACCATATAGCTCCAGCTGGCTTGGAACTCACTCTGTAGACCAGGCTGGCCACCATCTCACAGATCTACCTGCCTCTGTCTCCCAAATGCTGGAATTAAAGGTATCCGTCATCCTGGTTTTACACCTTACTTTTTTTATTTATTATATATATAACATTCTGCTTCCATGTATATCTGTACAACAGAAGACAGCACCAGATCTCATAACGGATGGTCATGAGCCACCATGTGGTTGCTGGGAATTGAACTCAGGACCTCTGGAAGAACAACCAGTGCTCTTAACCTCTGAGCCATCTCTCCAGCCCACACCTTACTTTTTGAGACAAGGTCTCTCACTCAACTCAGAGTTCCCTGATTCAACTAGACTAGGCTGGCTAGAAAACTGCAGGCATACTCTTGCAGTGTGTGCCACCGTGCCTGGATATTTTGTGTTGATCCTGGCAAGCTAAATCACAGGTCCTCATGCTTGTACGGCAAGCATGGACTGAGAGCCACTTCTCTAGCCTATGGGGTATACACTGAAGAGGGGAGCATTACTAATATTTAGTGAGTATTGTTCCAGGCATAATTATCAGCCTCCCTCCTCCTCTCCTCACTTCCTGCCCAGTGCAAGGACAGCACACTGACCCTGGCCATTGTGGTCTTGTCTAGTTGTTCACAGGAGTGGTGGCCCCCAGAATGTACCAAATCAGGTGGCAGACCAGTCTGGCCTTGTGAGGTACGGTCATGGTAGCCTGTGCTTCTGATATCTACTTCAAGCTGACCCAGGGTGATCCCAGCAATTCCTTTCCTGTGGACATGCTAGAATCTGCCTCTGCAGGGTCTGTCGGTGCCAGCGAGGGGCTAACCTGGGCAGCTGTAGCAGCATGTGCTTTCTATCACTGGCTCAGTACAATCCCCAGGGTCCCTCACATCAAGAACTGAGATGCCACCATCTGTATCCTCAGCAGTGGCCTATGGTCTTTCTGGTGAAAGAGTTAGACAGCTTTGTGGTCCTCATATGGCAGTCCCCATGCTGTGGAGAGATTTCTGGCTCCCTTCCATTTTTTGCATCTCCAGTGTCTTGTCACTTTGTTCTGTGTCCTTGGAACCAAAGGAAACAATTTGTAATAAATCATAAAAATTTAAAAATTTAATTTTTTATGAGTATTTACCTGAATGTATGTATGCCTGTGTACCGCATACATGCAATACCCAAGGAGGCCAGAAGAGGGCATCAAATCCCCTGAAGCTGGAGTCACAGATGGTTTTGCACTGCCTTGTGGGTTCTGGGGATTGAACTAGGGTCCTCTGGAAAGAGCAAGCACTGCTCTTAATGGCTGAGCCATCTCTCTAGCTCCAAATCATAGAGGCATTGAGGAGTGGAGACAGCCCTCGTTAGGAATGGCCATTTCACCCAGCTGATTGCTTAGGGATTCAGAAGAATCTCTTAATTGATTATATATAAACTTATCAATAGGGTAATCTCGAACACTATTTATATCCAATTCTGCTATTTTCTTACTCAGTCAATATTCACACATCATTTGTTATTGGGCCTTGGGGTTTTTGTACCCTCTCTCTCCCACTGTTGTTTTTTAACTCTGAGCTTCAGCTCTATGCCACAAAATGTGATTGATGGGGAATGGCTCGCCCATTGTGAATGGTGCCACCCTGGGCCAGTGGTCCTGGATTCTATAAGAAAGCAGTCTGAGCAAGCCACGAGGAGCAAGCCAGTAAGCAGCACCCCTCCATGGCTTCTTCATCAGCTCCTGCCTCCAGGATTCTATCCTGTTGGAGTTTGATCTTGACTTCCTTTGATGATGTGGGAATATCAGCTGAATAAACCCTTTCCTCCTCAACTTGCTTTTGGTGTTTTGCCACGGCAAAGTCTGTACATGATGTGTGTCAGGGCATGCATTCTATGGTACACATGTGGTGGTTAAAGGACAACTCTGTGCAGTTGGTTCTTTTTTTCTGCTCCTATGGAGATTTTAGGGACTGAACTTAGGTCCTCAGGCCTGTGCAGCAAGCTCCCTTATCCACAGGGCCACCTCACTGCCCCCACCTAATTTCTTTAAGATTTTATTTTATTTTTAAATGATATGTATGTGTGTGCGCCTGGGAGGACAGAGGCATCAGATACCCTCCCCCCCCCCCAGCTGGGGTTATAAGCATTTGGTTTGGTAGCTGCCTGAGATGAATGCTGGGAACCAAACAGTACATGCAATCCCTATCCACAACCCTGTGGATTTTTTTCAGACAGGCTTTTAAATGGCCTGGAACTCAAACTCACCAAATAGGTTAGACCAGTTAGCCAGCAAGCTCTGAAGGTCTGGCTGTCTCTGTCTCACCAGCTCTGGGCTTATAGCCACAAACCACCATAGCCTGGTGTGTGTGTGTGTGTGTGTGTGTGTGTGTGTGTGTGTGTGTGTGTGTATGTATGTATGTATGTATGTATGTATGTTTGTATGTATCTCATAGCTTCTCAGGATCAAACTCAGGTCACTGAGCTTGCAGGCAAACACTTTACCAACCAAACTACCTTCCCAGCCTATTTTTGTCTTTTAGTTAATAATCGGCTCATTTAGTCTCTCTCTCTCTCTCTCTCTCTCTCTCTCTCTCTCTCTCTCTCTCTCTCTCTCCATGCCTCAGCATGTGTGTGGTCAGAGGACAACTTTCAGGAGTCAGTTTTCTCCTTATGACAAGTACCTTTACCTGATGAGCCATCTTGCTGTTCCCCACTTTTGTTCTCTTGACTTCTGTGTCTTCCCCTTCCTGCTCTCACCAGCTCCTTGTCATCTGTCATCTTTAATTCCCTCTGATTCAGTGGTCTGGTGCAAAAATTTCTTCTCTCATTAAAAACAGTCTTTTTTTTCTGAGCCCCAAATCCTGGAAAAATGTCTTAACATTTGGTAATTTACCATGAAAGAACTTTTGAGAATTTTCTCAGTGTGATGGCTGAGGAGAGAGAGAGAGAGAAACAGATTCTTCCCTGCAGGTTTTAGTGGCACCTCATACATCTCCCACAGCCTGGGGACCTGGGCCAGGAGAGGAGCATCTGCCTCTGTCTGGTCTTGCTGTCTTGGTCTTCTATCCGGGTTTTTTTTTTTTTTTTTTTTTTCTGTTTTGAAGTAAGTGGTTGAGATCAGCAACAATTTAGAGACAATCATTACATGTGATTTTTAACATTAAAAAAGGAATTGAGATTTGGAAGTGGGACCCAGTTACCTTTCATAGTATTTGTTTATGATTTTTTTTTCTCCGAGACAGGGCTTCTCTGTGTAGCTTTGGAGCCTATCTTGGCACTTGCTCTGTAGACCAGGCTGGCCTTGAACTCACAGAGATCTGCCTGCCTCTGCCTCCCGAGTGCTGGGATTAAATGCGTGCACCACCAACGCCCATCCTGCTTTGTTGTATTTTTAATCATGTGCCACATGTGTCTTTGTGTGTGGGTATGCACATGCGGAAGGGGCCCTTGGAGTTATAGGTGGTTGTGAGCTGCCTGATGTGGGTACTGGGAGCTAACATTAATCCTCTGCAAGGCCAGTACATACGCATACCTGTGAAGTCATCTTTCCAACACTGTCTCATAGTGTTTTTTTTACATGAAGCAGTCACTTGCGAATTTTCCAGGTTGGTATATAACTAGTAAATTGAGCTATCATTGTATACGGGATGTAGTCTATGATGGAGATGCAACTTCATTACTCTCTCTCATCTCCCTTAGAAACCTTTCTGAGTGGGGAGCTGACCCAGTGGGTAAAGCACTTGTTGCTCAAGCATGAGGACCTAATTTTGATCCTTAGCAGCCAAGTAAAAGGCCAAACCTGGCCACAGGCTTCTAATACCCCAGTGCTGGGAGGCGGAGACGGGAAGATCTCTGGGGTTTGCTGGTTGCCAGCTTATCTCCAGGTTCAGTGCGTGACCTGTCTTAAGGGAATAAGGCAGAGAGGGTGATAGAGCGGGGCACCAAACATCTTGGCTTCTATGCATGAGCATGGATCCCACACATGGTGTACATACGCACCACCTGCACACAAACTTGGTGGATGGGAGTGTGTTTGCCTGTCCCCGAATGAAGCCCTGATGACCCATGATCCTTTTGGCTACTTAGTGTAACAGTGGCATGAATTCCATAAGCATAACCACCAACCACCTCAACCTAGTGCTAAGGAATAATTCAAATCTCTGACAGCTGAAGATACAAAACAACCATACCATGTACTATCATTGCGTTCTTCCCCTCACCCTGTCTTGAAGGCAGAGAATGTGAGGGTGGGGCTTCACTTGTCTTCTGTTTTGCATCTCTCTCTATCTTCCATTTTCTCAGTGTTTTTGTTTTGTTTCCCTTTCCTGATAGGCTCTAGAGATGAGGCATTGGGAGAAGGACGGGGAAGAAGTTTCAGATGCCGCCATCTTGGGTTGAGCCCCCGGGTGGCGGGTGTTTAAGCCACAGGCTCTTCACAGGGTTTCCCATGGAACTTCTGATGCCTACCCTTGGCAGCATGGCTATAGTTTGGGTATCAGTGACTCCTTCCATAGCCCCGAGAAAGCCACTGTGCACCCAGCTTCTGCCAGCAGTGTCCCCTGTCTTAACAAGAAACCAGTCGAGGAAAACATGTTGTTTGTCCTTGAATGAATCTCCTCTGGACCCTGGGAAATAGTCATTCGCACGTGTGTGTGCATGCCTGCAAATTTCACCAGTAAAGAACAGCTTATTTCTTGCTCAAGTGGGAAATTTGTATTCTGCTGAGCACCAGCAGGGGGCGGGAGGAATGCCTCAAGAGCTCTTAGGCTCTCACAAGCCTGTGGTCCTCTTATCTCTGACACGTCCCAGGGAGAGGGAAGGGTTTCATAGGACAATTTCTTCCAAGACATCTTCACCAAATGTTCATCTTTTTCTTTTCTTTCTTTCTTCCTTTTCTTTTTTTCTTTTTTGTTTTCCAAGATAGGGTCTCTCTGTGTAGCAGTTCTGGCTGTCCTGGAACTCACTTTGTAGACCAGACTAGCCTCCAGCTCACAGACATCCTCCTGCCTCTACCTCTGCCTCCCAAGTGTACCACCACACCTGGCCCAAATGTTCATTACTAATTCTACTTCTTTTAAAAAAAAGTTTAAAAAATTATTTTGTGTATGGCTCTTTTGCCTGCATGAATGTCTTTTTTAAAAAAGGATTTACTTATTTTATGTGTATGGATGTTTTGCCAACATGTATGTCTGTGTACCACATGTATGCAGTGCTGACAGAGGCCAGAAGGGGACATCGAATCTCCTGAACTGGACTTACAGACAGTTGTGAGCCCTGTGCAGATATTTGGTACCCATTCTCTTAACTACTGAGCCGTCTTTCCAGCCCCCAATCCTGCTTCTGTCTTGTCTTCCTGATGAGCATCAGATTTGTAGATCTTTTCCAATCCAGAAGTTCTAACACTCCTTAGGGATCCCCAGCATCCAAATAAAAAGCATGGCAGTATGTTCTTATATGGGAGACATCATGATCCCTGGAGCTTGCTGGCCAGCCTAGCTGAATCAGCAAGCTGCAGGTTCAGTGAGAGATGTGCCAACATATGACATGGAGAACACTGAGGATTGAACTCTGTGAATAGGGTTGGAAAAGGGGGAGGAAGCAGAAAGGCAGAGGGAAGAGATGGGCTTCAGTGTAGTCTAAACAGTGGCCTTAGTGCCCCCCCCCCCGCTGGCTCCAGAGCTGAAGTGCCCCTCCAAGTTGACTCTGAGGTTGGCATGTGAGGATGGGCATTAAAAATCTATGGCAAGTGACTGGGTGTGGTGGCACACACCTTTACTTCCAGCACTGGGGAGGCAGAGGCAGGCGGATTTCTATGAGTTCGAGGCCAGCCTAGCTGTTATGTAGAGAAATGCTGTCTTGAAAAACAAAACAAAACAAAAAGCAACAAGAACACAAAATCCACAACAAGTAGGTTTTCATTGGCCAGCACCTGGAAGGGCCCACCCTTGAGATAGACCATATTCTGAAGCTAAGGCAGTCTCCAGAGAGACCCACTGGGGACCCTTCAGTAACTCTGCAGCTCGTTACCAGGAGGGTGGGAAGTCAGGTTCGCAGCTTCTCCATACCCTCCCCATGCTCCCCCTTGTCTCCTCGTCCTTGTCTGCTTCTGGGGAAGGAGTTAAGCAGAGTGATCAGAGCACAGAATGTGAGCTTGCTGTAATCTCTGCTGCTGTCAGGGAGCTTGAGAGGAGAGAGCCAACCTCCTCACTGATGGAGGCAGCAGGAGAGAGTGTTCTCTAGTGACAGACCTGGGTCTCAGAGGAAGAGTGAACATTTCCATCTAGCAGAAATGAGGTTTGGGTGAGAGAGCCCATGGGGCCTGGTCAGGTTGGGACCAGCCAGAGAGTGGACCCTGTAGCAAGGTGCTAGGCTGCACACCAATCCCTAGGGGCTATGGAAGGAGAGACACGTGACTACTTGATGTGTTATAATAAACCCGAGAAGATCACAAGAGGGTAGAATCCATTCTACCTGCATTCATTATAGAAAACCTAATTTATTTGCACAATAAAGCAACAGTGTCTGGGGCTTATCTGGAAGGGACTCTTCTCTCATTCATCACTCCAGTTATCTGTGCTCTCAAAGCCAAACCAGACTCTTTATGGGGAAGATTAGCTATTCTACTTCAGAGTTACGCTTCCTAATTTTACATGTTCTTGATTGAATCTATCATTGAGAATAATAGGATAATGAAGGCTGGGCTACCTCTGGCCATGAGTGCACTATTCAATCAAGGCAGCACAAAAATCCATGTTAATGGTTTATGTTTTCTGCAGTCAATATCATGGAGTGACAGATTTCATAACAGGTCAGCACTTCCAATTAGATGATGCTCAATTGGCTAGCTGGCAGCCTACTGTTTCTTTTTTTTTCTCCATTAAAAAAAATAATTTATTTAACCTTTATTTTATGTGCATTGGGGTAATGCACATAATCTAGTTCCCTACAACTAGAGTTACAGACAGTTGTAAGCTGCCATATGGGTGCTGGGAATTGAACCCGGGTCCTATGGAAGAACAGTCAGTACTCTTTAACTGCTGAGCCATCTCTCCAGTCCCTTTTTCTCCATTTTTAAAATTTAAATTAAAAATTGTTTTACCACTGTTTCTTTAGGTTGATCAAGCTGGGTTAAATGGTACCCCAAAGTGTTCGGTTTAGAGCAGACACCATTCGACCAAGAGTGAAAATGTCATGGCAGTTTGAAACATATAAGAATCAAATTCAGAGGCTGGTGAGATAGTTTATATACACGGACACATACATACATACATACACATATATACATATACACATACATAAACACACATACTCATACACACAGACACATACATACATGCAGACATAGACACACACACAGACATGTATACATATACACAGATGCACAAATACAAACACACACTCAAACACCCCCTTACACAGATACATATACACATATACATAAATATACACATATTCATGTATGCCACACATACAATATATACAAATACACACACACACACATACAGACACACACTATCTAAATAAGTAAAAATGTAATTTGAAAAGCAAGTTCAGCAGTGCTGTGAGAGAAGAACTTTATAAATAGGTAGGTATCCCTGCATTAGTTCATGTGAACCACTGTCTACTTTTCAGCTCACCTGTGCAGATCTTTAGTGCTTGCCCTGGGATTTAAGCACCTGAAAGAATGGGGCAGACTACAGTCTACTGTTGCAGACAACCTTACTTCAGTCCCAGTGTACTTTCACACACAAATGAAACAAAGACAGCAACGATCTAAGGAAGGTTGTTTGAGTTCTGAAAAACATGTAAATAAACATCAGTAAGTGCATACTGAATATTAACAGAGTAGCCCTTTCCCAGAACTTTCTCAGGACGGAGCAATTTAAGCACAATTGCCTGGCATGTACTATAGATTACATCTGGGAAAGCATGGAAGCAAGGCAGAAGGCCATAGTCAGATTTAGGCTACACTAACCAGGTTGGGTTCTAGAGCTATGCTTAGACATCCAATAAGAATAACCATGTCTTATAAATTGAATGTCAATGTTTGCCACAGGAGGCATGAAATCATGTCCAGGAACAATCGAGGGGGCAAAATGCACCTGAGGTAAAAGGCCCTCTGCCTTTTTTTCCTGGAGCCTCTCTCACAGTTCCCCAAGGCATTGCCTATCATGCAGGAGCCTGATGAAGCTAAAATAGGACATCAGATCCTCTGTAAGTGGACGAGTGGTTGTAAGCTGTCATGGGGGTGCTGAGAACTGAACCCAGGAACTCTGCAAGAACAGCCAGTGCTCTTAACTGCTGAGTCATCTCTCTAGCCCAGTGGTTCTCAACCCTCCTAATGCTGTGAACCTTTAATACAGTTCCTCATGTTGTGGTGATCCCCTAATGCTGCAACCGTTTAATTCTCACGTTGTGGTGACCCCTCAACCATAACATTTTTTCATTGCTACTTCATAACTAATTTTACTACTGTTATAAATTATAAATATCTGATATGCATGACATCTGATATGAGGTCCCTGTGAAAGGATCATTCATTTCCAAAGGGGTTGCAAACCACAGGTTGAGAACCACTGCCCTGACCCAACTTTCTTTCATTTTTAAGCTAAGACTCTTGTTCCCACCACTTCAGATCTGATATTATCATTATTGATAACCTCTAGAGATTTAAATTTCCATGTAAAGTTAATTGTAAGTTTTACTAAGAGGAAAGAGACGTTTGCAGTCAGGGTGTGCTTCTAAACCTAACAGCATATTTTTGAGAGAAGGTCTCATACATCCCAAGCTAGACTCCCTGTATAGCCAAGAGTGACCTTGCTCCTTTGATTCTTCATTTCTTGAGGGCTAGGAGCACAGGTGTGTGCCATCACACCTGATCTATGTGGTACTGGCAACCCAGGGCTTCCTGCATCCTAGGCAAGCACTACCCATTGAGCCACACCCTCTACATCCTCAGTGGGGTTCTTGCTTAAGGCAGGTCAAAGACATAGACATGGAGGGTGAGGATGAATTTCATCCTATCCCCATGGTAAAGGGATTACTGCTAAAATCAGAACGACTCTTGATAAAGAGGGCTATGCAAGTATAAGGCAAGGGCCAAGAGCCCATCCAAGGGCTGTAGAAGTACTCAGTGGTTAAGAGTATTTCCTGTGTTTGTAGAGGAGCTCATTTTATATAAATGGAGTTCTCTTTCTTTCTTTTTTTTTTTTGGTTTTTTGAGACAGGATTTCTCTGTGGCTTTGGAGGCTGTCCTGGAACTAGCTCTTGTAGACCAGGCTGGTCTCGAACTCACAGAGATCCACCTGCCTCTGCCTCCCGAGTGCTGGGATTAAAGGGGTGCGCCAGCAACGCCCGGCGATAAATGGAGTTCTTAATTGGTCTAAATAATAAAAACCCAGAGTCAGATATAGAGGAAAATGCTGAGAGATCAGAGAGAGGAAGGAACAAGCCAAAGCCACCCTTATCTCATTAGCTTCCCAGTGGAAAAGAGATTGAGTTCCTGTTTCTTTCCACTTATATCCTCTCTCCACCCAGCCATCCCACTTCCTGTCTGTCTGTACAGACCTCCAGACCTCTATGGTTAGCTAGTGGCAAGATCCATCCTCTGATCTTCAGACAAGCTTTATTTGTACTAGCAAGATATTACTACAAGTTTGGATCCCAGAGCCCATCTGTTGGCTCACAACTATTTGTATCTCCATTTCCAGGGGAACTGATGCTCTCTTCTGGCCTCTGTAAGCACTGCAGCCATACTACACATGCACTCATGCAGAGACATACATAAACACATACATAAAAAGAAATAAAATCCTGTAAATGAGAGCCTGTCCAAAGTTTGGTCAAAGAGGACTTTGTCAGCTCTTATTCTGGTTTAAAGCAAGTGGATACATTCATATTTCCTTTCACAGATGTAAGTCTGCATCTTACCCAGTCTCTCTCTCTCTCTCTCTCTCTTTCTCTCTCTCTCTCTCTCTTTCTCTTTGGCTCAGCCAACTCATCTATGGAGACTTGGTGGTAGAAGATGATGTTTGCTAAATGGCATAAACGACCAAGCTTTGTTTGAATGGTAGGGTTTGATAAGGTAGGGCACCATGGTGAGATGGTTGGAGGGAACAGATCTGCTCAGGACCCTGTAGCTGGGGAGCAGAGCTCCACTGCAGCTTTCATGAGAGAACAGCACATTTGTGAGTGCCTAGGAGAAGGAACTTACACAGCTAAGCATTAATGCTAAGGATACATACTAGAATTGCTTCTATACTTGATCGTGCATAAAGATTGTCACATAGACCTTATTAAAATGAAGATTTTAATTGATAGGTCTGGGGTGGAGCCTGAGGTTCTGACCAGCTGCTGAAGTTGCTGCAGGTTTGTGGGCCACTCTGTGGGTAATAAGAAATTAGAAGACACGCCCCCTCCACCCCAGGACAGGGTTTCTTTGAGTAGCCTTGGATGTACTGTAACTCACTTTGTAGACCAGGCTGCTCTTGAACTTACAGAGATCCACCTGCCTCTGCCTCCCTAGTGCTGGAATTAAAGTCGTGCACAGAAGATATTTTTAAAAGCCCTGCATATACCCAAAGGAGGCACATTCGTACCACAAGGACACTTGCTCAACTATGTTCATAGCAACATTATTAGTAATAGCCAGATCTTGGAAACAGCCTAGATGCCCCTCAACTGAAGAATGGATAAAGAAAATGTGGTACACTTACACAATGGAGTACTACTCATTGATAAGAAACAATGGCATCCTAAAATTTGCAGGCAACTGGACAGAACTAGAAAAAAGCCATCCTGAGTGAGGTAACCCAGACCCAGAAAGACGAATATAGTATGTACTCACTCATAAGTGGATACCAGACATAAAGCAAAAGATCTCTAGCCTACAACCCACAAACAGACGGAAGCAGATGCAGAAATCCACAACTAACCAGTGGGCCAAGCTCCTGGAGTACAATCGAAGTGAGGGAGGAGCGATAATGTGAACATGATGGGAAACCCACGGAATCATCTGACCCGAGCTAGTGAGAGATCACTGAATCCCGTCTGACAAACGGGGAAATTGCATAAGACCAAACTAGACTCCCTCAATATAGGTGACAATGGTATGGCTGGGACAATATATGAGGTCACTGGCAGGGGTGCAAGATCTAACACTAACGCACAAACTGACTTAGTGGAGCCCACTCTATATGGAGAGATACCTTGCTCAGCTTAGACCCAGGGATGTGGGGGGTGGAGCGGTGCCTTGGTCCTGCCTCAATGAGTTGATGGGACAGACTCAGTAGACTTCCTAGGGGAGGCCTTACCCTATCCAAGGAGCAGATGGGAGGTGGTGTGGGGGGGGAGTGGGAGGAGCAGGAGGAGAGGAGGGAGGGGGAACTGGGATTGGAATGGAAAAATTAAATTAATAAAAAAGTGCCAAAAGAGAAAACATTGAAATAAATGGACCTAATGATAATGGTTAAAGTGAAAATATTGTCAATGGAAAAAAAAAAAAAAAAAGACCCGATTGAGGCAAGTAAAGGTGCTTGTGCACTTGGACTCCACAAGGTGGCAGGAGAGAGCTAATTTCTGAGAATTGTGCACACACACACACTGAGAGAGAGAGAAGAGAGAGAGAGAGAGGAGAGAGAGAGAGAGAGAGAGAGAGAGAGAGAGAGAGAGAGAGAGAGAGCAAGCAACAGTGTCAACCCTGATGCTTTTTAGCAAAACATTTAAGCCAATTTTCATAAAGCTAGGTCTGTAACTTGCTCCAGTGTTAGGGACTGACCTTCAGTAGATTGGTGGATGAGTTAACACTCTCATCAGCTAAGAGAAGAAAAACTGACAGTTGAGCTACAGTTCTGATTTCAGAAATGATAAAATGGGAGTTTAGAGTTAACTGTGTTGCTTTCTCTGGCTTCTGTTCACTTTACATACTGTTTACATGTTGGGTGCTTTTCCTATCAAATGCTTTACATTTATTGTATGTATGTATGTATGTATGTATGTATGTATGTATGTATGTATGTATTTGAGACAGTCTCAGGTAGTACAGTCTGTCCTCAAACTCACTATGTAGCCAAGGTTGACTTTGATTTTTTTGTTTGTCTTTGTTTTGAGACAGGGTTTCTCTCTAGCCTTTTATTTTTATTTATTTATTTATTTATTTATTTATTTATTTATTTATTTTGAGACAAGGTTTCTCTGTGTAGCTTTGGAGCCTATCCTGGCAATCACTCTGTAGACCAGGCTGGCCTCACAGAGATTTGCTTGCCTCTGTCTTCCCAGTGCTGGGATTAAAGGCGTGCGCCACCTCTGCCAGACCCAGGGTTTCTTTGTAACAGCCCTGGCTGTCCTGCAACTATTAAGAGATCCGCCTATCTCTGTTTCTAGAGTGCTGGGATTAAAGATGTGGGCTACCACACCTGGCAACCTTGAATTTCTTTAAAAAAAATCATCTTTTTTTTTTTTTTTTTTTTTTTTTTTTTTTTTTTTTGAGACAGGTTCTCAGTGTATAGCCCTGGCTGTCCTGAACTTGTTGTGTAGACCAGGCTGGCCCTGTAATCACAGAGATCCATGAGCCTCTGCCTCTACAGTGCTGCAATTAAATGTGTGCCATTAAAAATATTTATTGATATTGTGTGTTTGTCTATGTATATATGGTGTGTGTGTGTGTGTGTGTGTCTGTGCCACAGTGCCCATGTTGAATACGGAGTGTCTATGCCACAGTGCCCATGTGGATCTGGGGATCAAACTCAGTTGGCAGCCTTTCTTGGTAGCGCCTTTGTCCACTGAGTCCCCTGAGCAGGTGGACCTTGAACTTCTGACCCTCCCGCCCCCATTCGGCAAGTGCTGGCATCACAGGTGTGCACCACACACCTAGTTTATGCAGTTCTCAGGATCATGCATCCTAGGCCAGCTCTCCACAGCTGAGCCACTTCCCCAGGGGATCATCCACTTTACAGGGACTTCGAGAGGCCGTGTTAGCATGAGAGACACTTCAGGACCTAGGTCTCTACGACCAGAGTTTGCACTCTCTGCCTGGAATGGCTGCTGTCTAAGGGGGTGTGCTCCTCTGTGCTGTCTCCCTTAAGCCAAATACACCTGTGAAAATGGCAACACCAGGAGGTGATTGCACCCGCCTTTAATCCCAGCCCTTGGGAGACAGAGGAGGCAGATCTCTTTGAGTTCGAGGCCAGCCTGATCTATATACAGCCAAGGCTACACAGAGAAACCCTGTCTTGAAAAACAAAACAAAGAAAATGGCAGACAATGATGTCTGCCCGACACACCTTATTTCCTTTCCATATACATCGTCTTTGAGTCAGCTTTTTGTGTTCATCCCTCCTCTGGAGTGGCTGTCTTGAACTCCATGTGGTCCTTCTCCTGCCACACACAGCGATCCCTGCAGTCTTCCCACCTGACAAGCCTGCATCCACTGCCTGAAGCTCGCTCCCTCTGTGTTTCGGAACAGTAGCCGGCTTCTATGGTTGATGCTCTGATGTTGAGTGAATGAGACTTCACATGTGCGTGCCCAGTGCCGTCCTTGTCAACCATTTACCGGAAGTGTGCTCAAGGAATTCAAATGCTGCCCCGATCTTCCTTGCAAAAATGGCAAGAATTTGGCAGTGTTTTGCACATTACTGCTTTGGAGTCACAGGTCTTTCCAGCCTCTTCTTTGCCTCCCCACTCTGTGACACTTTTGTTGTTGGGTGTACAGTGCTATATTCTAATTATACCTGCTTGTCTTTATGCTGCTTGACTGAGAGCCTTGTGGGAAGGGACTGGATTTTATTTAGTTTTGTTCCTCTGACTCCTGTCCAGTTCCTGGTGTATAAATGATTCAGTGGAGCTGAGAGGCTCGATGGCCATAACTCACTAATTTAGTGTTGACAGAAACCAAATTCCCTGGTCTGTGTCCTGCACTGTAAGGGAGTTCCACTTAGGAAGTCTCTCATCCCAGGAGTGGATCAGTGAGGAATGTGGTATAAGGAGAACAGTGATGCCTCTGGCTGTTCTGCATGAAGCCTGAACTGGCCTCACACGGAAGCTTCTCTCTCTCTCTTTTGAGTTTTTTTTTTTTTTTTTTGGTCAAAAAAAGTAAATTTCTGATTTTTCACAGATAGCTTTTTGTTGCTCTGACAAACTATGGTTAAGAAATAAGCAACCTACAGAGAGGGAAAGCTTGCTTTTTTTTTGGCTCCTGATTTTGGAAGTTTTAGTTCTTGATTGCTTAGAACCACCTTTGCTAAGCAGTGGGCTCATGGCAGTGAGCATGTGGTAGGGACGGTTGCTTATCACACACATTTCTCGGCTGCAATCAGAGTGAGACTGTGGGGTAAGGGTCCTAATAGTCTCTTCATGGGCACACCCTCCACTGATCTAATTTCTTCCCTCTAGGCCCCACTTTCTGAAGGCCTTCTGCCTCCCGATAACACCAGCATGGCCTGGTGTGTGTGTGTGTGTGTGTGTGATGCATGCACGTGATGGCATGTGTATATACTCATTTGTGGAGGCCAGAGGCCAACCAGTATCCTTTCTCAGGAGCTACCTATTAAGTTTCAAACCCAGGACAAATGGCTGAGGTGCCTATTTAACATATCATATTGGACCTAGCTGCCAGGGTCTCCCAGCATCACTCAGTCCCTATCTGTTACATACAGATAGGGCTAACATACCCCACCTTCTACCTCCCCAAGTCTCCACCCAGGGGTTAGGCTACCCTTCCCCCAGAGGCTCTTCCCTATATAATCCAGACATTTGGGTTACCTACCCCTTTTTTTTACCTGTTGCCCTCTTGGCCACTGCACCTCTCCCTTTCTCCCCTTTCCTTCCTTCTCTCCCCGCATAGCCCAGATCAGCCTGGTCATGTCCACTCTGGACTCTCCCAGATGTCCCTGTCTCTGCCAATGCTCTCCCTTTTATCTACAATAAACTTTCTCCTTCACCATACCTAGGACCAGTCATACATATCCTTTCCTTCCTTTTTATTTCTTTTTTTTTTTCATTTACTATCCACCTTGTTTTCTGAGACAGGGTCTCACTGGGGCTTCGAGCTCATTTATTACACTAGGTTGGCCAAGGACGGGCCTGTCTCTGCCTATCCGGTGTAACCATGTCTAACTTTGACATAGGTGGAGGGAACCTGACCTTAGGTCTGTGTGTTTATACAACAAACACTTTGCTAAGGGAGTTGTCTCCCCAGCTCCACACATGCCCTTTTTATGGATAGGGTCAATATAAACCACAAGAGCACAAACTATGTGGAGAACAAACCATGAACCAGGTCCATCTCATGTTCTGTTGTTTCACCGGCGGCACAGAGTCTGCACAGTGGCTGCACCTTGAATCTCCTGCTGTCTCAGCTACTGACTGCAGCTCTGCAGTCATCATCTCGCTGCTCAGGCAGCTGCTAAGCGGGACTTCTGCATCCCACTGCCATTGCTGCCAAATGTAGTTTTTAACTGAGTCTCTATTGGTTTATTTTACCAATGAAGACTTGGGAACCAGATTCTGCTTTTAAAGGGTATTGTGGATGGAAATTTCTGTCCTGCAGCCGTTTAGTCCCAAATAAACACACAGAGGCTTATATTAATTATAGACTGTTTGGTCGATGGTTCAGGCTTCTTATTGGCTAGCTCTCTCTTAATTATTAACCCATTTCTAGTAATCTGTGTATCTCCACATGGTCTTGGCTTATCCGGGGATGTCCTGACCTCTTGCTTTCTTGGCAACTACATGGTGTCTCCTTGAGACTCACTCTCTCTGTTCCTCTTCCCAGTTTTCTCCTAATCTGGTAGCTCCACTTATACTTCTGCCTGGCTACATCCTGCCTGTCCATTGGCCAAAACAGCCTCATTCATCAACCAATAAGAGAAACATATATTCACAGCACACAGAAGGACATTCCCCATCAGGGTATAATAGGGTTGAACCATGCCACAGCTAGAAACAGGTTTTTCCAGTAAATAATGCAATCTCAGGGTTCATAGTGTGATCAAATATCCTGCAACAATGTTGTCATCTAAAACATAAACCAGGCCAGGTGGTGGTGGTGCACACCTTTAATCCTAGCACCCAGTGAATTCAAGGACAGCCTGGTCTACAGAACGAGTTCCAGAAACAGCCAAGACTACAGAGAAACCCTGTCTTGAAAAATCAAAACAAACCAACCAACCAACTAACCTACAACAATAACAATAGCAACAAAACCCCCCATAAACCAGGACCTTTGAGATGGCTCAGCAGGTAAAGGCATTTGCCCATGAGCCTGATGGTCCTGTTTCAATCCCCAAGGCTCACATGGTGGAAGAAAAGAACCACTCAAGTTGCCCTCTGACCTCCGTATATGAGCTGCGGTTGTTTATGCTCCCCTCAAAATAAATAAATGTAATTTAAACATAAAAAAAATACAAGGGTCATCGACTGAACGCTAACATTCGTACTGATAAATGTTTGGGAGTCTGAGTGGGCTGAGCTCTGCAATGCTTTCTTGTCTTCCTGGAGGGGCCTCTAAGCCCTTTCCCAGACAAAGCTGGAAGGTCACATGAGCCTGGAGAAAGCGGGGCCTTCTCTGGCTGTGCAAGCAGGGCTGCCTCCATTTTTTTGCCAGGGTACTTTGTAATTGTCAGTTTATCGTCTACTTCCAACGGATATTGCTACAGCTGCAATTATTAGGAATTCAACAGTGTGACAAGAAGCAGTTTTTAAGAAAAATCAAATGTGTTTGAAGGAGGAAAAGAAGCTGACTATTGACTTGAACTTAAGCAAAGTCAGCACTTGATTTTAGAGTCCGCTGTACCAGCTTCTTCTTTTGTTTAGCAGCTGATCCGCATTCACTTACAAACAGCCACCTTTTTTAAGCCATTAAGTCATCGTTTTGCAGAGGCTGTGCCACGAAAGTCAGTGTTTTGGGTGGCCAACAGAGGGCGCTGTGTTATTTCGGATAACTTTGGAAAAGGTTGAGAAGTTTGGTTAATGCCTTCAGAGCCAGCAAAACAAAAAACCGTGAGAGCCCAGCATTTTAACTTCTCCAATTCTGTTAGCAGCACGATGCAAGTTTAAAGATGGAAAATGGGGGAGATTTGTCATCTTTCCCCTTTAGGTTTGAGTTCTGTGCAAAGGAAATTTGCGGTGTATATCAGCTACAAAGGGCTTACACAACCAAACACAATGCCATGCATTGCACACTCTGTTTTCTTGATGTATCTCAGGTACCCCTGGGGGTGATGGGAATGTTCTTAAGTGATCCAAAGATGGTGTTCTGAAAGTGTGACTCTTTTAACTTTGTAGGAGATTTCAAGGTAAAAAAAAAGTGGCTGATTGTATCGAGTCTAGTTTCCAGTGAACATTTTGTTTCCTTCTTTGGATATCTCATTTCTTCCCTCCCTCCCCCTTCCTTCCTTCCCGCCTCACCTCCTTATCTTCCTGCATTCTCTTTATTCTGCATACCTCTCCCCAACAGATTTTCAGTATTTGGTATTTCTCTTCTCCTGAAACTGTTTCAAATTTGTCTCTGCCAGTAACACTTGGTTACAGCTGTCTGGGAGTGTGTGTGTGTGTGTGTGTGTGTGTGTGTATGTGTGTGTGTGTTTCATTGCCATAGACACCAACTACTCTGTAAAACAACTTACAGGTATATTGTTTAACAAAAGCAAAAACTGGCAATTACCTCAGGACTTTCAAAATATAAAGTAGTCTTAAACAGGGTGTACTCAGACTCACCCCTCTGCATATTAAAAACAGACAATCCCAAATTCACCTCTTTCGAGACTTCCAAATGCTCACTCAAATTGTTCTTACTCCAGTGGATTCTTGGACCCAAATAGGATGAGACTTCATGCATAATTCTGAGAGACTCCCACGACTTAATATAGCAAGGTTATGAGATAATTTATGTGTATGCACCAAGTGGCAGCAACAGAGGTGGCAAGCTAGCAGAAGCAGGGGCAAAGGATTTCCTTCCAAGAATGGGGAGAGAACATAAGCTAAGCCCAAAGGGACCAGTAGTGGTTTAGGAATGAGAAGGGAAACAGGAAAAGATGGAGGGTAAGGTATGGATGAAAGGTGATTTATGAAACGTAAACAAATACAAAAACTGTAACGAGTTAGTAGTTGCTATTCTTCACAGCAGCCAGGCGTGGATATAGGGAACAGGACGGTGTTCAGGGCTCTTGGGAAATTTTTTTCCTCCTTCCAACTTACCTACACTTCACTCTGAACATGCAGTGTGTGTCACTTCCCTAGGACACATGCTTTAATAAGGAAGGTCTTACAGTGCTCTTCCAGAGAGATCCCTTACTGTGTATCCATAGGTAATCAGAGCATTGGTTAAAGTAGACGACAGAAATGCCTCTGTGGATGACACGTGACAAATTGTTTTTCTTATACTTACATATTTATTGTATATGTGTATGATGTGCATGTGTTTGTATGTGTATAGACACACTTGTGTGTGCGTGGGTGTGGAGACCTGCGGTTGACATTGGTTGTCTTCATCCATCACTCTCCACTTTGTATATTGAGGCGTGCTCTATTGCTTGCCATTTCATCTAGTTTGGCTGGCCAGCTTGTTTCAGGGATCCCCCATCTCTGCCTCCTAAATGCTGGGACTATAGGCAGCTGCCATACCCACCTGCTTTTCTGTGAATTCTGGACCAAGCACCAGCCCTCACTCCTCTGTACTAAGTGCTTTATTGCCACAGCCATCTTAAAATGTGAGCTCTTACCCTCTGTAGAATCCCAATGTGATGTCTCATTGCTGCTCATCGAACTTGCTTGTCTTAGTTTAGCGTGTGATACAGACTATATAATGCACTCTTACAGCTGTAAAAACCCATGCTTTGACTAGAGTCTTTGGCTATGAAGCTTGGCATTCTTAGGAGTCCCCTGTTATGGTTTCTCAGACCCCAAAGTCTATCTTAGGTGTTGCTGTCACAGATGTTAGCATATTACAGATGGCAGGGAAGTCTTGCCTCTCATAGTAGGCCTGTAACAAGAACAATGTCTGAAGGCATATGTGGTTGGTGACAGGCAGGGAAGCCAGTGGAGAGTTGGCTCAGCCCAGGCCTGTGCTGGGTGATGGTAGGAGCTGCAAGTAAGCTGAGTGTTTTCTTTGGAAGGCTGGGGTACCGAGAGAAGTGGCTCTGACCTAGAGGAAGAGGAAAGCTAACTACGGGACTCAGAGAGAAAGCAGTTCCTTCCTGGTGGAAGCATGAAAGTATGTGACAAGTGTTTGGTTTTAGAGATGGACCTTAAGTCTCGATGGATTTGATCATAATCCTCCTGTTAAGGAAGCTCAGCCCTGGGGGGAAAGGTGACTGTTTAATGGTGTTTCTGCTATAGTGGACTGGGAAAGGAAAGACAGTGACACCAATGACCTCATTCTTCAGCTCCTTTCTTCTTAAGCTTGAAAAGACACCTTGAAATTAAGCCAAAAGACAGCAGACATGAGACAGTTCTACTAAGGGTAGGCAGAGTCTACGTGGCAATCTTACCATTTCCAGGCATTCATGAGTGGTCGGAAGTTTGCACTAGTCAGGGCTTTCTAGAGACTGTATCCATCAGAATGTCTGTGACGCTAAGATGGCACTCAGGTTGGCTCTGAATCATCAAACAATGACTGTGCAGGCTGGAGTCCAGGGAAGCCAGCAGCTGCTCAGTCCAGGAAGCCAGAAACCTCAGAACAAGAGCAAGGACAGTGGTGCAACCCAAGGCCATTGTCGAAGTCCTGAAATGCCCTGGAGAACCAGCGGTTCATGCTTGCATTCAAAGAACAATCCAGAACTTAATGTTCAAGGGTCACAGGAGAAGAGTGAGCTTGCTGTAGAGGGGTCACATGTGGGACAGTCAACTCCCCTTTTCTGCCTTCCTATCCCATCTCACCCCCAGAGCAGAGAGACTCTCTAATTCAGTTTGCTGACTCCCACATTAGTTTTTCTGGGAATACCCCAAATACACGCAGGCATTGCTTTTGCTGTTTTTCTAGGCATCTCTCACTCCAGACAGGTTGACAACTAAAATGATTACTGTTCTAGTTTGCTTTCTATTGCAAAAGCAACTTGGAGAGGAAAGGGTTTATTTTGTTACTTGTAAAGGGTGACATTTACATGTCACAGTCCAGCACTGAGGGAGGTCAGGGCAGGAACTGAAGTAGAGACCACAGAAGAATTACTGGCTTGGTCCCCTGCCTTGCTCAACTGCTTTCCTATACAATGTGGGATCTCCTGCCTGGGGACAGTACTACTTACTGTGAGCTGAGCCCTCTCAGATCAATCATCAATCATCAATCAAGAAAATGTCCTACAGACTTGCCCACAGGCTGATATGATGGAAGTGTTCTCTCAATCAAGGCCCCCTCTTCTCATAGGACTCTGGCTTGCTCAAGTTGACAATGCTCAAAGCAGCACATTCATAATAGTGACAAACAGAACACAGTGTCAGAAGATGCCCAATCACAGGAGGGTTTAGTGGTTGTGGGAAGCCCCACCATTGGAAGAGTGTGTCTGCCTTTGGCTAAAAGCAAGGATGATCTGTTGTCAATGAAGGAGCAATAGAACCCCCCAGGTAGCTGTAACACAAGAAACAACTTCTTATTCCAAGGACTCTGATTCTAACCTGTGCTTCCTTAGCTTTGATCTGGATGGCTGAAGCTACTTCATTCATATCCCTTGCATATATTTGGAAGATATTTAATGGGTTTGGTAATTAAAATATATGTGATAGTTTTATGAAAATCATTATTTACTTTCTTATTTTCTTTATTATATATATATGGGTATGACTGCTTGTCTGCATGCATGTAAACCATGTGCATGCAGTTGCCCTCAGAATATAGAAGAGAGTTTTGGATCTCTTAGAACTGGAGTTGAAAGTATCTCTGAGCTACCCAATGAGGGTGCTGGGAACCAAACCCAGGTCCTCTGCAAGAGGAGCAAGTGCTCTTGAACTATCTTTTCACCCCTCTGTGGTAGTCAGTTTTCATTGCCAAGTTGACACAATGTAGAATCATCTGGGAAAAGAGTCACATTGAAGACCTATATGGATTAGATTGGTGGATGGGCAAGTCTGTGAGAGATTCTTGATTAGTGGAAAGGCATGCCCACTGTGGGTGGCACCATTCCCTGGTCAGGGGGATCCTGGACTGCATGAGAGTGAGGAATGTGAGCTTAGCACAGAATGCAAGCACGCATTCTCTCCGTGTTCTTGGCCATGGATGTAATGTAACTAGTTGCTTCAAGTTCCTGCTGCTTTGACTTCTCCATAATGATGTAATCTGGAATTGTGAGTGAAATAAACCCTTTCTTCCTTACGTTGCTTTGGTCAGGTAATTCATCACAGTGGTGAGGGTGAAATTAAGTCATTATATGACCATTTCTGCTAACTGCCCCAGCTTAGTTCTTTGTGTCATTTTATTTCACTCTATGTGTCTATCAAAGAAACACACATTTGATTTCTCATTAATTGAATGGAAAGTAGAAAAATGGGAATGCTCTAATGGGAGCTTAAACAGAATAGACTATGGAATTTGCAAGGGATTATGATTGTCCTTAATCATGCCAAAATGAAGCTTGAAACAATTAGGGGAGTATGGATGCATTATTAATACCAGTGGCACCAGGTTTCAATTATATAAGGAAATAGGCTTAAACTCTTGGCAGACAGTGAACATGAAAGCACATGTAAACCCAGGCATTTAAATCCTCAAGATGTAGGGGCAATTTCTACCTGAAGGACCCAGAATCTCTCCAGCACCTTGGATCCAGGGAATACATTGCAACTCCAATTGTGACTTTTCTTTAGGATCTAACTGCAACTTTACCTTTCTGAGTCATCAGGTTTATCATTTCCTCAATGCATTGTTTTTGCCACACTATACCATAGGAAACTTAAAAATGTTGTAAACTTTTTTTTTTTTTTTTAATTCTTGTCCAATGGACTTCTATTAGCCTTTCTTTGCTCTTCTCAAGTTCTTAGATGCCCTGTGACACGAGAGTACTGGGGTTGGTGGGAAAGTCTTCTTGTCCTCTCCTGATGAACCTAGAGAAAATTAAGGGATTGTAGGGGATGGAGCCGATAGAATGTCCCATGTCACGTCAGCAGAGGCAAGGAAGATAGTGGCTTGTTGAGGGCTGTCAGTAGAATTGCTGAAAGGATCAAGGATGTCATTCCTGCCGGCTCACCTCAGTCTTAGCACAAGGTGAGGGTCAGTGTTGTTTTCATTGCCTGATAAAAGGAGAGTCTTTCAACTTCAGGAAGTGGGGGTGGGCTGAGGAGGCAGGTCCCTCATCCAAGAGCTCACAATGTCCTTCCTCAAACTAGTCATTGTGTTTAGGGGAAGAGTGTGTCTTGAGTTTGTTAATGGCTGCAATGTATCCAGTCTAACTCTTCAAAGGAGGGGAATGAAGCTCAGCAGTGGCAACGTGGAGAGAAAACTAGGAAGAGAATAGCAGGGGTCAGACTGTCACCTGAGGGCGAGCATGCATCCGTCCGCATACTGGCATTCTGTCATGATGGCAGGAAGGGCCTGGAGCTCTTTCTAATAGCTTCATGATGCAACACTGTCTAGGAATCCATAAGCAGAAATTACTGATTGCAGATAGATGGAATCACTCAGAATGATTATATACCTTTCTTCCAGGCCACTCTGTTACTCAAAATTAATTATTATCAAGAAAAGTGAAGACATGTTTTCTTCCTCTTGTGATTTCTTCTGACAAATGGAAGAGAAGGACACATACAAAGGAATTAGAGAAGATGTAATTCAGGCTTGGGGATGGCTCAGGTGGCAAAGTGCTTGCCTGTCAAGCATGAGGACCCGAGTTTGAGACCCAGAGCCCAGGTAAAAAGAAAAGTTGGGTGCAGTGGTGGCTACCGGTGCTGGGAAGCTAAGAGAGTCGAAGTCTAGTGGTTTGCTGGTCAGACAGCCTAGCTACTCCGTAAGCTCCAGGCCAATGAGAAGCACTGTCTCAAAAACAAAAGAGAAAGGAGGTGCACTAGAGAGACGGTTCAGAGGTTAAGAGCACTCGGTTCCTAGTAGCCACGCCGGACAACTCAGAACCACTTGTAACTGCAGCTCCAGGGGGATCTAATACCTTCTTCTGGCTTTGGCATTTGTGTGAGAGAGAAATATTTAAAAACAAAAGGTAACAGCAACTGAGGACTCATACATCATACCCAAGGTTCTCCTCTGGCTTCTACATGAGCATGTTCAAATGCACACACACACACACACACACACACACACACACACACGCACACACACACACACACACACACACACACACACACACACACGAGGTAATATTTACAAATACCCCCCCCATCATCCCCAGGCATCATATCAAATGATTCACAGTGTACAGCATATCACTGTAAGCTAGTCGTTATCGTCTGGAGGGTTTTTTTTTTTTTTTCTGATAAGAATGGAGGAATACAAAGTTAAATTAGGTGACCAGTGTCACACAGTAATTAAAAAAAACAAACAAACAAACCAGGGACCTGAATCTGAGGTCTCTCTTTAGACCCTGAGCTCTTGGCTGCTGATCTGTCTCCTGGGCATTCTCAGTGCTCCTCCGCTCTCTAGGCAGCAACTCCGTCTTCACAGGCACCTTATTGTCACAGGTCAAATGGCTGGAGCAGGAGGGCTGTGCAGCCTGGCCTGCCTGTGAGTCAGATGGGACCGAGGGCGTGGCTCTATGGTCCAGTGTAGTTAAAGCAGCAAGGAGAAAACATGCATTGGTTTCCTGTACAGAGGTAGTTGAATAATTTTCTGGATTGATTCCGCTTCTTTATTTTCTCTTCTAAAAAAGGTAATTTTCTTAATTTGCTAGACCATCTCTAATTATGGGGCTCGAAGACACTTATTCATTCTATTAAAAATGCACATTTTAATGACGCAATCTGAAGAGGCTCAAACAACAAGTGACAATGAGCTCGGTGGCTCCTGGCCAAACACTGCAAATGCCTGATTTCAACTCATATTTCACATGGCCAGACCGTGGGACGGAGTTCTCTCGGAGCAATTTTCCTTGCATCTTGGCTCTCCACAGTAAATCACTGAACCAAGGAAACGAGCTGCTGGTGTCGTCTTTCTTGCACCAATCGGCTTTAATGACATTTGTAGTCTTTCCTATAATTTCCCAAGGTGACATGTTGCCTCAGTAAGACCTGTTCATTTGTTCACTCATTAGCCACATAGGCCTTTTGTCTTCCCTTCTTTCTCTCTGTGGTCCCCTCCTTCCCTATTTTTCTAGCCAGCCTATTTCTCTCCATTTCCATCTTTCATTCTCTGTCTTCCCCCTTCCCTTTTTTCCCTTCAACAAACACTACAGGGTTATTAATAAGTGCTGAGTAATGTGGAGATGTGTAGCTGGGTGGATGAATAAATGTGATTGATCATTTAATGAGTATTGATTGATCACTTATTATATCCCAGGTCCTACTTGTAAGCTGAGCTGAACAGAGGAAAAACACAGTATCTTTTCTTAGAGAATAATATTCTTGGGTGTTGGTGGGAAGACATTAAAAAAAAAAAAAACACACCCAAACAAATAAATGTATCATATACCAAGCAGTAGGAAGAGCTAGGGATAAAAATGAATCAGGGAACATGAAGAGAAGTGTGGGAGAAAGAGCCTAATTTTTTTTAAAAGAAGATTTAGTTATCTATTATGCATACAGTGTTCTGCCTGCATGTATGCCTGCAGGCCAGAAGAGGGCACGAGATCTCATTACGGAGGTTGTGAGCCACCATGTGGTTGCTGGGAATTGAAGTCAGGACCTCCATCTCCCGAAGAGCAGTCAGTGCTCTTAACTGCTGAGCCATCTCTCCAGCCCGAGCCTATTGTTTTTACACAGGCTGGTTAAGGAAGGTCTCTTTGGCAAGGTGACATTTGAACAGAGATACATTTATCAGAGGGAAGAGCAAGCATCAAGGGAACCCACTTTCCTGGTGCAGCGTCATGCTGTGGTGACCCCCAACCATAGAATTATTCTCATTGCTACTTCATAACGGTAATTTTGCTACTGTTATGAATTGTTATGTAAATATCTGATGTGCAGGATATCCGATATGCGACCCGGTGAAAGTTGTTTGTCCCCCAAATGATCTCGACCCACAGGCTGAGCATGCCTTCCTTACATGCGCAAAGACATGCTAAGGAGAGACTTGTGTCTTTCCCTTTAGCCACAAGAAATTGGAATCTTCTTAGGACTCTCATTCTGGGAGAAGGTTGAGCCCTGGTGCCAGGTAGGGGAAGGCCTCTTTTTTTTTCCCTCAGAAAGAGATTTCACACATTTCTGACAACTTGTCTCACCAGCTTGCAGGAGCTGAACTGAGACAATGGTGATGCCTGGGACCACACTTTGATCAGGATGACTTAGCTCTGTGTACCCCTTGTCTTCTATTTAAGCCTAAACTCTATGTCAGGACTCCCAAAATAGAAATGAGGGTTATTAGACCTTTTTGTTATTCCTCCCGCCTGGCCATGTTGAACCAATCTCCTTTCTTGGCTTTTCGTCCATAGACTCATCTGTCTGCAATTGCCTGTTGAGGGTGGGTGGTTGAGCCTAGCTCCGAGGGTTGCTGGACCCAAACTCTAACCTCGACTTTGACAACTAGAGGACTCTAAATGGAAGGATAACAATGAGAAGTGTATATATCCGTGGGAAAGGAGGGTTGGGGGGAAGTGGGAGAGAGGTGGTGTGGGTTGCCTCTGGTTCCTGGCCATCCATGGCAGTGTCAGGCGTGGGCCTCAAAGTTGGACCAGTTATTGGTTGGCCACTCACACAAATTGTGCGTCATTACCCCAGCACATCTTGCAGGCAAGACAGATTGGAGGTTGAGGTTTTGTAGCTAGGTTGATGTTCCAGTTCTTCTCCTAGGAGTCCTACCTGGTTGTAGAAGATGGCCATTTGGGCTCTGTATCCCCCGTTACTAGAGATTTCACTAGGGTCACTCTCAGATTCCACTGCACTAGGTTTCTACATGGCCTCCCAAATGTGCCCCCCTCTTCTCTCCTAGGATTCTCTCCCTCTGTCCCTCCCACCCTCTGAGGTGGAGTTGGTGCAAATCTGCTGAAAGAACTTGTTAAACAGGTCTGGTGACCTGAGTTTGTTCTCAGAAACCCGTGGTACAAGGAGAGAACAAATTCCCCGAAAGTTTTCCTCTGTCACACACATGTTGTGTGGCACATGACACATGTGTTATGGCATTTGCATACCCTCACTTGCAGATGTCACCACACACACACACACACACACACACACACACACACACACACACACACACACACACAGTGATAGTAATAATAATAAGTACAATAGAAACTAGAAAGGTTTTTCAAGAAAAAAGGATATTGTTTAATCTCACTGCTCAGATGCAGCCAAATCTTAAATCCACTCAAGGAAGTCTCTTGAGCTACAGCTACAGACATATGAGAAGAGCAGAACTATGCAGATGAACCCCTCGAAACAAAGGTGAGAGGATAGAGGGCTGTGGGTGTGGACAGGGAGCCTAGACGAACCTACGGTCATGAAAGTAGAGTACCCCTGAAACAAAGAGTTAAAGGATGTTGAAGATGGCTGGAAGGATAGACCAGAAGCTGGAGAGAGGAGGGAGGAAACCCAACCAGGACAGAGGCTGCTGCCTGAACTAAAGACTAGCCCAAGGGTGTTCATCAGTACAAATGTTAATGAGTTTCAAATTATTTATGTTACTGCAGTATAGACTTTTACTTCCCAAACCTTTGGTAATATTTTCTACTCACTCAAATGCATTGATGAGAGGATGTGTTGGGTAGAAATTAAAGATAGGAACAGCCCGTGAAAAAGCAGGCATGAGACAGACGCTCGTGCGTGCGTGCGTGCGTGCGTGCGTGCGTGCATATGGGACCCCTGGCCTCCCTCTTCACTGAGAGGCAGAAGTAGTGGTCTTCACAGGCCTAGAACTGGGCAGGGATCCCCAGAATGCCCCCAAGTTCCACTTCAATCCTGAAATGGAGATTTTAACCTTTCTTTTTCTAGATACCATGAAATAGGTCAATCCTATCTGGATTACATATATTTTTACAAACTATTATGCATTTTCTTCAGGGTGCTGGTGAGTAAGAACTCCAGAAGCAAAGTTGAAAGCTGGAGCTCCAGTGGTCCCCATGAAGAAAAGGAAGAGAAGGGCAACCTTTGAAGTAGCGTTTCCTTTTTAGTAGCTGGGAATAAAGCTGTCTTTATGTTAGCCAAGAAATCACCCTATTTGTCTGTATCTCGAGGGGAATCTTGTACAAAAGTGGGTCTCTGCTCTGCTGACCCAGGAAGTGGAGAGATTCAATGCTATTGTATCTTTTTCACAGCCTCGAGGGTACATACAGTGCCTTTGAATGTCCTTCTCAATTTCTCAGCCTTTGAAGCCGTGGAAAACCCCAGCTATCTACAGAGGAAGCCCGAGCAGGGGATGGCTGCCATTTAGAACGTTCACGCTTTGATTTTAATACTGACTAGCCAAGAACAGTGTGTGTTCAACAGCACCACCCAGGTGCTTTTGAAAAGATGATGAATTGAATTGGGTTTGCTGGCTGGTTTCTTTTTTCTTGCCCAGTGTTAAAACACCACAGTAGCTGTAGGGAAGTCGGGAGGGCCCGTAGACCATGGGAGCATGTAATCTCATGGGAATCCTATGCATAGCATATGTTTGGGCTTCAGGTTATGGGAAGTACTACCCTGCTTCAGAAGAGGGCTGAAGACCATACTGCCTCTGCCTGGCAAGGAAGCCAGTGGCCTGAGCTGGCTAACATATTCTTGTGGTGTTACTAAACCAAAGTCAGGCATGTTGTAAGTATAAGATGCACCCAAGCAGGAAGGTGAAAAAAAGGCAAAGTGTCTTTTCCCATGTTCATTTCTTTTTTTCATTAATTTAATTTTAAGACAGGGTCTCATGGAGCTCAAGCTGCCCTCAAACTTGCCATGTAGTGGAGTATGACCTTCAACTATCCACCTGACAACTCTGTAATTAGCTTGCCTATCAAGAATGTGGCTAGTGGCTGGGCGTTGGTGGCGCAGGACTTTAACCCCAGCACTTGAGAGGTAGAGGCAGGCCTGTGAGTTCAAGACCAGCCTAGTCTATAAGAGCTAGTTTCAGGACAGGCTCTAAAGCTACACAGAGAAACCCTGTCTCAAAAAACAAAACAAAACAAAACAAAAGAATGGGCTAGTCTAGAGAGACCCTTTGTTCTTCCATTTAGCTATTAGACTTAAAACAGTAGACGCGAAGAAATTGGAATTTCCTCAAAAATCTCCTCTTAGCCAAAGGAAAGGATGAGGTTAAAGGGACAACTAGGGGAGCTTGTCTAAAGTCTAGCAAGTAAGTGTGTTGATTCTATGAAAATGTTCACACGTGTGACACCATTTCATTTTTGCAGCTGTGAATTTGGTATCTGAGATTGGTCTTAGAACTAAGCCTGTTGAGTGACTGAGGAGCTACTGTGTTACACTGTGAGTTAGGATTTCAGCATGTGAATTTTGGAAAAATAGAATTCAGTTCATGATATATTGGAACTAGTTTGAAACTATTGTTTTCCTTCATAAGAGCTACAAAATCAATATCATAATTGAGAATGCAGGGTTTATTCTGAGTACATTTTCTTTTCTTTTTATTTTTTCTCCCCACTGGTTCTTATTCTTTTATAAACAATTTCATTTTAAGAAATAGTTTACTTTTACTTGTGTGTATGTGTCTGTCTGTGTAGTGTATGCCAAATGTGTGCAGGTGCCTGAAGTTTCAGAAGAAGGTGTTAAATCTCCTGGAGCTGGATTTATAAGGCAGTTGTGAGGTACCTGAGGTGGGAACCAAACTCTTGTGCTCTTAACCACTGACCTATCTGTCTAGCCCCCTGACCTATTTATTTTTTTAAAAATTAATTAAAATATAACTGCATCATTTCCCTTCTCTCTCTTTCTTACTTGCTTTCCCATATCTAGTTCTCTCTTCCTCTTCATTGCTGTTATATTAGCTATAAATGGATCAATATCTGAACACAACCTGCCAAGTCTATTCAGTGTTGCCTGCATGCGTGTTTTTAGGGTTGGCCACTTGGTATTGAATAACTAATCATGGGGGCTCATCCCTAGAGAAGACTAATTCTCCCTCTCCCAGCAGTTATTCATTGCCTGTAGGTCTTCTTCTAGGGGTAGGGTCTCATGGGACATTTCCCATCTACTTTAGGATGCCAGCTGTTGTTGGGATTGTTTAAGTAGCTATGTTGTTGAGATTTCATGGGTGTAGCTTCCTGTAATAGCTAGGAAGGCATAATTTCACAGCAGACTTTCTGTTCCTCTGGCCCTTACAACCTTTCCACCTCCCCTTCTTCGATGCTGTTTGTGCCTTAGATGTAGAGGTTGTGTTGTAGATAGCTCACTTCGGCCTGGACCCCACAGTCAGTTGTTCTCTGCATTTTGATTAGTAGTGGCTTCCCACAATTGTCTCCTTCTGCTGCAAAAAAGGTTCTTTGATGAGTGGTGAGAGCTATTCTTACCTGTGGGTATAATGTAAGTATTTAGAGTGTGATTAGAAATTATATTGGTTTAGGAAAGTGGCAGTGTTATGTTCTCCTCTATGGTCCATGACCTCAATAGCCATGTGTAGTTGGTTAGGTTTGTAGTACCAGGTACAATTTCTCTCCTATTAATCAGGCTTTGAGTCCAATTAGATACTCCTGGTTACTGTCAAGATATAAATGCCACTGTTAAACCTTTAGAGATATCCTGAAAGATATTATACACATAACTTGCATTAGATTTTTTGTTGTTGTTGCTGTTATTTTTGAGACAGGATCTCATGTATCCCAGGCAGGCCTCAAACTTGCTATGTATCTGAGGATAACCTTGGATTTATTATTCTCCTGGTCCTGTCTCCCTTTCTTGCCTTCTGAGTGCTGGAACTACAGGCATGAACTTCTATGACTGGGTTTATGTGCTATTGGGGCCTTGAACATGCTAGGTGAGCATGGCTAGCACTTTACTCTCTGAGCCATATCCCAGCCTTGTTGCTTTAGATTTCTGTTGGACATTGCCATTTTAGGCCTCCCAATGGAAGGTCAGGTTCCTTGGTACATGGTTATGGCTGAATTTTCTGGCAACTTGAGCACCTGCCACAGAAACACACTCAGTTTTCTTCGTTGGATGTGAATTGAATGGGTTCCATGGACAGTGGGCAGACTTGGGGGGAATGTTAGGTGCCAATGTTTAGTAAGACTCCTTGTCCTTGTCTTGTTTTCAACCTGAGTGGTGTATAGCTGCTCCTGTTCACTTTGAGGTAGAGAACTAGTAGCAGTCCTGACAGCTGAATACACTGGACAGAGGAGAGTCGGATGGGGTCAGGGGATGTTCACAGTAGGTGCCCACATACCTGCTGCCCTTTGAGTCTTCCTTGCTCCCTAGTGCCTTCTCTGTCTTTCAGTTTAACATGGGGAGAAGTAGATCTTGAGGATTTTTGCCAAGAGGGACCCAGACCGTAAGACTAGAGGATTTCTGAAAATCCCACAAGTACTGTAACTTAGGTGAAAGTGGTTTGAAAAGACAGTTAAACATTTTAAGATTAGTTGAGCTGGACTTCTTGATATTACTTAGGAATATGAAACTATGAAAGAAGGAAGCTGTCTTAGTTTCCTTTCTGTTGCTGTGATAAAGCACCAACAAATGCAACTTAGTGATTAAAGGGTTTATCCAGCTTACAATTCTAGCTTTTATCCCATCTTTGTGGGGAAGTAAAGGCAGGAACTTGAAACAGCTAGTTACATCATATGCATAACCAAGGGTAGAGAGAAAATAAGTGCACATGTGCCTGCTTGGGCTTAGCATCCTCTCTACACTTACAAAGTTCAGGATTGGAATGATGCCACCCACAGTAGGCTGGGTTCTCCGACATCAATCAACAATCAAGTGAATCCTCCCTGCCACCAGACTTGCTCGTTGGTGAACCCAATCTAGGCAATCCCTCATTGAGGCTCTTTCCCTGACTGATTTTTTTTGTAAAGATTTATTTGTTTACAGTGTTCTGCCTGCAGGCCAGAAGAGAGCACCAGATCTCACAACAGAAGGTTGTGAGCATTATGTGGTTGTTGGAATTGAACTCAGGACCTCTGGAAGAGCAGCCAGTGCTCTTAACTGCTGAGCCATCTCTCCAGCCTCCCCTCGAACCCCCCACCCCCAACCTGCAGTGATTCTTGATTGTGCAAGGTTACAAAATTACCTATCACAAAAGGGAACATTGCAATTTGAAATGGTAATCCGAGACCCTCACCTGTATTCCAAGTCTCATGAAGTGTTAGAGAAAGATAGCTTCATGGGAAAGGCCTACCAAATTTTCAAGCAAAGAAAATCTGTGTTTCAGCCGGGCGTTGGTGGCCCACGCCTTTAATCCCAGCACTGGGGAGGCAGAGGCAGGTGGATCTCTGTGAGTTTGAAGCCAGCCTGGTCTCCAGAGCGAGTGCCAGGATAGGCGCCAAAGCTACACAGAGAAACCCTGTCTTGAAAAACCAAAAAAAAAAAAAAAAAAAAAAAAAAAAATCTGTGTTTCATATAAATTTTAGACATAGAGAGGAAAAGCTTCCCAACTCACTTTGCAAAAATAGAATAGGCTTAATTCCAGATAAAAATGTAAAAGTAAAGGGGAGGTTCTTACAGGTCCATTTTGCTTATGAGCTGCACATGAAAAAAACCTAAACAACATGTTACATAACAAAATCCATAAGTACATTACAAATGTAATCAAGTGATGATGGCTTAGCTTCAGGAGTTCTGGCAATGCCATTCTCTGAATTAATTGGCCAAGCACAAATCTTTTCATATTTATCCTGGTCAACAAAACAAAAGCTTTTGATACATTTCAGCTTCCATTAACGATGAAAAAGAAACACTGGTGCCTGCCAGTTGAGTCGTATGATTCCCAGGAGTCTGTTGTGTTCCATGGTTTTGGATCAGTGGTACTTTCTGTTACAATTATGTAACTTAGCTAGACATTGTATGAACTGAAGAATAAAAGGAGAAATGTTTCTCTGAGGGTTCGTTGAGTGTTCTAGAAAGTCTTGTAAAAGGCAAGCCATGCAGTACTGCTATTGGTTTAGTGCCAGTCTCATCATTTTAAATCAAAATGCTGGGTGTGGTGGGGCACACCTTTAATCCCAGCACTTGGGAGGTAGAGGCAGGTGGATTTCTGTGAGTTTCATGTCAGACAGGGCTACATAGTGAGATCCTGTCTCAAAAAACCAAAAATTGAAACCAAACCAAACTGAGACAAACCAAATGCCAATGACCATAGGCATATGTATTTTGAATTGAAATGAAATTGTATTTATTGATTTTATTTCTTCCCCGTCCTTGTTATTTTAGTTGTCTACTGGTTGGCTCCCTCTCTTCATTTTCATCTTGTCCATCTCCTCTCATTCCTCCTTCCTTTCTTTCTGCCTCTGTTAGTTAAATCCAGAAGAGAGCAGAGATTTAGGTATCCTAGTCTCTCTAACATACTGTTAGTCACTTTGTAAATTCTTCTCCTCTGCTTTCAACTAAATATTCCTGAGTCTGATGATGAGATATTTTGCAGGATTCTTTGGGAGGGGAGCAGGGATTCTGTGCTGGGCCTCAGACCTAAGGCCTGGCAGACATTATACAAACACTCATTGCATCCCCAAGATACTTTCCCACCCCTTGAGCTATAGTATGCTTCCTCACTTCCTTTCCCCTCAATCTCAGATATTAGAACTATTTTAAATATTTTTATTTATTTATTCTTCTCTCATTTATTCTTCCTGCAGTTTCCCTTTCCTCCGTTTCTCTGGTCCCTCAATTTATTCCTCCTCCATTTCCCTTCAGAAAAGATCTGATCTTTCAGGGATATCAACCAAGCACGGCATAACAAGTATCAATAAGACTAGGCATGGACCCTCATATCAAGGCTGGATGAGGCAACCTAGTAGGAGGAAAAGGGTTCCAAGAGTAGGCAAAAGAGTCAGAGACATCCCCCACTATTTGGAGTCTCGTAAGAACCCTGAACTACACAGCCATAAGGTATATGCAGAGGACCTAGCTCAGACCCATACAGGGTCATGTTTGTTACTTCAGTTTCTGTGAACCCCTATGGGCCCTGCTTAATTGATTCTGTGGGCTGTATTCTCTTCTCCTTTGGCTCCAGCAATCCTTCCTCCCCTTCTTTTGTGGGTTCCTCAAGCCCTGTCCAGTGTTTGGCTGTGGGTTCCCTTATCTGCTGCTATCAATTGCTATGATGATGACTGGGCTAGGTTCTGATCTGTGAGTATAGCGGAATATCATTAGGAACCATTTCATTGACTTTTCCCCTCATTTCCTCTTCTCTAGATCTTAGCTACTAGAACTATTGTTTTTTAAAGACTTACTTATTTTTAATAATTTCTGCATGTGCATGTGATTCCTCTGGAGGCCAGGAGGGGGCGTTAAATCCTGTAGAGCTGGAGTTATGGGTAGTTGTGAGCTGCCCAATGTGAGTGCTGGAACTGAACTTGGGTCTTCTGCAAGAGCAGCAATCATCACTAAGCCATCTCATTAGCCCTGGAAATTCAGATTTTGAAAAAAAATAGTTCAAATAGAAATTCTAGAAATGAAAAACTCAGTGACTCAATTAATAAATCACAGTGGAAAGTATCACCAATAGCTTTCAAGGAGCAGAAGAAAGAACACTGAGGATGGAAGAGGAAGGTGATGAAAAATTACAAACATCATTAAGGAAAGGAAGAATTAGTGAGTAGAGCTCCACATCTAAGAACTCTGGGGTAGATTCAATAGACCAAACCTAAGACTATGTGGGACAGGAAGAGGAGTGGAGGTAAATACTAAGAACAGGAGAATCTATTTAATGAAATTATAGCATAAATGTCTCCAAATGTAGAGGAAAAACATAGACATTCAAACACAAGGCCTTTAGAACCCCCAGTAGACATGACCAGGAAAGACACATGATGTATTATAGTCAGGATTTAAAAGAACAGAGCAAAGAAATAACACTAAAAGCTATAAGGAAAAACCCCAGCTCATACCAGAATAGCATCGGATTTCTTGTCAGCAACCATTCAAACCAGGGAAGCAGGAATGATATATTTCCAGGTCTGAAAGTAAATAGCTGGCAACCAAGATATAGCTATATCCAGCAAAGCTATCTTTCGAAGTTGATGAAATAAGGACATTTCAAGATAAGCACACACTAAGGCACAGCTGACGATAATTAAAGAAGCTGAACGCAGGAGGGGGAAAGGGACAGATGACAGTGTAGGAAAGGATAATTATCGTGAGAGAAATAGATGACAAAGCCTTGCTAGAAAGGAATCCGTGATGTATATAGCACATTGAACCAGAAAATCACTGATAATCTCAGGGGAGAAAGCAGAAACGATAATTCAAACAATCAGAAAAACAGCCAATAACATGACAAGAATTGGTAAACGTCTCTCTATAACAAGATTAAATGTTAAAGAATAGCCTTAAATGTAAATAGCCTCAACTCACCAATAAGGAGATGCAGACTGGCTGACCAGATAAAAAAAAAAAAAAAAAAAAAAAAAAAAAAAAAAAAAAAAAAAAAAAAAAAAAAAAAAAACAGAGCCAACTATCTGCTGTCTTCAAGAAACCTAGCTCAGAAGCCAGAGGCATCTGATTGCCCTAGAGTTGGAGTTACAGGTCATTGCCCACTGTGTGACATGGGCACTGGCAACTGAACTTAGGCCCTCTAGCAAAAGCAATATGCAGCTAGGCAGTGTGGTGCACGTCTTTAATCCCAGCACACGGGAGGTAGAGGCAGGCAGATCTCAGTGAGTTTGAGACCAGCCTGGTCTACAAAGTGAGTTCCAGGGCAGGCTCCAAAGCTACACAGAGAAACCCTGTGTCAAAAAACAAAACAACAACAAAACAAAACAAGGAACAGAGCATTACCTGTTACCTATTTCCTTTGCATCTCAGAGATAGGAAAGAGAGACACTCTAGCTATGTGTGCAATAGACCGTTGGCTATGTGTGAATTAGTGGAATTTTTGGCCTCAGTCTTACAAGGATAAAGGGATTCACATGTAGACTTATGATAATATCTTCAAATATATTCACTCAGCTACAAAATGCCTGGACAGGATTGAGCTAAGATGTTCATTTATAGCCGTAAGTATTCTTCATAGTGTCAGCTTTGTATTCTTCACTGTATCTGAGGGCTGGAGGTATGGCTCACCAGTTAACAGCACTGGCTACTCTTGAAGAGGATCTAGGTTTGGTTCTCATCAGTCACATGGCAGCTCATAACTGTCTCTAACTCCAGTTCTAGGAGATCTATGCCATCTTCTGGGTTCCATAGGTACCCTATACATATATGGTGCACAGACACACATGCAGGCAAAATATCCATATGCATAAAAGACTATATTAAAAATCCTGTATCTGTTCTATGAATTGTATTAAAGTGTTTTTTAAAATAATATTTCCCCTTCTACTAAGAGTCTGAGTGACTGTCTATTTTATATGGAGAAAGTAGATCTTATTAAGTATTTATAGATACTGTAAATCACTTGGACACAGTGAAATGCCTCACGTGACACAGGCAAGAGGCAAATGATATCTCGAAATGTAACTAATGCTTTTGTCCATTTGGTAATGAAGGGGCCTGGGGTAGCAGTCTAGTCTTAAAGAAAGCCACATTTTGTGAGCGATAGCACTTTGGGGGTATGCCTCAAAAATATGTTTTTCTGACGTCTTCATAGTTAAGGTCTACACCATGAATCCTTATAACAGGATTATTTAGTTCATCTGTGATGATTTCAACTGTTACAAGTATAGAAGAAAGAGATGTCATTGACTGGGAATCACTCATGTTACTGCTTGGTGAGGCCTTTCAGGCATGATTGTGTTTTTCTTCCTAGTTCTTTATTGTGACAACATTGTAACATGAAGAACCTGAAAGAACTGCACAGTGAGCACCTGTTCGTCTCCACCCATGTTCAATGGTATTCTCATTTTGCTGAGTTCCTTTACAACTGTGTCTGATATTTGGTAGATCACATGGATATAAGATTTTGCCTTTATGAATCATTCCTATAAACACTTGCAGCCTTCACCCAGCAACTGGTGGAAGTGGAAGCAGACACCCACAGCTAAACACTGAACTGAACTGGAATCCAGTTGCAGAGAAGGAGGAGTGATGAGCAAAGGGGTCCAGACCAGGCTGGTGAGACCTGAAGAAGCAGCTGACCTGAACAAGGGGGAGCTCATGGACCCCAGACTTATAGCTGGGAAACCAGCATGGGACTGATCCAGACCCCATGAACATGGGTCAGTACTTATCTCTAGAATAGGAATGGACTTTGGGAGCCCATTCCACATAGAGGGATACTCCCTCAGCCTAGACACATGGGGTTGGGCCTAGGCCCTATCCCAAAGGATATGACAGACCCTGAAGATCCCCCAAGGAAGGCCTCACCCTCCCTGGGGAGCAGAAAGGGTATGGGATAGGTAGGGTGTTAGTTGAGGGGGGAAGCAGGGGAGGAGGGGAGGCAGAGGGACTTGGCATTGACATGTAAAATAATTTTGTTTCTAATTTAAGTAAAAATGGAGAGAATAAATAAATAACATTGAAAAAAAACACTTGCATGTATCCCTTTAAGAACAAGAACATTTATTTATTTATTTATAATTTGTGTGTGTATTCATGCAGAGGCCAGAGGTGAACCTTGGGTGTCCTCTCCTTCATTTTAAAAAATTATTTACTTTTATTATTTTTAATTTTGTGTCTGTGTATGGTATGTAATAGGGCATTGGACTCCCTAGAAGAGAGTTCCAGGTGGTTATGAGCCCCCTGCCATGGGTGCTGGGATTAGAACTTGGCAGCAAGAGCAGAAAGTGTTCTTTCTTTCTTTCTTTCTTTCTTTCTTTCTTTCTTTCTTTCTTTCTTTCTTTTTTTCAAGACAGGGTGTCTCTTTGTAGCTTTGGAGCCTATTTGGAACTTGCTCTGTAGACCAGACTGGCCTCAAACTCACAGAGATCCGCCTGCCTCTGCCTTCCGAGTGCTGGGAACGCCCAACCAGAAAGTGTTCTTAATGACTGAGGTTTTGATTTATGACACAGTCTCTCACTGTTCTCTCGTATGTTGGCTGGCCAGCAAGCCCTGGGGATCTACCTTCTTCAGAGCTGGGATTACAAACACACTTCACTAGACCCATCATTTTTACATAGGTTCTGGCAATCTTACTCAAGACCCCATGTGTGCAAGGCAAGCACTTTATAACTGAGCTATCTTCCTAGAACAGTAATTCTCAGCCTGTGAGTTGCAACCCCTTTAGGGGTTACCTATCAGATATCCCACATATCAGATGTTTATATTATGATTCATAACACTAGCAAAATTACAGTTATGAAACAGCAGCAAAATAATATTATTGTTGGGGGTCACCACAAGTGAGAAACTGTATTAATGGGTCACAGCATTAGGAAGGTTGAGGACCACTGCCCTAGAATGAGCATTTTAGAATTATATAGTAGTGCTATTTGAATTAACAATATTTTTGTGCTTAGATTTATATTACTATTCAATCATATGTTCAAACTTTTCTAATTGTCTGCCAAATGGCATTTATTTATTTTATTTTACATATAAGGGTATTTTGCCTGCCCATATGTTGGTATATTGTGAGCATTGCTTGAATAGACCAGAAAAGGGCTTCAGATCTCCTGGAACTAGAATTACACAGGATTGTAAACTGCCATGTGGGTGCTGGGAATCGAACTTGGGTCCTCTGGAAGAGCAGACAGTGCTTTTAACCTCTGAGCCATCTATTCATCTCTTATCTCTTAATTTTTGAGTCAGGGTATAACCCAGGTTCACACATCATGTTGATTGTATTATTCAGTGTTGATCAATCTGGAACACATATTTGACACTTTTGTTTTGGATTTTAGAGTTTCAGGGAGCTGTCATGTGAACTGTGCACATTCTGTGTTGCTTTATCTGCTGCTTTGTCCCACTGAACTTCCCCTTGGCAGACCTAGGTTGGCTCAATTTGGGGAAGTTACTATACCACATACTCAAATAGCTGGTTTAGTCCAGTTTAGGCCAGCAAGGGCCTATTGGCCCCTCAGGCCCTTTGTGCCTGAGCAAATATTCCCCCAAAGTTCTGGTCTTTTCTGGTTGCTTTTTCAGATTGTTTGGTTAGTTCCTCATCTATAAATCAAAAGCCAGGTCTAGAGGCTTGGATAGATTCAGCTTAAACCTTTTGTAATGGTGTTTTGTATAGATTGTGTTTTATATTACCTCACCTATGGGACACTAGAAACTGAAGGTTTGTTGCTTGATTCTAGGGTATGTCTTCTTTTTTTGTCAGTTGTCAGTTGTCAGGAGAAAGAGACTGTCAACTTGGTAATTGAGCATCCACTTAGGAATTTTGCTCAAAGTGTTATTTCCAGTGGTTTATCAGCTGGCGATTTCCTAGCATCCCTTACTGTGTTTAGCATTTACTTTAAAGCAAAAACATTCCTTCCCCTCTTTCCCTTTGGATTTTGAGTTTCCTTATAGGCTCAGGGATGTTGGGTAATTCAGAGCCTTATATGACTATAGCCATTACTCTTTTCTCTGTGCACATTTATCACAGGTCATTGGAAGCGCCGTGGGGCTGGCTTCTGGGGTCCTCTTAGCACACTTCTATTCATCTTGTTTTGTGACTTAAGTCCTTGCCTCAGCTCATACAGTTTCTCAGTCAGCTTTGCTTTTCAATGCCCCCCCCCATGTGCGTGGGCGTGCATCTAGTGGAGGGTTAGAAAGGATTAGGGTACTAGATGTCCTTGCTCCTATTGGACTACAAATGCTTCTTTTTAAGCAGAGTTAGAAACATATATTTTAAAGAATAGTGAGCTCATATTGACTTTTCTAATTAAGACACGACATGCAGCATTTTCTTTATTTCTTTTGCCATGTTTTGTCTTACACTAAACATCTTCTCTTGTAATAACTTTGATGTTTTCTGATTGGCTTTACCTAAAATATCACATAAAATAGTTTCAAAGCTACAAACACAATATGCCCACTAGCAATAAACTCACATGCTATATTTACTGGTTATTTGAAACATCTATTTTCTCTAGGTGGAGTTTTATCATCTTGAAATACAATTTGGACCACTTGTTCACACTTTTATTATTTTTGAGGCTAAATTGGAGTTTATTAAGAAATAGTTTTATTATAGATTTAAGTGTGGGGAGAGAGAGAGAGAGAGAGAGAGAGAGAGAGAGAGAGAGAGAGAGAGAGAGAAAGAGGAGAGAGAGAGAGGAGCATTCCATACCTGACTGTAGGGGTGGATTTCTTAAGAGAATGTATTTGTTTTAGGGAATGCTATTTCTCCTTTTTGTTTAGTTTTATATGTAAATTATCTACATATTTTAAACGTAAAAGTGGTATAAGAAAAATATATAAGAATAAATATGGGGAAATATGAATCTAACTCCTTTCTTCCAACTTTCCCTTGTTTTTTGTTTAGCTTCTTTTTGGAAGAGTAAGAGCCGTATTTATGGATTATAACATATTGGTGCCACTGGCAGTCTGGGTGCTCAGTTAACCTGAAAGACAACACCGCTGATCTAAGATGGCTTCACAGAAGCTGACATGGACAGGGAATGGGCTGCTTAGGTCAACCAACAGGGCTCAGTGATGACAGCCCCAAGGCTATCTGTCGTCTTTAGACGGTGGCTGTTCTCAGGGTAATGGTTAAACTCTACTAAGGGAGACTGTCTTAGCATGGAGTATCTGTTGAGTGAATTAAAGAATAAAAGGGCACACATAGTGTGATTTTTATGTCAAAAAGTGTTCAATCCTATTTGATGATCTTGAAGCCAGTGAGGCTGAGGGCTCCCAAAAAGATGAACCCAGGACAGAATTCGTGTGCAAGTGATATCAGGGGGACAGGAGAACAGGGCCCATTAATGGCATGATTTTGCCCAAAGTCCCACAGAGAGAGGCTTCATAGACCATATGTGTGTCGTGAGGAGGGGGCTGATGGTTGCTGTTACCTTGTGACAGGAGCTGTCACCAACTCCTGCCATATCAATTTATGCCCTCTATACATCAGGAGTTGGTCAAGCTTTCTCCGGGGAAGGATCTGTCCAAGCAAGTATCAGGTATTTCCTGCACAAGTTATTGCTGTGGCTTAAGACAGAGTTAATTTAAAATAAACCTTTTATTAAAGTGGCTGTACACATTGCATTTGGTCAACTACAGATGAAAGACCCCTGTTTAATGAAATTTCCTGAGGTGTGTTTAAGCCACGTTGCCATTAGTCACGTATTATAGAAGATGTCTTCATTGCATGAAATGCCCAGTACTTCTTTCTAATTCTTGCTTTATTTTTATGGCCACAAATCTGAATTTATCTGGTTAAAGTCAGGCTGCTTATAATGGGCTCTCTCTAAGAAGAATTCTTTTCCAGGTAGAAGAGGAGGGATTTAGGTCAACCTGATAGATTTGAGAAACCAGTTCAGAGGTTCCTGCCTACCTGTCTTGGGATCACAGTCCATGTCTCTGTGGACAGAGGAAGCTGTGTTCACTCACTCCTTGAGCTCCTCTATATTGCCCTGCAAACAGCCTTTGCATTTTGCTTCAATAAGCTATCTTAGCCATGTCAGCTTCCCTGGGTCCCTAGTATGATCTTGGCAGTATCCCTGGGTCCCCAGCATGAATTTTGCACATCCATCTTTAATTTGCATGAATCAAATGGTTTACATAGATTTTCTTTCTCTCTCTCTCTGCTCCCATTGCTTCCAAGCACAAACAGCTGCAAAACTTGGGTGAATTTAGCTGCTAAGTCTCCAAGTCAAAACCTTTCCATTTCAAGTGCAAATTCTGTCTTCTGTTCCCTGGGAGGCCTTGGTCACCACCCTTACAGACCAGATGTGTGATGTGTTGAAGCAGGTTCCTCTACAAGCAAATGGTTTGGTTTACTTCCCCCAGTGAGCCCTTGTCTTTGAAAGCGTCCTCTTGAGAAGACATTTATTTAATTCCAAATAACTTTGAAACAAAGAGGGGGAGGACTAGGGGAAGGCTCCCAGCCTCCCAGCAGGAAGCTGGTGGGCTGACACCCATTTGTAGTAGTAGCTGCTGTGTGTGTGTGTATGTGTGTGTGTGTGTGTGTGTGTGTGTGTGGTTGCAGCTACTCACTCAGCACATATATATTAATGGCATTCAGCTTATTGTTGGGTGGGCAAGTATAGAAGGGGTTTCTGTGACTCAGGTAGTGGGCCTGGTGGAGAAGAGGAACTTAAAGTTTGGTTAATCAGAGGTTTTTACTGTTATGGCTCAGCAAGCACAGAAAACCAGTTCGGCTAGTGCTGTATGTAGAGACTGTAACTTTGGAGGGTCTTTATTTGACCTTGACATAGGTGGACAAGGGAAATCATTGAAAGCATGTTCAGCCTTTAGGTCTAGTGACATGATGTCGTCTGCAAAGCTCATGCTTGGAAACAATGGAACTGCAGAAAGAAAAGTAACTCCGAGGAGTGATTGGAAGAACTTCTTAAAAGGAAGGGACCCCTTCCTCCAAGGCTCAGGCATCATCTAAGAAGAGGGGCAGAAAAATCATAAAACTTAGAGGTCAGGAAGACTCGGGTCAAACATTGTCTTTTGGATGCAGCAGGACTGCAGCATTCCATGAACTCAGCAGTTTGTGGTTGCCTCTTGGAACCCCAGAGGCTCACAAAGCCCCGCCCCCGGCTGTAGCTGTTGATAACGCTGGAGGAAGGAGTCAGGTCTTTTTTTCTTTCTTTCTTTCTTTCTTTCTTTCTTTCTTTCTTTCTTTCTTTCTTTCTTTCTTTCTTTCTTTCTTTTTTCCTGGGATGTGGCCCAGGGGGTCTCCCCATGTTTCAGGAGATGGCCCCATAACCCATAGACATAGTGATAGCATGAAGTGAATTCAGTGGGTTTAAGTGGAGGTGGAGGGGTCGGGAGTGGTTAGATGAAATTGGGAAAGAATAGTTGTGGGAGGATATTGGGAAGAAGTTGGGGTGTAGAATGGAAGATGGGGGCGGACTTGAGAATTTACATTAAGAAAAAACAATTAAAAATAAGGGCTGGGCAGATGGGAGGTAGGGGGAAGTGGGGGTGAGTGGGAGGAGAGGAGGGAGGGGGAACTGAGATTGGAGTGTAAAACATAAATTAATAATAAAAAAAAGCAAAAAAAAAAAAATCTAGTAGAGGAAGAGACCCAGCCTCAGAGAAGATCTGGAGAAGGATTGGGAGAGACCCCAGTGCCTGGCAGACTTGCGTTTTATGACACTGATTGCTTCTATAAAAGTTTAGTTTGATTATTCACTCCAGCCTAAGAAACAAAGATTAGAGAAACCAAACCCAAAATAACAAGAATAACAATAATAAACTTTATTTGAAAACCAAAAAAATGGGGGGGGGGCACTGGCAGGATGGTTCAATGATTAAGAACACTGTCTATTCTTCCAGGGGACCTATGTTTTGTTCTCACCACCCATGTGGTGGCTCACAACTCTCTGTAACTCCAGTTTCAAGGAATCTGGCACCCTCTTCTAGCCTCTGTGAGCACTGCATACATGTGGTGCATAGACAAACATGAAGACAAACACTCATACACATAAAACAAAAGTAATTAAATCTCTAAAAAAGTAAGAACAACAAAAATCAAAACAGTTCTGAAAAACATTGCAAAAAAACCCACCACATATTGTTTTGAGTAGGCTCATAGTTTTCTGTTGAGCCACGAGGGTGATTCTAACTTTCTGTTTTTTATTTGCCGACAGCAAGCTCTTTTTAGAACACAAAGGAGTATGTGTGAGTCTGTGGGTTGTTACATTTCATTAGTTACCCTTGTTCTTCAGGCACAGAGCTCAGGTAAAAATCCATTGTGAAGTTGTAATAGTAGAAGACTTAAGTCTTTACATAATCACACTATTTGATGTGATTCATCAACCAATTGTCCAAACACATATTAAGTTTATTCCTTCTTTTAAAAAACATATTAAGTTTATTTATTTTTATTTTGTGTGTATGAGTGTTTTGCCTACATGTATGCATGTGCATTGTACACATGCCTGGTGCCCATAGAGGTCCCAAAAGGGAACTGGATCCCTTGGATCTGGAGTTTATGATAGGTCTGAGCTGCTGTGTGTGTGCTGGGACTCAAACCCACGTCCTCTGGAAGAGTAGTATATGCTCTTTACCTCTGAGCCATCTCTCCAGTCCCCTACATTTGACACATTAATAATAAATTTAACATTTAACACCGTATGTTGAAGACAATGGAATAAATATTAAAAAAGTTATCTCAAATACATTTATCTAAATAGGTATAAGAGAAATTTAGGTTTCCTGTGTGAGTTGATGCATGGCATGAACGCATCTGGAGGGAAGTGGGAGCTGTGGACCCAGGAATTCCGAAAGTGACAGTTCCTGGAAAACAGCAAAAACTGAGAGAAAGGCCTGATGGTTTGAAAACTGGAAAATGACGGTCCCTGGCTCAGCTCAGGAAGCAGCAGATGTCTGGGTTCAAGGGCACTTGAGAGACTGTGGGGTGAAGGCCACCCTGACTGGTTGAGGAAGTTGGAGTTGGAGCCTGGGATCCAGAGAACCAGGGAAGCAGGAGAGACCTTCGGGGCTGGAGGCTGGGGGAGGGGCTCGGGTTTGGCTTCTGCTGTCTGTCACCCCTCCCCCACCTCTGGAGCCTTTGTGACCTAAGAGACCAGAGTTCTGTGATGCAGGCCTGGGTGCCACTGCCAAGTTTCAAGGAGAGCGCAGGGCCCAGTTATCACCAGGTTGATCCGCTGTCACAGTTACCTGGCAGTTCGGAGGTCCCTGCTGTGCCGAGATTAAGTCCAGCAGGACAGTGTCTGAGGACCTCCATGGAGGATTTCACAGGGATGTGACCCTCTGAGGTTCGAGCACATGCTGTCAGGTACGTGGGGAGGAACACGGGCACAAAAACACTGGCCCTGGAGTCAGGGAATTGGCCATGAATCAGGCCCTAGCCTCCTTTCCCAGCTGGCCTCTATCTCCTTGGACTCCAGGCTGATGACACTGCCAAGTTCCTGGAGGACTTCCTCAGAAGGGCCCAGCAAAGAAAGATGTTAAGGACAATGCCCGGTGCCACACTGCCGAGTCCTTCCTCTGCCCCCTCATCCTTCTGGAGAGAGTATTCACTGTGATAGCCACGGGCCCTCAGAGGCTCATCTAAGCTGCACTAGATGGCTGTTTGCCCTCTCAGCTCCGCGTCTTCTGGGCAGAGCACGACCATGACTGTCTTAGGGACCTGGAAAGGCAGCTGGTTGTCAAGTTGAAGCCCAACAATATCCAGGAATGAATCATGAAAAGAGATTGGGGGTGGAGCCTCAGGAGACCCTGTTATGGTAGTGTGACAATTCTGGAAGTCAAAACAGTCTTCAGTGGCTAGAGAGACCGTTGAGACAGTTCTGGTGGAGCACAGGTGCCCAGCATGGGAGGTGATGCCAGAAAACCAAATCATTGATGTCACTCAGATGTTCTCCTGGAATCTGAGGCTGGGGTCTTCACTGTACTGAATCCAGGTATGAAAGCTTAGGTGGTCAGTGAGGCTGACCTCATGGTGGAGGTCTAGTCTGAGAAGCCGCCTCCAGAACATGCTGCTTGCATCCTTCCAGACAGAGACATACTGCCATCTTCCCAAGATAGCTGGGACTTGAACTGATGTCTGCCTTCATGCTAGGCAAGCACTCTCCAACTGGGTTATAACCCCAGCTCTCATTTTCTTTAATATACAATTCTTCAGGCCATAGCTTTCTTAAGTCATCTGTGGACGTTTTAGTTTTTTCAAAGAATTTGTCCCTGTAACTCCATGTTATAAATGGATGCGTATGGAGCTATTCACATCCCCGTATTCTCCTACTTTATTTTTAGTTACTATGGGATCAGTGGTGGTGGTCCATCTCATTCTGATTTCACTTACGTATCCTTCCTCTTTTGGGCAGTCTAGCTAGAACCTGGCCAGTTTGATTTGAGCCCAGAACCAGTTTTGATTTCAATGATTTCTCTCTGTGGCATTTCTGCTTTATGTTGCATTGATTTCTTTTCCAATAGTGCTTTTTTTTCCTACTCAGTTGGAGTTTAATTACTTCCTTTCCCAATTTCTTCAGGTAAAATCTGTAATAATTTGTTAAGACCTCTGTGCCTTGGTTACAAGCAAATCCCTACCCAGTGTCACCTTCTGCTGGACCCTGCACATTTTAATAAGTAGCATTTTCATTTTATTAATTTAAATTATTTTCTAATGTCACTTTTAATTTTTTCTTTGGCCTATAGTGCTGGGAATTGAACATAGGACCCCAGGAGGCAGCCAGTTCTTTTAACCATTCAGACACCTCTCTAGCCCCCTAACAATTTTATTTTTATAGTTATAGCTTATTGTCCTTTCAGCTAAAGGTTTTGCTATTTTTATTGTAGTGATTGTTTTAGGATTTATAATACATGGCTTTAGTTTTTCACATTTCACCTTCATATAATATCTAATTTTAGATAAAAGAACGTCACAAAAATATACTTCAAACTCTGACTTGTCCTTTATCCATATATTGCTTATATTTTACTTTTGTGCACTTTATAAACTCTACATTTTTTCTCATGCAGCTGGTTACCTTTCAAGGACACTTAATTAATAATGAATAATTCTTTAGATTTACCCAATAGTTGTTACTTACGCTGCTTCTAGTTTTGTTTTATGTGCATCAATTTCTCATGTTATTTGATTTCTTTTTAGTTAAGGTGACTTCTTTGATGCCTTGTATCATAGGTCTGCTATAGTTCTTGCAGCTTTGGGTCTTCTGAAAATGGATTTTTTTTTCAGATTTTTAAAATTTGAATTAGAAGCAAGATTGTTTTACATGACACTCCCAGTTCCCTTCTCCCTCTCGTCCTCCCCTACCACCCCCTCCCCAACTAAAACCCTGTCTATCACATATCCTTTCTGCTCCCCCTGGATGGTGAGGCCTTCCATAGGGTGTCATCAGAGTCTATCATATCCTTTGGGATAGGGCCTAGGCCCACCCCCATGTGTCTTGCTTCAGGGAGTGTTCCTCTATGTGGAATGGGCTCCCAAAGTCCACACCTATGCTAGGGATAAGTACTGAACAACTACAGGAGGTCCTGTAGATTTCTGAGGTTTCCTCAATGAAATCCATGTTCCTGGGATCTGGATCAGTCACATGCTGGTATCCCAGCTATCAGTCTGGGGAGCAAGAGTTCCTGGATGTTCAGGTCAGCTGTTTCTGTGTTTCACCAGCCTGTTCTGGACCCCTTTGCTCTTTACTCGTCCTTCTCTGCAACTGGATTCCAGTTCAGTTCAGTGATTAGTTGTGGGTGTGTCTGCTTCTACTTTCACCAGCTGCTGGATGAGGGCTATCGAGTGGCATATAAGTCAGTCATCAATTTCATTATCAGGGGAGGGCATTTAAGGTAGCCTCTCCTCTATTGCTTAGATTGTTAGCTGATGTCATCTTTGTAGATCTCCAGACATTTGAAAATGGATATTTTTAATCAGGAATTTTTATTTTTATAATAACATACATTGCACAGTGACGGGTTTCACAAAGGCATCCCCACACAAGTCTATTGTGTACTTTGACTGTGAGCATCCACCCTCCATTTTTTTCCTGTCTCATGTGCCCGTTATTCTCAGTCATTCCACAGGCTGACTGGCTTCTCAGATCATGCCCTGTACACACGTGATTTTGTATGTCAACATAAAACCTGTCAGATACTTGTCTCTGTGTCAACTTACTTTTCTGAATATGGTGATCTTTATTTGCTTGCATTTTCCTGCAAACCATACAATTCCATTCTTCTTAAGGCTGAATAAAATTCTATTGTGCACACACACTGCAAAGTTTTCTTTATCCATTCATCTGTTGACAGGTACCTTGTTTGAGTCTATAACTCGGCTAATATGACTACTATTGCAATGAAATGGACGTGACTTAGAATCTTTGGGGTATATGCCCTGGAGTATCACAGCTGGGCTGTACGGTAGTTTTCTTTTCAGACTTTTGAGGAGCCGCTATATAGATTTCCACAGTGGCTGTACTAATTTACATTTCTACCAGCAGGATCCTTGCTAGCATTGGTTTGTTTGTTTTCTTAATGATAGCCATTTGACTGGGGTCAGATGGAAGCACAATATAGGTTTTTTTTTTTTTTTTTTTTTGGTTTTTCGAGACAGGGTTTCTCTGTGTAGCTTTGGAGCCTATCCTGGCACTCGCTCTGGAGACCAGGATGGCCTTGAACTCACAGAGATCCACCTGCCTCTGCCTCCCGAGTGCTGGGATTAAAGGCGTGGGCCACCAACGCCCAGCTTGGAAGCACAATATAGTTTTAACAGTATTGAACATATTTCACAATTTAAAGTTGTATGTGTGTGTGTGAATGCATGTGTGCATGCTCATGTGTGTTCAAGCCATGTAACCCTGTAGAGATTAGAGGACAACTTGAGGGAGTCATTTCTTTCCTTTTATTCTGTGGATCCTGGGGATCAAACTCAGGTAGTCAGGCTTGAGACAAGAATTTTTCTTCTTCTGAATTGGTAGGTAAAAGCTTATTGTGGTTGACTTGTACACACTGTGTTTATGCAATACAACATCTTGCAGATGTCCCAGATGGAAATCTTGTGGGGTTGATGGGGGTGGGGCAAGCAGGAGTAATTCTTTGATAGATGAAGAAATTGAGGCACACAAAAGCTAAATGATGTGTCCAAAATATACACTTACTTTAACAACTGAGAATTAATTATTCAGAATCAGATTCCAGTGAACTTTGTACTGCATCATAGCAGTGACAGTGATGGTTTAAGAATATAGCCAGGGCAGGAAAGGTGTCTTAGTGGTTAAGAGCACAGGCTGCTCTTCCTGGTTTGGTTTCAAGTACCTGCATGGAGGCTCACAACCATCTGTAACTCCAGTTTCAGGGGATCTCATGGCCTCTTCTGGCCTCCTCAGGTACCAGGCACACAGTAGTGTAAAGATTCACATGCAGGCAGATACACAAATAGGTAGGAATTTTAAAAAGATTAGTGTTTGCTTCTTTAGTATGTGCAATTTACATGGGGAAAGTTGAGTCACAACTGGGCTAAGCTGATTTCATTCTAGAGAGAAGCATCCATCCACCCACCCACCCACCCATCCATCCATCCATCCATCCATCCATCCATCCATCCATCCATCCATCCATAATACATATAAAACATTATTATGTGAAGTTACTTGAGACACTGACAGTCTAATAGAAGTTGGGGAAAATGTCTGCTTCCAATTTCTCCTCCTAATTCCTGCCTCATTTGTTTCTAGAATTCAAATCTGGATCTCACCTAAGGCCCTTAATAAATAATTTCATGATCTCTCTCTCTCTCTCTCTCTCTCTCTCTCTCTCTCTCTCTATCTATCTATCTATCTATCTATATTCTACTAATTGCTGTGTATGGGTGTTTTCATGCATGTATGCTTGTGCACCATGTGTGTGTCTGATAGTCACAGGCCAGAAGAGGGCATCAGATCTGGGACTGGAGTTACAGATGGTTGTGAGCCATCATGTAGGTGCTGGGAACTGAACTCTGGTCCTGTGCAAGAGCAGCCAGTGCTCTTAATTGCTGAGTCCTCATCTCTGCAGCCTCTTGTGTCTTTTTGTTTGTTTGTGTTTTGAGGCAGGGTTTCTTTGTGTATCCTTGGCTGCCCTGGAACTCACTCCATAGACAAGGCTGGCCTTGAAGTAAAAGAAATCTGCCTGCCTCTGCTTCCCAAGAGCTGGGATTAAAGGCTATGCCTTCACTGTCCCACTCTGTCTCTTGTGTCTTTTTAAGCATAAGGAAATGCTTTTCTCATAGTCTTGAAGAAACACCTGACTTCTTAAAAATTCTTCCCCATCAGTCTACCACAAGATCCAGCAATCCCACTCCTAGGCATATACCCAAAAGAAGCACATTCATACAACAAAGACATCTGTTCAACCATGTTCATAGCAGCACTATTTGTAATAGCTAGAAACTGGAAACAGCCTAGATGCCCCTCAACCAAAGAATGGATAGAGAAAATGTGGTACATTTACACAATGGAGGACTACTCAGCAGAAAAAAAAAAATGGAATCTTGAAATTTGCAGGAAAATGGATGGAACTCAAAGAAACCATTCTGAGCGAGGTAACCCAATCACAAAAAGACAAACATGATATGTACTCACTCATATGTGGATTTTAGACATAGAGTAAGGGATTACCAGCCTACAATCCACACTGCCAGAGAAACTAGTAAACAAGGAGGACCCTAAAATTGACAAACTTTGTCCCCTGGAGAAGGGGAAAGGGTCACCATCCCCTGAGCAAATTGAGAATATGGGAAGATGGGGGAGGAAGCTATGAGAGTGAGAAGGGAAGAAAAGGAAGGATGCAGAGCTCTCACGAGGAAGCAGAAATTTTGAGTCAGGTGTAGATTAGAAGAAAGGACATATGACAGGTAGGATTTTTGTTGGGGGGGTGGTAGAGGAGGAAGGGAGGGAGAAGGGAACTGGGATCATCATGTAATTCAATCTTGTTTGTAATTCAAATATATAAAAAATAAACTAAAAAAAATTCCTCCCCAAGAACTTATAAAACATCACTCAGGACAAAGCAACTTCTGTTCTTTTGAGTGGGGATATAGACAAGAAGGAGGTTCAAGCTCTTTTTAATTGTGTCCATTTTCTGGTCTGTCTTTCTGGCTGCCACATTCACAGTTCCTGTCACTCTGTTGCATCTAACAGAACGTTGGCTTTGAGTCAGGCAGGATGGAGGGGGGCAGGCTGTGAGGTGTGTTACCACAGACTTGGGCATCACCGGGGACATTTTAAGCAAGGGATGTCTTTCATTGGTGTTGAGTGTGTCACACGCATGCATGCTGAGTTTCTAACTTAGCAGCTGGCTCCTCAGGCATGTAAACAGGCATTGTGATGCCTCCATAGGCGTACGGGGTGTCAAGAGCTCTGCCCCTCTCCCATGTATTAGCAGAAATGGCAGATGGTAGCTTTCTCCCCTAATAATCACCAGATGGCATGAAGTTATGCCCTGTGGTGCAGAAAGGAAGAGACTGGATTGAACATGCATTTCTACCCTTAATCTCTTCCTATGTGATTGAAATTTGTCTGCTACTGTTCGTATGCCTGCATTAGAACTTAAAAGTGACCAGAACCTTATGGGGATTATAGAATACTGGTTTTCACTTCATCAAGTTTGGTTTCTTCTGCCAGTCAGTAACTCTCTAGTATGCTTAGCAGGCATACAGATTTCTGTTTGTTTCTGAGCCACGATCTTTGTCTAGCTTTTCTTTTTTCAGGACCAATAAAATATTTGGGGAATTGAAGTTTAATCTTTTGTGTAGCAGAAGTACTGTAAAATTTAAAATAAACTGTATTAGTTCTTTTTCTATTTCTTTGATAAAACACAACGACCAAGTCAACTTCTAGAAGTGTTGATTTGGGCTTATGGTTCTAGAAGGTCAGTGTCCATGATGATGGGGACAGCATGGCAGCAGGTGGTAGGCATGGTAGCTGTGTGTGTGTGTGGTCCCTTAGAGCATCATGTCCATCAGGGAAATGATCTGGGGAGCTACCAATGAAACTCAGATCAGCATGACTTAGTTGGTGCTGGGTCAAACCACTGGAGTCTGATGCCGAGTGTTTTTTTTTTTTTTAACTTATATAAACAGTAAAACTTTGGAAAAAAGTTTCCTCATGACAATTATCATAATAAAGCTTTAGGCATGACTACATCAGAACTCCTTTGCAAAGTATATCCTGTGGGCCCTAACCTTCCTCCCAGAAAGGCCCTTGTGATGGCATAAGGTGTGTGAATAGTGCAGGATACACTCTCTATTTCAAGGTCTTTAATTACCTTTGTAAAGTCCCACTTTTTTTCCTGTAGGACATAAGTTGTATCTGACTCCTTGTCCTCCAGATTCTATATAAACCAATATTTTAATTTTTAGCCAATAGAAGCTGAATTTGTATAGATAAAGATGGAGATAAAGATGGAGCCTTCCAGGTTGTTTACTTACTGTTGACATGACTCACACAAGCAGAGTAACTCATGTAGATAGCAATACATGAGTTAGCTTATAATGAACTGTGATTAAAATCCCCTCTAAAGTTGTGGTTCCTCCTAGTGAGACCCGTGGTCTCAGCCCTACAAGCCCAAGGCCTTGGGATATGTCGGGAGTCTAGGCTGCCACCTTTGCTTTCATCACTGGCTTTGGAAAAATGTGACAGATACTGCTATCTGTTTCTTAAACTCCTGTTCTTACTTTCACCCCTGGGCATGCTGGGTGTTAAAGTTTTGCTTAAATTAGAAATAAGGAAGAAAAGAAACGCAAGATGAGACATATTAGACATATTAACTAGTTTATTATAAGGCCAGCAGAGTAGGGAGACTAAGAGAGAAGAGGAACTGGGTCAATGGCTGACCGCCATGGCCGGTCACCATAGAGAGAGAGAGAGAAAAGAGCAGCAGAAGCAGACAGAGAAGAGGAAAAGAGTAGAGAGAGAGAGAAAAGAGAGTGTGTAAATGGGCAGGGATCTATCTTTTAAAGGGGTCCTCTGCACCTGCTGCAGACTTAGTTTCCATGGAACCCTGGGCTGACCAGGGTACTGCCTGTTCTGCCAGGTAACGGGCAGGCCAGCATAATGCCTGAACCTTTCACTGAGACCTCTCTGGAATCCACTTGGGTCTGTGTTTTGAGATGCCGTTTTCCATCTGTGACGCCCCAGGACTCCATGCTACTTCCCAGTAAGGAGCATTATGAGTGTGGTGATTACTCAAGTCTCTTAGACTCTAGTGAATCAATGACATTTCCTCCTGGGTCTGACAAGCTGTCAGTTAGATCATAGTCTTGAGAAAATTTCAGTTTAGAATTGAGCAGAAAAGTAAATTATTTTTTATGTATATGTGTGTATGTCTGTGTACACACACACACACACACACACACACACACACACACACACACATCCCATATATGCCAGAAGGGTATTGGATCCATTGGAACTGGAGTTATAGACAGCGGAACCTCCATGTGGGTTCTAGAAACAGACCCAGGTCTCTTAACCACCAAGTGCTCTTAACCACTGAGCCATCTCTCCAGCTCTGAGAGGAAACTTTTTTACCTCATCATTGTTGAATTTACCAGAGAGATAGCTGGACCCGGGAATGAAAGCAGGCTGCTTAGCAGTGCTGGACTGCATGCTGACACCCTTTTGACTAGAGGTTGTCCTTCTCTTGTAGGACAGGGTATTTCCTCAGGATGGGTGGTGATAGGAACCTCAGGCACTCTAGTTTCTGAGAGCTTTTCATTTTAGTTGTGTATTTGTATTTGTGTATAATGAATTGCTTCTTTGGGGATGAAGAAAAACCACACTTCATCTAACAGGGAAGCAGCTGCTCAAAATTTTCAGCCTAGATCTGATGTAATTTGGTTAATAGTCACTGAGGGGACCCAACAGTGAGAGGTTAGGTTTTGAAGGCCTGTTTTGGTATTCAGAAACACCTGATTATTTCCTGTTTCTGAGGGACAGGTCTGTGGGGAATGCAGGAACATAGTGCAGGGAAGGGTGGCCTCAGGCCTCATGTTAATGGGTGAAAGTGAATAGTCACTGTAACCTCATTCATTTCTTTGTCCATTCAATGTATTTGCTGAGGATTTTCTGCATCCACATTCTCTACTGAGTCCCTAGTAAGGGTGTAAATTGATCACATCTTTGTTGCAAAGGGCTTCTAGTCTAGGATGGAAGGCATACATGTAAATATCACGTACAGCAAAGTGTCCCAGATGGTGCTTTAACAGCACACTCAAGACTAGGTAACCTATAAAGCACAAAATTGATTTTCTCTCAATTTAGGGATCTGGGAAGTCCAAGACCAAGGTGCTAGCTTTAGTTGGGGTTCTTCTGGAGCCTCAGATGGCAGTCGGCTGTAGGGACAGGGCATCTGAAAGCCACATGAAGCCTTGTAACGATAACTTTCCGCCAGCTGCCTGAGTTCCACCACCATGTTAGGGCCCCCAAATAACACACAGAGTCTTATATTAGTTACAGTGCTGCTGGCCATTGACTAGGATTTCTTATTTGCTAGCTCTATCTTAAGTATCAACCATAACCATTAACCTATATATTTTATAAAGACTTATTTTATCGAGGACGCCAGCGGCATGCATCCTCTCTTCCCGGGATCACATGTCAACTCTCCTCTTTACTACATTTCCCAGAATCCTCCTTGACTCCTAGCCCAATCTATCTTGCTTCCCTATTGGCCAACAGTGCTTTATTTCAAACATATACACAGAAGGACTTCCCCCATCAAAGCCTCTTTTGTAAGCACATTGATCTCACTCTGGAGGGAGGCACCTCATGATCACCTTCTGAGATTATCACTCTGGTAACAAAATTTCAGAGCAAACACATTTAGGCTTTGGAACATCCTACTGAAGCAGCTGACTTGCACACAGTGAAGGCAAAATAGGGGATAGAGTGAGGATTTATCAGAACCTAGAAGAGTAGGACTTGAGATAGCATTTCATACTGTAGTCCAGGCTAGTCCCCAGCTCACTATATAGCCCAGACTGGCCCCACACTATTGGCAATCCTGCCTTAGTCTCTCAATGGTGGAATTGCTGGTGGTGTGAACCACCATGCCTGCCTACTGGAAGTTCTTATCAGAGGAGACATGGGTGGAAGACATCCTGAAAGAGGTCTGGCACTATCTGTACATTGGCTTAGTAACTCAGTAATATTTTTCATAAGATAGGCTCTACTGAGTGTCACCATAAGGACTTCTTTATTTTCAAGACTGGAGGACCCAATAAAAAAGAGTAATTATGAGGGCCAGGAGGAAGAGGATTTTTCTTTCCTGGAGAATAAAGAAATAAAGAAGTAGTGAAACTTCCAGAGAGTCGACTTTAGTATTAAATATGGGCTGAAAGTTTTTCATACTCTGGTTAGATTTATCAAATTTGAAATGGCAAACCCATAAATGCAAATATATGATGTATCTTTTGTGGCCTTTCATGCTGTAGTAAAAATAGAATATATGACTTTTTTTTTTATAACCTAGACTTTATAAACCCACAGGAAAAAGCTTAAATTCTCAAATAGTTCCTATATTTCTTATAAAAGAAAAGACATATTTTCTTTAATAGTTATTTCAGCCAAAGTAGTGCCAGATGATTTAATAATGGAAAACACAATAAGTCAGCAGAAACCCAGACACAGGAATGGGGTGGCAGTTCACAGAGAAAGAAACACAGAAAGGTTATAGGAAGTGAAAAAAATAACATTATTCACAGTTTAGACTTGGAAATTGAAACAAGATTTATAGTATTTAACTTTTAATAATATTGAGTATTAGAATATATAGAAACCTTTAATCTCAAACATTATGAATAACCAAGGAATAGGTGCAGTAATTTTGGAGAGCAATTGGATGCTAGCAAACTGAACATTTACTCCTGTATCTTTGCCTGGTAATCTATACACAAACATTTATCCAAAGACCAGTGTGTGAATTGACATTCAGAGGTGATTCTGTAGCTGTGTAGTTTTTTTTTCTTATAGTGTCTTTTAAAAATTTAAATTATTTTTGAGAATTTCATGCATGAGTACTGTATTTCTATCATTTACTTCATTCCCTCTTCTTTCTCCATCTCCTCATGTTCCCCACCTCCCCACTCAAATTCATAACCTCTTCTGCAATGAACTCATCTCTGGAGGAGACTGACTCTCCCCTTTCTGCAGTTGTTAATTGCCTGTCGATCTTCATCTAGGGATGGGACCTTGTGAGATTTCCCCTGTCCATGATGGCATGTCCATGGTGTTGTTATGGTGCAGGTCTTATTTAGGCAGTGATAGTGTTGAGATTTTTATGGGTGCAGCTCCCCTTTTTTATACAGAAGAGACTATCTAAACAGGTGTCTTGGATCTCCGGCACTTATATTTTTTCTATTCTGTTTTCTTTGACGAGGGGTGAGAGCATAGTTCTGTTTCTAATACAAGGACAAAATTAATCAATTAGGGATCAATTCAGTAGGTTGGAGTTGATCCCCGTTTGAATCCTGGGGTTAGTTTAAATCATTATTTTACATAATGCTGTATTGCTGTTAAAGAGAAAGAGGTTCAATTGTGCTGACCCACTGGGCTCTCAGCTGCTGGAACCAAGGTGCAGAGCAGTGCATGAGATGCTTGTAGATACAGAATGTTTGAGCACACATGAGAATCTGCTAACACCATTTCCAAGGAAGTGAATCAGGGAGGCTTAGAGAAAGAAAAAGAATTAGTTTTTATCCTATACATCGGACCGTTAAAATTTCCAATTAAAAACTAGACAGCAGATGGAAGAACCCAGTGGCCTGTAATCTCTGTGCGATGCTCTGCAGAACAGTCACAAAATAGCTGAAAAACCTCGACTTAGCTCTAGCTGCACCAATATGCCTAATTGTTTTCTGGTCCCCTAGTGGACCACGGAGCATCTACTCTAGTGTCTGCTATGTGCTAGCTGCTCCCCAGATGGAAGTCGTTTTTGACTGATGAGAAAGAGAAGCTAGAATGGGAAAGAAGGGCTGTGGTTGGTTTTCTTTTTTAATTAAAAAAATGTTAGAGACAACAAAAGGTGACCTACTTATTGAGCTAACCATGAGGACACAATGAAGCAAGTATAAGCTTAGGGATATTCTAAAACCAACCAGCTTGGCCTCTTAAAAAGTATGTGTCATGAAAACAATGACACAAAAGAGGAAGGTTAGAACAACAGGTGGTGGGTGACACTATTGTAAAAAATGGTGTTCATGACCTCGTTGGGATGACTGGGTAAGTAAGTATGTATGGATCGTGCATGAGATGACCATGTTGTGCTTAGGTAGCATTTCTGGGGCAGGATGGCTGTAATATAGTTATAAAGAATGCATTACTTACAGGAGATAGATGTTGAATTATTTATGGGTTAAAAAAAGAGGTTTTCAGCTGACTCTCAAGTGGATCAGCAAAAATGTATATTCATGCATACCCACATAGATATCAAGGGAGGGGAAGGTGGAGGTGAAATATTAAGAGCAGTGAGTCCGAATTTAGAAAGTGTAGGTGGTTATTATGTTTCTGTTTTTGTTTTGTTGTTGATATGAAAAATATCAAAATAAAATGCCAGGGAAAATGAGAAGCAACCGGAGGAGTGTAAGTGTGGGTGACTTAAATGACATAGGAGTTGAACCCAGTTTTTATCTCTTCCCTAATTCTGAATTGCATGGGGAAGCCTATGGGAGGCTGAGTGTGTCTGGATCTTAGTCTTTGAAAAGTGTCATTCTGGGCCTCAGAATGCAGGGAGGCCCTGGATTCCATTCCCAGTACCAGGGAAAGAGCTGCCCAGTTCCTGTGGGGAGCCAGTAGTGGATGTAGCAGGCCTAATTAGGAGGCGCTGAGACCAGGGAAGAGATCAAAGTGGCTTAGACCAGGGAAGAGGGAGAGGAGGTGGTGAGAAGCCCCCCGATTCTGGAGATGTCCGGAAGACACATCCCATAGAGTATTTTGACAGGCAGGATGTGGGACTTAGAAGATACCAGTTAAGTATGTCTCCAGTGATTTTAGTTTGAGCAAACAGGACAAAAATACCTTTAACTGAGGGCCTGGAGAGATGGTGCAGCAATTAAGAACACCGGCTGCTCTTACTGAGGATCCGAATTCTGTTCCCAACACCCATATGGTGGCTCATGGCTGCCTGTAACTTCAAATTCAGGAGACCTGATGTTCTTTCCTGGCACCTGTGCATGCCAAAACACACGTATGCAAGTTAAAAAATCCTTAACTGAATTTTGGGAGGCCCCAGGAAACAGAGGTTTTAGAGGATGAGTGAAGTTAAGGCATTGCTTTTGGATATTTGAACATTAAAACACCTGAGCAAGAGATCTGAGGTTCTGTGTTAGTCTAGAATCCATCAGCATGGAGGCATTGGCTATCAAGATGGCATAGAGGTTGGAGACGTGGCTCTAGGTGGGGAAAGGAGCTCTAGGGGACTTGAACATTGAGATGAAAGAGACAGGAGGATCACCTGAAGAAGAAGGTGGAGTAAACAGAAAGCTGCAGAATCTTCTGGAAGCCAGGGGAGAAAGCATTCAAAGAGGAGGAATTGTTCAGCCACCAAATACTGCTGTTGGGTCAGTTAACTCAAGTACTAAGGATTGACAATTGGGCATACTGACGCCTTCGTCTTGATGACAAAGACCGTCTTCCTCCATTTGAAGCAAGAAAATGAGTATGCAACAAGAAAGTCAGGAAAGATGCCTAGCAGGAGGATGCTGTGGTGCATCCTGCTAGTAGCAGCTGCCCTGAAGTCTTAGATGAGAGGACCGCTTGAGTCCAGGAGTTTGAGATCAGCCTGGGCAACAGAGAAAAAAAAAATAAACAAACAACAGACAGACATTATGTTATAAGAGAGAGAGAAAAAAGGAAGCCCAGTTAAAAAAAAAAGACTACATTTTAGAACACCGAAGAACTACTAAATAACTCATTGGTTTAAACAGTAAATCATGATTTGGCAAAGAATTCCAAAAGGTTAGTAAAGAAAACAGATTTTTCAAAATGTTTAGCACTGGGACTGGTGAGATGATTCCGTGGGTAAAGGTACTTGCCATCAAGTCTCATGACCTGAGGTCCCTTCTTGGTTCCCACATGGTTGAAAGAAGGTTTGAACTGTCTCCCAGAAGTTGTCCTCTGGCCTCTGCGCATGTATTGTATTACACGCACACTCCCACACATACATATATACCACACATACACACAGACTCCCACAAATAAACAAAAATGCTGAGAAATCAACTCCTGGATTTAGCGCCTTGAAGGGCACCAGTGACCTTGCCATGAACAAACAATATTGGAAGATTTTTGCTGAAGATAACAGAATATGTTAGTGCAGCCAAAGCAAACTGAAGATGATTTTCTCAACACAAGAAGAAATCTAGGGTGCTTGTTAGTGGAGTTGGTGCATGTTAGTGGAGTTGGTGCAATCCAGAGTTGAAATTCTTTTTTTTTTCTCCTTCATGGTTTCAAAAATAGATGTTTGTGCCTCACACTAATATTCAGGGAAGGAAACGAGAGGAAAAATGCCACCAGGGGAATCAAAGACATCCCCTAGGAAAAACGGAATGGAATTTCTTTAAAAAATGTAAATAGTCCTGACAGAAGACCCATTTGTATATATTATACACCCATAGGAAAACGTTACTTGGCTATAAAAATGATGCCATTTGCAGCAATATGGATGCAAAAGAAAGACATTATTTTAAGCAGCAGTCGACCCTGCCTGTCCCCACTTGCATGTGGAAGATGAAGGCTGATCTTCAGGAGAACCAGAGGTTACAAAGCATGTGGTGGAATCAAAGGGGTGGTGGCTAATGATGCAGGGGTGCAGCTGGAGGGGAAGATAACTTGCAATGTTCTGCAGCACAGTAGGATAAATATAGATGAAAGCAGATATTTCAAAATAGCTAGTAGAGAAGATTGTAAATGGTCCCACACACAGCAATGATAAATGCCTGAAGTCATGGACCTGACACTCATGCTGAGATCTTAGGCACTGTGGATGTGTGTTGAAATAGCACGTTGTACAGATGGACACATACTATTACTTATCTGTTGAAAATAAAAATGGGTTTTAAAAAAGTTGCCCAGAAACTTATCCTTCCCTTCCTCACCTCTTTAGTAGTCTGTTAGAACTTTTTGGTCAGAACTTTGACACATGACCCTCAGGAGCTTCAAGAGAGGTCAAAAACAGGATCAAGCTAGCCCAAATCCTGGTATAAAGGAGTGGATGGATGATCTCCAGGCCTTATCCCTTGCAGCAGTTGACAGCTGTGGAGTGGGGTGGAGGGGAGAACCATTTTGACCAACAGTGTGGCCACTGGTAGGTTTCCCATGCTCCAGTGAATGGCATGAGCATATGCAAAACACTGACTTTAGTTGGTTACTGGAAAAACACATGAAGCTGAGAGGAGGGTGTGTTGGGGAAGATTTGGGGGAAACTAGAGGAGAGAATTGGGGGTTGTGATCATATTTTGTCATAGGTATTAATGAAAATCTCAAAAATTGAGAGAGAGAAGAAAAGTTGTTTGAAGGTCGAATAGATGGCTTATTGGTTAACTACACTGGGTGCTCTTTCAGAGGACCTGGGTTTGATTCCCAGCATCTGCATGGCAGCTCACAACCATCTGCAAATCCAGTTCTAGGGGATCTGATGATGTCTTCTGGACTCTGCAGGCAGTACTTCAGTTAATGCTATCCATATACTCATGGGTATGGGGCTATCCACTGGAGCGTAGGAAACTCACCAATTACTGAATTCTTAGCAAAGACTGGTTCTCCCTCCCCTAAGCAGTTACCAACTCTCTCAGGCAAAACGTCCATATACATGTAAATTTAAAAAAATGGTTGACTTTATATGAGGGTCCTGGAATGCACAAGACACTAAATAAATCCACTGTAGACAGTTTTCCCATTTTGGGAGCTGCTTCCAAATCATCACACAGAGGCTTATATTCATTGTAAATGCTCAGCCAATAGCTCAGACTTATTACTAACTCGCTCTTACATTTTAAGTTAACCAATATTCTGCCATGTGGCAGTACCTTTATTAGCATGGCGTTCATGTCCTGCTCTCTCTGCACCTGGCCATCGACTCCTCACTCTGCCCCTCTTCATTCCAGTAACCTCATTTTGATTGTCCTACCTAAGTTTATCCTGCCTTGCTATAAGTCAATCAGCTTCTTTATTAACCAATGAGAGCAATACACATTCACAGTGTACAGAAGGATTATTCCACAGCAATCCACCACCAGGACACAGTCCAAGACAGACTGTCTTCAAAGTCTGGGCTCTTTCTTGGAACTGGGAAGGTCTAATAGTTCATACATGTGACAATTGGGGCCCAAATTAGGGAGATTATGGTAACACAGGGGCAGTTTTGAGATTACATCAGAGGAAAAGCATAAAGCATTGCTGACCAATTAAGACTGATAAAGTGCCTAGCAGCTGAGTCAAAGGGATAAACTACTTGCAGATCACATCAAAACAAGGAATATTTACCAAGCACTGCTTGCTGGGCCATCCCCACCCCCAGGATAATATATCCCACAGTCATTTGGGGGAATAGCTTCATTAAAAATATTTAAATCTTTATTGTATGTCTCTGTGTAGGTATGTACATATGAGTGCTGGTGCCTGAGATCCCAGAAGAGAGTGTCAAATCCCCTGGATCTATAGTTACAGGTGATTGTGAGTTGCCATGTGGATGCTGGTAACTGAACTTAGGTCCTCTACAAGAGTAGTAAGTGCTCTTAAGGACTAAGCCATCTTTTCAGCACCCTTTTGTAACCGAGCTTTCTTTGAACCACCAGCTCCTGAATAATGACACGGAAACTTTTTGTTAATTATGAAAGCTTGGCCTGCTATTAATTACAAGACATGACAGCTATCATTACTTACAAGACATGACAGTAATTGATAGCCTTGAGCTTCTTAGGCATAACTCAGCTAAATTAATGAACTGTCCTCTTTCAAACCAGTATAATTTTACTCCAATTAGCATACAATTTAGAATAGAATGCAACAACCAGTCATTTAGTTGGCTATTCCTGAAGTATGGAGCTGGCTGAGGTCCTACAAGATGTATGAGATGTTTCAACAATGATGTTCAAGAAAGAAACCTCCTCCTGATGTCTGAGCAAACAGCTGCTGAGAGTCCCCTGGTGTGCCTACCATGCAGGGAAGCCAGAGAAACACCATGTCAGTTCAGAAGGAAGTTAGGAGGGTAGGTGTTAGTGATGGTTAACTCGCTTGTCAACTTGATGCTATCTAGAATCGCCTGGAAGATGGGTCTCTGTACATGCCATGAGGTCTGAGGTAGGAAGACCTTCTTACTGTTGGTGGCACCATCCTGTGGGCTGGAGTCCTAGACTGAGAAAAAAGGAGAAAGCAGGCTGAGCACTGGCATTCATCACTCTCTGCTTCCTGATTATGGATGTAGCATGCATGACCACTGGCTGCAAGCTACTTTGGCCTTGACTTCCCCACTATGGGATGGACTGTATCCTTGAACTGTGAGCTGAACCCCTGCACTCACTTCCCTTGAATTACTTTGGTTAGGGTATTTTATCTCAGCAACAGAGAATGACACTATGACACTTGGTGACTTCTCTGAGTCCTGCACTGCTCTGATTAGAACAATGGACAGATGGTCAAGTGTAGGGGAAGCTGTAGCCAGGCCTACTTAGGGGATGGCTACAGGTGTGTCTGACCATGCCTGCGAGGGCATGGTCAGGGTGAAGTAGAGTGAGAGGTGGTCAGGTGGCTGGGCACTTTCGGTTTCACTTTTGGCTTGCTGTACAGACTGCTGCCCACCAGCTGGCTAGGTCACTCTGTAAGTAAGGCTTTTTCCCTATTAAAATCCCTTGTATTTCTACCTGGCTCCATATTGGTAATTTTCCCACATTAGTCAAGGGAAGGTTCAGATGAGATAATTTTATTAACTGACTGTAGTTTGGGTATCAAGCCCAGGACCCCTGAATGTCACACAAAAGTCTACTACTTTTGAACACCTAAGCCAATGCTGGCACTTGCTTTGAGAAGATGGGTTCCCTGGTGCAATACCCTATCTTCATGTTCTACTGACAATAATTTTGTAATTGTTTCACTGCAGGCTGAGTATTTCATTTGTATATCTTCCAGGTCTCTTCATCCCCATGAGAGTTCTTTAAGGCCAAATTTATCCATTTTGTAGATGAGGAAACTGGGCCTCAGAGAGTAAGGATGTGGGTAATTTCTACAGAGATGTATGGAAGAACCAACACCCAAAGCAACTTAGAAACACCAGCCTGATTCAGGCAAAACAGTTACTTGTAATTTCCATGGCACAGTATTATTTAGTTTATTTGAAGCCATTACTGCAAAATTCTGGGACTGATGTGAAAGCAGATGGCTTTCTACCCCTTGGTCTTGGCTGATGAGGTCCAGGTGCTCTGCACCAGGATTTATGTATTGAAGTCACTTGTATGATTCTTGCTAGAATACTGTGTATTGACAAACCATTGTGGTTGATGAAGTCATGGTGCCTGGAACACAGCTGGCCTTGGCTTGGTGGGTACTTTGTCAGTCTTCTTGGAATTTAAAAGCCCTCTTGAAATGGGACCAATAAGTTCAGCTGGGAGTTTTACTCACTAGATCATCCTTAGACTGCATAGGGACCACAGGAACAGGAAAAGGGACCTTCTGACCCTCAGGGCATAGACAAGCATCCATCTATCCATCCCATCTCATCCATCCATCCATCCATCCATCCATCCATCCATCCATCCATCCATCCATCCCTCCACCCACTATCATCCATCCATCCATCCATGCTTCCATCCATCTATTATCCATCCATCATTCATCTATCATCCATCCATCCATCCATCCCCCATCCTCCATCATCCATCATGTGTCAGGCACTCAGACAAGTAAATCTGGTTGAATGATACTTCTGAAATTAGTCTTGACTTACTTGATTCACTAACTCTCAGTTATAGTACAAGCAACTCTGAGTTTAGAAGACATGACTATGGGATGTGTAATAGCACCTGGAAACACTGAACAAATTTTAACTTTTCTGGTAAGACTTTTAAAAATTAGGTGTATTAGGAAGACACATTAAAAATAATAATATATTGGTGAATCTAAATAGAAATTTAATGAAATATATGATATAATCAACACATTAAAATGAAGATAGAATATATATATATTTGTGCATATATACAACACCAATTTTCACCCTCTCCTTCTAAAGGAATTGGATACATACCATAAAGAGTGAGACCTGGGCAAGGTTGTTTTCTGTAAGCTCTCAGATCCCCTTTCAGGTAATACGACACTCCCATTTTCTATCATCTGAAGTGCCACAGCTCATTTAACCACCAAGTAGGAAAGGCCATTAAGCACCATGGTCACAACTCAGAGTTTTTGGACAACTGAAAAGGTTTCAAAATAGGACAAGAAAACCACAGTGTTGAAATTGATGTATAATTAAAAGTCTGTAAAATGATCACATTTTATCAACTAGTCAACCACAATGTAATTGTAAATGCAACTTTTATGTAGTTCTGTAGGCTTATCTTCCTGAGGGATATGGATACACTTTAGCATATTGTGGCTTAGCCAGGATCATAAATAAAAGTGGGAAGACAGAGCTTGCCATGTGTATCCAGTGATATGTCCATGAAAGTCACAGGACTGAAAGTGAAAGTGGAAAGCAAGCTGAGCACCCGCATCTCTCTGCTCCCTGACTGTGGATGTTGTCTCAGGGTCCTGCTTCTGTGCCTTCCCTGCTATGATGAGCTCTGTCCTCAAACTGTGATCCAAAATAGACCACCCTTCACGTTGTTGTTCCATCCATGCCTATCCCAGACTTTTTGTTGCAGGATGGGAACCTTGTAAAAAACAACAATGCACCTGGTGCAAAGATGGAATCTGTGCCCAGGATTCTCCCTAACCATCACTTGGCTATTAGACTCAGCTTCTTTATTATGTCATAAGTAATCTGAACATTTTAAATAATTGGGTAGTGAAGGATCAGTGATATTTTTGTCAAAGAACCAAAAGCTGTCGATAGGGACTGGGGTTTTTAGCTAAAGTAGTAAGAGTGCTTGTTTGACATGCTCAAAAGCCTGGGTTTAACCCCAGCTAAGTAAAGCTTAGTTTGGTTAAATTCTTTTGTGAATGCTGAAGGAACAACTCTCTCCCCTATCTTTCCCCTGCCTCTCCCTCACACACATGCACAAATCTTTTGTAACATGCATGCAAACTAACTGGTGTGTAAGGAGATAAGTAATGAAGCATGGGTCTTCAGAGTTCTGTGTGCTCTTTAGGGTTGCATGTGACTTTGAGGACCAAGTTACATGGATTTTTAAATATTCCCTGCTGCATAGAAAGGCTTTGCTACATCCAAATCTTGTAATTGGATTTCACCAGTTTCTAAAATATTGATGAATGTATTAAAAAATCATTTGTCGCTATAAATGACTTGGTAATGCCTGGCGGGGAGGCATCGTGAAGAGTGGGTTCATGGTCCTATGTCTGACTAGATCTGTTGATGCTGGACTGAGGCTGGGCCTGATGCTGAGCCTCAGTTTCATCATCTCTGAGTCATGAAAGATATGGTGGAGATGCTGCACAAGAGGAGATCCAACAGGGCCATTATGTCACCATGTATTCAATATTTGTATGCTTGAGTGTGTGTATCTGCAGTAGAAAAAATATCTTTGCTACAGACAAAGGCTTATGATTGTGTATATACAAAACTCAAGACCCAACTATTCCAGGTCCCAACAATGGGAGCTTGAAACAATATATTGAGCCAAGTAGCTAGTTATCAAGTTTCTAAAGGAAGAGGAATGACATTGAGCAGAAAGCTTTGGAAATAGCCAGGTCTGTTTGGAGTCTAGGTTCTGCCACTTATGTGGGAAAATTGTTAATTGTTTTTGAAACTGGTTCTCGTGTGTCCAAGGTTGGCATGCTAAACAGTAGCAGTAACTCAGAACCCATGATTTTCATGTTTCTACATCCAAAGTGCTGTGCTTATTGGCATGTGCCTCCATGGTTTATCAGGGGATGAGGACTGAACATAGGAGTTTATGCATGCCAGGCAAGCACTGCCAACTGAGATACATCCCCAGTTCAAGTTAATATTTTTGAATCTGACTCATCTGTTAATGGGGTTTCCATAGCCTCTGCCTCTGTTGGTTTTTGAAGAGATTAGGTGTGATACTTATACTCTCATTTCCACTTGGTTTTATATATTTGACTAATTGATTTGTATTGCTAAGTTTGGGCCAGGAAGGGAAGATGATGGTGCACAGGTGGGGAGGGAAGAGCTAGAGAGAGGGACTTCTCGTGGCAGGGGAATTCAAGTTTTTCATCTGACAGATGAGGAACAAATGTCCCCACATAGGCTTTGACACTCAGGGCCACACAGACAGAGTTACAATAATGTAGCAGAAAAGAAAAGCTCATTGGCTACAGTGCTTCCTAAGCATGTAAGGTCTTGGACCTTCGGTTCAATTCCCAGCACTGTCAAAATAAAACAAAGCACGGTGGAATGTTGTATGGCATAGTGATATGTCTAACTACATCACGATGTCTTTAAGAAGCTTATCCACACAGTGAGATTGTACGTCTGACTGAAGTGCATATAAACTATGGATCTGGACCATACAGTACTCGGCACTGCATGGATGGGGCTTGGCATATGCTAATAATCCCGTCACTCAGGAAGTGGAGTCAGGAGGAACAGAATTCAAAGTCATCCTTGACTACTACCTAGTTTGAGAATTGTTTATTTTTATTAGTTCTTTGAGAACCTTGTACAATGTGTTTTGATCATATTCACTCTCCTTCCCCAACTCTTTCTAGATCCATCCTGATTCCCTACCCACACAACTTTGTGTCCTTAAAAACAAACAAACCCAACACCTTAACAAGCCCAATTTGTACTGCCTATATACTCTTGGATATATGTATGGCCTTGCACTGGAGTGTGGTCAGCCTGCCAGTAGCTATACTCTTAAACTGACTGTCCCTTTCCCAGTAGAGATCAGTTGCCAATAGTCCCCCAGCCAGGAGTGGGACTTTGTGGTCCCCTCACCCCCATGCTGGGATTTTGCAAAATCTGGTTTGAATTTGCGCAGATCTCATGCAGGCTGCCCAAACTTCTGTGAGTTCATATGTGAAGCTGCCCTGCTACACATTGTTTCCTTGCAGTCATTCATGGTCTCTGGCTCATTTTCTGAACTTTGGGAGGAGGAGGAGGTGTAGCATGGATGTTACATTTAGGGCTGAGTATTCCATAGTCTTTTATTCTTTGAGCCCTGACTGGTTGTGAGTGTCTGTATTAATCTCCTTATACTGCAAATAGAAACCTCTCTGCTAAGGGTTGAGGGATACACTAATCAATTCATATGGCTGGACATAGGATTAAGTGACTCCTAATGATTTATTGCTATACTGCTTAGGAATCTAGCTTGAGTGAAAGCTGCTAAGAAGTTTCTGGAATATATGTAGTTTCTTTAGCAGTGAGATACCTGCTAGGCTATGGTGGTGCATGCCTTTAGTTCCAGCACTGAAGAGGCAGAGGCAGGCAGGAAGCAGAGGCAGGTCTTGAGTTCGAGGCCAGCCTGGTCTACAGAGTGAGTTCCAGGACAGGCTCCAAAGCTACATAGAGAAACCCTGTCTTGAACTCCCCTCCTCAAAAAACAAAAGAAGTGGGATACTTAAGAAGCTCACCCACACCAGGCTTTGGGGCTGCAGCTGTGAGGAAAATACCCTTCCTCTCTCTAGAAGGGCATCAGAATTCCCTGGGGGAAAAGATGTCCATACAAGCAGCTTTCCTCCTAGACAGTCTGCTGTGTAGATCTAGGAAGAGGATGGGATATCTTAACATCATCTTTGTTGTCTCTAATTTCCTTAAAAAAAGCCAATTGAAGTTACATGTAAAAATTATAGTTTAAATAACAACACTTTAAAATGGTTTTTAAGAGAACTGCAGGACCGAATTTGAAGCTCCTGTGCTATGTTTGCCATAGTTTTCCGAATGACAATGAGCTTCCCACAGAAACACTGTGCTGCTAAAAGCAAATCCAAAGACCTACATCGAGAGCTTCAAGAGCTGAGCTTGTACATGTACAACATACAAATGGAGTTCTTAATTGGTCTGAGTAATTAAAAACTCAGAGTCAGAATAGTGGGAAATGCTGAAAGATCAGAGAAAAAGAGTAAGCCACAGCCACACCTTACCTCCTTAGCATCCCAGCAGACAAGAGAGCGAGTTCCTGTTTGTCCCTGCATATATCCTGTTTCTGCCCAGCTATCTCACTTCCTGTCTGTCAGTACAGACCTCCAGACCTCTATGGTTAGCTAGAGGCAAGCTCCATTCTCTGACCTTCTGACAGGCTTTATTACTACAACAACATTGCTGTGTTCATACTGGATCTAAAAGGGCACAAGAAACATGCTCTGTTAACAAGCTCCTCTGGGTTGGTAGCACATACCTATAGTCCCAGCACTTAGAAGGTAGAGGAAGAAAGATCAGGAGTTCAAGGCTAGCTTTGGCTGTGTGGCGGGTTTGAGGCCAGTCTGGGCTATGTGAGACTCTGTCTCAGAAATAGAAATAAAATAAACAGAGCAGAAATCTCCTCTGCTGATACTGATTCCCTGGGGAGCAGACAGTCCTGCCATTGAGACTGAATCTTAGGATTAGTGCCTATTTGTAAAATTATCAATTATTATAGGTTCTTTTTGATATTTGTATTGTTGATGTTGAAGGGTACTCCCCAATTAAGGAAAATCTTGATAAAAATGAACCAAAACCAAGTAATGTGTTCTGATATCTATTTTTTTTTCTTTTTGCTTTTCGAGACAGGGTTTCTCTGTGGCTTTGGAGGCTGTCCTGGAACTAGCTCTTGTAGAACAGGGTGGTCTCAAACTCACAGAGATCCACCTGCCTCTGCCTCCCAAGTGCTGGGGTTAAAGGCGTGTGCCACCAATGCCCGGCTGTGTTCTGATATCTTAAGGGACACTCATGTGGTATATAATTCCCCCTGTGTGTGGCATGCATGAGTGAGTGACTGGCTGCAGAGGTGATGTGCTTCAAGGAAAGAGTACTAAGCCCAGGTCAGGATCCAGGAGCCTGGGGAGCTGGCTCTAACCCTGCTCTGATGATCTCTAAAACCTTTGCAAGTTATTTTCTCTCCCTGGTTTCTGTTCCCTCACCTGCAAATCTTGATCATTCCTATGCTCCAATCCATTTTACAATTCCTTTCACTTAATAGCAAGTGTTGGTAGTTGCAAGTGAAAGCTAAGTTTCCAACTCTTCCTTTTGGACTCAGGCTGTTGAATAATGGGGAGGAAAAGCAGATGGATGGATTGGTCCAGATAGGGGAGGTAGGAAGACTGCTGGCTGTGGGATTCTCAGGGCTCAATATACTCATGGATCCAGTCAGGGTTTAAGAGAGAGCTTTACAATTCATATTTTAAGTGTTCCCCAAGACCATGAAGACTGAGTCCCCAGCCTGGGGTGCTGCTGGGAGGAGGAGGAGGAGAAGGAAGAGGAAGAGGAAGCAAGCCTTGGAAGATGAAAGGAAGTTGGGTTACTGGGGGAGCTAATACCATTTGTGAGGGACGAGGCCTCAGGAATTTGCTACTCGCCAAATACCTAGTTTTTAAATTTTCATCACTTGGGAATGTTAGTTAATATATAGAATTGAGGGGAATCAAATATTTCAATCCTAATAACAGGGACTTCATGTTTCTTGGAGGAAGAGAGAGATGGACTTTTGCATGTGTGGGTAAGTCTGGAGAGGAATATGGAGATGAGGTGGTACTAGCAGATGGTGCTTTTCTCTGAGCACAAAGCAGCTCCCATCTGAGGGCTGATACTTGACTGTGACACTGTTTCTGGACACTGTCCCTTCTGTCACTTCAGGCTCTGCCAGTGCAGAAAGAATGACTTGAGCCTCCCAAGTAACTTGGTTGCCCTACTTTCTGAGATCATTTTTCAACCTAATTTCGCCAATGTTGACTTTCTTTGGGACTTGAATATCCATCTCAAAAACTCGTTTTGGAGAGTGATGGATATTTGGTTCCTTTGCCTAAATAGGAGCTGATTTCTCTTTTTCAGATAGGAAGTTTAGCAAATCACTGCTGTAATATGTATTGATTCCTGCTCTGGCAGCTGGATCAGTGTGAGGGACGATCGTCATTACACCCCGTGCTAGTCCCAGACGTGTTCAGCAAGTCTGAATGTTTGCTTGGAACAACTGTGGAAGAATTTGTCTCACTTTCTGGAAACCATGACAAGCAATCTGATGATGGCTGCTTGTGGCCAAGGCTACCCTTACCTTAATTATTCTTGTTGGGATCTTAGGCACAGTTATTTTAAACTCAATTGTGTATCTTTCCTAATTATGTGTCTATTTGCTAAGACCTTCTTTGTTTTCTGGACTTGAAGAACTAAGGGAGTTCACAACCACAGTTCATCCAGGACACTGGGAAGTTTGTAAAATGGGGGATATTTCATCATAGCAACAATGAATGCTACAGTGTAACAACGTCAGATTATTTGGGAAGACATTGTTTTTATTTTTTTAAATAACACTGTTAATGTGACCCCATTGAACTAACTTTCCACCTGTGGATTTAGGCCATGCTTATTCCATATGAGGTCACTAGCAGAGTTTCCCCTTTCACTCTGATTCCAGTTTCTCTCATTCTCTTTTACTTTCTATCCCCAAAGAAAATACTTGTTTTTTTTTTTTTTTTTGGCAGGGGCTCTGAGGTTATATCAACTTGTTAGCTATAAAAAACCCTCCTGGATTGACTATTGTATTTTAAATGGATTTGTCATCTACCTTGGCAGATCTGAAGCAGCTTTTATGACTTGTCTTAAAATAAAGTCAAACTTAATTCTCCCATCCTATCCCCAGAGACCTGTCCTTCTGAATTATTTATGCTTTGCTAACGATCCCATGACATATTATCCCTAAGCTGTGATAGACAGAGAGAGAATAGATCTGCTTTGAGTGCCAAAGAAACCCCAAGGTGCCACTTGAGATTGGGCCTGTGAATTATGGCCTCTTCTTTGAGTCCATCACTTTATTAATTGCAATCAGGAATAACTGAAGTGTCTATTCTGGTCGTTGAGAAGTTACAGCATATATATCAAATGATCACATCATGTGATATGGGGCTGTGTTCTTATGCTGATAGAAATATTTAGAGTCCTGTTTATAATGTTCAGAGCTGTTTGGTTTTTTGTGTTTTGTTTTGTTTTTTTTGAGTGCCCTTGCTAAGTGTAGAAGAGGACATTGTCATCCTTGTGGGTGAGGTCCATTAAGAGATGCTCAAATTTATGTGTAATGTGAATGCCTCCTTAGGCTTGTTCTTATATGATATATATTTATATCAGACATTGAAGTTTATCATCCATAATTACAATTAAATACAAATATTGTATAATGTATATTATATTTTATTTATGTGTATACACGTTTGTGTGGATGTATGCTGTGGGTGTATGGGTGCCCATAGAGGATAAAAGAGGTGGTCAGATCTGTCGAATTTTCGGTTATAAACTGTGTTTATAACCACCCAATATTGGTGCTGAAAACCAAATATGGATCCTCTGTAAGATCAGGAAGAACTCTTAACCACTGATTCATCTCTCCAGCTCCTTACAATGATTTCGTAAAGCCTTTCTGGACACTGACTTAACTCTTTGAAGTATTTCTACAGATATTTTACAGTTTCAAAGATGTGCTTCACATATGGCTATAAATGAGCCTATCAGCTTGGCGGTGGTGGCCCATGCCTTTAATCCCAGCACTTGGGAGGCAGAGGCAGGACAGTTCTCTGAGTTCAAGGCCAGCCTGGTCTACAGATTGAGTTCCAGGACAGCCATGGCTTCACAGAGAAACCCTGTGTTGAAAAAAACAACACAACAAAACAAAACAAAAAACAGTGAGTCTACCAAATGCAATGTGCAACTGACATTTGCCCATTCCTATACCAATCACATATTGGAAGTTGCCTGAGGGCATCCTGCCACTCTTCTTGCTGCTGGCACTCATTGTGGGTGTGGCGCTATTCCCTGCAAGGATTCCCATTTCATACGCTTCTGAAAACATCTGTTGTTACCTCCTCTATGCTGTCCCCTGAGTCTTCTGGCAGTTCTATCTCTCAAAGTGCATGGTTTTTGATAGTTGGCCCTTGAACAGAGTCTGGAAAACATTCTCATAGAAACAGTTTCACTAGTTTTGGGATCCACCTAACTGAACAGGCTCGGAGGAAAGGGGCTTTCCAGCTAAAGCTACTCTGAGTAGCTGAGTAGCTACTCTGAGATCTGTGTCTATAGATCATATCCCAGAGTACAGGTCTGTACTCCTAGCACTTGGGAGGTTGAGCCAAGTGGATTGCTGTGGATTTGAAGTTAGCATGGACTAAATAGGGAGTTCCAAGCTAGCTTGGACTACACATAATGAGACCCTGTCTCAAAGCAAAACCCAATCAACAACAACAAAACAAAGCCACCCAACCAACAAGAAACACACACCAAAAATCATAGATCCCTTGGGAGAAATACAGTAGTTCAGGGATATTTTCTTGGTATACACATATACTCTATCATCTGTCTGTCTGTATCTGTTTTTAAAAATTATTTTATGTGTATGAGTGTTTGACTGTATGTGTATATGTGCACCACATGTGTGCCTGGTATCTACAGAAGCCAGAAGAAGGCATCAGATCCCCTGGAACTGGAGTTACAGATGATTGTGAACTTCCATGTTGGTGCTGGGAATGGAACCTGGGTACTCTCCACGAGCCATCTCTAACCCAGAATGGTTTGTTTATATTATTTATAGAGGAAATCAGTGAGCTTCAGGGAGAGAGAGGGGTGACATCTCTCATTGCTGATGACTAGACATCTTCTAACATGAATGGATGGGTGATCTTCTAACATGAACGGAGAAGGGTTGTGGTAAAGTTGGCAAGTTCTATATGTTGGAAATCCTGAGTCCAAACACAATTTATTCAGTGGCTGCTCAGAGATAGATTAGGCTCTGGAGTATGTGAATATGGTCTGATGTCTGTGTATTAGGAATAGTTCTCTGCAGACTTTCACATTTCTCCAACAGTTAAAGACTCAGATGTAAGTTGAAATGATCATAAGGCATATTTAGCATCTCTATGCTCTTGAAAGATGAAACTATCTCAGGCACATGGGCCCATGACATTCTCCCTGGGGTTGACTTGGCTACTCAAAAGCCAGAACTTGAAAGCTCCCTCTCACCAGTGTCCCGAGAACTCAGATATTCTCTGGCCATGTTTCTGGGAAATGTGTGGCCTGGCTCAAGGGGCACCAGTGTGTAGACTGGATCCTTGGGTAGGCAAGGAGAGCCTAGAAGAGTTTAAAGTGGCTCTTTATGAAGCGACTGCAGGTAGAGATGACTTACTTTACTGGTTTATAACCCTGGCTCTCCCTTTCTCCTTACTTATTTAGGGACTTAGAAGGTAGATAAAAACATGAAGTTTCTTTGACAAGTGTCAAGATAGGTGATCTGTTTGACATGTATTGATTTTGTTTCTATATATGAGTGCATGTGGGAAGAGTGGAGGCCAGGGGACAACTTCATTGCTTCGTTGAGTCAATTCTTTCCTTCTACCACAAGAGTAAAATTCAGGTTATCAGGCTTGGTGACAAAAACCACTATCTGATCAGCCATTTTCGTGGCCCACATAGACGACCTTTGCCTTTACGTAGGCATTCAGACTGCATTTCCAGTTGGGATGCTGACTCAGGTTCATAATTCATGTAAATATGTTTTGAATCACTTATATTCCCCCCCCCAGAATAGCTATTCAAAAGTATCTCTGCAGAGTTGAATTGAGAAACAATGTCAGGTGGTGGTGGTGCACACCTTTAGTTGCAGCACTTAGGAGGCAGAGGTAGGCAGATCCACCTGAGTTCGAGACCAGCCTGGTCTACATAGTGAACTCCAGGACAGCCAGGGCTACACAGAGAAAACCTATTACAAACAAACAAACAAACAAACAGCAAACAAACAGAAATAAGGGCAATACATTCACTAGAGAATTGATTCAGGTAAAATTATAGCATATATTGACATATTCTGCCGTAAAACAAGATTAGTATTATGAAGAGAAATTTCTTTGCTAATTAAATTCATTGTGCATATTGGTTTGGCACACATAATTCATTTCCTCAAGCACAATTGATCTGGGGGAAAAGATGACATGATTTTGGCAGCCAACTATTTTCTGTTGGAAATAAAGTTACTAAATGGCACTGCAGACGTGCTAACAGTGAACTGTGAAAATGAACGACCCCTCCCCCATCCATTGATGGTGAGCGCTGCTGGCGTGTTGGCATGGGCTTCTTGTGTACTATTTATTTCCGGTAATATCAATTATTCCAGATGATTTCACTAGCAATGGTTACAGCACCCAACTGACTGAGGTGGCCGAGAGACAGGGCAATCCAAGGTTCAAAGTGAATAAGCTTGACAAGGTCAGATTCAGCTCTATGCCTAGGGTTGAGAAATGGAGCTGCCCTTTCAATAACTCTCTCTCTCTCTCACTCTTTCTCTCTCTCTCTCTCTGTTTGTGTGTGTGTGTGTGTGTGTGTGTGTGTGTGTATGTGAGTGTGTTTGCATGTGCACACACATTTGCATTCTTATGTTTTCAAATGCCAGGGTGTGTGGAACTATCTTGGGGAAGTCGGTTCTTTCTATCATGTGCAATCCCAGGGATTGAAATCAGGTAGGCAGGCTTTGGGGCAAGCACCTCTGCCTGCTGAGCCATGTCACTGGTTCTTTAGTAATGCTTTTGAGGTCTTGTTGTATATTGGGCAGATGGAAATGAAAGAGACAACCCCAGCCCTTGAGAATCTCCAAGTGTCAGAGGAGAGATGTGCCCACAGATGACAATGGTACTGTTATCAGAGATGGGAAGAGTGACAGCTGATTGCACAAGGCTTGCCATATGGCAGGTAGCATTCGGAGACCTTTGTAAACTAATTTAAATAATTAAAGCTCAGTGAGACAAATAGGGATGTATGTGAGGCACATTGAATGCACAAAGGAAGCCCTGAAGGACCCCGTGAGGATGGGGGAGGGAAGCTCTCTGTTGGTTAGTTTCAGGTGCCTTACCTATGGGATTTCAAAGCATGTCCACTTTTTTTTTTTCTTTTTAAAATTTATTTTTTGTGTGTATGAGGGTTTTGCCTGTATGTCTGTGTGTATACTATTTGTGTGCCTTGTGCTTGAGGAGGTCAGAAGAGGGCATCGGATTTCTTAGAAGCGGATCTTTGGATGATTGTGAGCCTACATGTGGGTGCTGGGACTCGAACCCAGGTCCTCTGCAAGTGCTCTTAGCTGCGGAGCATCTCCTCAGCCCACTTTTCTTTTATTCACCTATTTTGGGATGGTACTTCCCACATTCAAGGTGTGTCTTCCCTGCTTGGTTAGACCTTTTTGGAGACTCCCTCAAAGACATACACAGTGATTGTAAATTCAGTGGAGCTGAAGAGATAAGCCACAGAGACTTTCTTTTTCTTTCTTTTTTTTTTTAATTACAAACAAGATTGATTTACATGACAATCCCAGTTCCCTTCTCCCTCCCTTCCTCCCCTACCATCCCCCAACTAAAACCTTAGCTATTGCATATCCTTTCTTCTAATCTACACCTGACTCAGCCTTTCTGCTCCCTCATGACCTCTGCATCCTTCCTCTTCTCCCCTTCTCCTTCTCGTAGCTCCCTCCCCCATCTCCCCACTTTGCAGTGCCATGGTTTTAAGGTGTATTGAGAAAGAATAGGGCAGAGGCTGAAGAGATGGCCAAGTCGAAGTTCTTGCCTTGCCAGCATGAGGACCAGAATATTAAAAAAAAAAAAAAAAGCTGGGTGTGGTGGTCCATGCTTTTACATTGCTGGCGATACAGGGGCAGGCGGATCCTTGGGGCTTGTTGGCTAGCCAGTCTGATCTACTTGATGAGATCCAGGCCATGGAGAGACCCTGTCAGAAATAAAAAAGATGGGCAGTACCTGAGGAATGATATCTGAGGTTGTCCTTTGGCTTCCATATACATATTCATACATGTACACATGCCCCCACATGAATGTGTACCCGCCTACCTGAATAGGTATATATGCAGAAATGGGGGTGCATCGAGATGAAAATGTACGGGGGATTGTGGGAAGAGAATGTAAAGAAGGACTAACAGTGAGAGACTGCCACATGTTCCAAGACAGCAAAAGGAGCCAGCCCAGGGGCACTTGGTGCATAGCTTGAGTATAGATCTATGTAGCCCAAAGTGGGTTCATGGACCAGAGAAGTGAGAGATGGTGTTTTTAAATTCTATCCAACTTCTTCCTCTGGTGCGTGTCAAATTGTGTACTTCTGCTCAACCTTTCCTTAATATATAATCAGTGTTCTTTCTGTCAGGGTTGCTGAGTTTAAACAGACTATCATTTAAAAAAAAAAAAAAACCCACAGGAAACAATTATCTAAAATGCAGGATAAAGAGAAAGTGATATTCCAAAGATGACTTTTCACTGTCAATCTGCAACATTCATAAGACAAACCCAAGGGCATATAACTGTGAAAGGTTATTTCAAATTACTAGTGGCTTTTTGAACGTAATTTTTCTATTTTGGTAGAAATGGTGAAAAGGTTAAAGTCTAACTTTAGACTGTTGTAAGGTGTTTGGTTGTACAAAAGGCCTCGTGGAAGCAACTGGGGATTAGTGCTCAGAGATGGGCTTTTGAGACCTTCTTCTTTAATTATGGATTACAGCAAACCTCGACAGCATCCTAGGGATCAATATAGAACACAACTCGTGTTCAATACTACTACACAGCAGTCATCAAGAAATCCTTAAAAACAGCCTGGAAATGGCAGACTTGCTTGCCTTAGACAAAAAGTGGCTCTTACTTGAGAACGAATCTGTGTTGGCCAAATCAGAGGAGCCCTTAGGGAGACAGAGGCAGAGGGGACTTGGCCCATGGCAGAATTCCGCATGGTGCATTGAACTTGGTTCAGGAGTTGGGAAGAGGCAGGCACAAAGGAAGAGGGAGAAGGGAGACGCTTCTGTGCATTGGACTGTGGCTGACAGGGAGTGTTCTTGTGTGTGGTAACTGATCTGGTCAGGAGACAAGAACTTAATGGGATCAGAGCTGGGGGAACTGAGCAGCCAGTAGCCAGACTGTGAGTCCTGGAGAGCAGGGATGGTAATTATTAAATATTTTTATCCATAAGGATGTACCCTGCAGCCAAGCCAAACACGATCCAGTTTGTTAGACGCAAACATGCCTTACTGAATCAATGAGATGCTATGGGAAAGCCAGCTCGCCAGTGGGAAGTTACCAGTGGCTCCAGGTTCCAGGCTAAATGTCCTGTACTTGGCTTGTTTCTACTGGGGGAAAAGGAGAGGGTATGAGTTTCTTCTCAAACCCTTTATCTGAGTTTAAGCCTCGGGCGACTGCAGGGAAATAGGTCCTTTGAGCAAAGATCCCACCTTCTAGAAGGGAGGGATGCTTTCCAGGCTGTGGTGTTTAAGCCAAGCATGGGGGTCTCAATGGGCCCAAATGGGTGCATTTCTAATTTGCTGGGAAACCTTCCAGTTTCAGTAGTTTCTATTACTTCTGTTGTCACAGTTTATAGAAAAAGCTAAATGTAGGGGACCCATGGGTATGTCTTACCCCTTTCTGATGCTCCCATCTTTCTGTTAACCTCTATACTTATTAGGATCCATATTAAAAATGTTTTTTAATAGGGGGTTGGGGAGATGGTTCAGCAGTGAAGAGCACTTGCTATTCTTCCAGAAGACCCAGGTTTAGTTCCATAATTCTCATGACTGTTTACATTTATAACTCTGGCTCCCAGGGAACTCTACCTTCTTAAGGACTCTGGGTACCAGGCATGAATGCAGTGCACTTATGCACATGCAGACAAAACACCCATGTAAGAGAGAAATAAAAAAAATAAATCTTGAAAACTGGTTTTGATAAACTCCAACTCTGCTTAAGAATGGCAAAACAAAAATGAATGTAGACCATTCTCTTGAGCTTGAACTTTTCAGAAGTGTTGATAGATGCTCCAAATGTTAGAGCTAAGAAGAGCCCCAGAGAAAAACCAGACTGTCTGGTTTCCCAAGTTTTGCATTTTACAGAGGCAACTTTATTGTGTTATATTTTGCTTTTTGGAAACATTTTAAGGCATCATGATGGACATAAGACAGAATTAAAATTGCCTGGGGTAGTTTCTAAAGCTCTTCTGACATGCTAATGTTTTCTCCTTCATCCCCTCAGAGCTCCAGATCAGCTCTGTGGACACTTAGGGGTTGCATAACACATTGTTTTGGCAGACATCATCCCTAATATGCTTTTTGTTGTTGTTGTTGTTTTTTGCTTGATCTCTCACCATAGCAAATACAGTGATAAAGAATTGTATGTAAGTTGTTTGGCTGGCCCAGGGAGCACCACCAGTGAGTTGGGTAATGAGACAGGTAAGGGAGGAAGTCAATATATGGTGTGTTAGTGAATAGGTTCTCACCATGGACCATAGAGAAGACAGCAAACATGCCTCAGAATTGTCCCACTGTTGTGGGACTTCCTGGGGAGACACAAATGTCTCTCCACTCCAGATAAATGCTTAATTAGCTTTCCATTGCTATTATAAAACACGATGGCCAAATGTAACTTGGGGAGGAAAGGGTGTATTTCAGCTTATAATTTTCATGTCATGTTCCATCAGTCAGGGCAGGAATTCAAGCAGGAACCTGGAAGCAGGATCAGAGATCAGGGAGGAACTCTGCTTCCTGGCTTTCTGGCTTTCTTCTCCTCTGGCTCATTCTGCTTGCTTTCTTTACAACTCAGGACCACCTGCAGGGTTGCCACCACCCACAGTGAACCAAGAGCACTTCCATACCAATCATTAATCAGGACAACACCCCATTGATTTGCCTATAGATTGGTCCTTGATCTGGTGCTTCTGCCTCAGCCTCCCCAGGGCTACCACACCTGAGAATATTTGTGTTTAGATTACTGCCTTATTTCGTTTAGCACAATGTTATTGAGGTTCAGGTATGTTTTGACACATGATGAGATTTACTTTATTATTATTATTTTTAAGATTTTTATTTATGCCTATCTGCTACAGCAGTGCAGGTACCACAGAGTCCAAAAGAGGGCATTAGGTCAAACATGGAGCCAAACATGGTTATGAGCCTCCTTCTGATGTGGGTACTGGGTGAAGGGCCCAGGCATTGCAGACAGGTTTTGACATTTCTCCCCCTCTCTCCCTTGCTAAACCATTAGATTACATTCCTAAAGCTAGCCCCCAAGGTCTGTTCCCTTATTTGGCCACTGACTTGTTCCTGAGAGACTGATCACCAAGGTCCAAATATCAAAACAACAAGGTCCAGCAACTAAAATTCATTATTTGGCTACACTGGCTAACCTGTCCAATCAGGACTTAACAACTCACCTGTCTAACCAGAACTTACCAGCCAATCACCCTAGCAGAGACTTCCTCCTTTCTCCTTAAAACCCACTCTTGCAGTGATGAGCAAAGGGGTCCAGGCTGTTGAAACCCACAGAAACAGCTGACCTGAACAAGGGGGAACTCTTGTTCCCAGACTGATAGCTGGGAAACCAGCATGGGACTGATCCAGACCCTATGAATGTGGTCGTTAGTGAGGAGACTTGGGAAATCTCTGGGGCCTTTTGTAGTAGATCAGTACTTATCCCTAGCATAGGAATAAACTTTGGGAGCCAATTCCACATAGAGGGATACTCCCTGAGCCTGGACACAAGGAGGGTGGGCCTAGGCCTTATCTCAAAGGATCTGAAGACCCCTATGGAAGGTCTCACCCTCCCTGGGGAGCAGAAAGGGTATGGGATAGGTAGAGTGTTAGTTGGGGGTGGGCAGGGAAGGGAGAGGGAACTGGGATTAATATGTAAAACAATCTTGTTTCTAATTCAAATAAAAAATGGAAAAAAAGAAGTTTAAATGACTAATTTGAAAAAAAAGAAACCTACTCCTGCAAAAACACCTGCTGTCTGTCTTTGTCTGATCCGGGGCCCCACTGGGAATTGAGCTTAGATTAAACAAGCATGCTTAACAGTTGAGCCATCTCTCCAGCTCCAGCCCATGACTATTAAGGGTAATCTCTAATCATTATGATTTTTCATTGGTTAATTGAATCAAAGACTCTTCCCTTCCCCCAACACACCAGATTTAACATTCTAAGTGTTCTCGAACTTGTCTGTAGTCTTTTTTTTTTTTTTTCATTTTAAAACAGGAATAACTAGAGTTTCCAGGACATCTATTAACTCTTAGTGACCTTATAATATCTTATTGTCTCTTATTAATTATTATGACATCTGTGATATCTCATATTTAAAGGTAAAGACACCTTTGAAGAGGGCATTAGTATCACTTAATTTACTTCGGTTAAGAGCCACCTGCTCTATAGCTTCAAATGGACATCTACACTGCATTCATGCCAAACTCAGCATTATTTTCAGCTTTTACTAATGGTAGAAAATATTAATCACAGTTATGCTCTATGTTGGCATCTGTTTACTTAGCTCTCAGGCTTTATGGTGTCTGCAGGGACTGGTTAAAAGTCCCCAAGAAGAGTCAGTGTTGATATATCAAATCTTTCCCTTCCCTTTTGCCTCTTAAATTCTGGAAAATAACATGTAGCGTTTGAATGTCTCAGCAGCCTAGAAATGCTTCGTTATTTGTCCAGAAAGCTGTAGTTATAGATCCCAGAGGAACACACTGCTGTCAGTTATATAGAGGAGAGTGCAGAGTCATGGCACACTGCTGCTAAAAATAGACCAGACAAGGACCAGCTCCAAGTGGCTGCTGCCACTGTAGACCTGGGCTTGTCTCACTCCATCTGTACCTAGGAATCCTGAAGCCAGGCATTTAGACACACACACACAGACACAGACACACACACACACACACACACACACACACACACACACACACACACACACACACAGACACACACACACACACAGACACACACACACACACACAGACACACACACACACACACACACACACACACAGACACACACACACACACACACACACACACACACACACACACACACACAGAGAGAGAGAGAGAGAGAGAGAAAGAGAGAGAGAGAGAGACCTGGGAGATGTAATATTTTACTGAACATCTGGGTATGAAATAGATGGCTACTAATTAGGACAGCGGAGTTGCTGTCAGGCCCCATAACCCCTCTTCCTGACCTCCCTTTTCTGTCTTTCCACGTGTTTCTGCTCTGCTCTCTAGGTTTTTGCCATCACATGCTTAGAGTACATGGCTGAATTCCATTTCAGAATTACAGGGCTTCATGCTCTCATACTGCATACTGGTAGGGATTACAGTATGTGTGGGGTGGACCCGAGGCCACTGTGGTCCTCTCTCCTCCTGTGAGCCTCTGACCATTGCCTACAGGTGCACAAGTTCTGTGTGACAAAGGACATCGTTTTCTTTGAGTGATCGACACTCCACCTAGGAGCTTTGTCAGCTTGGACCTTCTGCTACACTGAAGGGGAGCTTTGAATAAACAGGATTATTTTCTAGACATTTTAGCTCTCCTCTGAACTATTTCCCTAGTGCTCCGGCTTAGTGGGTTTTAGGTCAGGATGGCGTGGGGATGGTGGATAAGAAATGACTATAATCTAGGACAAGTCTCCTTCTGTCTGGATTCATCTCTAAGACATTGAGGGGGTGGGCAGGTGGAGTGAGTTCAGAGCCCATTAAACACACCTTTTCAGCTGCAACACTTTTCTGTTCTCAGGTGGTGTGTGCATTTGCGTGTGTGCCAGGCTGGTTCTGACAGAACCTGTAGAGGTGGGTTTTGTAAGGTTGTCGTAACACGTGACCACAAGAAACTGGCTTAACACAACAGAAATGCAAACACAAAGTTTTCCCTTCACACTTGAATGAACAGGAATAAAAAAAAAATCAGGTTGTTGGCAGGTCAAGGTTTCCTCAGAGGGCCCTGAGAGGTTCTGCTAAGGTTTTCTTTAGCTTTTGGTATTGTCATCTAGTGGACATCTTTCCCTGTATTCCCCATCCTCATCTCTCTGTTTGCTTATATGGACACTCACTTGTCCTATTAACACCCTAATAGAGTATGACTATTTCCTAATTGCTTTTAATTGGTTGATTTTTTAAAATTTCCTATACATTCTGTTTCCCTGTTTCTTTGTATTATTGATATTCTTTGAATGTCAGGCATTGAGAAATTTAAACTTTGGTCCCTTGGACATTTTGTATTCATTGATATTCTGACCTTTTAGAGTGTACTTACATAAAATGGAGTGATGCTTTAGAGTGTCATCAGGTGGGACCAGAGCAGCATGTAGTCCAGGGCAGAGAGCTTGACCCTATCACTGCTGACAGTGTGTGCTTGTTTAACTCTTTGCTGGGAGGTGATATTTTGTGTATCATAGGATGTCAGTTGACTCTCTGTCCCTCTCCCACAGTGCCGGCAGCATCTTAGCATCTCCTTGGTTATGTATCTTGTGGGCACTACTAAATGTCCCCTGGGAGAAAAGGTGGCTATGATGGAGGATTGGTTTTGAACTAATTTTTCCCATAGATGAGGTCAAACTTGGTGTGTGAGCCCAGGGAACTCTTCCCTCCACATGGCATCTCAGACACATCTTGTTTCTAGCTGACCTCACTAGCCCTCTCCCCTGCCTGGTGAACTTCTGTTCTTTCTTATCAGTGAATAGCAACTGTCCCTCTCACCCACTCACTCAGGCAGAACCTTGGTCACGTGCTCTTCCTCAGCATCTCACCCCTCTGCACCAAGTTATGTCATCTTGCTTGTAGGACCTCTCTTCTCTGGCACCATCCGAAATCCAAGTTGGTTAAAGTCTCTGCTTTGCAATTTGTCTCTCACTCTGGAGCTGCAGTGTTTCCTACCTTCTAGGGTACAAAGAGAGCAACTTCACTGTTGTGAAACTGTCCTTGAGTGTGACATGGTTATTGCTTGCCTTGACATCAGAGCAGCAGCGGTCACCTGTGTGACTATTAAAGATCAAGGGATATTAACAACCCCTCCTAGAAAGTGGGCTGTCATGAGACACGTGAAACTCCAGCCACACCCTACTCCTGGATACATGCAAGCCTTCCTCACTGTACATGATCATGGGAGGTGCTAGACTGTAGAGGAGGCAGAAGGGTGACTGTGTTGGGGACTCCACTAATGCAGCTTTCGGGAGGTTGTCACCTATGCTCGGTGAGACTTGTCAGTAATATAGTTGTTTTGGGTCACCCACGCACCTGTCAGTTATCTCTCCTCCATGCTCTTGGAAGTAACCCATGACCCATGATCCTGTAAATAACCCTTCCCCCTTGCCCCTGTGAGTAACCCCTCCCCCATGTATCCATGGGTGACCACTTGTGCATGCTCCTGTGAGTCTAGTGAACCCATTAATCCACTTGCGTGGAGTCACTTCTTAAGTTTGCTATCAACTCCCTATCTGGGGTAACTAGGCATCTGTCCACATTTTGTCAGGAAGAGTCATGCGTCACCCAGCACCTCCCTGAGGAATGGGAACCACACTCCTTGATGAGTGTGATTAAACGACCACCTAGGAGCATACGGAGGCGCTCACTGGGCTGTGACTTTCTCCTGTGTTGAGAACTGATTTTAGTTCAGATCTAGGGAATGACTGCCTTAACTGTTTCACAGCCCTCCCAGCATTAATGCCTCCCATCCTTGATTTGACTTCCTGCTACTTCCCACTGAATTCTTATCATTTTATTGAGAATGGGGTTCTCATTAACCACCCCATCAAAGGAAATGACAGATAATATTTGCTATTCAGGTATTTTAAGTTCATTCTTCAGCAGCTAGTACAGTACTTGAAACAGAGGTTTTAAAAAAAATTCTTGAGTAAATTAATGTGTTCTGAGTATTAGATATTAAATATTTTAACTTTCAATTTTATTGTAACAGTAGTTTTTTTTTTCTTTTTAAAGAAAGATACCTTTGGAAAAGTATGGAAGGCTTGAAATATTAACATTGATTATTTCAAGAAAGAGAATGGAGGAAAGGGGAGAATCATAGCTCCTTTTAAATTATTTTAAATTATACGTGTCTATTATTTTTCTGTTGCTGTGCTAAAGCATCATGATAAAGGAGTCCATGGTGGGCACAGAGATGTGTCAACAAGGAACAGATACGGTGACTTGAGTGGGAAGCTCACATCCCTTACCCTAAGCTTGAAGCCGGGCTAGTGAACTTAAAAGTGGCACATATTGTTAAAATATGCCTGTACTGAAAGCCTGTACTCAGTGACATACTTCCTCTACAAGACTCTACCTTCTAAACCTCTCCAGACAGTGCCACCAACTAGGACTAAGTATTCAAATATGGGACCTATGGGGACATTCTGATTCAATAATAAAGTCTGTGTATGTCTCTGTATGTGAGTGCAAGTGCCTTGAGGAGGCCAGAAGAGGGCATTAGATTGCCCGGAGCTGGAGTTCCAGGTGGAATTACAGGTAGTATGGGAGTTGGGAACTGAGCTCTGGTCCTCTGGGAAAGCAGAATGTGCTCTCAATTGCTGAGCCTTCTCATAACTCTTTCTCTAGGCAGGAAGAATATAATTTATTTTGCTTCCAAAAGTCTAATGCTAACAATGACAACAAAATTCCCCTAAACTCTCCAACAAAACTTGGATGAACTTCTAGTGGGAGCGTGGCTCTGGACTGGTGGATTAGATGGTGACAAAGATGCTCTCTGGAGTTAGCATTGTAGGCAGACATTAGCCTTCAGAAGGAAAGGAGGAGAGGCAAGGAGGAGAAAGACTGTAAGTGACATGGAAGGTGAACCAAGGGCCCCCATCCCCACCTGACATTGCAGTGAGGTGAGCCTCTGATGGTCAGTAGCAGAGGGTGTGGCTGCATGCCCACAGATAGTTGGAGTTGATATCTATGCACCTTTAGCTTGCCAACCTCTGTCTTTAAGGAAGGGAAAGGCAGGATTAACTCTGGTGAGAACCTGGGGCTTTACCTGTCAGGCTTGCCTGGGACAGAGACATTCTCCTCACTCAGGTGTTGTGGCATGCTTTGGGCTCCATTTGAGGGCTCCAGTCAGTTGTGGGTTTCTGTCAGTCTCAGAGGGCCAGTCATATGTCTTTAGGACTGGAAGTGTGGCTAATAACCTTAACACAACAAATAGTTAAATACTGTGTCCTACCATGGTCACCTTGTACAAGTGAGTTCACTTGTGACAAACAGTGACTAGCTTGGATTGGGTCAATCCAGATGCCTTGGCATTGACTCTGCCATTTGCCTGTGGGTCTCACAAGGAGTTCATAGCATCCTGTGTTTGTGTCTCTGTGTTGTGACCTCAATGGCCACCTCGTAGAGCCCATTGCTTGAACATATTCACAATATGCTTTTGTCTCTTAGACAGTTTCTGGCCTGTGCTGCCATTTTTCCTTGGGGCAGGGTTTTTCCCCTGCTCCTTTTGCTGTTCCCACAGTTGTCACTCAAAATTGGCAGAGACCATCAGTGACCCTTCACGTAAGCCTTGATGTTATTTCTGTTAGCAGCTTTCTCATGGTGCTCACGTCAGTTTTTCTTCAGCATCTATTTAGAGTTATTAAACATCTTAGTGTTTTCTGCTTCTCAGGATGTACAGGCACAGAGTGGATGGATCAGGGACCATTTTTTAAATACATGGCACCAGAAGTAAATAGCCATAAGTTTCCCACAGTGTAACATATCATTCTGGAGTAAAAGATCTGGGTTTTCTTTTAATGGGTTACAAGAGTGAGAGAAAGAAAGAAATAACTTTCTTGACTGTTCTGGTTTCTAAGCTATTTTCTTGTCTCTTGATTTCAAAGGGAGGTTGAAAGATGAGAGAGATCAAAGACTTCATTGGCTTTCTGGCTGTGAGTAGCTGTAGAAGAGCTGTCTTATAACTGCCCCCTCCTGTGTGTGTGTGTGTGTGTGTGTGTGTGTGTGTGTGTGTGTGTGTGTGTGTATGTGTCTGTGTGCAGAGATCAGGAGTTGACATTGTCTTATGTTGCTCTCCACTTTGCTTTTTGATTTGAGGCCTCTCACTGAACTTAGAGCTCACGACTGGGTAAGACTAGCCAGCAAGCCCTAGGGAGTCTCCTGTCTGCCTCCCGTGCTATAATTCCAAGAACATGACACTAGGCCTGGTTTTTGAAAGTCTGTACAAAAGCATTTACCAATTTGGTCATCTTCCCAGCCCCTCCCTGTAATCCTTTCCTGCAGCCACTCCATCCTTGCAGGTCAGGCTTGGGAAGGCAGATGTTCTGAGGCAAAGTTGCTGTAGTCTCATAGAAGGCCCCACATTGTGGTCTGCTGTATCTTGGAGAATACCATGCTGTGAGTCTGCCTCTTGTTAGGTTCTGGGTGAAATTTGTCCACTCTGAGAAGGCCTCATAACAAGGAGAAAACTAGTTTGGTTGGAAACATGTTGTAAGATATTAAAAGCATTTATCTTCCAGGAGGATGTTCAGTGCTTGATATTAGGTGGGTATTGATGACATTACATGTACTGATATTGTAGGGTTAATCTATGCAAACAGAGGAGAATGAAATAAGGAATAAATTCTGCCAGTGGCAATGTCATCAAAGGGAAATACACAGCGTCAGCATGTACTAGACTTTTTTCTCTGAGGGGATTAGGGGCAAAAGACATGCACACTCTCTCTTGATGGTTTCCTTCCTTATTCTCTATTTTTTCTGTTCTGTGTTCTTTCTACTGTATAATTTTTTCTACTGTATACTTTTTTTCTACAGCTTTTCAGGCAATATAGGGATTACAATGTGGCTACGTTCTATTTTTTAAGTAAAAGATTATAATGAATACAGTTAAAAACACGTTTTTCATCTCTCTTACATGGTTAAACATTTTATGTATTCAGGTAAAAATCAAATTATCTCAGGAACCCACTTAAATTCATACCCAAGCAACTTGTTATAGATTAACCATGTAGACAAGCAAGGTATTCTTTTTAGTCAGGTCTTTTACTGGCAGGATGCAGTTTGGAGTTAGAAAGAAAGGGCCAATTACTTTATGTAAACTTTTACATATATATAAAAGAATCAGTTAGCTCTATTTTAAATCTTTAAGGTACATACCCAGTCATTCTTAGTTCTTATATCAGAAGATTGAGGGCAGAAATGGGTATAAGAAATTAATCATCACCTTTAATCATCATCCAACCCTAGTAAGGAAAATACGTCATCTAGTAACAATTGCACTGCTTTGTATTTTTGTCCTCAGCTATGTGTCCCCTGTGAACTTTAGATTGTTTTCTGGAGTTTTCATCTCAAAGCTATTATCAAAACATTTGATCTAACCTGAAGTTATTTTAAAGCTTTGTTTCAACTAATGATGCACACTGAAACCTGTGACTGGATCATTCAGCATTAAGAGAATTAGAGCAAGCCTGACTCTTGGGGACTCACTTGTTTTCCTTAATCATTAACCTGGGCTCTGGTCTATGCAGCTCCTTAGGTGAAACTCACAGGCCCTGGCTGTGTAGCATTCCCTTGTATTTATTTTTATTCATCAAAACTCTGTATTAGCTCACATTATTATTATCAATTAGACAGCACAGCTTAGGGAGAAATCATCTTCATAATAATACACATAGAAATGCCCAGTAGAACCAGATGTTTCCACGAGATATAAAACATACTATATTATATTACAGGCAGGGGGGAACCCCCCCCACACCCATTCAAACGTGCCTGATACCAGAGAAAGAAAACAGCAACAAACATGTAAAGGCACAGCAGAAGTAAAAGACATTCTGGGGTCTGTCGTCTTGGGGCCTTGCTTGATGGAGATTGACCCACCAGAGAGACTCCTCCTGGTGGGCTGACACCTTGAACTTCAATTGCCACCTGCTGCTCCTCTGACAAGGCCATGGTGAAATTCAGTTATAAACAGTGAACTATCAGACAATTTCTTCTGGCATGTTCTGCATGTGGCATTATGATAAGAGTTCCATAGTGCTGTGTTTCAGAGCAACCTGGAAGAATGGATATTGTAAAGTCTAAAGCATCACAAGCACTCAGCTTGCTAACAAGCTATGATGGATCTGGAGAGCTTGTGAACTCCGACACAGGGAAGGATAGGTCCCTCCAGGTCTCCAGTGTTGGCCACTAAACTCCATTTCACAGGTTGTAAAACACAAGCATAATATCATGAGTGTTCGATTTTTGTCAGGCTTAAGAGTGAAGAGGAAACCTAGTCATAAAAGTTTGTAGGAATACCTATTTCCTTTATGTTCTGCAACATTTGGGAATAGGAGATGAGGAATCGGGAGAGGTTACAACTGAGGGTCTGGTTGAACTCAAAGCATAGAAGAAATGGTCCTTTGGAGGGACACTTGTTGTTTTTTGGGAGTGTTAGCTACTTTTCTCACTGCTATGACCAAATTCCCGACAATAAAATACTCAAGGAAGGCTCCTTGGTGTGGCTCAGGGTCCTCCTAGCCCTGTCATTCTTGTCTCTCAGACCTACTCTTTCATCCTACTTTAGCTTGTCTGTGGGAGCCATTCCCTGGGGAGTCCACCTCTTAGTGTGGAACCAGATTATCTCTTTCCCGATGACCCTCTCTGCCTTCTCTTCTAGCCCATCTCTGTTTCTCTGTCAGACTTTGATGGGCAGAGGCACTTCTACCAGGGACCCTCTGTGGTCACACTGAGCTGGATAGAGGTATGCAATTTTCACAATTCTTCCTGTCTCCCATTCCAATCTTTCCAGACTTACTCTTTTGTAAAAAAAAAAAAAAAATTGTATTTTATGTGCATTGGTGTCTTGCCTGCATGTACATCTGTGTGAGTGTGTCAGATCCCCTGGAACACAAGTTGTAGACAGTTGTGAGCTATCATGTGGTGCTTAGAATTGAACCTGGGTCCTCTGGAAGAGCAGCCAGTGCTCTTAACCACTTATCTATCTCTCCAGCCACTTCAGAGTTACTCTTAGTCATTGAGCAGCCTGCCTGTAGGAGCCACTCCATCTACTAAACCTCTACAACTTACAGCCTTGGGAGAAGCCACCATGGTTGATGGCTAATTAATATATATAAATGCTATTGAAACAGCCAGACTGTTTTTGAGACTTATAGAAAAGAAAAGGCAACATATTTAAGCTTAGAATTGTTCAAATTTTGGATGCTCATATTTCAATGATTGACTATAAGCTACTATGTTAAAATTTCAATTAGGGATTTTTCTTTTCTGCAAACTGACCATAACCTAGGCAAAAGGAGAAATGTGAGACGTATGCAAGTTATGAATGAACGGTGTGGCCACACCTGGATGCATCATGTGATTGTGAATTTATGAATGCGGATAAATGGAAATGCCTAAATTGCCTTGGATATGATTAGAGATATTTATATTGCCTTGGATATTGTTTAAAAATATCAAAATCACTTTAATATGGTCAAAAAGAGCATCCAGTCAGTCAGTCAATGTCTTAACAGGAGAAATTATGATTTGAGCCCTAGGAGACAGTCAATTAAAAAGTTAGCAAAAGCCTATAGCATTAGCTTAGAAACATGAAAAATCTATGGATGATTCTGTAAAATTTGGCAGATGAGAGGATACAGATAATCCTAGATTTTTATGGTTAAAAAAGGACATCTAGAAAATAAGGGTTGATGCATGATTTTGAGAAGGGTTTGTGAGAAGCCTCAAAAAAGAGCCAACCTGTTAGATTCACAGCTTGGCAGGTGAGCTAACATGCAAATGAGATCTTATCAGCTTGTCAGCCTCGAAGGTTAGATTAGAAAAGGCTACTCAAAAACTCTAAATAAATCTAGAGAATTGTTAAAGACATATGTTATATTCTAAAGAAATTAAGGCTTAATAGATAACAATTAAAAAAGATACTTTAAAAATCTTTAAATGAGTTTTTTAGAAATTGTTATAAAATATTCATTGGTTAAGTACTTTATTTTGGGGGACATCTAATGATGATTTAAATCCTTTAAGTAAAATTCTATAAGGAGATAATGATCCAGATATACCCAAACAGCTAACTAGAAAGGTAGACAAGTTCTATAATTAGCTATGGTTGTGCCTACCCGTCTTACCAGCCTAAATATTTTAAACCCTTATTTTAAAGCATTAGCCTACATGGTACAGAAATGCCATATAGATTTTAGAAAGTATTTTAGGAGAAAACCAAGTATGATACGTGTCTCCTACTCTAAGCAACAGTTTAATTGATGGTTTCAGAACAATGAGTCATGGGCGATTGCCCTTGCTCAGTTTTCAGAAAGAATTGATAATCAGTTTCTAGCTCATGAACTGTTAAAATTTGCACTATACATCCTTTTGTACTTCCAAAATTGTAAAAAGCAGTCCTATAAAAATATACTATGTTAATTTTTACCAATAACAGCGCTCGTGGACCTGCCTGCAGCTCGGGCAGCGCTGGATGCACAAGCCCGGCGTTGGTGGCGGTCCCAGTTACTCGGGAGGCTGAGACAGGAGGATCGCTTGAGTCCAGGAGTTCTGGGTTGTAGTGGGCTATGTTGATTGGGTGTCCGCACTAAGTTCGGCATCAATATGATGACCTCCAGAGAGCGGGCAGCCACCAGGTTGCCTAAGGAGGAGGAGTTCTATGCCATGCATTGTCTGTGCTAAATTTCCTCCTGTATGATGCTACAGGAAAATCAGCCTTGGATCGCCTCTGGCATCCATGAATGGCTCAAAATTATGCTCAAGCCTTATGGAAAGATCCCCTAACTTACAAATGCACGGACCAGATCCGGTCCTCATTTGGGGAAAAGGACATGCATGGATTTTAATACTCAGGCCAATAATGCTAGATGATTGTCTAAATGCCTTTCTAATCCACCCAGGGAAAGCCCCTGAGAAGCCTTTTAATTCTGCTTAATTCTAGATAGAAAATGCTGTCTTTCTGGCTACTTGGGCGTTTATCACCTTCGATTGCCGTCACCGCTGGAAGCCCTTATCAGATCTACAACTACACCTGGGTGATCCTCAACCGAGCCAGTGATGCTGCCAATGCTTCACAACTATTTCGACCACCCCCTCCTATTCCCCCCTGATAGTTGACTTATGTGCTTTAGCCTTAGGGGCCTCTCCAGACTAGGGAACCCCTGCCTTAGTTAACCCTACTATTCAGGCCCCTCATCAAGCCAGCCACTCCCTTATGGAGGACTGTTGGATCTGCTAGTCTTCCACCCTTCCCCTTGATCAGGGAATTGCAGGCACTTACTAATTCCTACCTTGCTTGTTCTACTGGATTGATTACTTAAATTGTCACCTTTACCTTTTCAAAAACTAACCAAGATTCATTAGGTCTCAGATTGACGCCACCCTCAAAAAATCTGTTTTGATCCACTACCATCGCCTAGAGGCATTAGATTCTGAGCTGCCTGACGACAATTAAAAAACCCCACAGTCCTAAAGGACTGGAATTCTCAGGCCTTAAAATCCATGGTAAATGCTTCTGCTTTAGCCTTACAGTCCCTTAATAATTCTCACTATCAGGAATGCTGGATTTGCTTTTCCCCTCGGCCGCCCTTCCATGAGGGCATGCTGACTTTTGAAAATTTTATCTTCACTAATGAGACTTCCTCACTAAGATGGCATTCCGTGAATCATGAGGACGTGACTTTAAGCCAGGTCTCAGGCAAAGACCTCTGTTTTAGAGGACTGGAACTCCATTTCCCAGAACCCTTACAGTCAATGTGCAACCAAACTATTATTATCAGTCAGTCGTCTACCTATGTAGCTGCACCTGACGGAACTTATTTTGCTTGCTCTCAGGGACTCACCACCTTTATTCCCACCTTTCAGTTTCTAGAGAGTAAAGATTATTGCGTTTTGGTACGGCTTTTGCCCCTCCTAACGGTACATGCCCCAGAGGAGCTGCTCCCTAGCTGGGAGGAAAGGCCCTGTCACAAGAGGGAGCCCATTTCAGCCATCACCTTAGCTGTGGTGCTGGGCTTAGGGGCAGCTGGAGCCGGGACAGGATTAGCTTCCCTGATAACTTCCAAACAGCAATATGTACAATTGTCTATGGCAGTGGATAAAGATATAAAGGAATTACAAACAGGATTACAAAACTTAAAAGACTTATTGGTCTCTCTATCTGAGGTGGTGTTGCAAAATAGGAGAGGTCTTGACCTGGTCTTTCTTAAAGAAGGCAGCCTCCGTGCAGCTCTTAAAGAGGAATGCTGTTTTTATAAAGATAAAACTGGGTTAATATGAGATAATATAAAAAATAAAATAAAGAAAAATCTAGAGGATAGAAAGAAACAAAGAGAACAACAAGAGTCCTGGTATAAAAATTGGTTTTCAACCTCCCCCTGGCTTTCTATTTGCTACCGTCCCTCCTGGGACTGCTTATAGGATTATTGCTGCTGATTTCTTTTGGCGCATGGGCCTTCCAAAGAATAACTCGCTTTATAAAAGGTCAAATAGACTCATCCCTTTCTAAAGATTTTGTCTCCATACAGTATCATTGGATCCAGAACCCAGGTGACGAGCAGCGTGATGAGCAGAGCGAACTAAGCAACCCCTTGGGCCATCAAGAGAGGCTTAATTTTTCTAAACTATTAAAGGTCTAGTCACAGGCTTTAGAGCCATACTTGCCATCCCTAGGCATGCAACACTGGTAGCCCCGGGTACAAATGGCCGCCTCCATGACGGGCAACTTCCTTCCCTCCTAGACTAACCTAAGACATGGGACCCCTGGATGGCGGGTTTTTATCACCCGAAGACAGGTAAAGTCAGTGAGGTGGCAAGGTCGAACTAACCTAAGACAGAGATGGTCATGAACAAAGACCCCCCTAAGAATGCTACCTGTGGCCTAGTGCTCACCTCCCTCCTTTGTTAAGGAAAAAATAAGGGGGAGATGTAAGGGGCCATGGGCCCTAAACTATGGGGTTTAAAGCCCACTTTTTGTAAGCTTTTTATGACCTTTAAAGTTTGCTGCTCAAAGCCCAACCCTGTGAGCCTCATGTGACCCATAATTAGATACATTTGGCCAAGCGGGACTGCTAGCGACTGCTGTTCCGAGAAAAGGCGTGGGGCTTTCTGCCTGCTGTTTCGAAGACACCGCAAGAATGTCCCAGCCCCAGCAAATACCAGACGTTCCTTCCTGCTATTCCCCCGCTTACCCAATTTCCTTGTTGCAGGGCTATATAAGCCCACACTGAGCCCCAATAAATCGAGACCTTGACAATTGCATAGATGGACTCTGGTCCCCTCTTTTGCGTGCTTGGTCTCCTTCCCTTCTCTCGCCCATGACTCTTTCAGGCAGCCCCCCTTCGGAACCCTGAATGACTAGACTCGAGGGACGGGTCACTCCTGGTTATTTCCCATGGTCCCTTTTAGCTTTCCCCCCTTGCCTGACTCCATTCATTTATGCTACCCACTGACTCTCAGAAGCACAATAAAGTACCTCATAGCCACCATACTTGCCTAGGATCTCAAGGAGGCAACAGCAACCAAAGAATGGAACATCCACCCAAAAAAGACAAGACCAGATATTTATACCAAGAAACATCTTGAACTTCTTAACTCTGGATATCTAGATTCCAGTTCAAAAACACAGACATGAATAGCCTAGACAATCTGGAGATCTGAACTCAGGTCTCCATGCTTTCCCAGCAATGACTTTACAGTCCCTATTCTGGGCTTTCTCTTGTAGAGCAGATGTCCTATACTTTGTCATTGGGTCTACCCAGGACATTCAATGCTATAGGAGCTTGTTGACAGGAAGTCCAAGTGTGTGGCTAATGGGTTGCCTTTCCCTACTCCTGAGCTCCTGGTGCCACCTCAGGATCTTCCTCCTCACAGCACCTAGTAATCACTCCTGATTGAAGTTGGCTTGCTATGGAATGGAGATAGTCTGTGCAAACCATGTATTCACTAGGGAGTTAATATCCAAACACACAAGAAACTCCTCACATGTCAGCATCAAGAAAACAACTTAGAATTGATAATCATATTGCTATAAAATGGGTTAAAGACTTGAAGAGAGGTCAAAGAATATCAAGAGGGCTTGTGACACAAAACTACATGCCATCCACATTTTTTATCTTTGAAGAGCAGTGACATCTCTGACAATCTTGTTTAGCTCTCAGTATTCCTAAAGCATGCTGGTTACCAACAACAGGGAATTGAGGCTTCTGTAACTCTCAGTGAGTGACGCACAGGGTATGACCCTTCACCACATGGCCATCTTTGTTCTTGCTGTTGCCTGTGTGTTGGAATGGCCACCTGTGGTTCCCAGGCTCATCAGTTTTTTCTCTCTCTCTCTTGGGAAATACATCATTTCTACCAGCAAATAAGTATCCGACAAAGGTTGATTGCAATTGGGTTGTGGTGAGAGATGTATTGCCAAATGGTTTCCATGGTTTCAATGAGTGCTAATGCAATGTTGTGTTTTAGAAAGATGATGGATTCAGTAGTACACAGAGGCTGTTCTATCATATGGACCACAGGTGTTTAGCATTCAAGCACACCTGTGGAAATACATAAAATATTACTTTTCTTTTCATTTATGAATTTCCAGTTGCCATTCCAACATTTTTTTTTAAGTCACTTATTTTTTTCTCCATTAGAGGAGAAAACTCAACTTAAATTCACTTCTGACCTTTACTTACTTAGGATCAAACAAAAAGATTCTTTCAAATTTCAGTTGAATGTAACAAACTCATCATTAAAAATGTCAGCTTCAGGGCCTGGAGGATGGGTTAGTTGGTCAAGAGCTTGCTACACATGTATAAGAATCAGGGTCCAGCATTTGCCTATAATCCCAATGCCAATGAGGCAGAGACAAAGGGCTTCTTGGGCTCCCTGGTGAGCCAGTCTACTGTAATCAGTGGACTCAGGTTTAGTGAGAGACCCTGTCTTAAAACATAAGGTGGGTTAAGCAGCCCTGCTCGGAAACATCTGACGACAGGGGTCTGCTCACCGGATCCAAACTGAGCGGTGGGATCAAAAACAACCTGACACTGCCAAGGCCTCAGTAACAGTGCCACCTCCATCCATGACAAGAGGACAGACATCAGAGTATTGGAACTGTTTGTATCTACCAGAAGGAAACCTTGCTCCCATACTCACTGGGAGAAGAGACTCCTGGTACACCCACCAGAAGAAAGGATGAGAAAAGGACAATGTAAAAGCACATTCAACAACAGAAAACCCAATATGACACCATCAGAGACTAGGATCCATGCACCAGCAAGACCTGATCATCACAATGCAGATGAAGCAGAAGAGAATGACCTTAAAAACATCTTCATGAAAATGATAGAGGACCTCAAAGAGGACATGAGAAAATCCCTTAAAGAAATGGAAGAAAAAACAAATCAAAAAATACAAGATATAAACAAATCTCTCAAGGAAACAGTTCAAGACCTAAAAACTGAAATACAGACAATAAAGAAAGCACAATCTGAGGGAATGCTGGAAATAGAAAATCTGGGTAAATGATCAGGAATCACAGACACAAGCATAACCAACAGAATACAAGAGATGGAAGGGAGAATCTCAGGAGTTGAAGATAAACTAGGAAAAATAGACTCATCAACCAAAGAAAATCTTAAGTCTAACAAATCCCTAACACAAAATATCCAGGAAATATGGGATACCATGAAAAGTCCAAACCTAAGAATAATAGGTATAGAAGAAGGTGAAGAAATCCAACTCAAAGGCGCAGAAAACATATTCAACAAAATCATAGAAGAAAACTTTCCCAACCTAAAGAAAGACATGCCAATGAAAATACAAGAAGCCCTCAGAACACCAAATAGACTGAACCAAAAAAGGTCTCCTTGCCACATAATAATCAAAACACCCAACATACAGAATAAAGAGAAAATATTAAGAGCAGCAAAGGAAAAAGGTCAAGTAACCTATGAAGGCAAACCTATCAGAATCACACCTGACTTTTCCATGGAAACTCTGAAAGCCAGAAGGTCCTGGATAGATATACTACCTACACCAAGAGACCATGGATGCCAGCCCATTCAATCAGTATAGATGGAGAAAACAAGATATTCCATGACAAAACCAGATTCAAACAATACATAACCACAAATCCAGCCCTACAGAAAGTTCTGGAAGGAAAACTGCAACCCAAGGAAGTTAACTACAACCAGAAAAATATAGGCAATAGATAATCCCACTTTACCAACAGCCAAAAGGAAAAAGGGATGGAATCCCACACATAATCTCACCACCATCACCAAATCAAAAACAAACAAGAATGAACAATTAATGATCATTTATATCCCTCAACATTAATGGCCTTAACTCACCTATAAAAAGACACAGATTAGCAGAATGGACAAGAAGACAGAATCCTTCCTTCTGCTGCATACAAGAACTTCATACCTCAACTTCAAAGACAGATGGTACCTAGGAATTAAAGGTTGGGAAAAGATTTTCCAATCAAATGAACCCAAGAAACAAGCGGGTGTAGCAATCCTAATATCCAACACATTGGACTTTAAACTAAATACAATCAAAAGAGATGAAGGAGGTCACTTCCTACTCATCACAGGAGAAATCCATCAGGATGAAGTCTCAATTCTGAACATTTATGCCCCAAATACAAATGCATCCACGTTTGTAAAAGAAACATTACTAAAACTCAAATCACACATAAAACCACACACACTTATAGTGGGAGACTTCAACACCCCACTCTCACCACTGGACAGGAATACCAGACAGAAACTTAATAAAGAAACAAAGGAACTAATAGAAGTTATGGTGCAATTGGACTAAACAGATATCTATAGAACATTCCATTCAAATACAAAACAATTTACCTTCTTCTCAATGCCACATGGAAGCTTCTCTAAAATTGACCACATACTTGGCAACATAGCAAACCTCAACAGGTACAAAAAATTGAAATAACCCCCTGTGTATTATCAGACCACTATGCTTTAAAGATAGAATTCAACAGCAACACGAATTACAGAAAACCTACAAACTCATGGAAATTAAGTAACACCCAATTGCACAATTCCTGGGTCCAGGAAGAAATAAAAAAAGATGTTAAAGATTTCCTAGAATTAAATGAGAATGCAGACACAACATAATCAAACCTATAGCACACTTTGAAAGCAGTGCTAAGAGGAAAGTTCATAGAGCTAAGTGCCCACATGAAGAAACAGGAGAATAATCACACTAGAGAATTAACAGCACAACTGAAAGCTTTAGAACACAAAGAAGCCAATCAAATTGAGGGCTGAAATCAATAAAATGGAAACTAGGAGAACAATACAAAGAATCAATGAAACAGAGTTGGTTCTTCAAGAAAATCAATAAGATACCTTTATCCAAACTTACCAAACAGCAGAAAGTGAACATGAAAATTAATAAAATCAGGAATGAAAAGGGGGCCATAACAACAGACACAGAGGAAATCCAGAAAATCATCAGGTCATGCTTCGAAAATCTATATTCCTCAAAATCGAAAATCTAAAGGAAATGGACAATTTTCTTGATAGATTTTACTTACCAAAATTAAATCAAGAATAGATAAGTAACTTAAATAGACCTTTGACCCCCTAATGAAATTGAAGCAATCATCAGAAGTTTCCCAACCAAAAAAAAAGCCCAGGGCCAGATGGCTTCAGTGCAGAATTCTACCAGAAATTCAAGGTACAGCTAATACCAATTCTCCTCAAAGTATTCCACACAATAGAGGGGTCATTACCAAACTCTTTTTATGAGGCTTCAATAACCTTGATACCCAAGACACAAAGACAAAACTAAGAAAGAGAACTACAGACCAATATTCCTCATGAACATTGATGCAAAAATTCTCAATAAAATACTGGCATATCGAATCCAAGAACACATCAGAGAAATCACCCAACATGATCAAGTAGGCTTCATGCCAGGGATGCAAGTATGGTTCAACAGACTAAAATCCATCAATGTAATCCACCATATAAACAGACTGAGGGGAAAAAACCCACATGATCATTTCACTAGATGCCAAAAAAGCCTTTGACAAAATCCAACACCCCTTCATGATAAATGTCTTGGAGAAATCAGGGATAACAGGAACATACCTCAACATAATAAAAGCAATATATAGCAAGCCAACAGCCAACATCAAATTAAATGGAGAAAAACCTAATGCAATTCCTGTAAAATTGGGGACAAGACAAGGCTGTCCACTCTCTCCATACCTCTTCAATATTGTTCTTGAACTTCTAGCTAGAGCAATAAGACAACAAAAGGAGATCAAGGGAATACAAATCGGAAAGGAAGAAGTCAAACTCTCACTATCTGCAGATGATATGATAGTGACCCGAAAAACTACCACGGAACTCCTACAGCTGATAAACACCTTCAGCAAAGTGTCAGGATACAAGATTAACTCAAAAAAAAAAAATCTGTAGCCCTACTATATACTGATGAGACAATGGTAGAGAAAGAAATCAGAGAAACATCACCCTTTACAATTACCACAAACAACATAAAATACCTTGGAGTAACACTAACCAAAACAGTGAAAGACCTGTACTATAAGAATTTTGAGTCTCTAAAGAAAGAAATTAAAGAAGATACAGGAAAATGGAAAGACCTACCATGCTCTTGGACAGGTAGGATCAACATAGTAAAAATGGCAATCTTGCCAAAAGCAATCTACAGATTCAATGCAATCCCCATCAAAATCCCAACACAATTCTTCACAGACCTTGGTAGAACAAGTGTCAACTTTATATGGAGAAACAAAAGACCCAGGATAGCCAAAACAACCCTGTACAATAAAGGAACTTCTGGAGGCAGCACCATGCCTGACTTTAAGCTCTATTACAGAGCTATAGTCCTGAAAACAGCTTGATATTGGCACAAAAATAGACAGGTAGACCAATGGAATAGAGTTGAAAACCCTGATATTAACCTACACACCTATGAACATCTGATTTTTGACAAACAATCCAAATTCGTACGATGGAACAAAGAACATCTTCAACAAATGGTGTTGGCATAACTGGATACATACATGTAGAAGACTGCAGATAGACCCTATCTCCTATTGCCATGCACAAAACTTAAGTCAAAATGGATCAAAGACTTCAACATAAACCCAGTCACACTGAACCTATTAGAAGACAAAGTGGGAAATACCCTTGAATTAATTGGTACAGGAGACCGATTCCTGAACATTACACCAGTAGCACAGACACTGAGATCAACAATTGATAAATGGGACCTTCTGAAACTGAGAAGCTTCAGTTTCTTTGTAAGGCAAAGGATACAGTCACCAAGAAAAAACGGCAGCCCACAGACTGGGAAAAATATTCACCAACCCCACATCTGACAGGGGGCTGATCTCCAAAATATACAAAGAACTCAAGAAGCTAGTCTCCAAAACACCAAATAATCCAATTAAAAAATGAGGTACACAACTAAATAGACAATTCTCAATAGAGGAATCTAAAATGGCTGAAAGACACATAAGAAAGCTTTCAACATCCTTAGCCATCAGGGAAATGCAAATCAAAGCAACTCTGAGATACCATCTTACTCCTGTCAGAATGGCCAAAATCAAAAACACCAATGACAGTTTATGCTGGAGAGGATGTGGAGAAAGGGAAACACTCCTCCACTGCTGGTGGGAGTGCCAACTTGTACAGCCACTTTGGAAATCAGTATGTGACTCCTCAAGAAAATGGGAATGAGTCTACCACAAGATCCAGCAATTCCACTCTTAGGCATATACCCAAAAGAAGCACATTCATACAACAAGGACATCTGTTCAACGATGTTCATAGCAGCACTATTTGTAATAGCTAGAAACTGGAAGCAGCTTAGATGCCACTCAACCAAAGAATGGATAGAGAAAATGTGGTACATTTACACAATGGAGTACTACTCAGTGGAAAAAAACAATGGAATCTTGAAATTTGCAGGAAAATAGATGGAACTAGAAGAAATTATTCTGAGTGAGGAAACCCAATCACAAAAAGACAGGCATGGTATGTACTCACTCATGTGAAGATTTTAGACATAGAGTAAAGGATTACCAGCCTACAACCCACACTGTCAGAGAAACTAATAAAAAAGAAGGTCCCTAAGGGAGACATACATGGTCCCCTGGAGAAGGAGAAAGGGTCAGGATCTCCTGAGCAAATTGGGAGCATGGGAAGAGGGGGGAGGGGGCTGGGAGAATGAGAAGGGGGAGAAGAGGAGGGATGCAGAGGACATGAGGGAGCAGAAAAGTTGAATAGAAGATAACAAGAATGGAGATACCATAATAGAGGGAGACATTTTAGGTTTACAGAGAAATCAGGTACTAGGGAAATGTCTGGAGATCTACAAAGATGACACCACCTAATAATCTAAGCAACAGAGGATGCCCTCCCCTGATAATGAGATTGATGACTGACTTATATGCCACCTGATAGCTCTCATCCAGCAGCTGGTGAAAGTAGAAGCAGACACAACCACAACTAATAACTGAACTGAACTGGAATCCAGATGCAGAGAATGATGAGTGAAGAGCAAAGGGATCCAGAACAGGCTGTTGAAACAGAAACAGCTAACCTGAACATCCGGGAGCTCTTGCTCCCCAGACTGATAGCTGGGATACCAGCATGGGACTGATGCAGACCCCAGGAACATGGGTTTCAGTGAGGAAACCTCGGAAATCTACAGGACCTCCCGGTAGTTCAGTACTTATCCCTAGCGTAGGTGTGGACTTTGGGAGCCCATTCCACATAGAGGAATACTCCCTGAGCCAAGACACATGATAGACTCTGATGACATCCTATGGAAGGCCTCACCATCCAGGGGGTGCAGAAAGGATATGTGATAGGTAGGGTTTTAGTTGGGAGTGGTGTGGTGGTAAGGAAGACGGGGGTGGGGGGCTGGGGGGGAAGGAACTGGGATTGTCATGTAAAACAATCTTGTTTCTAATTTTAAAAAATCTGCAAAAAAAAAAACATAAGGTGGAGAGTGATAGAGGAAGATAGCCAATATAGACCTCTGGGTCCCACACATAGAGAGAGACACACATGTCTAGCACCTGTTGGGTGTAGAGGGAGAGAGGGAGGGAGAGGGAGAGAGAGAGGGAGAGGAAGAGAGAGAGAGAGAAAGAGAGGGAGGGAGAGGGTGAGGGAGAGAGGGAGGGAGAGAAAGGGAGAGAGAAAGGACAGAGATATCTAGAGTGTCATCATATTTGCCAAAAATCCCCAACCTGAGTGTATTTCAAGTTTCCAGCTGCAGTGGGCATAACCTGTCATAAGTATTTCCCACAAATTGTGTTTTGAAGAAGTTTTGAAGTTTGAAGATGTTATTTTTTAGTGATTCAGCAAGAAAAATTGGCTGGGACCTATTGGAGTAATACACTAAAAACAAATTTTCCTTCCAACCCAGAAATCTTCCTCCTGAGGGTGAAGAGAAAGCAAAGTCTTTTATTACTAAGAATAAAGCCAGAATGTGAAGTGAGGCACTGGTGGTGCACGCCTTTAATCCCAGCACTTGGGAGGCAGAGGCAGGTGTATCTCTGTGAGTTCGAGACCAGCCTGGTCTACAGAGTGAGTGCCAGGACAGGCTCCAAAGCTACACAGAGAAACCTTGTCTCAAAAAAAAAAAAAAAAAAACAGAGCAAAACAACAACAACAAAAACGTCAGAATGTGGTGTGTACTATAAGAATTCATCAAGAGACTGCAAAAACAGAAAGACAACTCAGTCATAGACAGTCAAGGAGATACAATCCAGCCTGACTCTCAAGATAAATATCCAGTCTCCAAGTAAGAGGACTGGACTGTACCATCTGTCACTCATAATTCATTTTTATACTTCACCAGAAAGGAAAAGTGGCCATCTGCATTGACAAATTAACTTTAGTTAGAGAACAGACAAATCACATTTTTTGATGTAATTTAAAGCAAAGAGCCCCTTCCAGTTAGGCTCCTGCATCCAACAGAAACTGGAGACAAGGATGCCACCTTTCTTTGTGGGGCACGAAGAGCATGTCAATCAACAAACCCGAGATGAAGACCAAAGGGACCAATGCAGGCATGCTTTTAGGAGCCAGGAACCAATAAAATTGGTAGTTCAAGCAGATATCTCCCAGATTCTTGAGAAAATATTCATAAAGTACACAGAAGGCTAACAGGCAAAAGGCCAACTTGGTCTTACACACACACACACAACACACACACACACACACACACACACACACACACACACACACACACACACACACACACACACACACACGTATTTCAAGGAGAAGAGATTGCATTATAATTCAAAGCTTTCTAAGGTAAGTACTCTGAACAAGATGGGAAGAAAATGTTTCCCTTCCCTTCCCTTCCCTTCCCTTCCCTTCCCTTCCCTTCCCTTCCCTTCCCTTCCCTTCCCTTCCTTCCCTTCCCTTTCCTTCCCTTCCCTTCCCTTCCCTTCCCTTCCCTTCCCCCCCCCACCTCTCACCTGCCCTTCTCTTCCTTCCCTTTGACATAGGGTCTCTGTATTCCAAACTGGCCTTAAACTCACAATGTAGATGAGGATGTCCTTGAACTTCTGATCCTCCTGTCTTCATCTCCCAAGTCCTGAGATCATAGGCACATGTCACCAGGACCAGTTTATGTGGTTTATTATGTATGAAAACATGGGCAAACCTATGGGCTTCATGCATGCTAGGCAAGCACAGTACCAGAGAGCCACATCCTCAGCCCTCAGATATATATTCTTGACAGGGGTAACTTCTCTTTTATCTAGGGTAGTTACTGTAAAATTCAAGGTTATATGGTTATTTTCCTCTGAGGTTTTGACGTCATCATGTAACTAGCTTCTTATTTCCTGTTAAAGTCCTCCCCAAAGATATCTTTTCATGCTTTCAAAGAGAAACTAATTGTGGGTAGAAAATCATGACTTTGTCAGCTCGTGCTGGCCACCTGGGATGTCTTATTGCAGATTTCCCTGTGAGGTTTGTAATCTCTATCAAAGGTTAGCAAGTCAAGCCTTTCTTCAGTTTGCCTGTGGTCTGCTCTGTAGTTCTTCAGACATTCAGTACCGCCCCCTCCCCCAATCAGGCTGCATTAATCTGCATGTGTGCCTGGTCCCCATGGAGGCCAGAAGAAGGCACTGTATTCCCTGGAACTGGAGTTAAAGATGGTTGTGGACAACCATGTAGATGCTGGGAGCTGAACTTGGGTCCTCTGGAAGAGCAGAAAGTGCTCTTACCTGCTGAGCCATCCCTTTAGCACTGCCTCTTTAAGCCACTTCTCTTTTAAGGCTTAGTAGAACAATCTGGAAGACAAGGAAACAATAATTATGTCAATAGCAGAAATGGGGCATGAAGAGCATGTCAATCAACAAACCTGAGATGAAGACCAAAGGGACCAATGCAGGCGTGCTTTTAGGAGCCAGGAACCAATAAAATTGGAAGTAAATTCATCAAAGGATGGGTTTTAAAGTTTAAAAGCTTGTTTTAAAAGTTCTTTGCAATTGATCACTCTGCCCATAAACCTACCTGAAACTGTGCAGCAGCTCTGCATGGAGCCCTCAATCTGAGCACTGAAAAGCATGACACAGACTCTGCTTGAGGGCTCCTTCTCATCCAGTTACAAGTTGTGGTTTTCCTGGAAAGTGAGCAGGTGCTTTTCATTTCTTTCTAGAGAAGGAGACTGGGGAAATACTCCCTGGGCTGGAAGGTTAAGTTTTAGAAAAAAATGAAACCAAGCAAAAGGCTTCCTCTGGATGCTCAGCTGTCCTCAGACCACAGAGAGTGAGTTCAGTATGGAGGACCCATCCAGAGCTCAGGGAACTCATAGACACTATAGAAGGAAAGGGTCTCCCTACCCCTGCTGTGATATTCCTGGTCCCAGGATGCACGATCGGTGGAATGGGAACAAGCTCTCCAATGTTCTGTTCTCTTCTAAGCCTGCCTCTGCCCCCCTGCTGCTGTCTCGTGAAGCCGGCTTGACCTCATGCATGGGGTGGTGCTGTGACCTCACTCCACCACTTATATCAAAACACACATTGCCATTCATTCCTTTTTTTGCAACATAATATTTTTATTGATTATTGGGAATTTCACATCATGCACCCCAGATCACACTCACTACCCAGTCCTCCCAAATCCTCCCGAACCTCTGTGACCTTTCCCACAAAGAAATAAAGAAAAGGAAGGAAGGAAGGAAAGAAAAAGTCCAATTGGTGTTGCCCATATACTCATTTGAGCATGGTCAAATTCCCAGTGGCCAGCCCCCTAAAGAGAACTGAGTCTTCCTCCATCTGCATCCTTGACAGAAGTCATCAGTCATGGAGAGCGACACTTCACTCTCCTTTTCCTGATTTTTTTTAAATTTATTTGAATTAGAAACAAGATTGTTTTACATGTCAATCCCAGTTCCCTCTCCCTCCTGTCCTCCCCTACCCCCCCCCCAACTAAAACCCTACCTATCACATATCCTTTCTGCTCCCCCTGGATGGTGAGGCCTTCCATAGGGGGTCATCAGAGTCTGTCGTATCCTTTGGGATAGGGCCTAGGCCCACCCCCGTGTGTCTTGGCTCAGGGAGTATTCCTCTATGTGGAATGGGCTCCCAAAACCCACACCTATGTTAGGGATAAGTACTGAACTACTACAGGAGGTCCCGTAGATTTCTAAGGGCTTTCTGACTAGGCTGTTACTTTTTTGTGGGGGTAGGGGGAAGGGTTGGGGAGTAGGTGTTGTCACAGGAGCTTTCTCTTTGTCAATTGTGAGTCTGCAGTCATCAATGCCACTGCAAAAGTTGCTTCCTTGCCCTTTATAGCCAGCAGGAACATGGATCATGGACTTTCACATGGTTTCTGGCAACAGCACAGACCACGGGTATCCGTATCGTCTCTAGCTTCAGCATATGCCACGGATCTCAGCGTGGTGTCTGGTAGCAGTACAGATCACAGACATATATACTGCCATCTTCCACTGCACCAGCATAGCTCTAGACAGCAGCATAGGCCAAGGATATCAACATGGCCTCCAGGGCAACATAGGCCTGGACACCATTATGGTTCCTCAATGCTTAGCCCAAGGTCATTAACATGGATTTAGGTAGTAGCATAGGCCACAGACATCTCCATGACTTCCAGTGATAAAACATGGTCCATGGACATCAACATAACCTCTGGCTGCAGCAGGACCATAGACCCAGGCATGGCCAACAGAGGCAGCATCAATAAATGGCTTCTGCACAGACTACGTACATCCACATGGCCTTCAGTGATGCCCCTTGGTGGAAGCACAGGTCACGGACATCAACATGGCCTCAGGCAGCAGTATAGGCCACTCACATTAACAAGGTCTCCGGTGTCAACTCAGACCATGGACACCAATATGGCCTCCTATGGTAGGTAGCATAGACTATGAATGTCGTCCTGGCTTCTAGTGGTAGCATAGGCTTTGGACATCCACATGGCCCCAGTGGCAGCACAGATCATAGACATCCACATGAACCTCAGGTTTCAACATGGCCTGGGACAGCGGTGGGGACTACAGATACCAACAAGTTTCTAGGGGCAGCACAGACCATAGCGGTCTTTCAAGGAGGTCCAATTAAGAAAATAAACTGTTCTTCATCTCAGGACATCCTGCCATTGCTCAGATCCAGGACAATCATGCAGCTGGGCAGTGTGTTTGGAGGCTGAGTTTGCGCAAGCTCCACTCTGCTGTACACCACCCTGCCAACTCTACTGGCAGTGACATGTTTCCCTGTCTACTGCAGCCTTCTCGCATATGGTCAGACCTTTGTGTCTCTAGTTCCTCCTCTCACCACAGGGCATACACCATTGTGTTCTTTCAACTTTCCCATCTCTCCGTCTCATGTATTATGCCCAAACAGCTTTACATAAAAATATTCATTGCAATGAGTCATTGGTCTGGTTCAAGGTTTCTGGTTTCTGACACACCATAAACACTGGACCATCACTAAGACTCGTCTCAGATATTCTGCTGTTACAAAGTCAGGGTGATCCTGTGACTTGGCAGGGTGTCTGGGGGCAGGTTCCCTGAGATCTCCAGGCTGCCATCCTATGCTGGCCACCCCGAGGCTCAGCTGAGCTTAACCTTTGTGCTCATAACCTGCAAGCAGCACTACTGCTCTATACTTTCTGCCTCCCAGCGGGGTGGCAGTGAGGACTGCAGCCACAGCGGCTCCATGCTGTGGGCTGGCCAGTGTGCCCAGGACTGTCCCTATTTAGTAATGACATCTAGTTCTGCGGGACTGGCTCCTCTATGCACTCCAGCAGCTCCTAGGTGGAATAGATGTTGGGGAGGACCAACTCAAAGTGCTGGATCTGGGCCCAGATGGCAGCTGAGTTGGCCAGCGTAGCCCTCTCTTCAGGATGCCTTGTGCATAGGCCTTTCATAACCATCCATCCATCCATCCGTCCGTCCATCCATCCGTTTATGCATTTATTTTTATTTGAGACAGGGTTTTACCCTGTAGTGTAGGATGTCCTAGTACCCTGGACTTGAGCTCTTCCTACAGTCCTTTTGCCTCCCAAGTGCTGGAATTACTGGCATATGCAACTGTATCCAGATCAAATGGCATCTTATAAAGACACGAATGCATGGCATGATCCTCTGTCTTGTCTTGGTAATATGAATCTTCCTCTCCTGAGGGCAGGGTATTTTTCCTGTTCTGGGTCCTTGTGACTTTGCAAAGTTGTCATTTCCTTTCAATGCTCTTGGCATTGCTGTAGCTTGGTGTGTGGATTGGTTTCTATCTGTTGGCTTCTGTCTCTTGTTGTTTTGGTGACACCTGGTTTGATCTTTTTTTTTTTTTTTCTGAGAATCCGAGTGCACTATGTATAGATGCAACATATGGTTCCCTACAGAGTGATGCCTTTTTAAGAGTGTTGTTAAGATGATACCCTTACACCATAGGCTGTCAATCATCTTGAAATTCTCACATTTGGACAAAGTGTGAATTTATTTTAAAGTGGGCATATGTTAGCTGTTGAGTTAATTCATCTGTTAAGCAAACATTTGTCAAGCATCCCTCGAATTTCTAGGCACTCAAGATATGGAAACTGACAAGGAACAGAGAGGGCCATGATTCTCAAGAGTGTGAAATGGCAGAGGCCTGTGGGGAATTGAACCAGGCAGTGTAAATTCTTGTAAGAAAGCAGAGTAGGGTGGCAGGCCAGAGTGCTGTGGGCAGCAGGCCAGAGCTGGGGGTGGCAGCATGGAACACACTTGGGCTGGAGAGTCTGTGTAGTTGACTTTGAGGGGGGTCATGTTTTGAGCTAAGCTCAGGTGAGAAGTGGGCAGCCATGGGGAGTCTTGGGGACAGAACACCAGGGTAAAGAACTGTCCTTGATAGAGCCTGATGTAGAGAAGCTGCATATATTTGGGAAAGCTGATGTCAAGATGGCTCGAGCTGGTGGATGATGATTGTGCAGAAGGAGATGGGCTCTGAAAGGCTGTTTCCACGTGACCTTAACTGTAAGCCACTGAAAATCATGGGCTCAGACTGGCTCAGACAGTAAGGAAATATCTAATCTCACATAGGAATGTTGGTGGAGTGTGGGCTCCAGGGCTGGGCTAACTTAGTAGCTCAAAGGCAGGGGTCTCTCAACTCTTTTCTGTCATCCTTTGACCACATCTTTCATGGCCTCAGGTTGGCTGAAACTGATTGAGTGTTAACGCACGAGAACATGCAATGATGTCTGTGTCTGATATCTGATGTGCTTTCATGTATCATTGGTAGCTGAGTTAAAGAGTTCCTCCTGCCTCACCCTCTGGGGGGAGCAGAAAGGACATGTGATAGGTAGGGTTTTAGTTGTGGGGGGTTGAATGGGAAGAGGGGAGGGAGAGGGAACTGGGATTGACATGCAAAACAATCATTTTTTAATAAAAAAATATATTTACTTAGAAGCATTCAGAATGTCAACAAAACAGCTGCAACTTTTTTTTTTTTTTTTTGCAATTACAGAGTGGTATTCAGTTAATAGAACAATTATCTTCATATAAGCTGCATCAAAGACAATTGAAGATGGAAAAAAAACCCAAAACAAAAACAAAAATAAAAGAAAGAAAAAAAAAAACCTACTGTCCCCAAATTTGTGCTGTGCACCAACAAGAACCTGCTTTAAATTTCCATGCCAATTTACAACCCCCAGACTGTACCAGGCAAGGTTAGCGGCTATTGAAAATACCACTAGGACAGGGCTATCTAAAGACACATACGGTAGTGTGTGAACTATACAAAAAAAGACACTGTACAGTTTAAAACAAATCTTACACAGCCTTACATTTCAATTTTTTTTCTTTAAAAGGAGTGAGTTGTGTACAGGGGAGGGGGTTAAATGCTTTATAGACAAAAAAAAAAAACTGCGCTAGAACCAACTTATTCATCATCATCATCTTCATCTTCGTCTTCCTCTTCTTCCTCCTCTTCCTCATCCTCTTCATCCTCCTCCTCATCTTCCTCTTCCTTCTTTTTCTTGCTCTTTTCTGCCTTAACCACCCTCTTTTTCGCTGCATCGGGTTTTCCTTTAGCTCTGTAAGCAGCAATATCCTTTTCGTGCTTCTCCTTCGGCTTGGCAGCCTTCTTTTCGTAGGGCTGCTTGTCATCTGCAGCAGTGCTGTTCCGCAGCTCTCCCAGTTTCTTTGCAGCATCACCAATGGACAAGCCTGGGTGTTCTCCTTTGATTTTTGGGCGATACTCAGAACAGAACATGAAGAAGGCCGAAGGAGGACTGTTGGGTGCATGGGGTCCTTGAACTTCTTTTTGGTCTCCCCTTTGGGGGGGATGTAGGTTTTCATTTCTCTTTCATAACGAGCCTTGTCAGCCTTTGCCATGCCCTCAAATTTCCCCTTTTCTTTAGCAGACATGGTCTTCCTCCTTTCTGAGCACTTCTTCGAGAACTCTGAGAAGTTGACAGAAGCATCTGGGTGCTTCTTCTTGTGTTCCTCTCGGCAAGTTTGCACAAAGAATGCATATGAGGACATTTTGCCTCTTAGGATCTCCTTTGCCCATGTTTAGTTGATTTTCGTCCGCGAGGCACAGAGTCGCCCAGTGCCCGTCCAGCTCACGCTTGCCCCGGCGCTGTCTCTATGGAGCTCAATGTACTGCCAACTATCTTGTTTCTAATTCAAATAAAAAAAAGAAAGAGGAGTCACCACCGTCAAGGACCCTACCCTGCCTGGGGAGTGGAGGGTGGATGGGGTGGGGGCAGGTGGGAGGTTGGGGGGAGGGAGGGGAGGGAGAGAGGGAGAAGGGATTGACATGTGAAGCAAGCTTGTTCCTAATTTGAACTAATAAAAAAATAAGGAAAAAAGATTTAATTCTTTACATAAAAATAAATAAGTTTATCTACCTAAAAAAATAGAAAGAGAAAAAAAGAGTCCCTCCTGGTACTACTAACTAATTAAATAACTAACCAACTAACTGGCTGATTAACTGCTACAGGCCATGTGGCAGGAATGAATATATTCTCAAGGAACACTTGCATCCCCTCTCTTTGGCTCTCAGACTGTTGAAACACCAATCTCAAAAGAAAAAAAAAATAGGTTTCCCTAGGATTTTCATGCTGGAGAAGAAAAGTTTGAAACCCTTGAGACAGCCAGAGAAGGAGCCTGGCTCCCCTGGGAAAGATTTACAGCTAGTCATTTGACCTTAGAGGAGAGATTTGGAGCTGAGCCAGTGGGCAGGCTCTCATCTTGGCCAGACGACTTAGTTATGCATATTTCTTACCTTCTACCTAAACCTTAGCCTTATGTCAGGACCCTGGAGATGGTTTGGGTTTTGCAGGATCTCTTTGTCCCTTTTCCCAGTGTGGGCACATTAAATACATCTCCTTTTCCTATGCCTCACTATTAATTGGCTTATTTAGTTGGCTTATTTGGGATGGGCGGCTGAAGCTGGATGGCTGGGGCATAGGCTGTGACCTCCAAGGTGGGTAACATAGCTAATTACTATGTAGGGACAGGGAACATAACTACCTGCTATGTAGGGATGGGGTCCACACACTCATGCACACTAATGATGTCTTAAGTATATGTTCTATGTAAAATGAAGACATAGGCTTCCAGAGTCTATTCAGAATGATGGTAAGACCTTAGACTTCCTCCTTCCAAATGTCTTTTCTTTCTCTTTCTCTTTTTTCTTTCTTTCTTTCTTTCTTTCTTTCTTTCTTTCTTTCTTTCTTTCTTTTTCTTTCTCTTTCTTTCCTTCCTTCCTTTTTTGTTTTTTTGAGACAGGTTTTCTCTGTGTAGCTTTGGAGCCTATCCTGGCACTCGCTCTGGAGACCAGGCTGGCCTCAAACTCACAGAGATCCACCTGCCTCTGCCTCCTGAGTGCTGGGATTAAAGGCGTGCACCACCAACGCCTGGCCCAAATATCTTCTTTCTATTGCAGAATCCTGCCTGTGGTGACAAGTTGCACTCAGTTATGCCTCCTTAGGTTCCTCTTTAATGTCAGAGCATCTCAGGTTTTCCTGATTTTGTGATTTGGATAATTTTGAAGAGAACGTAGTAAGAACCTCCACAGTGGAGTTTCTCTAACATTAATTTCATGATTAGGGTAGGGTTAGTGGTTACATGAGGAAGAGCACAGATCTTGAATGCTGTTTTCTTCAGGGGTGTGTCTGTCACCAGGATTCATGAGGATGACCTGTTTTTCTGTTGGCTTAGCAGCTGCACCTGAATCTTCTGATATTTCAACTACCATCTGCACCCTGCTGCACCACAGTCAGCACCCCACCCCTCAGACGGTGGCCTGGTGGGACTTCTGGTCCTGCCATCACCGGCTCAGCTGTGGCTGCCAAATGGAGGTTTTAACTAAGTCTCTATTCTATTTACCAACAAAGACTCAAAGTCAGATGTTGGGGTGAAAACCTGCCAGATCAGAGAAGCTGAGAAGCAACCAGCTGACCTTCCTTTTTGACTGGAGACCTGGCAAGAGACATATCTCTCCACTTGTCCCAAACCAAAAAGACTGAATTTCTAAGTCCCTCCCTACTCCTTCCTGTGTGTCTTTCTATCATATTCCTGGTTCCTCCAGACTCTCTGTGGCTAATTTCTGTCAACTAGTTGCTAGCTCAACTCCCTGATGCACAGTTAATTTTATTAACACAGTCTCGGAGTTTCACAGTGTGATCAAATATCATTCACCTTGATCCCCTGGCTTGAATTGAGTGTGTCAGATTTCTAAGAAGGAAACCTGCATGGCACATTTGAAATGTCTCTGCATGAAAAGTCTGTTTCTTCTCATTTACTAATTTATTCAATATTGACTTACATAAGCTGACTTGTAAGTTTTAAGCTTTGGGTTATAGAATCTAATTTTACTTTTTCTATCATTTACTTTCTGTTATTGCTTAAATGATTCTAGCATTGGTTATTGGGAGTTCTTCCACCTGGCTCCTCTGTTCCTTTGACCTATTGTGTGTGTGGCATGCATGTATGTTGTATACATATGTGTGTATATGTGGCATGTGCATATGCATGTATGTGTGTTGTGTATATGTATAGGTTGTGTTGTGTGTTTGTTGTATGTGTGCATGTGTGGGTGTATGTTGTATGTGTGTATGTGTGTATGTATATATGTTGTGTGCATGTGTGTTTGCATATGTATAGTGTTTATTTGTTAATATATATTGTATGTGTGTATGTGTGTATGTGTGTATGTATATATGTTGTGTGCATGTGTGTGTTTGCATATGTATAGTGTATATATGTTACTACATGTTGTATGTGTGTGTTAATGCCTCTTTTCTTATGGCACTACAAGATGTTCTAGGCTCATTTCTTGTATTTCCTGTTCCTGTCTTAGAATCGTCCAGTTGACACTCAAGTTTGACAGATACTAATTTAAGTTTATAATTTGAAGAAAAGATATGTTGGAGGATTTGTGACTTCTATATTTTTATATAGATACCTAAAATCATGTATGTATGTATGTATGTATGTATGTATGTATGTATGACATGAAAGTAGAAGTGAAACTCTCTGGGGTGAAGAAAGGGCCTAAGGGAGGTGAGAAACAGTGGGGTACACAGTTTATAATGTATACTTGTATGGAAATGTCCTGTGTAGCCCAATGCCATGTACAATTGATATTAACAATGAAAACTAGCAAATGGATTCTAGGGGACACTGTAAAGACCGCCACAGGGAAATGTAGGCAGAGTGAAGAGTTAGATGCCATTCTAAGTGTAATCAAATGACATATGCTGGAAGTGAGTCAAGGGAGACATATTCTTTTATTAACCTATTTTTGATCTATTTACTGAGTAGAGGATGGACTGTAGGGAAAGCAAGATTAAAACCAAAAGAGGTGATGTAGGAGGCCATGATATCAGTGCAAAGACGGCATCTCACCCTCAGGCATTAGTGATGGAAGTACTGTGCATTGTACAGCTAGTGTCCCATGGCTAGACCCTAAAGTATCAGACTGAGGACTGATGAATGGCAGGTGAGATGAGATCATGAATGGAAGGAAACAAATCAAGGCCCAAGAGCACTAGCTAAGCACGTTTGGGAAACTCACATAGGCTCAGGTTTGGGGTGGACAAGCAAGTGTTGTGTCTTAGCTATATCAAACGTTAGCTTCAAATATTAAATATATAGTAAAACATTTTAAGCAGGCATCTTCTGGGTTTGCAAATGCACATTTGGGCTTGAATCTGGGGAGAGGTCATGGTTAGAAAGGTACATTTGGGAATGCTTGACACCCAGATGGGGTCTGGGTCTCTGTGATATTCTCAAGAGAGGATTTTAATTAAGACAAGTAGGTGAAGAATAACTGACAGAAGGCAGCAGAAGAAGGCTCAAGAAAGGGAACTATGAAGGAATAATAAGCAGAATAGAAACAAGGAACCTGGTATCATAGCATCCGGGACAAAGACATACTTAGGAAGGAGGTGGTGGCACTGTAGACTTCCGAAGAGACTAAGACAGGGGCTAAGAACTGTTCATTGGTCTCATGATTTCCTTTCTCTTCACAGTTGAACAACATTCCTTTGTCTTAGCAGGAAGGGAGAATTTGGTAATTTTGACCAGAGTTGCTTCTCTGTGGTAGGGGAGAACAGCAGGCTTGTTATGTTTCAGAGACGTTCCCCATGGAGATGTGGGGGTGACAGTTGGAAACCCTTTAACTTTGTCATGACTGACGTGGAAAAGATCTCACAGTAGTGCTAAGGTAATGAGAGCACCACAAACATCTTAAGATGTGAAATATTTGGACATAAGCTGGTGTGGATGAGGCACTTGAGAGGCAATGAGATGATAGTGCAGAAATGGAGATTATCAGTCACATGGTGACAGGGAAGGAGAATGGATTCTGAACAGCAGGCAGTTCTAGGAGCTGGAGAGAATTGCAGGATGCCAGAAACGTACTCTAGCTTAAATCTTAGAATTGGACTTGGGCTTGTTCCAATTCTGACTCTTTAGTCTGAATCTGTCTTGTTGGACATTTTTTTTTTCTTTAAATGCCATTGACTGAAGGATGAATTGTTGGGCAGATCTAAAAGAGTGCAGGTAAAATTTAGTTAAACTGAAAACCCAGCCTGGCTCATGAATTTGCAGGAATGAGTTATAACAAGCCAGCAGAAGCAGCATAAACTGGAAAAAGTGCATTTGAAGAAAAGCAAGTGCCAATTGTAATTGGTTCCTGGAGGAGGGAGAGCTTAGATCAATTTGAAAGACAAGGAAGGTAGAGGAAGGTTAATTGGAGATGGTTATTTATAGGTTTATGTCTCTTACATTCTGTATATGAAAATCATCACATTCTGTTTTTTTTTTCTTTCAGAAACATGTTGACATTATCACCCTTGAGAACTTTGCCCATGACTTTCCAGGACAGGAGTGAACCAGCTACACTGTCAATTTAGCATGAGGGAAGGGAAATAGCAGGGTAGTTACCAGGCTAGCACAGGGCATACCCATTCCATGAAAGAAAGTGTCACACCCATTCCACAAATAAGAAAAGAGCCATTACTCCCTATGCCCTGTGCCTCCTTCTCCTCAGCCACAAAACGCTGGTGTTTCTCTTAAGAGAAGGAAGGAGGTTGATGTGTTAGGGAGAGTGTCAAAGGAGATAGTTAATAACTTGGGGTACTGGATTGTTCTGTTTTGAATAACTTTTTTCTCCTGCTTGAATCTCAGCTTTGTTTTCTCTTTATTTAGCTCTTAAAATGTTTTGGTTTTTAAGGATTTTTATTTATTATTTTAATATCTAGTTGTGATTCCTTTATTGAGTTTAAGAAATTGATACATATGTATCTGTGTGTAGGTATGTGTACAGTATTGCAGTGCCCACAGAGGCCTGAAGAGCTTGTTGGTTCCTGGGGCCTCCAATGATCTGTTATGTAACAAACCTTGTAGGTGTGTCCAGCCTTTTGACACTGTCACATGATGTCATCTACAAAATTAACGCCCAACAACCTATATAGGGTTACAAAAATGGAACAAAACCAAACCAAAAGCCAAACCTAACAAAACCAAAAAACCTTGCGAAAACTCAGTGTTGCAAGTTTGTGCTTAAGTGTTGGGCTTTGGTCACATCTGTCCTTAGTGGTAAGTGGTCTAAGGTCATGGGTTGGACACACCTCTGAGTAATTCTGGTGTATATACTCAGTATAGACCCCTGGCTCAAAAATCCAATGTCCCCCATCCCTTTTCTCATTTAGAATTCACGTTTTTTTTTTTTTAACATTTTCTGGCAGGATGAAATTAATGGCTGTATTCTGACTTTATCTTTCCATTTGAGGTATGTAGACACAAAAGTTTGCACTGATATACCATTCTGAAGGTGGTTTTAGGTGGGAGCATGTTTAAATGTATGTGTTGGTCAGCTTCTCACAGTAGAATGAGTGTGTGTGTGTGTCATAGAGTCATTTTCAAGATGAGTTACATGGTCACAGAGGCAAAATTAATATTGTGGTGTGAAAAATTATGGCATAAGGAAAACAATTCCTTGGAAGAAGATTATCAACTAATCATAACGTCTTCAATGAGGTGCATAGGGGAAGAAACTCGGAGTAATGCTATATGGAAGGTTGTGGTATTGACTTATTTTTAGTTACAAGACGTTAAATTCCACATTTGTTTTGACAAGTGAGAACAGTAATTACTAATTAATGGGACTGACAATGACAATGGCCTTTTACTGCCACAGATTGAGAAACTTTGCTGAAGTGAAAAAGTTGAGTTTTGTTTTTACTTCTACTTCCTGGCCTGTTTGTATTCTGTGCATGTCTGTCTGTCTGTCTGTTTGTGGGTATAACCACATCATGGTATGAGTGTGGAAGTCAGAATATAGCTTAGAAAATGGGTTCTCTTCTTCACTCAGGTGGGTTCTGGGGATCTAACTTTGGTAGTCAGACTTGGCAGCAAGTGCCTTTATCTGCTGAGTCCATGTGTAATATTAGAAAGAATATCCTCTCTCATTCATTTAGGTGACAGCAATGGGGATAGTCAATTAGTCAGTAGAGTCTTCAGAGGAAACAGACTCATGCTAGGGAATCTAATGGAAGCACTTTAGCCTGTGACATTGGTCATGTAGGTGGCTCCTGGGCCATCTTGGGCTGCTGGGAAGCAGAGTCAGGTGTTGATGTTTAGAACCAAGTGAGGGATGCAGAGAGAGGAATGTTCAATGGCAGAAGAGCCAAGGGACAGTCAAAATGGAAGGGGTACTGAGGTAGGAATGGAGGCAGCTGTGGTTTCGTTTTCTGCCTCACTTTCTTTGGTCTCTGCCTTGGAGTTTCTATTGCTGTGGTAAAACACCATGACCAAAAGCAGCTTGGGGAGGTATTGGGAATGTTCCTTTACACTGTGTGAAGATGTGTCACTGTGATTGGTTTAATAAAGAGCTGAATGGCTATTAGCTAGGCTGGAAGATGTTAAGCAGGACTTCTGGAGACAGAGAGGACTCAGAGAGGAAAAAAAGTGGAGTTGCCAGTCAGACACAGAGGAAGCAAGACATACAGAAGGAGAGGTAAAAGCCACAGGCTGTGTGGCAGCATGTAGATGACTAGAAATGGGTTAATTTAAGTTATAAGAGATAGTGGGACAAGCCTAAGCTGTAGGCTGAGCTTTCATAATTAATAATAAGCCTTCCTGTAATATTTTTGTGAGCTGGGGTCCCTCCCTCCCAAAATCTACTACATAGTTTTTATCAAAGGAAGTCAGGACAGGAACCCAAGCAGGGCAGAAACCTAGAAGTAGGAGCTGATGCAGAGGTTATAGAGGAGTGTTGCTTACTGACTTGGTACTCCTGGCTTGCTCAGCTTGCTTTCTTATAAACTCAGGACCATCTGCCCAGGGGTGGCTCCATCCAAAGTTGTCTGGGCCCTCCTACATTAGTTATTAAGAAAAATCATGGCAGACTTGCTTTACAAGCCAATCTTATAAAGGCTTTTTCTCAATTAAGATCCCCTCTTCCCAGATATGTCTAGGTTTATGTCAAGTTGACAAAGCCAACAAGCACAGCCACCATCAGGGTGTCCTACTAATTGTCAGGACCTGGAAGGCAGATTGACAAGGGAGCTGAGGGCAGGAAGAGTGGGGAGACGATCTGACTGCCACAGACAGTGAGTGGCTCAGGCACCTGCCCTTCTCACTTGTTTCTGCTCCAAGATCTTTTCTTCCTCCCTGGTGAGTAAGAGCAGGGAAAGATACCTCCTCTCATTGTGTGTGAGAGGCACAAATGGTCCCTGACTCTTACAGCCTTTCATACCCTGGAGGTGGGAACACAGCATCTCTGTCTCTAGTCTACCCCATCACTCCAGGTTGTGGTATCACTTTCCCAGTGGGGATAAAAGTGGGACAAGGGATAAGCCTTTAGCATTCTAGGGAGAATGAGGGTAATGAAAGCCCAGATTCCTCTCAGAAGGAGCCACACGCTGCTCAAGATGCAAACACATTGTACCTTTATTAAATGCATCCATCACTGAGCTTCATAACAACAGGCCTTTGTGACGTCATCTGAATGCTGCTAGCTTTCTTGGGCAGTTCAGCTTGATCTTACACACACTGCTGAGAAACTTGGCTTTGCAACACATGTATGAGTGGATGGATGCTTTATTCCATTAATCATAAAAGCAATGTTCTTTCTTAATTAGGGATCCTTGAGAGACGGTTTTGAGTGTTTCCTGTGGTAAATTAATGATTGTCTGTAGCTTATCAAGTTGATAAGCACAGTTTATATAGTTTTTTTTGGCGTGTTAATAAAACACTGTTAAGCACTTAAACATCTGTAGGCTAATCAGCCTTCTTTGGGCATAGGTCTTCAATTGGGACCTCTGTCATCATATTTACTGCCAAGTTATTTTATATAGGGATGATATCATCAATGCAACCACTGCCTAGCAATGTAACAAACCCACTTATCAGGCAGAGCTACTAAGACACCCTTGTTTATAATGAGTCCTCCCTGCTTTATGGTGTTTGCTGTTTTATTTTTTTTGTGTGATAGTCTCAGAACTTCATGGTGGAGGACGGTAAACATCCTGACACTCAGCTCTCAGAAAACACCAGATGATGCTTTTTTTCTCTCAATAATCAGAACTGATTTTGTTCTCTGGAAACCCATAGGCAAGATCTTCTCACCACTATGAATTACTCATGTGAATCCCAAGAAGAAAGATCAGATGTTATCATACCATGTCATGACTGTGTTATTGGTAACAAATCTGAAAAACGGACTTTAAGTTTAGGGTTGATATTCTTAGGTGCAATATTTCTGATAGGAGAGTCAGAGCTGACATGTGCTCAGGATACTACTGGGGACCAGAGTTGCCTCTGCCTTTTGGCTCCATTTTGAGTGGAAAGATGGCTTCTTCCGCTTTGGCTTAAAACATAAATAAAGGCAAACCTTTCCAAATCTGTTTTACAGAGCTCATAGAGTTGAAATCAGCCTCTCCCTTTGGCTTTGTCTGAACATCCCAGTTAGGAAGAATAGGGCCATGCCTACTTTTCTGCAATATTATTGGAACAATAAACATAAGTAGTCTAATTTGATTGGACTGGAGGTGCTTTTCCAATCACACTCTCCAACAGTACTTCCCACTTATGACTGGACAAAGTCAGGATGGGAATGTAGGTTAGTAGGTAGAGGGCTTCCCTAGCACAAAGGAAACCTGGTGTTTGATCCCCATCACTGCATAGACCTGGCAGACAGTTTGGCAGCCCAGCACTGGGGAAGTAGAGGCAGGAGGATTAGAAGTTCAAAGTCTTTCTGGGCTATATAGTGAGATCCATGCCAGCTTAAGCTACATGGAACCTGCCTTAAAAACAAAACAAATAGAAAAAACCCCCAAAACAACCCCCCTAACCAACAATAACCCATAATTTGGGGGAAAAAACTCCTCATAACCAAACCAACCAACCAACCAACCAACCAACCAACCAAACCAAACAAACTAAAAAACCCCCACCAGTTTCTCAGTAAGTACCATGAAAACAAACAAACAAAAAATGAAGATGTTTAAGTGTTAATTTATAGTTTTCAGTTTTGTTCTCTTTAGAAGCTATTTTACTTTAGAGGATTTTTCTTTTGGTCTTATTTCACTAATGATCTGAACTATGGCTCCTCAGATGACTCCTAGCCGTCCTCAGTCCTAACCTGAGCTGGCCCTTCCATAGAGTGACATCTGCATGGTGTGGTTTGGTCCACCTCTGCCAAGTTTTCTGGAGTGATGAAAAGGCTTAAGAACAGATAGATTCTGGACTCAGCCCAGAGAGCCACAGTCTGAGAGCTAGGCACTTAGAAAATGCATTTTTAATAAGCTAGAAAAGTAAATGTCATGGCCATTAAACTTTCAGAACCACTGTCCTAGAGAGTCATTTTCTACCAAGAACAAATTTGTTCTCTCAGTTGCAGCGTTTTCCAGGTCAATAGTACGCTGGGAGAAATGAAGCAAGTGTCTATTCCTGTGTTACAGCAAAGTACTTCCCCAGCAAAATCCCATCCTGTGTTACAGTAAAGGACTCCTCCAGCAAAGTCCCATCCTGTGTTACAGTAGAGGACTTCCCCAGCAAATGCCCATCCTGTGTTACAGCAAAGTGCTTCCCCAGCAAAGTCTCATCTTGTGTTACACAGTAAAGGACTTCCTAATAAAAGGCCCAATGCTGTATTATGGTAAAGGGGTCCCCTAATAAGAGGTCTGTCCTGTGCTACACCAAAGGGCTTTCAGCTTCTGTCCTTGGAAGTAGTTTTGTTATCCTGGAAGTCCTCAGATCAGTGGTTCTCAACCTTCCTAATGCTGTGACCCTTTAATACAGTTCCTTGTGTTGTGGTGACTCCCAACCATAAAATTATTTTTTTACTACCTCATAACTGTAATTTTGCTACTATTATGAATAGTAAGGCAAATGTCAGATATGCAGGATATCTGATCTCTAATCCCTGTGAAAGAGTCTTTCAACCCTAAAGGGGCCATAGCTCACAGGTTGACAAATGCTGCCTTAGAGTGATTTGCATTAGCAAATGTGGTTGGTGGAATTGTTTTGCTTGTGAGATGATACAATGCATGATTGCAGTTAAGCTATGCTTTCTAGAGCCTCATGCAATTGTTCTAAGGACTTTGAGCTGCCATATGCAAGGCCTGGGGACTGGGTGTCTACCTTGTCTATAACTGGGTGGATACTATAACAAAAGCTCTGTTAAAAAATGTGAAGGGGGACTTTAAGCTCTATTACAGAGCTCTAGTCCTGAAAACAGCTTGGTATTGGCACAAAAATAGACCAATGGAATAGAGTTGAAAACCTTGATATTAACCCACACACCTATGAACACCTGATTTTTGACAAACAATCCAAGTTTATACGCTGGAACAAAGAGAACATCTTCAACAAATGGTGCTGGCATAACTGGATGCAAATATGTAGAAGACTACAGATAGACCACCGTGCACAACACTTAAGTCAAAATGGATCAAAGACTTCAATATAAACCCAGCCACACTGAACCTACTAGAAGATAAAGTGGGAAATACCCTTGAATTAATCGGTACAGGAGACCGATTCCTGAACATAACACCAGTAGCACAGACACTGAAATCAACAATTGATAAATGGGACCTCCTGAAACCGAGAAGCTTCTGTAAGGCAAAGAACATAGTCAGCAAGACAAAATGGCAGCCCACATACTGGGAAAAATATTCACCAACCTCACATCTGACAGGGGGCTGATCTCCAAAATATACAAAGAACTCAAGAAGCTAGTCTCCAAAACACCAAATAATCCAATTAAAAAATGAGGTACACAACTAAATAGACAATTCTCAATAGAGGAATCTAAAATGGCTGAAAGACACATAAGAAAGCTTTCAACATCCTTAGCCATCAGGGAAATGCAAATCAAAGCAACTCTGAGATACCATCTTACTCCTCTCAGATTGGCTAAAATCAAAAATGCCAATGACAGTTTATGCTGGAGAGGATGTGGAGAAAGGGGAACACTCTTCTACTGCTGGTGGAGTGCCAACTTGTACAGCCACTTTGGAAATCAGTATGGTGACTCCTCTAGAAAATGGGAATGAGTCTACCACAAGATCCAGCAATTCCACTCCTAGGCATATACCCAAAAGAAGCACATTGTTATAACAAGGACATCTGTTCAACCATGTTCACAGCAGCAGGATTTGTAATAGCCAGAAACTGGAAGCAGTTTAGATGCCCCTCAACCAAAGAATGGATAGAGAAAATGTGGTACATTTACACAATGGAGTACTACTCTTCAGAAAAAAAGGCAATGGAATCTTGAAATTTGCAGGAAAAATGGATGGAACTAGAAGAAACTATTCTGAGTGAGGACCCAATCACAAAAAGACAAACATGATATATACTCACTCATATGTGGACCTGCTTTATGATACATAGTAGTGACCATACTTTATCAGAGCTGTTTTTAATGATGTTGCTCAGAATGGTTTCCTTCCAGATGATGACTGAGAAGCTAATTAAGAAAAAAATGGTGCCAGGTACCACAAGAGTAACAGAACTGTGCTGTTTTCTGGGATTTTGTTTTTTACTTTTTTTTATTTTAATGTAGTGTGCTGGATGTCTCTACAATTTTGTTCAAATGACTGCAGAACCTGGAAAAGCTGTTGCTGCTATTGATGCATAACATACTTCTATTATTGGTCTCTCTCTCTCTCTCTCTCTCTCTCTCTCTCTCTCTCTCTCTCTCCACACACACACACACACACACACACACACACACACATATATACATAAAATTTGAATTTTTGGAAACTTTAGCTGTGTCAACTTTGGAAAAAAGTATCCCAGTTTACCGTGTTGAGTTGGCATTGTACAGAAATTAACAGCCATATTGGTCTAGAAATGTTGAACTTAATTTTTTTCCATTTGTACAGGGGTGACACACTATATTAAATATGTAAGGTCTTATCTACGTGGGTTTGATTACAAAAACTAATAAAGTATTCTCTAAATAAAAAAAAAAACTAGGAAAAAATGTGAAGCGGGGGCTGGAGAGATGGCTCAGAGGTTAAGAGTACCGTCTGCTCTTCCAGAGGTCCTGAGTTTAATTCCCAGCAACCACATGGTGGCTCACAACCATCCCTTATGAGATCTGGTGCCCTCTTCTGGTGTGCAGATATACATGGAAGCAGAATGTTGTATAAATAAATAAAATTAAAAAAATGTGAAGGGGCCAGAAAGATGGCTCAGCAGTTAGGGGAGCTTGCTACTCTTCCAAAGGACAGGAGTTTGATTCCCTGTACTGATGTCAGGTGATGTACAACTGCCGGCAGCTCTGGCTCTAGGGATCCAAAGCCCTCTTCTGGGCTCTGTGAGCACCTGCACACACACACACACACACACACACACACACACACACACACACACACACACATTTGCTTATACACATACACAATGCAGATGCAGACATAGACACACATATGTACACAGGCAGGCATATAACACAAACAGAAATTAAAACAAAAAACTAGACAAAGAGCTTTATTATGTGGACAGTAGAAAAGGGGAGAGGAATGAGTTGAAGGGTAGAAACAGGAGCACAAGGAGCAACTAACTAGATGTGAGAATGAGACAGTGTTGCTGAGGTGGGAACGACAAAGTTTTTATTTCAATTAAGCTGAATTTGCACTAAAGTCAAAGCATTCCCTTCAAGTGACATCGCTCCCTAACAACTGGCTGGCACCTCTGAACTTCCTCGATTTGCTGCTGTAAGAGAGAATCATAGCTGTTTTACACCTGCTTTTAGTCACTCCCTCACTCTGTTCTGTCTGGGATTCCCTCAGCGCTATCTCACTACCCTCGATAACTTCAGAAATGACCTACACTCCGTGAATACTTCTGTCCTCGTGTGCTGTGCTGATTGATGTTTTTGTCAGCCTGACACAAACCTGGGCGTGTCTTGGGAGAGGGAATCTCAGCTGAGGAACTGCCTCCATCAGACTGTCCAGTGAGCATGCCTTACTAATGACTGATGTGGGGTGGCATTTGAACAGGTGGTCCTGGGGGATGGGTATAAGGAAGCAGGCTGAGCAAGCCAGTCAGCAGTGTCCTGCCATGGTTCCTTTCTCTGCTCCTGTTTGAGTTCCTGCTTCAGTTCCCCTCAATGATGGACTGTGATGGGTGTGTAAGCCAAACAAATCCCGTCCTTCCTCAATTGTTTTGGTCATGGCGTTTATCACAGCAGAAACAAACAAGTCAGACGCCTTGGAGTTTCTAAACTCTGTCCCCTTATTGAAACACTGGCCTCATGAATTCCTCTTCTCTCTTGAATTCTGCTGACCCTCCTGGCTGTTTCTGAATCTTGTCAGCTTCTCTCTCACCAAAGCCATTACTCGCCAGTCCACCATTTCACCCCTTTCTCTATCTCCTTGAGACAGTCTATGTCGAAGGCTTCTAGATAGAGTGGAGCCACAGCTCAGTGTCACAATAGTATGAAATGTCCCTAATATACCAAGAACAGACCTCCCGACCTTGACCGTGACAGGTAACCCTGGACGAGGTTCTTGGCTGATGAATAAAGATAAGATGTTTATGATCACACCTGGCACAACCACTTGCCAAGGCACCTGTCATCGTTCATCACAGTGCTGAGAGTGAAATTAGATGAACAACCACTCAATGTACCCTGAGCTGGGAAGTTCTGGCTGCCAAGGAGTGGTGGCAAGATGACAGGATTGTAATCAAAGGTGCCTTTGGGAATTATACCTAGACCAGATGACTTCAGAAGTGTAACCACAGCCTCCTTAGGAGGCACATCCACTCCAGAGAAGGTTGGGATTATGTTTCCCCAGAGATGCCCTGGCTGAGCAATGGCTCAAGTATGGCAGTTGTGCCCCTCCCTTAAGGAGTATATCCAAAGCATCATGGTCCTCCTCTACTGGGCACATCCACAGCATCATGGTCCTTTTGTGCTCTTGTAAAAAGTACATTGCCTGTACTAAAGTTTGAAGTGGTTCCTTACATTTTCTTTTACTAATCTGATGGTTTTAGATCTGACATTTAGGTCTTTAATATTTCAAATTCTTTTATTTTTAAAGATTTATTCACTTATGTGTACGTGTGTTTATGTGTGTGTGTGTGTGGGGGGGCGGGTGCCAGAGACTTGTGTACCACATGAGTGCAGTGCTGACAGAGGCCAGAAGAGGGCACCAGATCTCCTGAAACTAGAGTTACAGTAGGGTGTGAACCACCACAGGGCTGCTGGGAACCCAAGTCGTTGGCAGCAGCAGCCAGTGCTCTTAATATCTGAACATCTCTTGAGCCCCTTGAGTTTTTTTTTCCCTAAGTGGGGTGGAAGATAAGAGTCAAGTTTCTGTCTTGTGCATATGAATATTTAGTTTTCCTGACAGCAAATAGTGAAGAGATTGTCCTTTATTTAATATATGTTTTTGGCAAGCTGGTTGAAAGTGAGTTGGCTGCAATGCATGGGGTTATTTCTGGGGTTTTGCTTTTTTCCTATTAGTCTTCCTGACCTCTGAAGTGAAAATTACAAAACCAAGATGAGAGAAATCGAAGAGGACACACAAAAGTGAAAGGATCTCCTGGGCTCATAGATAATAATAAATGTTGTTAAAAATAGTGCAACTTTTCCTTTTGCAAGGTTCCTTCTATTTGCTGTCTTGTATGCCCTTTTGCGAACTGCCTTAAATACCTTTTTTTGTTGTTGTTGCTGTTGTTTTTAGAAAAAGGCCGGATATAAATAAATGAATTAACCTATATGCAAATGAGGAAAGTTGCAGATGCCCGGGTGTGCAGCCTCTTGCTGTTCCCCTAGTCCTACATGCCGCTTGGACCAGATCTCTCCTTCAGAGTTCCTACAGCCACTTGCAAGGGGAGTCTTTTGCTCTGGTCTCCAGGTCACATTCCTTATGCATAGCCTGAATTATAGTTTCTTTTCTTTCCTGGAAAATTCCTCGCAAATAGTTCTTCTTTTTCACATTTAAAATGTTTTATGTTTATGGATGTTTTGCCTGCATGTGTGTATGTGTACCATGTGCATTTGGTACCTGTCAAGGTCACAAGAGGTCATCATATCTCCTGGGACTGGGGTTACAAACAGTTGTGAGTCACCATGTGCATGCTGGGAGTTGAACCTGGGTCATTTGGAAGAGCACCAAGTGTTTCTTAAAAGCTGAGATGTCTCTCTGACCTGTGGAGAACATTTTTAAGAAGAGTCACAAAAGCAATGCACTATTCCTCGTTACTTGGTCTCTGAGGACTCTTTAGACTTTCAAATGCTGGGAGTACCCTCAGCCTCCGCTACATATACCTATTGTTCCTTCATGTGTGACTTCTTCTAAGTGTGCTCAGGAATCATGTAAGGAGGTTACCAGGAAGGTGGGGATGAAAGATACAAGGAAAGTTTTGAATCAAGTGTATCTCCTTGTTTGGTGTGGAATTTTCCAGGAGCTCTCTGAATAATGTTATCTCCCTGACTTCCTACTTATGTTAATCTGTTTTTATAGTACAATTTCTCTTCGCTTCCAGTTTCAAAATTAGTTACAGGGAGGCTATGAGTCACTAGGAGGCAAGAAAATTAAAATTCTGCATGGCGTACAAAGTGTTCAGTATCATAAAAGTTATGGCTGCAGCACTCGGGAGGTGCCTCAGTCAGTGAAATGTTTACCTTGTATTTGTTAGGGTCCAAGTTCAAAGACCAGAACTGGTGTAAAAGTCAAACATATGGTACATGCATGTAATCCCATAGGAGGGAGGGAGAGACAGGCCAGGTTCTTGGAGGTCACTGAGTAGCCAACAGGGGTGAATCAGTGAGCCTCAGTTCCCAGTGAGAAATCATGTCTCAAGAAAAACATTGGCCAAGACCTGGGGAATGACAGGCAAGGTACACATACACACACTGGCATACACACAAATTTATAGGCACACACACAATTGTAGATTCAGAACACAGAGCCCAGCCATGTATTTTAGTCCAGCCATGTATTTTAGGAATAGGTAAACTGAGGCACACTGTGTTGTGACTAAGCTGCAAAGGGATGGGAAACTTGAAAGTGGTCTTTGCTTTACTCTCTCCCTCCTCAGGTGTGCATCCCTAGGGACACCAGTTCCCTGTATAGTGACAGCACCAGAGGCCACCTCATGGGATAGTTTGAGGCGTCACAAAATTAATGAGGAGTAGGTTTATTATGTGTTTGTTGGTAGCAGTTTCTGTACAAATGCAAAGCATTGTTCTTGTGACATGGTGGTGCATATGACTGCTCACAACTGAAACCCAAAGATACCCTGGCGTGTGGGAGGTAGCCTTGTAGGTGTCTGTGACTATCAACCCAGAACCAGAAATAGCACTGGGGCTCCGTGGAGTTGCTTAGCAATGCAAATGGATGTGGGATGGGAATAAAGTTCTTGAGCAGAACTAAGGCTGTTGACTAGACGAGAAGATGTACCCTAGCTGGCTTTCCAGCTTCATCTGTAGTGGTATGAGCTGCATATCCTGAACTTCATGTTTAGAATATCCACTGACGTGAGTGACCCCTGAAGAGAGCATTTATCCCCTGCACCCACTAGGTATGGGTTTGAGAGGCTGCTTTCTCCCTGAAGGACATGGCATCTAGTGTGGCGTGGCATCATAGCCTTTAACACACATCACTCAGGAGCACAGGAGAACGCATGTCAGCATGAGGGAGAATGAATAGTTACAGAAATCTCTGTGCTGGTTACATGAATATGTTGGTTTGTCTTATAGTAACATGCGATAATTATCCTGCCAATTTGACGGATGAAAAAAGCAGAGGGAGAGAAATTGACTTGTCAAATTATAGACATATTGGGGGCAGAGCAGTGCTTTTTCCTCTCCACTGAATCCCCAAGGAGCAGCTTGTCTGGTGCCATGGGCTAGGGTGGCAGGTGAGTGTGTGAACAGCTCTAGCAAATCAATCTTGAATTGAGTTTAGAGGATTTTAGTGAAAATCGGAGGGAGACAAGCTTTTTAAACATACTGGCTTCTGAAGAGCTCCCGTCTCACCAACATGTTTTATCGTCCCTCAGATTTCAGCAGGCAGAGGGCGAGTAAGCTTTGGGTACAGCACTCTCCTGCTATAGGCTTCATGTGCGTGGTCCTGGGGGACGGGTATAAGGAAGCAGGCTGAGCAAGCCAGTCGGCAGTGTCCTACCATGGTTCCTTTCTCTGCTCCTGTTTGAGTTCCTGCCTCAGTTTCCCTCAATGATGGACTGCGATGGGTGTGTAAGCCAAACAAATCCCGTCCTTCCTCAATTGTTTTGGTCATGGCGTTTATTACAACAGAAACAAACAAGTCAGACGCCTTGGAGTTTCTAAACTCTGTCCCCTTATTGAAACACTGGCCTCATGGATTCCTCTTCTCTCTTGAACCCTGCTGACCCTCCTGGCTATTTCTGAATCTTGTCAGCTTCTCTCTCACCAAAGCCATCACTCAGCAGTCCACCGTTTCACCCCCCTTCTGTCCCCTCAACTTTAGACTATCTACTTTTCAGTCATGTGCCACCATAGCAAGCTCTACCTTAATTTTTGAGTTGAGCTCTCTCACTGGTGGGTTGGTTACACTGGCTGGGCAGTGAGCTCCAGGGATTTTCATGTCTCTAGCAGCCAGCAGTGGGATTCCAAGCATGTATCACCAGGCTTGGCTTACGTGGGTTTTAGGGACCCAATTCAGGTCATCGTGCTTGTGTGCCAGCCATTTTACCGATGGAGCTGTCTCTGAAGCCTCAGTGACCAGTCTTAACAATAAGGGAATGTGGTAGATATAGAGTAAAGGCGACAGGAATGACTGTCTGCAATCCATTTTGGTTTGCTGTGTGTGCACAAAAAGGCACAGGCCTAACCATTGTATATATGGGTGTGAATGTCATAATTATTGTTGTGTTTTAAGGTTTTCATTTTTAATTATCGCCATCTCTTTCTGTGTGTATGTCTGTGTGGGTGTATGTGAACATGACCGCATGTGTCTGTGGAGGTTGGAAGAAGTTGTTGGGTACGATAGAGTCTGGGGTTACAATAGGTTGTGAGCCGCCCAACATAGGTGCTGGGAACTGAACTTGAGTGCTCTGCAACAGGACTTGAAAAAGGGAGGAACCAGCTAAGGGCTGAGGACCATTGTGGGTAACAGTTCTTTCTTATTTTAAAGAGGGAATAAAGGGGCTTTGGGGACACCCTTTGGGTTGATTTGGAGCTCATGTAGATAAGGTATGTTTCAGTATTGTTTTGTGCTAAGGCGCAAACCAGCCTAATAAAAAGAAGGCAGCCTTTCTTGTTCTGCCAAGTGCTAACAGAGGAAACTGTTAAAAAGATGAGGTGAAAAAAAAGTTAAAAAAAAAAAAAGATGAGGTGTAGACAGATGGCTTTCAGAGAATCTTCTGGAGGGATGATATATTAGCAATTTTTAAACTGTGCCTGCCCAGGTTTCATTAGAAATAAACTCTTCAGATGCTGTCAATTTCAAGGCATCCAGGAGCTCCTGCCACTGTATAGAGAGGATGGCACAGGGGCTCCTGGCACGCTATAGAGAGGACGGCACAGCCTCTGTTTCTCTATGGTTGCTACAGCTCAGAGCTCAGTAGCTTCAGACAGTATTTATTCTCTCATAGATCTGAAGACTAGACTTTCAAAATCAGGCCATCGGCAGGGCCACATTCCCCCCGCAAGGTTCACCACCCCATCACTTGTAGGGAGACAACCCAATCTGGAATAGCAGGTAAGATGAGTGTGAATCATTTACCAGTGGCTTCCACAATAGCATTTAATGGAGAGCAGCCTTCACCCAAGAGCATGGAGCTTTGAAAAAAAAAATGTCCTTGAAAAGGAAAGGTGGCCGCTGGGGGCTAGGAGGCAATTGGAACCTTCACCATGCTGTTGTGCTTTACAAAAACAAAATAACAAAAAACAAAACAAAACAAAACAAAACCTAAAAAAAAACCCAAAAAACAAAAAACAACTAACCAACCAACCAACTGAATTATCTATTAGATTAGTTTTGTATTTGAAACCGTCCTGCCAAGCCATCACAAGGTTGCTATTTTGGGGGATAAGATATACACATTTAGGATATTGCAAGTTTCTGGAGGTATTATTTTTATTTCTAATTTGGTGTGTTTTGGAAATTGATATATACATGCCAGTTGAAAAAACTGGAAGGTAGTGTACAATTTACTCTGGAATGAACTTGAGTTACAGGAGCTCACACCTGGGGGAGTTTGGCTCACACCAACACTTTAACTCAAAATGTCTGCAGGCCTAGTAATGATTAGACAGGCAGAACTCTGAAAAGAGCTGGGATTTTTTTCAGTTGTATTTTCCTGGGTGGAGTGACAGATTTAACTTGGATGCATAAGGAATGTTGTCTGTCTCTCCTCTGTGTCAGAAAGTGCATTAGGAAACAAATGGCGATAAATTCCTATTGGTGTTTGCCCTTGTGGAATAGACAGGAGACGGGACTGAGCAGGACACAGTTTCCAGAAGTAAAGGCCATTAATACATAGCTCATCAGAACAGTACTGGTCAATTCATCATCCATCTGTGCTATCTTATTACCCACCTCTAGTATCCATCCATCCATCCATCCATCCATCATCTATATCCTCCTTTCATTTATTTTCCTGTCTATATAAAATGAAGTTGAAATTGATCAGGTCCTTTAAAAAAGCTTTATTTCAAAGCAATTAAAACATATATATATTATATATAATTAAAACAAATATATGTATATAACCAAATTTTTTATGTGAATGGCTGTTTTACTTGTATGTATGTCTATGCATCACGTGTATTTCTGGTGTCTGAAGAGACTATAAGAGAGTGGTAGATTCCTTGAAACTGGAGTTACAGATGGTTGTGAGCCAACATGTGGGAGATATGACTCAAACCTAGGTCCTCCAGAGAAGACCTAGTGCTCTTTACCAAAGAGCCATTTCACCAGTCTCAAATCCATATATATTTTAAGCTGATGAGAAAACGATTCTAACAAAAGCCACACGGGGCTGAGGATGTAGCTTAGTTTGCTTGCCTATTTTGCAAGAAGCCTCACTGGGTTTGAGCAGCAAAGAAAACAGGCATGGTGGGGTGCTCCTGGAATGCCAGCACTGGAGCGGGGGCAGAGGCAGGAGTGCCAGATGCTCGAGGTTATCCTGGACTACAGAGTTCAAGGCCCAGCTGGGCTACATGAGACCTTGACTCCAAAGCAAAACAACCACTCCCCCAAAACAGCATCCATCCAGTACATATTTGTCTCCAGTTTGAAGTGCTGAAGTACTTCATGGATGTTAAGTGTGTGTTTTGATGAGGCTTCTGACTGTGTCAGTCAGGATTTCACCTGCGCATGTGTAGCACTGTCCCACAGAGCCAGTCATTTAGCTAGTTTCCAACACATCGTGTACTGCCTGCGTTTGCTAATGGAAATAGCTACAGTGTCACTAGGTTGAGTCCATGACTTCCACTTAGCAGTTCGTCTCATCCCACAAGCGAAACCAGAATGTCCACTTGGACATTGTCCTAGCTCATTCTCCAGGCTCTACTGGGTGTTTTAGGTTATTTAAGACCAGGTAACTCATCAGCTATTTTCACATAGAAAGTATGACATTTTGGGGCTGGAGGTGTAGCTCAGTTTGTAGAGTGCTTATCTAGTGTGCATGAAGCCTTGGGTTTGATTCCAGTGTTGCATTCACTGGGCATGGTGGTGGATACCTGTAAAACTAGCACTTGGGAGGTGGAATTGGGAGAATCATGAGATCTAGACTATCCTCAGCTACATGGGGAGTTTGAGGCCAGACTGGGCTAAGCTAAGATCCTCTCTCTCCTCCTCCTCCTCCTCCTCCTCCTCCTCCCCCCAATCGTCCCCACAAGACATTTCATCGATAACCTGATAACCTGTTTGCTTGTTCCTTCCTCTTTCTTCCTCTTTTCTAATGTGTATGCATGTGTGTTAACTGAGTATATGTTTATGCATCACATGTGTGCTGAAGCCCACATGGGTCAGAAGAGGTGTCAGGTCCCTTGAGACTGGAGTTACAGTTATGAACCACCATGTAGGCTCTGAGGACAGAACCTGGATCCCCTGTAAAAGCAACAGATGCTCCTAACTGCTGAGCCGTCTCTCCAGCAACTCTCCTTTTTATAATTAGTCCATGGAATGTTTCATCTCATTTTAATCCAACCTATACCTATCTTAGTTTCTTTGTTTGGTTTTGAGATAGGCTCTTGGTACATAGCCCAAGCTAGCCTTGAATTCCCAATCTTTCTGCTTTACCTTGGAATGTGTTGGGCTGACAGGCATGTGCTACCAATCTTAGTTTTACCCATGTTTTCCTCTAACAAAATCCATGATGAGATTAACAAGATGGGAATAAATCGAAAGCCCATCAGGCTGGTTCCTGCTAGATCTAACTTGGTAAGAATGAGTAATTCCAACCTTCTATATTGGAAGGTATAGATTTTAGCTCATAAACTTCCTCAAAGTGTCTATCATCTCCCCACCTTCTCTCTCTGTTCAGCCTCCTATCAGGTGTTACTTCCTATGTCTTTTAATTTCAGGTGGTTTTGGAACTTCAGACATATTGACGTCTTTCCATGTTTCACAAAAGATGGGAAAAGCTGTATATCTGGAGCTCATCGTAATCTTAGCAGGTGTGTCTGGCCTTTTTATTTTGTCACATGACACTGTCATCTCTAAAGTTAATGCTCAATGATGGTACAAATAAAGTTCCATAAAAACACCACAACTCGCCCTGGACACATGGGGAAGGGCCCAGGACCAGCATAGGAAGTCTTGGTGGACTTTGCAGAGCCCCCGTTGAGGGCCCTACCCTGCCTGGGGAGTGGCGAGTGGATGGGGTGGGGGTGGGGGAGGAGGGTTGGGGGTGAGGGGAGGGAGAGGGAGAAGGGACTTGAAATAAGCTTGTTCCCTAACTAGAACAAAACAACAACAAAAAAACAACAACAAAAAAAACCCACCACAACTCAAAATTCTTGCAACATTTTATTTCATGTTGGGCCCCATTCAGAGCTAGCTTTAGAGCGGTAGCTAGCTAGCACACGGAGCCACACCCATGGGTCTACAGCTTTCGTGCCTCTCTGTCATGGTAGTTACCATGATACGCGCCTCTATCTCAGAACTCTCTCATTCTGTGGCGTTCATTATCAGCAGCTGTATTTTTCCAAATAGTTAATTCACTTTGGGTAACCCTCATGCCGACTTAAAGCCTCCATGTGTCTTAATGTGGTAATGAAAGTTGGAAAAGAAATGAAATTTTTCTTTTCCTAAATGGGGTAGTGGCCTGAGGGAAACTTAACAAAAGTTACTAGGCTTCAGACATGGACTTCACTGCTTCCTTTCCTTCACTGGAAAGCCCGAGGAAGCAACAGGGAAGGAGCCTGCTGGGAATGCTTCCCTGCCAATATTGCCTGGTATCGCCTGACCTGCTGCAATGTCGTGTCTCTGCAGCTCCTCGCTCTCCCCTCCGGGCCACCTTGTGCTGTCCTGCCCTTACAAGGAGGGAGGGTGCAGGTCAGGGACACATCCAGCCTTTCTGTCCAGACATTTTTTCCCTAATTGCTATGATGGATACAGAGTTCCAACATCCAGAAACTTCATTCATTTTCTTTGGTTTGGATTTTTGAAAAAAAATAATGTTCACCAGTGACTGATTGAGGACATCAGTGAAAAAGGCTCCAGGAGTTTCACATGGATGGCAATACCCCCAGTCACCTGGCTTCTGGAACTGATGCATGGTGGCAGGAGATTCATCACCACATGTTATTTCCCTGTGAGAAAGACACAGAGATTCAGGGGCTAGTGTGAGGGCTGATCTGAGTCTTAGAATACATCCCCCTTGATGAGGGGAACTCGGCATTTTTCTTCCAGCAGGTAAGAAATACTGAGGTGTTTCAGATGGTCCCCAGTGAGCACACTGCCATCTCCTTCCAGTCAGCCACACATGGCTTTTCAGTTGTGCAGGTTTGTTTACAGGGTCAATATCTAGAATTTTATGCTGGGTGGATTATGAACATCTTAACTTGTTTGTGATTTTATAATATTCCTGAAACTGTTGTTTGGGCCAACCTTCCCATTTTTCTTTTGTTGTCTCCTCCTCCTCCTCCTCCTCCTCCTCCTCCTCCTCCTCCTCCTTCTCCTCTCCTCCTCCTTCTTCTTCTTTTCTTCTTCTTCTTCTCTCTCTCTCCCCCTTCCTTCCTTCCTTCCTTCCTTCCTTCCTTCCTTCCTTCCTTCTTTTCTTTCTTTTGAAGGTGTTATGTTTTTATTTAAAAAGAGGAAAAGAGAAAGCTGCAAGATGAGACACGTTGACTAGTCTATTATATGGCCCAGCAGAGTAGGGAGACTAAGGAGAGAAGAGGAATAGGGGTAATGGCTGACCGCCATGGCCGGTAGCCATAGAGTGGCAGAGAGAGTGCACAGGTGGGAGAAGAGAAGGAGTGAGCAGAGAGAGAGAGAGAGCATAAAGAGAGGAAGCAGAGAGAGAGAGTGAAGCAGGAAAGTTGGAGCTTTTAAAGGGAAGACTGCGCATGCTCACTGAGATTCCACGCATGCCCAGAGTCCTCAGGAGGCCGTAATGCTTGGCGGTGACGTGGCGATGACTTAGCAAGTTTTCCTGTGCATGCCCCGACTGTTGTCAGGGGGAGGGATATGTCTCTTAAGGCTGTAGAGCCGAGCAGCATCAAAGCCTGAACCTTTCAGAAGGGCCCCAGACTAAAATGTGTTTCTACCCTGGCCTGAGATGTCTTCTTTACAGATGTATGGGAACCTGAACTTATGACCTTTACCAGAAGGTGTCGTTGGGTTATTGCATCTCTAGTTCTGGTAACTGTTCCACCCGCTGACGATTCCCAGAAATGGAGAAGTAACCGCCCTGAACATTCCATGACCCCATGTACCCGGAGATTGTAGTCGGCCACCTGGAACAAGCCAATCAGAACCGTGACCCTCGCATACCCCAGACTCTACCCGTTTGCAGTTTTTGCCTATAAGAAGCCCCTAGACCCTAGTTCGGGGTCCAGCTGCTCTGCTCCTTTGTGAGTAACAAGTTGGGCCCCGGCGCCCCCACCTGGTGATTGGGGTTGCCGCATTCCCGAGTGGTCACTCTGGGGTCCCACCCTGTGTGTGGGGGTCTTTCACTTTCTTTTTTTGAGATAGGGTTTCTCTGTATAGCATCTCTGGCTGTCCTGGAACTCACTCTGTAGACCAGGCTGACCTTGAACTCACAGAGATCCACCTGCCTCTGCCTCCCGAGTGCTGGGTTGGTGTGCGCCACCAACGCCTGACCAGGCTGGCTTTTAAGTCACAGAGATCTGCATGCCTTTTTGTTCAGAGTGCTGGGATTAAAGCTGTGTGCCACCCACCACCCTGACTAGCTCACTTCCTCAGTTTTCCAGCCAAGTCTGCTTTTATTATTGCCCTTGTAACAGCTGGATTCAGTTTGGAGAGTTTTAAGTGTGGACTGTTTTGTTTTTGGAGCCTTGGCAGTGGGTGGGGGAGGGTATCTCCCCCTTGCCCATGCTGCCATGACAGATGAATAATGGGGACAACTCTCCCATGCTCACAACTTTGGGGCTGGCTCACCCACACCTCCACCAACAGGACTGGCTCTATTGTGCTGTCCAGGCGAGGTGCAGGGCCTGCTCTCCCAAGGAGAATTTCATACATAATATATTTTGATCACTTTCATCCCCACTCCTCCTGGAGACATACATTCTTACATATTCTTTCCTCCTCCCTACTTCATATCCTCTTAAAAGGTAATTCACTGAGTCCAGTTAGTGCTGTCCATGTACTCATGGGTGTGGGGCCATCCACTGGAACGTGGCTGACCTCCCAGGGGTCATAGCCTTAATGAAAACTACCTTTCTCTTTCCTAGAGGCCATCAACCATCCACAGCTCTTCAGCTAGGGATGGGGGCTCACGAACCCCTTCCCACTCCATGCTAGAGTGTTGACTGGCCTGATCTTGTGCAGGTCTTGTGCAGTCAAGCATAGCTGCTGTGATCTCACAAGTGCGTCGGTCCTGTCATGTCCACAAGACACTGTTATATCCCAGTCCTTCCTGACCTCTGCTCTTAAACTCTTGTAGCCCCCTCTTATACTATGTTTCCCCACAGAGAGCCTGTCTTTGGCCTTTACCCTATGGTGATATATTATCTATGATTTATTAAAGCTTGCCTGAGGGTACAGAAAGCAAAGCTAGCCACAAGCCACAGAGCCAGGCAGTGGTGATACACACTTTTAATCCCAGCAGCCATACTAGCTAGCCGTAGAACTAGGTGCTAGTGGTACGTACACACCTTTAATCCCAGGACTCAGAAGACAGGCAGATGGATCTCTGTTAGTTCAAGGCCACACCAAATTGATCCAGTCCCCCAAAGAATCAGTTCACACAAAGGTGATCTCAGCACTTGGGATTACACGTCTTTAGTCCCAAACTTTGAGAGGTATAAAAGGAAGAAATAAAGTCAGTCTCAGAGACTTATTCTCCAGCCACGCTGAGGACAGGACAGCCCTTTCAGCCTGTGGTAGAGGTAAGAGCTAGTGGCCAGCTGCTTTGCTTCTCTGATCTTTCAGCTTGAACCCCAATATCTGTCTCTAGGTTTTTATTATTCATATTACATTACCCAGTTCTGCTGAATTTTGCCAGCTTTCATCTTCACCCTGGGTTTATCCTTCAATCTCCTTTCAAAAACCAAAGCATCTATGTCTTTTCTTGTCAAGCCCAAATTCGAGGGTGATGGTTTCACAAACAGAGAAAGATGGAGCTCACCCATCAGACTTAAGTCGATAGCATTTTTTTTCGGGGACTCAAGCAGTACACCAAGGGAGTGAGCAGGTGTGCCAGCCTGTGGTGAGCTTTTCTTACCCTCTGTGTAATTGTCAAGTGAAGGAACCGGCTTCCCTTTTGGCAGCCATAACAGCCGAACACGTGCTTGCCATAAACCTGCCTTGGTCACTTAGAGGTCAGATGCCTGTCTTGTGACAAGGAACCTTAGTCACTTAGAGGTCAGATGCCTGTCTTGTGACAAGGAACCAATCAGAAGTTAGCTGGTGGCGCTATGCTTTACGACCCTGGGTGTGCTTTACGGACAAGCGCACGACAATGACGTAGAGAGCATAGCAACCACCCTGGGAGGGCCTATGGGCCATAACAACCAGTTGACCAATCAACACAGGGCAAGCCCTCCAAGCCTGGAAGCACACCAATCGTGAGCCTGTGCGTAAGCCTGTGCGTACCCCTAGACACTCCCCTTACGCTGCCCTATAAGATCTTTTGGGAGGCCGGGCGTTGGTGGCGCACGCCTTTAATCCCAGCACTCAGGAGGCAGAGGCAGGCGGATCTCTGTGAGTTCGAGACCAGCCTGGTCTACAAGAGCTAGTTCCAGGCAGCCTCCAAAGCCACAGAGAAACCCTGTCTCGAAAAAACCAAAAAAAAAAAAAAAAAAAAAAAAGATCTTTTGGGAGACCCAAGGAGCCGTCTTTTCTAGCCGTCCGCCATGGCGGGTGGGTGAAAGACCCGAGCTAACATGGGGTTAGCTCGTTAAATTACAATAAAGCCTCATGCAGTTTGCAGCAAGCTCTCGAATCCGCCTGGTGATTGGGGTGACTGCGAACCTGGCCTGAGACCCCGGATACTTGAGTTTTCGGGGGTCTAACACAAGTAGCCTCGTTTTGTCATTAGAATGATATTTGGAGTGTCTCTGGAGCCACGTAACCCATTCGTATGCACGGCATAGCTAAGTAAGCCCCCATACAAATGCACTAAAAGACCTTTAAAAGCAGACACACCTGACCCATTTCCTTTCTCACCATATTTCTTCCAGACAAGCCTGCACACACCTCCTCTCCCTACTCTATACTAATAAAACATGTTCTTCCACTGCACCAAGCTGGGCCAGCAGTGAGAAGGGCAGCTTGTGTGCCCGGACTGCAGCTTGTTCCCACATTTTGACTCATGGCAGTAGTCCTGCAAGACCTCTTCGGGGTCTGTTTTTTTTTTTTTTTATGAAGGTTTTGGACTCTGTTGCTAATTCCAAGTATGAGGTTCTGGGGTTGTGGATTGCTGGTAACCCTTTGTTTTATGTCTAATCTCCATATATGAGTGAGTACATACCATGTTTATCTTTTTGTGACTGGGTTACCTCGCTCAGGATGGTTTCTTCTAGTTCCATCCATTTGCCTGTGAATTTTAAGATGTCATTGTCTCTCCCCCCCCACCCCCCGCAGAGTAGTACTCCATTGTGTATTTACTCTATCCATTCTTCAGTTGAGGGGCATCTAGGTTGCTTCCGAGTTCTGGCTATTACAAACAATGCTGCTATGAGCATAGTTGAACAGATGTTTTTGTGGTATGAATGTGCATCTTTTGGGTATATGCCCCAAAGTGGAATTGCTGGATCTTGAGGTAGACTGACTCCCATTTTTCTGAGGAACTGCCATACTGATTTCCAAAGTGGCTGTACAAGTTTACACTCCCACCAGCAATGGAGGCATGTTCCCTTTTCTTCACATCCTCTCCGAGTCCAGTATACCCTAGTGCTATTACATGAATACTTTGGAATTTATAGCTCTGTCTTTCTTTGCCTTTACTTTAAAATCCCATCCTTCAAACTGCCGGTTGCCCATCAAGGATGTTTCCATCACCTGTAGAAACTTTCCCGACACAAGTAAATTAGAAACAGGTCTTGAGGCTAAAGAGATGGCTCAGAGGTTAAGAGTGCTTGCTTTGCTTACAGAGGATCTGACTTCAGTAGTCAGCTTCCACACCCAGCGGCTCTCAAATGAAAGGACCAGCTCCCCATTTTGTCAGCCATAACAGCCTAGCACATGCTTGCCTGACCTTGTCCTGGTCACTAGGAGGTCAGATGCCTGCCTTGTGGCAAGGAACCAATCAGAAGTTAGCTGGTGGTGCTATGCTTTATGGCTCTGGGTGTGCTTTACGGACAAGTGCACAGCAATGACACACAGAGCATAGCAATCACCCTGGGAGGGCCTATGGACCATAACAACCAGTTGACCAATCAACACAGGGCAAGTCTGGAGGCACACCAATCCTGAGCCTGTGCGTACCCTAGACACTCCCCTTATGCTGCTCTATAAGATCTCTATGTCGTGGCTTCTCGCCGTCTTTCCTAGCCATCTGCCATGGTGGGTGGATGAAAGGCCCGAGCTAACATGGGGTTAGCTCGTTAAACAACTGCAATAAAGCCTCATGCTGTTTGCATCAAGCTTTCAACTCCGCCTGGTGATTGGTGTCATCGAGGTCCTGAGATCCTGGGGGCCTGAGCCTCTGGGAGTCTTTCACAACCATCTGTATCTCCAGCTCCAGGTGATCAAATGCCTTTTCTGGCCTCTGTGGGCATCCATACACATGTGGAACACACACACACACACACACACACACACACACACACACACACACACACTCACACACAGAGGCACATCTTTCAAAGAAAATCTGATGCAGTCCTGAGAATCTGTGCTTTTTTTGTTATGGTTTTGAGAAGGTCCTACCTGGTATCCTAGGGTAGCCACTATGACCGAATCCTTTGGCCTTAGTCTCCTGAATGCTGTCATTACAGGTGCACCACCATGTCCTCCTTGGAGAAGACTGTGGAAGTGTAAGAAGTAAGGGAGGAGAATAAGAATTCAGATCGACAATTATAAAGCTAACTCTGAACAAAGAAAGAGTTAGGCTCCGGCTCCACTAAAATAGTCTTTTTGAGATGTAATATGAGAAGTGTTTTTCAGAGGATTCAGATCTTTCCAGTGGGACCCAAAAGAGCATCTCTCTGCACAATAATAAAGCTGTTCAGAGTGGAATCCTTAGGAGACAATGGGAACATGGCTGCCGAATTCTTTCTATTCTAATTGATGCACCAACTACGAATGTTTATGAGATACAGAGTGGCTTTTCAGTACAAAGTAATGAGTGGTTGATTGCCTGTCTCTAATGGTATTAGAGTTATTACAACCCTTGATCACGGTTTCAAAGGCATCGAGACACCCCCCTGAGGTTCTTGTCTTAATGTTCAGTTTTAGGTGGAGAATGCTAGCAGGGGTTTTTCAGGCCCTTTGTGCATGGAGCAGGACTCAGATGGGGAATGAGAGGAGAATCAGCTGGTGTTGGGTATACAGGAAGCCTGGTTCATGATGCTGGGTGGGAATGCTCTCAAGGAAGTCCATCATTCTGTACCATCGGAATTCCTGACTGAATTTAGGTTTAGGAAATGATCTTCCCAAACCATGTATAATCTTCAGATTAGCAGAGACTTGGAGTTGCTCATAGGACATACAATGCCATCTTGAAAAAATCCAGCCTCACTTGGAAGATAAACATTTGGGCATGCCAGAAGGGGTTTACAGGTTATTAGCAATTTCTTAAAATGACTTTTAGCACAGTCAGTTTTGACCACGGCAGCCGATACAGATACAACCAATGGGAAAAAATAAAAAAAATAATTATAATCCATAATAAAACCAACAATTTAGCATTCCATAACTTGGTGATTAAAAAAATGGGTCTAGATTTTTATAAAGTCGTGTATGTACTCTATGTACAAATTTCTTCATAAGTCACAGGAAATGGAACTGGAGGCCTGCAAGAGCAGATTTAGGTGTCCGGACTGGAGCAGGTTCTATTTTCCAGTGACTTGTGGGACCTTCTGCCTTTACTACCCTTTAGTTATAAATAGTTCTGGATCTCCCAATGATTCATCTATGTGAGGAAAGGATTTATCTGGCTTACAGTTCATTGAGGGAAGCCAGAGCAGGAGCTCAAGGTAGAGGCCACGGAGAAACACTGCTGGCTGGCTTTCTCCTCATGCCTTGCCCAGTCTGCTTTCTTGTATATCCCAGGACCATTCACCCAGAGGTGGAAACACCAAGGGCTGGACCTTCCCACATCACTCTTTAATGTAGGAAATGCCTGGCAGACTTACCTGCAGGCCAATCTTACAGAGGCAATTTTCTCAATTAAGGTTCTCTCTTCTCAGATATGTCTAGGTTAGTGTCAAGTTGTCAAAGACCAGCCAGCACACATATTTTCCATTAATTTAAAATTCTTCTGTTTCTTGGAATACAACCCTTAGTAGTTTTGTTAGAAATTGCATATGGCAGATAACTTTAAATCCCTAGATATTCAAATTTCTTCCATTCTGACTTCAGTAAGATATGGACAATGATACCATGGAGCACTAGTACTCAGGGATGTAGTCTTTCTCCATCATGGCATTCTCAGCCTGAGGATGGGCGCCATACTTCTTGCCACCCTTAAACAACACTGCTACATGCCGTTGCTTTAAACAGCTCTTTAGTAGTCCATTATTTAGTCAAATGAATGGACATTTAGATGTAAAAATATTCATTTATTTGATTATGTGTACATATGTTTGCCTGCATGAGCATTCGTGTACCTCATGTGTACAGGAGCCTGTGGAGTCCTCTGGGCTGGAGTTTCAGCTGGCTGTGAGCTGAGACATAGTGCTGGGATCTGAACCCTTGTCCTCTGCAAGAGCATAAGCACTTTAACCACTGAGCCATCTCTCCATTTAGATTTGGAGAGATGGCTGGACATTTAGATTTATTTAAAATCTTCATCCTATCATAAATCTTGCCACAGTGAGTGCTCTTACCCTCTGTTGTTTAATGCTTGCATAGAGACATGCTCATCAACACCCATCTAGGTACCAGACATGTGTTGACTTAATGCCATAATAACCTATGGCATTGTTTACCATGTTATGCCCACTTCACAGATGAGGAAACTGAGGCACAGGAAGACCAAATGTCACACACAAAGAGAAAGAGCCTTGCAAATGCCAAGTTCGGAATGAAATCAAAGAGGCTTGGCTTCAGAGCTCCTAATTTTAACTGGAGATGGCAGTACGGGTCACAAAGGTGGGATCTTGTTTTGACTTGTGTGTCAATTGAAAACAGGAAGCCGCTACAGCTATCTGCTGGCTGGCGAGCAGAAGGACTTGAGTGTCCAGGAAGCCTGAAGTTGTGAATTTTATAATGAAAACTCTGGACACTGGTTTAAGGGAGGCTCCGAGGGATTTGAGGTACTGAAGGACCTTGTTCTGAAAGTTCGAAGAGTCCTATGCATTTACCATTCTGTAGTAGAAAATTGCTTTCTCTGTTAGCAAAAGTCAATTTTATCATTGCTGCCTTGTAGCAAGCCTCATGCTGTTCTGTCTAGTCCCTAGAAAGCAAGGAAAAGAAATAAGCAGAATGAAGAATGAGGTTAGCTATGGCCTTGTAATGGCAGCATGCTGCAAATATCACCCAGGCTCATATTTGCAGGTGCCACTTTAAAAGTGTAATTCACACAGCTTTTTCAACTGTAGAGTGTCTCACTATGGGGCCTTGGCTGGCCTGGAGCTTGCTATGTAGACCAGGTTGGTCCAGAACTCACAGAGATCACTTACCTCTGCCTCCTGAGTGTTAGATTAAAGATGTGCACCACTGCCTGACTATCCTGATCTACATATCAAGTTTGAGGCTACTCTGATCTACATATCAAGTTCCAGGCTCGACAAGGCTATACAGAGAAATCCTGTCTTGAAAATACATTAAAAAAAATAAAGATGTGCACCACCATGCCTGGACACAATTAGACAATTTTTAAGACTACAAATGTGTGTGTGTACGTGTGGGGGGGGGCAAGGAGTTAGAAGAGATACTAATTTATGAGAGCCAGAAGGCTGTCAAAACACTGGCTCAGTGATATGTTTGTATTCGGATTATGTGCTCACAGAAGGAACGCTCATTGCTGAGTAGCAGAAGCTGAAGTTGCCGTTTCTGAAATCGGAGTGCAGAAGCCTTGCCCAAGTATTACTTATTCATCACAGTTCCTGCCGCTAGACTTCTGCATACTGAAGACAGGGCTTTCAGAAGCTAATGCTACAAGAACGTGGCATTCATTAGCTTATTTCTGCTGCGTGCTTTTGTTTGTTAGTAGCAAGTCTGGAGTGGTGCAGTATTGCTGAGAATGAGGAGATGATAAAACCCAGCATATTTTGTGGAGTGAAATAGCCATTTGGAAGGGCTAGAGTTCAAAACTGTCCAAATTAAGATTCCCAAGAGAGTGTGTTCCAGGAAGCAATCATGACATGAAATACCATCTCTGGTTCAAACTCCTTCTGTAGTTGCTGATTGGAGTGGGATTGCAATTACCCATGTTGAGCCAATTTTCTGGTTTTTCATAGATGTGTATTGGAATATAAGGAAGTTAGATCAGTTATCCTGAAGGGTGGGGGTGGGGCTTAGCTTTGTTCTGCAGGTTCTGGTTTACCAAAGTAGTAATGCAGATATAAGGGGGGAGGAGGCAGGTGGATTTTAGAAACAGAAGTACCTTAGGTCCACTTGAAGAAGAACAGTAAACACTAGGCCTCTGCTACCATCTGCTAGGGTACCTAAGCCTCACCCAAATTAAAAGCTTAGAGCACAAAATTACTACCAGGCAGATTTGCCTTGGGACCTGAAGCTGTGATAAGGTCATGCCCCCATAAGCTTTAGTAAAGAGGAAGTAAAACACAGAGATGAACCCATGAATGTCTTTGTTAAGAGGTAGACAGTGCCTCCAGTGCCCGTTGTTAGCAGCCAGGTGGAGATGGTTCACTACTGGGACTGGCTTTCCAAAGTGGAATGCAAGCGAGATGGTCCCTGGCACTCTTGGTATTTGTTTCCTCTTTGTGAATTCCTGTCTCATTCTTACTTGTACACATCATATGCTGCTCTCTCTCAAAATAATTTTTGATAGATTCATACTTCCTGAATAGTGAAACAAACCCTGGCATTTTCCTCCTTTGGAATATTTGAGGCTCAATAATTGCACATTCATCTGAAGAAACAGTTGAAGCCAGTACTTCTTGGAAAACAAATTAGGATGATTTACCTATTAAATGTCAAGACTTGGGTCTGGAGAGATGGCTTAGTGGTTAAGATCACAGACTGCTTTTCCAGAGGACTTGTGTTCGATTCCCAGTACCCACATGGCAGCTCCACTGCATGTGAAATTACCAACGTGTAATACCAGTTCCAGGGGATCCAATGACTTCTTCTGGTTCAGAACACACACACACACACACACACATGCAGGCCAAACACTTACACACATATTTTTTTAAATGTCAAGTCTTACATGGATTCTGATATGCAGTGATGGTATTTCAGAGGCATACACCCAGGCACAGCCAGCCTAAAATCTCAATTTGGAAATAGGTATTGGAATAAAATAGGGAACCTCAACTATGAATTTAGAGCAGAAAAGATTTCTCTTAATACAAAATGTGCAATTCAGTGGGGAAAAATACTGGCTGAATAGCATTGAAAACTATCTCTTATATAGAACTATTTTATACTGATGATCAAAAGAGACTGACATGTAATGCATGTAATGGATAAGAGAATGGTGCTGAGTACATTAAGAACTTGTATTAGTTGTTAAGACTCAGGACTCAGTGGAAAAGTAAGGTAAATATTTACCAATGGGCAGCACACAGTCAGGAAGCTGAATGGCCAATTACCTATGACCAAGATGTCCTTGAAGTTTGCTTCAGTCTGACTACATGTGTGTGCACATGCGTGCTTGTGCATAGGCTAAAAATCATCCTTGGGTCCCTTCGTCAACCACTCTTCACTTTGTTATATTTTGAGACAGGCTTTCATATTGAACCTGGAGCTGAATGATTTGGCCATTGTGGCCGGCTAGCAAGCCCCAGGGACCCCCATGTTTCTGGGATCACAAATGCATGCTATTGTACTTGGCTGCCCCTGCATATGTATACATATACATACACATATATGTATATATATGTAGGATTATTATATAATTACAAAATTTCATTTCTTTCCAACCCTTCAAATCCTCTCATATACCCTCCCCACTTTAAACTCATGACCTCTTTTTGTTTTACTATTTATTATTGCATACTATGCATGTGTACATATATCTCTAAATAAGCCTGTTTGGTCTGTATAATGCTACCAATATGCATGTTTTTAGGGCTGACCACTTGATACTGGACAACCATTTGGAGTGTTCTCCCCTTTCCCATTTCCAGCCTCCCTCAGTTGCCTACAGTTCTTTGTGTAGGGTTGGGGCCTCATGATCTTTTCCCCACCCAATATGGCATGTTCATTGGTGTCATCTCTGTTCAGTTCATATTTAGGCAGTCCTGTTGGTAGGATTTTATCGGAGGAGCTTCTGGTAACACCAGGAGACACAGTCTCACAGCAGACTCCCTGATCTGCTGCTTCTTACAATCTTTCTGCCCCCCTTTTCTAAGTGCCCCCTCTTCCCAAGTGTTCCCTGAACCTGAGGTGGGGGAGTGTTTTGTAGATGTATTTATTGGAATAGAGCTTCACAACTCTGCATGTTGATTGGTTGTGGTTTTCTGTAGTGGTCTCCATCTGTTGCTAAGAGAAGTTTCCTTGATGAGTACAACTTGCCTTTCTTATGTGGCTTCTGGGGTGTTGAATTCAGGTTCATATGATTATAGTTTACTGACTGAGCCCCCAACTGAACCTTAGGCAGGCCTCTTCCTCATTCTCAGCTCCAATATCCTGTTCCTTAGGGCATTTATTTCTGAAGACATCTAAACATAAATTCTTCCTTTTTTCCTTTTGAGATATAAGACTTTAAAAAGTCTCTTATAAGTTTAACAGTCTGGAAACACTTTCTCAAGGACCTAGTTTTCATCCCTTTGAAATGTGATCATCAAGGGCCATAGTGCCCCCGAGCCCAGTCTTTGTGGGAGAGTAGGCACCTAACTTCAATGGACAGCAGTTAGCAAGCCTAGTGACCCAGTCACACACTTGGGTAACTCTGTATCTGACATCTGACACCCCCAGTGCCTGCTGCTAGCTCACCCAGGGGCTTAAGAACACTTCTGCCCTTTACTTCATTGTAGTTGAGTTTAGACTTCAATTTGGTCTTTCACCACTACTTCAGTAGTCTTGAGTGAAGTCTTCATTTAACTTTGTCCTTTCAATTTGGAACCTTTACTCAGAAGGACTTAAAATAGGGCTAGAATTTAAAACAGGTGACCAAGGGGAGTCAGGGAGGAACACTCAGGAAGCTTCACACAGATAATCATGTTTTAATTTTTGAACTAAGTGACACAACATAAAAATAATGTTCTTTATATATTTTATATTTAAAATGTTATAGATTAAAAAAGTATGACCCAGTAGATAAGAGAGCTTCCCACTCTTGCAAAGATCCTGAGTTCAGTTCCCAGGATCTTCATCTAGCGGCTCACAGCTGCCAGCAACTCCAGCTTCAGGAGATATGATGCTCTTTTATTGCCTCTGTGGACACTTATACATATATGTCATGAGTGTGCATACACAGACATGCCCGAATAAAATTATTTAAAAAAGAACTTACCTAGACATAGAGCGAAGGATCACTAGCCTACAAGTCACACTGCCAGAGGAACTAGGAAATAAGGAACTAAGAAACAAGCATAATCCCTCGAAGAAGGGGATGAGGACAAGAACCCCTGAGCAAACTGGAGCGGGGGGGGGGGACAGGGAGAGGAAGGAGAGTCTTTATCTAGTTGCTGTTCGAAGCAGAAACAGACCCACAAATATGCACTGAACCATACTACTGGAATTCAGTTGTGGAGAGGGAAGAGGGTTGAGCAAAGGAGCTAAGACAGGGCTGGAGAGACCTGCAGAAACAGTGGACCTGACCTACTGATAGAATGGAGATCCTAGCCATAAAGCTGGGGAAACAGCATTGGACCAAACCAAACCTTCTGAATGTGGGTGCCATCTAGGAGTCCAGGACAGTCTACAAGTCCTCTAACAGTGGAGCCAGTCTTTATCCTTAGAGCACAAATGGACTTTGGGAGCCCATTCCCTATGGAGGGATACTATTGCAGCCCAGATACAGCAAGGAGGGCCTAGGCCCTCCCCCAAACAAGATGACAGACTTTGAAGGTCCTTGGTGGAGGGCCTCACTATCCCTCAGGAGGAGTTGGGGGTGGTTGGGTAGGGAATATGGGAAGATGTGAGAACTTAAAATAGCTAGGTGTGGTAGACGATAGCTGTAATACTTGGGAGGTGGAGGTAGGAATATCAGCTTGGGCTACATGGAACCTTCTCCCCAGTTGCCAACAATGAATTTAAAATAAAACGACACATGCATACTATTTCATAGTCATCAGGATCGCAAATGTTAGTGGGAATGGAGAACAGCGAGGCCTCTCCTGCAATCCCGCTACAAGTTGAAATTGTTGCACTCTTTCCAGCGTACAAGCCTGGATATCTCTAGAAATGTTGAAGCAGTTCTCTGATGGAGCAACCCAGTTCTATCTGCACATTTTAGATATTCTGTCACTCAAGGGAGGCACCTAAGACAGTATTCATAGACACTTGGTGTGTAATGGGTACCTGACTGGGCTGTGGATAAATTATAGCACCGCATAGAAGAGAGAGCTGTAGAGCACTGGACAAAGTTGACATGTGAAAAGCAGACAAATGTAATTAAGTTATAGGCAACACATAATGACAGATGACTGATGGGGAATGTACTGTGTATGTTTATCTTATTGATTGTTAAATAAAATACTGTTTGGCCAATGAGACAGCAAGTAGATGGGACTAGGAGTCAAAGAGGATTCTGGGAAATGTAGTAGAGAAGTGCTGATCCAGGCAGGAAGTGACATAGCAAGGAGACTCATATTTAAGTGAAGGAGAAACAGGAAGGGCCCTCTTTTTCCCTTCCGCTCCTGCTCCAGTGGCAAGATGTGATCCCAGCAAGGAGGGAGGCCAGTAAGTTGTCCAATAAGATAAGTCTTATAAAATATATAGGTTAATGATAGTTAAGACTGAGTTAGCAGATGAGAAGTCCTAGTCATTGGCCAAGCAGCTTTGAACCTAATACAAGTTTCTGTGTATTCATTTGGGCCTAACTCGGGCGGGCAGCTGGTGTAAAGCTCACACATGGCGCTGGGGCTCAGGCGGCATTTGGCGGGAAGATTTATCATAACAGATGACAAATATAGAATTTTAGAACGTTACAACTCCTCTCAGTCCCCCGACCCCCAGATTGAATCCAAGGTTTTGTGCATTCTAGGAAAGTTCTCAAACTCATGGAACTACATCTTCAGCCCCATTTTACTTTTCATTTTTCAGTGTTGTCTTACCAAGTTTCCCAGGCTCTCCTTGAATTCATTCTATAGTCCAGGAAAGCTTTTTTTTCCCTATTCTTTTTAAATTTTTTTGTTTTTGTTTTTTTATTAATTTTTTTTTTTTTACATTCCAACCCCAGTTACCCCTCTCTCCTTTCCAGTAAAGCTTTGAACTCACTCTGTAGCCCAAGTAAGCCTTGAATTTGTGATACTCCTGGCTTGAGTTTTATTTTTTTTTATTAATTTATTTTTTACATTTCAATCTCGGTTCCCCCTTCCTCCTTTTCTCCCACTCCCTCCACTCCCCCTCCTCCCATCTGCTCCATGGAGAGGGTAAGGCCTCCTATAGGAAGTCCACTAAGTCTGTTCCATCATCTCATTGAGGCACCACTCTACGCCCATACCTCTGTGTCTAGGCTGGGCAAGGTATCTCTCCATATAGAATGGGCTCCACTAAGTCAGTCTGTGCATTAATGTTAGGTTTTGGACCCACTGCCAGTGGCCTCATATATTGTCCCAGTCACACCATTGTCACCTATATTAATAAGGGAGTCTAGTTAGGTCTTACGAAGATTCCCCATTTGTATGACCTGAATCAGCGACCTCTCACTAGCTCAGGCCAGATGATTCTGTGGGTTTCCCCATCATGGTCTTGACTCCTTTGTTCATATTTTTGCTCCTCCCTCACTTCAATTGTACTCCAGGATCTTGACCCATTGGTTAGTTGTGGATTTCTACATCTGCTTCCATCTGTTTCTGGAAGAGGGTTCTAGCTTCTCTGGGGTTGTGGATTGTAGACTAGGTATCTTTTGCTTTATTTCTAGTATCCACTTATGAGTGAGCACATGCTTAATTTGTCTTTCTGGTTTTTGGTTATCTCACTTAGGATGTTTTTTTCTAGTTCTGCCCATTTACCTGTGAATTTTAGGATGTCGCTGTTTTTTATGGCTGAGTAGTACTCCATTGTGCAAATATAACACACATTTTCTTTATCCATTCTTCAGTTGAGGGACATCTAGGTTGTTTCTAAGATCTGGCTGTTATGTATAATGTTGCTATGAACATAGTTGAGCAAATGTCCTTGTGGTGTGAATGTGCCTCCTTTGGGTATATGCCCAACAGTGGTATTGCAGGGTCTTGAAGTAGGTTGATCCTTAATTTTCTGAGAAACCCTGGCTTGGGTTCTTAAATAGCAGGATGATAGTCAAGTGCCACCAGGCTCAAGTAAAAAGTTCTGTCTTGTGTCACATAGGATTCCATATATGTCACTGTGTTCTGCTTGTATTTTTGTTATGTGATACACATCCAGTTCTAAGAGTGGCAATTTTTATGGCTTTGAGTAAGTGGAATGAGTCAGGGAGGAACATGGGGCAGAAGGGAGACTTCACCTAGGTGGCCGTGTTTTACTCTTTGAACTAAATGATGAAACATAAGGGTAATATTCTTTATATATTTTACATTTAAAATTTTATAGATTAAAAAGTATGTTTGGGTAAAAGAGCTGGGCACTTCTTTTGCATTTATCTCGACATTGGATGCTGTTGAATCTTTTACTGTGCCCTTGAGGTAATGCATGTTCAGAGCCATAGCTGGAACTTGGCCAAGTTTGAGCTAATTGTTAGATGTAATTCCAGTCCCACCTGTGCCTCTGGGGCATGGTGCCATCTTTAGTCACTTTTTGGATATTCAAGCTTCCTCCCGGGAGTAATGGAAATGCCTGGCACTGGCACACAACATTTGAGAATAATACTTAGAAAGTTTGAGTTCTTTCTACATCAAAGGGCAGGACAACCAGATTCAATCCCAAGGGAGCTTCTAAGTGTCTGTGACTGAGATAAACAGGTAGATGAGTCCTGGAGTTGGAGACAAGTTTATTCTAGGAGTTTAGCATCTCTTCCTTGACCCTTTGCTCAGTTTGCATGATGAAAGACTACTCGTCCTATAGGCTTGGAACCTTCTGGGAATATGGTTGGGCTATGGTAGCAGTGGTCAGAGCAGGTAGTATTGGAAGCGCCTGGAGGGGAAAGGTGAAGGTTACAGAGTGTGGCTTCTTTTCCTCTCACTGTTAGACTTCAAGACAAATCACATAGAAGGATTTGGAGGTGTAGGGAGAGGCTGTACATGGGGCGTATTTTAGGTGAAGGAACTGGTCTGTATCTTAATAGTTTGAAAAAATGTATCACATTCGGTATGTTAAGAAGGGCCAGTCTTAAAGGTCACACAATTTCAATTTTATGTGTAACCTAAAAATGATGAACTTATGGGAACAGAGAGCAGAATTGTGGCTATTAGGCTTCAATGTGGGTCTTTTAACAATGGGGAAACGATTGGTTTAAGGATATAAAACTGCAGTTGGACAAGAGGCATGGACTCTGTGAAGTCTTGAGGTCTACTGAGAGCATGATAAATATGGTTGATAACAATATGCTGTATTTTAAAAGTGTTCTCATAACAAAAATGATGAATATGTGTGATATAACATGTTAATTGGTTTAATTTAGCCATACCTCTGTGAACATACTGTATCCTGTATCATAATTGTGCATGACTTTATTCATGAGCTAAATAAATGAATGGAAAAAAAAACTCGGAAAAAAAAGAAGGGCCTGTCTTTTATGTAAATTGTACCTCACATATTGCTGTTAAAAAAAAGAGACATGTACTGAGAAATTCCAGAGCACGGATGGAAATGATGTCAAGATAACATTTTTATTTAGTAAATTAACTAAAATTTAATTCTAATTATATAAAGCAGATGGCATTGTTAAATGAGGGCAGTTTTGATGGGTATTGATGAGTATTGCTGATGACAGGCGATTTTCATGACGATCATCAGCCCATGAGCTTATAGAGTCTAACCTTGTAACAACTAGATATATAAATCAGACTGCTGACTATGTGAGAGTCTAATGAAACACAGTCATAATACAGAAGATGTTCCTATACATTTAGTGTCAAATATTGTTGAGAGACTGAATAATACCATAAGGCGAGAGGAGATGCTACATGAAACTTTTTATATACAGAAATTCTAGCTCTTGAAAAGAGTGTGTGCTTCCCCCCCACACCTCTGCACAGATGTTAAAGAACTCCAACCATTTACACGATCAAAACAAAAACAAAGTTAACTGCCAATTTCATGAAACAAATGTAATAGTTTCTCTCCCTTCCCGTCACATGGGTATATGCATGAGTAAATTGGAAAAGTATGTTTTGTTGTCTGACCTGAAATGCACAAGACACACTATGAAGAGTCAGAAGAAGAGAGACACTGAGAAACAGGGAATGAGTCTATTTTGGTTAAAGAAGAAAAGAAACATCTTTTCTAAATATAATATGTGAAAATTAGTACAAGAAGACATTGAATTGTTATTGATTACCTCAAAATGTGGGGCAGGATAGGGAGGAGAGGGATCCCATTTCTGTCATCCATTTTCTCACGGTTGCCTAAGTATCAACATGGATTTAGTGTAACTCACGGTGAAACGTCTTCGACTAGTATCTGACATGACGGATGCTAAGCTTTCGGCATTTTCTTCATTTTTTTTTTTTTTTTTTGGTTTTTGTTCTCTATGGTTTGTCCTTGAGGGAAATTTCCAGCCCTCCTTGTCTTCTATTTCCTATCTTAAGCATTCTGAGATTTCAGAGGTGCAGAGAGGCTATTTGTTATATAAAAATTAAGATTACTTTTCCTTTGAGACAAGTCCTCATGTTGCTCAGGCTAGCCTCAAACTTGCCATGGAACTGAACTTCTGATCCTCTTTTCTCTACCAGCTGAGTGCTGGGATTACAGGGGTGTGCAGGCACCTCAGCTTATGAGATGCTGGGAATGGAACCCAGGGCTTTGTGAATGCTGGGCAGGTGCTCTACCAATTGAGCCACATTCCTGGCTTGGGCAGGGATTCTTACATCACCCTGAAGTTGCAGTGGTTCTGGGAGGAGACAATGGAGACATTGCCTAAAATTTATTGCCTAGAAGCTCTTGAAATACATCAGAACAAAAGCTTCATGGTGAGAGAAAAGATTTCCCAGTTAACGAGCTTCTCTCTCACATGACTGAGGCAGAAGTGTCCTCCCCCCACCCTTCAGTTCCATCAGGATTTGGTGCTTTGATTTAATCTGATGAGAACAGGTCAACATTCTATCATTGTGGACTGTCACCACTTAACACCAGCACTTAATTGGGACTCAATACCCCAGGCCTGTGCATTTGGAGTTTCTGCTCTAGCCAAGTAGGGATTATATGCAGTCTCTCTGGGACCACCGGAACTTGCAGAGGAAGTGGCAGTTGACTTATAAAATGTCTCTCTTCTCTTCAGATGCACATAAAAAAAACTTCATTGAGCACCCAGTTAGAACTTTAGTGTGGGTAGATGTCTACAATCCTAAAATATACCTACTTCTATTTTTATGCTTCTATTAAGAGTCTCCTGGGGCTCATAGCTGCCATCTCCACATTACTGGCAACGCTTTAAGGAACCTAGTCCCATATACAAGTTTGGAGCTCATTGACGGGTGAATGTCAAATAGCTAAACTTATCTATGCTAAGGAAATAGTCATTTGGGGAGAAAGATAAAGCCGTAGCTCAGGAAAGGGCTTGCCTCATGTTGGTAAAAAGGGGTGTGTGGGAGAATGCAAAATGAACACCCTGTTTCTTCATGGGTGGAAGAGGTGGTTCAGTTCTTAAGTGTGTTTGTTTTTGGCTGCCAGCACCTGTGGCAGGAGGGTCACAAGCTCCAGTGGATCTGATGTTGCTCTTCTGGGCTCCACTGCATCAGCATGCATGCTCACATATACACAGATGCACAGATACAAGCAAAAAAAGAAAGTAGGTCTTGAAGAAGATGTATTCAGCTCATCAGAGCAGTGCATCTTGAAGACTTTGGGAGCTCTGCTTTTAAATGCGTTTTTCACTCTTTATTTGTGTCCCTTCCTCTCCTTTGGGACTTTAGGAGTTCTGTATTTGAAACACCTGCCAGGAAAAACTTTCAAAGGCATTGAAACAGGAAAACAAAGTATCAGTAAGTTTGTGGCTCAGCTCACCTCTGAGTTTGTTTTCTAATATGTGGAATTATTTTACCATTATGAAAATTATAGAAAGATGGGATTAAGGGGGAAGCTCAGTTGATAGAGTGAGTGCCTAGCACGTGTGAAGCCTTGAGTTTTGTCTCAGCCCTGCATAAAAACTGGTGTGGAGGCACATGCTTGTAACCCCAACACTTGGAAGGTAAAAGTAGAATGATCAAAAGTCAAGGTCATCTTTGACTACATAGCAAGTTCCAAGCCAGCCTAGGCTACATGTGACCCTGCCTTACCAAATATGGATGTGGCATGAGTCTTTAGCATCAGGCTTGGATATCCTTGTTTCACATGGACTTAAACCCTTAATGTTATCTTAGCTTCTTGATACATCTCTCATTGTCTGGGGCTAGGCTAAGAGCATTGGCGTAGTTGGTTGTTCTTGCTTGCAAATCCATTTCTGGTTCCCAGCAAAGGCATCTTGAGCTAGATGAACATGTTCTCTCCACTGTGAGCTCAGTGAACCGCAGGTTTGTGTATTGTTACTGTTGTATTACTGAAGGCCTGCTGTATTAGCATTCATGGGACAACCTGTAGCAATGACTCATACTCTAGCCACACCAGTCACCATGATTCATGGATTCTGTGTGGCTCCAGGTGCTGAGGCTCCAGAGTTGATGCACAGAGGCCTTTGGCAGAGCTCTGCTAAGAAGTGGTGGTGACAGAAGTAGCGCAGGGTTGAGCCTGGATTCTTGCTTGCCGAGGACTGAAGAATCAATCGTCTTTTCTTTGCTCCATTTTCTGGGTTTTCCCTCAATTCAGGGCCACAACCCCACTCCATGTTTCCAATATTTAAAATGAGCAGAGAAAGCATAAACTTTGGACTTGGCATCCTGGCATGTTCTCTATTCATTTTAAGACTGTTTTTTAATTCAGCATATATTTAATTAGCACATATAACATACAAGCTGTTAATCTTTATGGCTTGGATTAGAAGTATCCCCCAAAGGCTCATGGATTGAGAGCATGGTCCCCAGCTGGGAGAGCCAGTCATTGAGAAGTCAGCCATAGGCTGACTACTGCGAGGTGGTTGAGTTTGTGGAAGGTGGGGTCTCCCTGGGAAAAGTTGGCTGTTGGGTGTGTGACTGTGAAGGTTATTTCCTGTTCTCACCCTGTTCCTCTTCCAGGTGCTCTTCTTATGACCACCTTGAAGTGGATAGCCTTTTCCACCAGACCCTCTACTGTGAAGCTCTGCCCCACTGTGCTGGAGCTAGGTGACCATGACTGAGTGTTGTGAAACCATTTGTTCACTGAAGTCTCTTATCTCAGGTATTTTGTCACAGAGACACACAGGACTCATGCAACCCTTTAAACTATGTAGGAAAGGACTGAACAAAAGCATAAAGGCACAACATCACTAATCCCACTATGAAATCAGTCATAGGAAACACTTCCCATCGATTCTACTCTTCACCTTATACATTTTGTGTATTATACTCTTATATTTTGGGTGTGAGCCTAGCCTTTAACGGCTGAACCATCTCTCCAGCCCCATTTTATATATTATACATTGGAGAGAGAACAGAGGATTGAGTTTTATTTGCTGAGCTTTTTTCATTTGAATTATGAATATTTTCCTGTGATTTCAAATACTACTCATTTTATGCTTAATACTCATGATATTTGTTGATCTGGTATAATTGATTTATTTCTCCATTGAAATTCCTTCCAAGTGGATGATCTCATAAATAATAATCATGCTAACCCTCCTTTATATAGGGCTTTAATACAATTTGTTTCAGGCCTGAAGATTAATTCTCTAAGGTTGGGTTACTTTGCAAAAATTCCTACATGTTTCTTGTCCTTTTGGGATGGTAGGCTAAACTATGTGCTCACTAGCACAATGTAGAAATCCTATTTCCCTATTATTGTTGTATGGGCAGACTGAGGATCATCGCTGTATTGAAAAAACTTAAAAGCAAGAGGTACAAGGGTCTTTCAAGTTGGTTGTTTTCCTCCTTGAGGTCCTCTGGGCTCTGGAAGGAAATGGGTCTGGAAGGCATACTCTCACCCTTGTGTAGACTGTTCCAATGCTGAGAAGGCACCTTGAGGGTGTCAGCTAAGGGCTGAGGACACTGCCTGTCTTGGAGATGATACTTTGTTCTGGGCTGCCTCTGAATGCTTCCTTATCTTCCAGCCCACCAGATTCCCACTGACAGCTGTTCTTATAGTCACCCTGACTCCCAGGAATTGCCATCAGGCTCTTTGAGATGTGCTAAGTGAAGGTGAGGAAGCCCCACTTAGGGACATAGCCAGCAAGGTGAAGAGGGCCTCATAACAGTGCCCCATGTAGATAGATGCCTGTACCTGCTTCAATTTGGGTCTAGGACTGTGACTTGGGCTTATCCACCTGTGATGTCTCTGATTCTGCATTTTCCAGTGGAGTTCTGTTGCTTGTTTTTCTAGACATTCAAATAGTTGGTAATTGGTGTCACTCATATTATAGTTATTCCTTGTAAATGCTGAGGTAAGCATGAAGCCTCACAGGATTAAGAGGGCAGTCAGCAGAAACCCATGTGAGCTTTGCTTGGCAGATTTTATAGCATCTTATTTTGTTCGACTTTTCTTTTTCTTTTTTTGGTAGGCTACTGTTTTGACAAGTTACAGTTGCAAAGGAAATTTTCTGGGAAATTCGTCTTATAATGGAGACTTTCCACACAGAACTATTTCTCTGGATTCTTTTTAAATAGGAAAAATTTAGGGCTAACTTCCTGAAGATACTTTCTGAGTTGCAAAAATCAACTTATTAGTTTAGGAAATTTGTGTGTCACTACAGATAGAATTGAAATTTGGTGACTATCAAAGTGACCTACTAAGAAATTGCTGAGTGTCTGGTATATTTGTTGAACTTAAAACATTGTCTCTCTGAGGTGGTAGAGACATCTTTCATCTCCTTCTCTTCCTCCATTCTCTGTCACCTCCCTGTCTCCAGTACCACCATATCAATCACTGTAGATCTTTGTTATAAAAGGAGGAAATGGGTCAGTGCAGCTTAACAAGATATACTTCATATATGTTTTCAAATGAAATCAGAAACAAAAATTTACTTGGACAAAAGTCTTTTTACCTTCCATCTTTAGCAGTAATTGAATTTATTTATTTATTTTTGCTTTTGAAGACCTGAAGCACAAAAGGTCAGGAAAAATGGACTCAAGGATATCTGGTTTGATGGTCCCAAGAGTTACCTAGATTAAATGTTTTTATTTTTATAGTTGTGGGAACAGGTTTCATGGTTTGTGGGATTGTTGTGGAATATTATTTTAACTAGGCAAAGTTACGTTAACATTTGTTTATGCTGCAGAATATTGTTTTAACTGTGTAAAGGTGTGTTGCTTTTGTTTATGCTTCATTTGTTTAATTATGTAAAGATGTGTTGCATTTGTTTCAGCTTGCCTAACTAAGGAACCTGATTGGTCTAATAAAGAGCTGAATGGCCAATAGCTAGTTAGAGAGAAGATAGGTGGGGCTGGTGGGCAGAGAGAATAAATAGGAGGAGGAATCTAGGCTCAAGAAAGAGAAGAACCAGAGAGGGAAGAGAAAATGAGAGACACTTCCAAGGCAAGAAGCCAGGCAGATGCCAGCCAGCCAGACATACAGCATCAGTGAAAGTAAGAAAGAAAGGTAGATATGCAGAAGTAAGAAGTAAGTAAGCTACTCCGAGCATTTCATGTTAATAAGTCTCTGTATCATGATTTGGGAGCTGGTTGGTGGCCCAAAAGAAAAAGCCTGGTACAGGGAATTCCACAATTAAGAGCAAAGATGTTTTCACTCACACAAACCCAACATGACAGGTTCATCTAGGTCAGTGGCTCTCAGTCTTCCTAAAGCTGTGACCCTTTAACACAGTTCCTCATGTTGTGGTGACCCCAGCAATAATATTATTTTGTTGCTACTTTGTAACTGTAATTTTGCTACTATTATGAATTGTAAAGTAAATATCTGATATTTATGAACTGTAATGTAAATATCCAATATGCAGGATATCTGATATGCAACTCAGAGGGATCACTGCCCACAGATTGAGAATTTAGACTCTCGTAAACTCCTAAGGAAGCTCTTTCAGAATTTTCTTGGTAAACACCAAGTACTTCCTCTTTGGTCTGTCCTTCACAGCTCAAGTTTATGGCTTTAAAATATTGAGCATTTGTTTTTCAGTCGTTCTGGGATAAAAAGACAGAAATAACATTCATTTTTTAAAAAGAAAACCTCATTGAAATTTGTACATGTCAAATGTGATCATTTGAAGAAATGTTTGCAAAGGTACTTTCTCTTCATTTGCTTATTATTGCTGAACCTAAGGCCTCAGGCATGATAGGAAAAGTGTTCTACTACCCAGCTACATTCTGCACACACACACACACACACACTATGCAGGTCCCTTGGCTTTAACCCAGGCTGGACACAGACACAGACACAGACACAGACACAGACACAGACACACAGACACACAGACACACAGACACACAGACACAGACACACAGACACACAGACACACAGACACACACACACACAGACACAGACACACAGACACAGACACACAGACACAGACACACAGACACAGACACACACACACACACAGACACACACACAGACACACACACACACACACACACAGACACACACAGACACACACACAGTGCAGCTCCCTCGGCTCTCGAAGCCGGTTTGAGAGACGGGCTCTGATTTCCCCAAGGGCTTCTCGAGAGCAGGGCCTACACAGGTGCGGCCGATGCTGCAGATTGATTTTCCCCTTCACTGCAGTCCTAGCTGTGAGCAAAGCGTGGATCAATCTCGGACAAGTGCTTTTACCGGAAAAACTCGAGATCAGATAATTACAGGCAACAAATCCACTTTAGAGCGCGATTCCTGATACAAATGTGAAGAGGAGAACCACAATCTTTTTTTTTTTTTTTTTAAATTATTTTTTGAGAACTTCACACGTGAGTCCTGTATTTATGCCGCTGTTGCGCTGCCTCTCCACCCCCGTCCCCCATCTCTTTCCCTAATTCATGGCCTCTTCTTTGATTATTATTGCTGTGTGTATGTGAGTGCTCATATAAATGTATATATAATCTCCCGAATCCATTAAGTAACTGGGCTTAGACTTGGAGGAAGAGCCACAAAATAATCTTAATGTTCAGTGATTGGTGGACTCATTAAGGAAGGGAGATGACCGAATTTCCAGGTCTTCACATTGAAAACTTCCATTCCATTTGGGAAGAGTGTAGGGAAACACACATTAACTGTTTGGTTACCCACAGCTGATTTTTTTCCAACACAAGGCTGTATCCTATGACGCCTTACTCCTCCTCACCCCCACACTCTGTCAGCAGCACTCTGCTTTCTTTCCCACACTGGTCCTCATTGTCCATGTCCAGTCCTCGAGATCACACTAAGCCTGTGGCTCCCTCCTCCCTCCTCCTTGCACATTTGTCTACTCCCTTGCTAACCTTCAGGGTTTGCTATGTTCAAGGGGAAGCATGCTTTCCTATGTAGACTGTGAACCTTCAGTGTGTGACCTCACAGCCATCTGCAACTATTGTCTGAGGGGAGAATCCCAGCATACAGAGAGGAGCCGTGAAGAAAGATGGGGGTGGAAGGACCCTAGTGTTCTGTGGGTCCCCACCCCCACTGATCTTGGAGTCAACATCAACTCTTCTTGTTCTTAGGTTGCATGACATGCACCATTGTGGTCTCCTTTGCATCTAAGTGAGTTGCATACCCAGTTGTCTCCCGGAAAAAGGATTCTGATGGTTCATCAGGATGTTCCACTCATAGTTAGTATTCTACAATAGCAGCAACTATTCATGTACACACATGACAACATTTGACGGACAGCATAATGAGCAACACCTGAAACTTGTGGCGTTGGGGGACAGAATGGGTGCTTATTTCAGGGTAGCGTGGTTCCTTTTGTGAATTCTTTGTCCCATCGAGTTAGATTTTGGAAAACAGGGTTTCATGAAGGTCTGTCTGTTCAGACCCAAGCATGACTGTATCTTATACCTGTGTCTGGACTGACAGGGAGCAGGATGTCATGAAGGGTATGCATGCTTTCAAGGACATGAAGAATGCTTTGAGGAAACCAGGCTTTCCTTCAAGCCTCTTGCTCTTGACTGACTTCAGTCAGCAGCTTAAACAGCTGGTGGGGACCTGGGTCTCTCAGCTTCTTTCTTTCCATCTGTGGGATTAAGACAGGCTCTTCTCTAGTCATGCCTGTTAAGATACACTTTTGAATAGAAGAAAGGGAACAGATGAGAGCAACAGTAGGAAGGAGAATCCCTGCAGTCTCCAGAGACAATTAATGATATCTGAGAGCTGTTGCCAGTATTCAAAAAATTCTGAAGCTAATTCTCGGTAAGGTCAGTGTGTTTGGCTAGAAAACCGTGCTAGAACATGAGAGTGCATGGGGGAGATAACAAAAGGCTTTTGGGAAAAAGCTCAGAGCTATAACCAGATGACCTCCAGTGACACACTCCTCTCCGTTAAGCTGATTTAATTAGAGCCACAAGACCATCAGGCAGTCGGGGACTGATGACAGACACAGTGGAGTTTCTTTAGATAAAAGTGTTCTTTTCGGTTCAAAGCGTTCTTTTTCAGTGCTGAGTTTTATAAGGCTAGTTGAAGTAATTAATGAGAAAGTAAAAACCCACCAGACACATTCATCTTTGCTTTCAAACCTGCTTAGGCTGGCTTACCCCAATGTTTCTGCCCCTGGGGTAAGGTTGGGAAGAATGGGACTTAGCAGTCCATGTCACAGGCCTCCCTGTGTCCCTTCCCCACTCCTGCCATGCTGTACCCATAGCTATTTAATAACTTGTTCTTCTGTCTTCGTGGAAGGCTGACCTGATGAGCTCTGTGCTATAGGCAGTTACCAGACCAATGATGTCAGATATGGGTCTGCTTGGGTAGTAATGGTACAAATGTCAGGGCAGGGGATTTTGTCACATGGCTAGAACAATGGATCAGAGTCAGTGGTAGACAGTGGCCTTGAGCAGCAGGGGGATTATATGGGAATTTGGCAGGCCAAGAGCAGGACTGTTGATTGACATGGACGCTAATTCCTATAATGAGGGTTCAGTACATGTTGGAAAAGTAGAGGACTGCTGGACAGCTGGCATGGAGTATGGAGGAAGGCAATAGTCAGTAGAAACAGAGTCAGGGATGGAAGGCAGTATCATTAGGTAGTGACCATTTAATCCATCAGCTAGCATCCGGGATAGCTAGTATAGGATCTTGATGTCCCAAGTACACTTTAGCACAGTTTAGCTGTAAGTGAGATTTGGTGGGCAGCCTCCGCCGACTGAAACAGTCTTGACAGTTTGTCTATACTATGTATTTTGTAGGGTGGATATCATAAGGCAAACTTGGAATCTTTTTGAGTCCTCAGCCTAATTGCTTCCAGTCCCCATGGCCAAGTGATAGTTTACTTTTGTAGAAAAACTTTCAACATTTTCTGGCCAAAATATGACATCAAGAACATAACTGTCTAGAAACTGTAGTAACTTGAATGGCATGGTGTAGAAAGGCTGGGCGAACTGTTCCAGTGGAGGACGAGTGACATGCAAAGGGCATGCATGCAATGGGGTGTTGTTTCTCAAAGAATGGGCCTCCATGGCTTACATTGGAATCATCGGCATGTGTGTCCCCAAATGTACATTTCCCAAGTCCAATCCCAAAGGAAGGCTCAGGAATGTGAATTAAAAAATTAACAACTTCAGATGAATCTGACTTATATTACAATAAGAAAATCTCCACTCTGGAAAATGACTGCATTTTCAATAAAGCAGGTTTCTTTATTTTTTAAAACATTGCCATTCCTGGGGCTAGAGAGTTGGTACAGCAGTTAAGAGTGTGAACTAACTGCCTTTCCAGAGGACCTGATTTCCTGGCAGTCACATTTGGGCTGCCTACAACCGCCTGGAACTCCAGGGGACCTGATACCCTCTTCTAGACTCACTGGTACCACCACACACAGGTGTGAATATCTCCATCTATATATAAAATTAAAATGATAAAAATCTTAGAAAGTATTACTGCCCATTGACTTGTTCTTAACTGTCCTCCCCTCTTTTGCTCAAGATGCTTTAAAACAGAGTCATGGCTATGGGGGTGGGGGGTTCCTCATATCCTGCATATCAGATATTTATATTATGATTCACAACAGTAGCAAAAATCAGTTGTAAAGTAGTAATGAAATAATTTTATGGTTGGGTCACCACACATGAAGAACTATTCTAAAGCGTCTCAGCATTAGGAAGGTTGAGAACTACTGCAGCTAATGTCTTTCATGGCCCTCTGTTAGGGATCCCCAAACCCTCAGTGTGTCACCATGTGAATTCCAGAGCCATCTTTGTTTGCAGTTCATGCCTTTAAATTATAAATGCACACAATTACTTATGTTTGTAGATGAGACTTGAGGGACAATCCTTAGCCAGAACTTCAGGCCTGTCCATCTGGCATGTGCCTCTGGGTTCCTTCAAACTTCTGATTAAAACTGGAACAGCAACTGAACCTGATGACAGGTTAGTGTCTTGTCTTGTTGCTGCCTTAAAAAAAATCAGTATATGTTAATTATACACAGCAATGGGTTTGTATTTTTAAGTTTGTGGGGAATAGCTGTCCTGGAGTGGGAAGTTTTGTCCCCGGTAACTGCAAATTGTAGAACTTTCCCAGCATTCTCAGTTTGATAATGGGTTACTCTGGTTTCCATTTGTGTGACATCACCGTAGCAACTGTCCAGCACCTCCAGCATAACCAATAGCAGTGTTTATCGTGTTTGATTTAGACAGCAGGATTTATGTAACCTTGGAAATGATCTTAGTTTAGGGATTTTTTTCATAATTTTCCCCAGTATGTTATCCTGTTGAAAATTGCAAAACATATTTTGTTTTATATATGGGAGCTATGCCAGGGGCCAGCTTTTGTTCAATGGAACAGAAGCTACACACCTGTTCTTTCTTGCACATAAAGTAAATATAGATATCCTCTCAGTTTGAGAGTTTACCTTGTGGGCTGGGGATATAGCTCACTGGTAGAGTGCTTTTTGAGCTGGGGTGGGGCCCAAGGTTCACTCCCATTCATGGCCCCCAAAATCATGTAAAGGCTAAAGCTTGCTTCATGGGAGAGAAGATGTCCACCATCACAGTGTGACCATAACCAAGAGGTCATGTTAAATACCCACTGTGCCCCATAGACAGCTGCCAGGACAGTTCCATGATCATGTGTCCACGTGGTTTTGAGTCTAGTGAACCTATTATGAGTGCCCAAGGAAGTGAAGTAGTCATCTTTGTGTAGGTCTCCACGAGTTCCATTTTGGAAAAGAGACAGGTTGTGCTGAACCTTCCTAAGGCATCTGGGGAAGAAATGGGGCTGAGAGGTCTTAAATAATTGCACCAAGTTGTATACTGGCTGCCTCAAACATTAGCCTGAACCTCTGGTGTCCTCTAGAGAAGGTCTCAACATATTTCATGTTTAGTTTCCATAACTTTTTTTTTTTAGCATAAAATTCATGTAGGTATTAACTGGGATCATAGTCCCCTCCTTGTTTCTTGCTCGAGGTACTTCACAGTGGAGCCATGGGCCTGCTAGATTGTGCTACCATCTGACCTAAATGCCCTAAGCATGACCCAGTATTTCAAGGACTCCAGGCTCCTAAAATAGAGTTCTTAAGACATGTTTTGATCCTGTTGAATGGTAGTTGTCCTTTGAGGGCTTAGAAGGGACCTGTAGCTCAGAGTCTACTTCTCCCTCTGACAGGCTGTTCTCTGCTGGAATGCCTCCATTGTGCTGCATATGGAAGGTATTTCAGAGATCACCAAAAGTACTGCTCAGTTTGATGAACTTGGACATTAAAGGTTTTGTAGAACATAGCAGTGAGCCAAGAGATTCTGTACCTGGCTCTTCTGCATTGTGTAAGTGGCTTTGTGTGTTAACTGACCTCAGGCTTCTTCCTAGGTATCACTGTTTCCCTCTGCCCACTGTTTTTTTTTTAATTTAAATTTAAATTTGTGTGTGTCTTAGTCACTGTTCTATTGTTGTAAAGAGACACCATGACCAAGGCAACTCTTATAGAAGAAAATACTCAGTCTCAAAACCTGAGTGCAAGCACCTGGAGTATGAACTTGGAACAAGATTTCTCAGGTTATAAGAAAATGGCAGACATGGGGGAAATTGCCATCTTTGATAAGGCTAAGCTGTAGCTGTAGAAAACCGAGAATCAGGAGAACACCCTGCCCAAGCAAAGAGACCATTGAGTAGGAAAAGAGGAGTGAAATTTCCTAAAATCCTAGACTGGAGGATTTCCCTACCCCACTCCACCCTGTCATCTCCAAGACCTCCTTTTAATGTGGAAGAAGAGTCATCTGTAAGATGGACACAAGCCACCTTGTGTCCACAGTGTGTCCACCAAAATATCCACAGTGTGTATGGATATTTTGCTTGTGTGTATATCACATGTGTGCTTAGTTTCTGGGGATGGGAGAAGAAGGTATTGGATCCCCTGGGACTAGAATTACAGATTGTCACCATGTGGGTGCTGGGGATCAAACCCTGGTCCTCTGCAAAAGCAGCATGTGATTTTAATAACTGAGCTCTCTCTAGCCCCATTATTCATTGTGATAGTTTGAATGAGAATAGCTTCCATAAGCTCAGATATTTTGATGTTTGTTCCCCAGTTAGTTAGAAATGTTTGGGAAGGATTAGGAGATATGATCTTGTTGGGATCGGTGTGGCCTTATTGTAGTGATGTGTTGCTGGGGGTGGGCCTTGAGGTTTCAAAAGCCCATGACAGACTCAGTGTCTCTCTCTTTCTACCTGATATACATGGACCAGGATGTAAAGATCCATGGCCATGCCTGTCTGCTTCCTGCCATGATGATTATGGGCCAACACCCCTAAAACTGTAAGCAAGTTTCTAACTAAATGCTTTTTTTTTCATGAGTTGCTTTTGTCATGGTGTCTCTTCACAGCAATAGAACAATAACTAAGACACCCATGTTCTTGATCTAGTGAGAAGTTCTCACTTGAAGCCTCTCACTTTCTTCAATTTGTAGATGAGGAACCTTAGCCTTATGAGTGGCATAACATGCCTGAGCCCATGTGGCCAGGCAGTAGATACCCTTGGAACACTCATTGATGAGTAAGGAAACACCTTCAGGTCACTTTCCAGTGTATCACCAAAGAGAACCTGGTCTCAAGAGCAGTTAAAATAATAGGCCTACACTGAAAAACGGGGAGAGATGTGTTGGCCAATCTTACTCATCCAAGGGGTTCGCAAACAATCATCTTTTAGAGCTTCCATAGAGCTTTTCATGTGTGAGGCAGTACTGCATGCTTTCTGTGCATGAGCTAATGTCAGTCATCTGGCAGATCTGTTATGCAATGATACCATTCTTATTTTTATAGCAGAAAGCAAAACAGAAAGGAAGATCTCAGCCAAAGAGGGAAGAAGCATTGCCTGGCAGAGGAATACTCCTAGTGGTGGGATTCAAGCTTCACTTTTCCTGTTGACTTGGCTTTAGTATAAATTTCAAATGTATTATCTTAACAGCTTTTTGATGCCAGTTGTCACAAGATGTTTCCTTTGGCTCCTGATAATGATGGCTTGTTTTTATTCCCTGAATTTATCTTAAAGATTTGCCATTTTGACTAGGCTTTTCACTTTTGCCTTAGTTTATTTCTGTTTTTCCCTACTTCATTGACTTTTGTTCGTATTTGTTCATTCCACTTACTTTGGATTCTGTTTGCTTTTGTTTTTCTGTATTGTTAACTTAGATCTTATTTCTTAAAACATGCCCAAAGCTACAGATTTCCTTTTAAACATTAATTTACCTGCATATCATAAATTTTGCTAGTTTTCATTTGCATCCATTTCAGATTATTTCCAATGCCTTCTCAAGTTATTTTTAAACTGCTGAGCATCATTTTAGATGCCTTAACAGGACTTTTTTTGTATTCTGCTTTATCTCCTACTGAGTTATTAATTATATCTCTTTGGTACTTTTTAGTTCTTGTCATAGGTTTAGAATGTTCACAGTTTTCATACTTTGTTCTATTGTTTCATGTATAAATACCTGGTGGGAATACAATTTCATTCCCATTCTTTTTTTAAAATAAACTTTTAAGTATCTTATAAACTCTGCTATATAGTAATTTTTGCTTTACATAGCCAATTGTCATCTAAAGACATTTGAAAAGAGATAATGTGATTAACATATAAGTGACATGAAATTTTGTCTTTCCTGGAGAATTTCTTTAATACTACTTGTATCTTCGTGTATACCAGTGAAAGAGCATCCCTGATCTCATGGGCAATGCCTTTTTCTTCATGCTCAAATATTTTTGTTTATGGACACAAGTGTCTGGCTATTCCTTCCTTCCTTCCTTCCTTCCTTCCTTCCTTCCTTCCTTCCTTCCTTCCTTCTTTCCTTCCTTCCTTCTTTCTTTTCTTTTCTTTTTTTTTTTTTTTTGAGACAGAGATTCTCTGTAGCTTTGGAGGCTGTCCTGGAACTCTGTAGACCAGGCTGACCTCAAACTCACAGAGAAACCCCTGCCTCTGCCTCCCAAGTGTTGGGATTAAAGGCATGCGCTACCACCACCCAGCTCTGGCTGTCCCTTCTGTTAAGTGCCTTCACAATGCTTCATTCATTGTCTTCATGCTTGAATAGTTTTTGAGATGTCTGGCCAGTGTGTCCCACACTCCAGTTTTCTCTTCATATAGCACACACCCTCTGCTTTTTCAGAGTCTGTTCCATTGTATTTTTGTGATTTTCTATTTTGTGGGGGGTGATTTAAAGTGTGTGTGTGTGTAAGTGTACACTCATGAGTGCCTGCTAAGTACACACATAGAGGTCTCAGGATAACTTGTGAAAGACAGTTCTCTCTTTTTACCATGCAGCTCCTGGTTAACCCTTTAGGCTTGGCAAGGTCCTCAGCAGTTTGTTGTGACATGCTTTAGTGTTTCCTTGGGATTAATCAGCTCCTGTATCTGTGGATTTGTAGTTTTCATGACATTCAGAAGAACTCTAGCTTTTTTTTTTTCTTTCTGTGTAGCCCTTGCTGTCCTGGAATTTACTATGTAATCCAGGCTGGCCTTGAACTCAGTGATCCACCTGCCTCTGTCTCCTGAGTGCTGGGATTAAAGGTGTGTGTCACTACTGCCTGGCAATATTAAATGTTTTAGTTTTTCTTCTTTCTTCTTGGGAGCTCCAGTTTCACATGACTTAGATGGCTTAGGTCCTTCTTGCCACAGAGACTTCCTCATGTTTTCAGTCCTGCTTCCTTCTGCCAGCTCTGGATACCCTTCTCTTGCTCAATTTTCACGATTTCTTCTCATTGTTTCTGTGGTTTCTACTCTGCTATATTAATTGAGCAAGATGCTCATTTCTGCTCCTAAAATGTCCAACTCTAGAAGATCACTTTAGCTGCTTTGTGTGTCTTGTGTTTCTTGTCTATGTAGGTGCTTTTCTCCAGTCCCCAGTTCTCCAGTCTTTCGGCCACAGTCTGTCACATATCCCAGTGCTACTCAAGCCCCCACACAACATTGTTTCAATGGGGCATACACTTTATTTCCTCATATTCAGCATCATGAGGACAGTGACCAAGTCTTCACCAAGACACCCTCAGAACTTAGAAGATTGTCTGAACACAATAAATGCACATCAAGAAAACTGATAAATCAGTGACTTTAATGACATCTGAGTTTGTCTCTCTTATTTTCTTTAAATTCCTAGTCAGACTCCTATGGAAACTCTTTGCCACAAAGGAACAAGAAAGGCCAAGGATGGATAAATGATTCATCTTAATGAATAAACACAGTGAAAAGTACTTTCTTAGCTGGGACTGAAATTGAAACTGTTGGGGGCACAGGTTATCAGGGCTGCAAAGGAAATACACGTTTGGTATATAGGGAAATTGGAATTAAGTTTGTCTGGACCATTGAGGGAAACACTCCATGGTCTGGAGCATGGATTTCAGTTGCTAAAGAAATTTAAAAATAAACTTCACTGAGTAAGTCTGAGGTTAGCAACATTATGAAATATGTATAAAGAAGACAATATTTAGCTGCTGTGGTTTGAATGTGAAAAAAACCCCTATAGGTTCCCTTGTTTAAAAAGTTGATCTTCACTGGTGGAATTCTCTGGAAAGATTGTCTTTCCCCTCTTTCTTCATTGGCTGAGTGATCAGGGGAGGGTGTGTCTACGTACATTTGCCCGCTTTTCAACAATAACACTGCATGTCAGGACATGACCTTGCCGTATCTGCAGGTTGTTAGGCAAGCTTGGGTGTTAAGTTTTTCACCTCTAAATTTCTAGTTTGGGCAGGGGCAGCTGAGTTAGTAGGTTGTTAGCAGGGACCCACTGTTTTCTGCACAGCTGGAGCTGGCCCTAAGTTGACTCAACCACTTTTGAAACAGACCATGATGTTTTATTTCTTCCAGCTACTATAGTCTCACCCCGAAGAGGGATAATGTAAACTGGGGTGAGGGCAAAAGCTCTTGAGCCAGGCATCTCTTTAGATGCTGTATTTATCATCTGCTCTGGTATTTGGAACAGTCAAAATGTCAGGGGCCCTCTACAAAACCACATTCAACAGAGGAAAGTAAAAACTAAAAGAATGTCCCAGGTGAGTGTGAACTTGTTCCTTAACTCAGTTTTCAGATGAGACAGCTATGTGTTGTGTGTGGCTCAGGAGTTCTCAAACACCGGGCTTACCATATCCATTGCTTCTTGAGAGGTTTTATAGGTTGGGTGTGCTGTTGGGGCCTTAACAATTACATAAGCCGATTTGACTTGTGCCTTTACCCCATTTTGGATATGCCATCAAAAATCCCCATTTAATTGGAGACTAAAATTTTACCAAGAATTTCCAGGTTTATGCTTTCACTTTAGCATCGACTCTCTCGTGGTCTTCTGGCAATGGACCTAGGCCTAAGAAGTAGTTAAAAGATGTCTGCCGAATTGGTCGAAGAGTTAATCTTGGAACAAATTAAAAAGAATTATTTTTTTCTTTGGGTGTGCTGGGGATTAAATCCAGAGTTTTATGTGTGTTAGATATGTGCTCCACTCCTAAGCTACATCTCAGTCCACGTGGTTGTGTTGTGAGATAACATGATGCTGGACTCAATAGTGGACTTCAGGGAGATGGTAGTCAGTCTAACAGATGCTGTGATAAGTTTTGAGAGTAAGCGGACATTGGAGGTAGACTGGAAGACATTTGGAGGGAACTACTGTTTGGAGTGAGAAGACATTAGGAACTACTGTTTGGAGTGAGAAAGTAGCTCTCTTAGTTTCTTCTCCCATTGCTGTGACATAAACAATTTATGGGAAAAGATTTCTTTCAGTTCAAGGCTCTAGTCCATAGTTTTTGGGGAACCCAGGGCAGCAGGAGTCTGAGGCAGCTAGTAAGGAAAGGAGCAGAGGGCAAAAGATGACTGCGTGCACCCAGTTCCTGCTCTCCTTTTCACTAGGTGGAGAACCTAGGACATGAAATGGCCTGCCAATGCCCCTCCCCCCATTAATGTGAGTCTTCCCACATCAATCAATGTAATCTGGATGATCTCTCCCAGGCATGCCCAGAGGTGATTCTAGATTCTGTCAGACTGACAATTAACACCAACTGTCACACCAGTGCTGAGTGCCCAGAGCAGCCTGACACCGGAGACCTTCAGCACAGCTGATCTGATTAGTGTCTTTGTGAAGCTTTCTCTCAGGTTCCAGCAGTTGAATAGCAGCAGAGTGGAAGGACAATGGGATTACTTCTAATGCTGGAACAGAGGAGGTGTCACGGAAACACCACATCAGAGAGAATGGACAGGTCTAAGAATAGTGCTGGTCATTATTTCAATCAGGGTGACTAGCATTCGTTGACATTTCAACCTCCAACTTTTAAGAAATCTCTGATTGGGGTGCTGTGTTTGTGAGGCTGGTCATTAATTCTAGATTGTAGATGAGTAAATGGAGTATTGCTGATGATGAAGTAGAGTGTTTCGAAATGTCTGATCACACTTTGAACCTCAAGGGTGCATTTGTGTTAATTACATAAAATCAACCTTGGGTCAGGAGGAGGAGCCAACAACTAGTTAACAGAAAGTAATCACAGAGAGTCAGAGGGAGTCTGGGAAATGGATGGAGAGACCATGCACAGGAAGTAGTAGGGAGGGACTTAGAGTGTGGAGTCCTTTTTAGTTTGGAGCGATGGGAGAGAGTTTGGAGTGATGCTAGTTCAGAGAGGCTGAAGAGCAACTAGTTGGCCTTCACTCTTCCAAGGTAAACTAGTTGCTCTTCAACCTCTCCGAACAACTAGCAGGTTTTCACCCCAGTCTCTGAGTGGGTTTTTATTGGTAAATCGAATGATAGAGATTTTGTTAAAAAACTACCTTTGGTGGCAACTGCAGGAGGAGGATTCATTGGGATATAGAAGTCCTGCTGGGCTGCTTCCTGAGAAGAGGGCCAACAGTTACTGGCTGAAACAGTAGCAGAATCAGGTGTACCTTCTGTGCCAGCAGAAAAAAAAATAGTAGAGGTCAGGACACTCACACATTCATTCTGCTCACCATTCATTTATTTTTCTCATGGTTTAAAGCTTAAACAATAAGTTTATTTGTATGTCTGATTCTACTTAAGACACTGAGGACAGAGAGCAGTGAGCTGAGGCTCCCACTGGAGTGAGAATGGATTCTCACCAAGGAGGGTGGATTGCATCCAGAGACCTCTGATCCTTCTGAAGCATGCTATGAAGAGTGTCATGATCCTGTCTGTGTAGTGTGGAAGATGAGCTTTGTGAAGGAATATTCATTCTGTGGCAGTGGTCTATTTGGGACAGGGGAAACCATGAAGGAGATGTGGACAGTCTAGGAGGAAGGGATGGATGTGGTGTGAACGGGGAGGATTTTCAGGACTGTGCAAAGAATATTGAGTGAAATTGGCAATGAGGAGAGGGCAGTGAGGAAGAGGGATGAGGTTCGATGGCTCTTGTGAAGTGAATAAAATCAGGTGATGGGAGTGACTCGGGAACTTGCAATTAGCTGCAAGCTTGTTAAGTTATTCCACAATTAATACCATGGAGGAATCCTCATTCTAAACTTCTCTTCCAAGAATAGTCGAGAAATGCAGAGGGGAATCAGCTCGGAGCCTGCTGCTCTCAGTGGCTGATACGAGTCATTAGCTCATCTGTTCATGCAGGATTTAGGTCTCTGCAAGGCTCTGCTGGGTCTTCTAGAAGTTCTCCTAAACTGCCTCATTGTTTATTATCTGATAGGGCATCTCTCCAAATTTCTCTCTCTCTCTCTCTCTCTCTCTCTCTCTCTCTCTCTCTCTCTCTCTCTCTCTCTCTCTCCCTCCCCTCTCTCTCTCTCTCACTTGTGTATTCAGTGTTCTGCCTGCACACTGGGAATTGAACTCAGGACCTCTGGAAGAGCAGCCAGTGCTCTTAACTTCTGACCCATCTGTAAATGGAGGTTTCTCTCCTACCTGCCAGTTCCTGAATAAACACTTGGAGGCTTACTATTAATTGTAATTGTTTGGCCAATGGCTCAGGCATATTACTGACTAGCTCTCACAATTAAATTAATCCTTTTTTTTTTTGTTTCTTTGGTTTCTTGAGACAGGGTTCCTCTGTGGCTTTGGAGGCTGTCCTGGAACTAGCTCTTGTAGACCAGGCTGGCCTCGAACTCACAAAGATCTGCCTGCCTCTGCCTCCCGAGTGCTGGGATTAAAGGCATACGCCACCAACTCCAGGCAAAGTAACCCATTTTTACTAATCTGTGTATCACCACATGGCTGTGGCTCACTAGTAATGTTCTGACATCTTACTTCTTTAGTGGCTACATGGTGCCTCCCTGATTCTACCTTTTTTCTCTCCACATCTCTCTTTAGATTTCCTGCCTAAAGATATTCTGCCCTGCCATAGTCCAAAACAGCTTTATTCATCAACCAATAAAAACAACACATTTTCATAGCATACAGAAGGACGTTCTACATCACCCATCTCTCCAACTCCTATCTCTCAAACCATTCACTCATCACTTCCTATTCCATGAAGGTCCTCTGATTTTCCTTTCCTAGTATTCCTAATTTAAAAAAAAAAAACTCTAATCAAAGAATCTTGCAGCCCATGGTGGCCACAAGAGGGCGTTACATCCCTGGAATTGGACTTAGTGATGATTGTGAGCTAGCATGTGGGTGTTGGGACTCAAACCCAGGCTTCCTGGGAAAGCAGCCAGGGCACTGAACTTTCTCTCGATCATCTAGCTGCAGTTTTTAAATTAATGTATTTCCTGAAACCTGGATTTTTTGAAAGAGAAATGACCTATTAATATATCTCCAGTCCTTAAAATGCCACTGTAGAAAAACCTTCATAAAAGTCCATCAACTTGGCAGGAGGAAGTTTTCTTTCTGAGAGTTCACCTGTCCATGATAAATGAACTCTGAGGTTGGAGACGGGGGTTGTGTGGAGGATGGCTACTGGATTGCTTGCATTTTGTCTTTGAAGAAGCTGGAGTGTTTTCTCTGCTTTTGACTGGCTGTGTCTTCCATGACAGGCTGATTGACATAATTTCTTATAAGCAAGAAGTTTTGTAGTTTTTCATTTTGCAGGAAAATCAGATCTGTTCTTTATGTTATGGGTGTTGGGACATTCCCATCCATCTTCCACAAGGACGGAAATTAGCCCCTATAAATACTTATAGGCATTTACTCTCTTCAGTGGAAACAATGCCCTTCTACTCTTAAGTCACCACTGAGTCACTATAGAGCTTGTTTCCCTCCTCTGAGGTGGAAACTGGGTAGGTGACCTTGGCGTGGAGCCTCTGGGAATTCCAAGTGTGTTCTGAGGGGCTCCCACCCGGCTGCAGGCGACTCAGTGCCCGAGCCTTCCTGTGGGTTTCACTAGATTCATCTTGTATAGTTAGGAACTGTTTAGCTGTGTTTAGAAATAAATTAGATAATGGATGTAAAAGCTCTTTGAACATCATAAACTGTGGAGTACAATTATCTATGTGCATGCAGTTGTTTTTCTAAGTTGTTAGCTGCGTCAACAGACTCTCTTTAAAAAGATTTGATAGAAGCAACGGTTTTATCCTCTTTTGGAAGGAAAGGTATTAGCAACAGATTCTGTTTTATACAAAGCAGCTACATCCTGAATTGCTGCTTTGAAATGATTCACAATGGAGAGAGATGAACCCCACCCTCTGCACGTAGGGCTTTTCTGCAGCGTCACACATCTTGAACCAGTGCCTTCTGGCCTTCCAGGAGGGAGCTGTCTAGAAACACTACTGATAGCTTGGGTGGCTCCAGGTAAACTCCACAGGGGTGACTATGTCTCCAGTGTCATTTGGAGGAACATGATAGGTGTGTTGTTTTTCTTTTTCTCCTCTCAATACCCTGAGACAGAGGGCTTTATGTTCTCAGTGTTTGAAGTGGATTGAGATAGAGGAACCAAAACAAAACAGTTGACCCATCAGCTCTTCTTCTTCTTCTTTTTTTCTTGTGCCTGTAAGACTCCCCCCCCCCCCTTCCCTTTCCTTCTATTTCCTACTCTCATGGCAACCCAACTCACAACCCTGCAATCACTCTACTCTATATCTCTTCAGCTCTCTCTCTCTCTCTTTCTCCCCCCTCCCTCTCTCCCGGGTCACATGTAGCACAGACTATCCTTTAACTTGCTGAATAGCCAAGGATAAACCTCCTTAGCAATGGAATTATAATCATGTACCACCCTTCTCAGTGTATGCGATGCTGGGGATAGGTCCCAGGGCTTTGTGCATGCCAGGCAAGCACTCTGCCTTCTAAGTCACATCCTCAGCCCCTCAGTCTATTTTCCAGCATTGCCCTTGGCTGGGTGTGGACAGATTGTGTAGGTCTGAGAGAGAGACTGCCCAGAGCAAAACAAACAAACAAACGAATAAAAACAGCTGGGCAGACAGCTGTTTTGAAGCCCAAGGAGTACTGGCACGGGTGACAGGGAGGGGGCATCGTCTTTGTAGACACAGGGTCATCTTCAGCAGTAGAAGCCAGACACTCTTCTGGTTTAACCATCTGGTTTAACTTTCTGTGGGAGAGCAGGGGAGAAGTCCAGCTGCCTCCAGGGGACAGCTGTCCACACAAGTGTGTTCATGTCAGATACCTCGAGGCCCTTTGAACAACAGTGGAGGCTTGCAAGAGGAGACTCTTAGAGATGGCTTTCCTTACAGATGGGAGCAAGGATAGGAAGTTTGGCTTGTAGTTCTTATTACTTTATTTGTAGGTGGTGAGCCTAGGACACCTGGGTTAAGTTTCTGATACACATTCAGTTTTTCTTACAATGTCTCAATGCCAATGCAGCACACACAGAATTCATGTATTTACAACATGGGGTAACACAATGTCCTGGCTTACTCCTTCTCTCTCTCTCTCTCTCTCTCTCTCTCTCTCTCTCTCTCTCTCTCTCTCTCTCTCTCTCCTCCTCCCTCTCTCCTTCCTCCTTCCTTTCCTTCCTTCCTTCCTTCCTTCCTTCCTTCCTTCCTTCCTTCCTTCCTTCCTTCCGATTTCTAGAGGCACAAAAACAATCTCCCAATCTTCTATTGATTGAAAGACTGCCTTGAGATCATTTGAGATCACTTACACAGCAGGGGGCTGGGTACAGTATTACAAGGGCCTGCAAAGGACTCTCTGAATTTTAAAGTCCTTTCATTAGCATGTTTATTATAGAAATGATACACCTCCTTATGCCACTTTCATATATGTATATCATGTATTCTATCATATTTAGAATCTCTCAGCATAGAGACCCTGGCCTGTGAATCACTTCTGATAGCGTTACTGCACTTGTGTTAGTGCAATCTTCCTATCTGAAGATGGTGGGGGCAGGGCAGGGCAGCGCAGGGTTGACAGAGACTGTTAAAGCCCAGAACATTTGCCAGGTTGGAAGAGAAGTAGGTTGAGGCTGGTCTGAGTTTTATTTTTCCCTGGGAAAATGAAGTGAGCAAAATGCGGGTATCCGCCTATCCTGAAACATGCTTCTTCATCCAAGGTGTGATGTCAGTGCTTCCCGGTCCACACTGCAGCCCGCTGCTCCCATTCACTGTTTCTTGTGGTGGTAGATGCCTGCCAGAACCTAAGTGTGTCAAGAGGAAAACTGCATCTTTCCTGTCTTTGTCACAATTTTGCTTCTCTCCTCCGGCAATGAAATGATGAACACCCAAAATATTTATTACAAAATCAGTAATTTGGCTATTTTAACAGAAAACTTGATAAATGAAAGTTTTGTGTTAGGTTGGGTTTTTCCTCTGTCATTAAACCAGAAAAACAACAGATAGACAGATTTCTACTTTGAACACATTACTTTAGTCTTTAACAGTGTTATAAATACTCTGAGTTTTCTTTTTAAATTTTAAACTGTTGTTATTAGTATTATTAATTATTATTGCTATTTTATGTGTATGGGTATTTTTGCCTGCATGGAGGTCTACATCACATGTGTGCAGTGCCCATGGACACCAGAGAGGGTGTTGGATTCCCCGGAACTAAAGTTACAGATGGTGATGAACCACTGTGTGGGTGCCGGTAATGAAACCCGTGTCCTCTGAAATAGTAGCAAGTGCTCTTCATTGCTAGCCATCTCTCCAGCGCTGAGCTCTGATGAACCCCTATTGATCTTATGCTAATCAACATGCTATACTGATGTATAGTAATTTATATTGGTATAATGTTATTAGAGATGTCATTCAGATTTTGCCAAAATTTTTAAAATTATTATTATTTTGCTTCCAGTGTCTTGGATTGGCTCAGGAATCAATTCAGAATAACATTACATTTACCTAATTAGGTCTCCATCAACTTCAAACTCTTAGATCATTTCTCTTCAGTCTTTTTGTGTTTGGCCTTGACTCAATTTGAAGGACACTGATCAATGACTTTGAAGAATGTCTCTGACCCTGGATTTTCTAATATTTTCTCTCAATTCAGTGAAGGTTAGGAATTTTTGACAAAAATGCTACAGAAGTATCCTTCTGGCCACCATTATTGGTGTCAAAGCTGGTCCTTTGGTTGAGCAGGGTGGCCATTAGGCGGCTTCATTGTGGAGTTACTCCTTGAGCCCAAGGAGGAACTAATTATGTTGTGGAGAGATTCTAAGCCAGTGAACATATTGTTTCTCTTCTCCTTTGGTCCACTAATCTCAGCATCCACTGTGGATGCTTCCTGCTCTTGTTACTGCCATAGAATTCACCAGATGGTGGCTTTCTACTTCTGCCTTTGCTTCTAATTAGAATTCTTGTGTGAAGAATCAGTAATACCCCCTGTCCCCATTGTTATTTTGTGCTTTAGGCTGTAACCCCAAATTGTCATGATTTCTTTTAATTGCTCAGATTTCTCCACATTTCTGCCTTTATCAACCCCTTCACGTTGGCTTTTTGTTTCCTGTCAGATGACCCATTACTTTTTTTAGAACTTCATTGTTTTGTGGTAACACCAGCTATTGCAGGATTATTTTCTACTTTCTCAACCTTAGATAATCAGTTATTTTCCTTAGGCTTTTAATGGGAAATGGGATTTGTAAAGTGAGAACTGAACTATACCTTTGATCCTTGCTTTTGTGGTTCCATTGTTTTCATTTTATCTCTCTTTTCTAGCCTGTTCTTTTGATGACATATTGGTGTTTACATCAGTACCATGCTCTTTTGTTTATAATTGACAACAGTAACATTTGAAATCATGGTGTGTGATAGCTTCAGATTTGTTCTTTTTACTTAATATTACTTTTGGACTCTTCAAGACCTTTTGTGGTATAGGAATTTAAGAGTATTTTTTTTTATTTTTTTTTTGTGAAAAATGCTATTTTTAGATTGCATTGAATCTATAGACTGTTTTAGGTTATATGAAGAATTTCAAAATACCAATTCATTCAATCTAGGAACCAGGATAATGTTTCATTTATTTGTGTTTCCTTTAATTTACGCCATCATCATTTCTGCTTTCTTTTATATCTTTGTTTAAATTTGTGCCTAAGTATTTAACTGGTTGTTGTTCTTGTAGATGATGTCATTTCTTAATTTTATTTCCAGATGGGTCAGGGTTAGTATACAGAAATTCTAGTGATTTTCAAGTGTTAATTTGGCAGTCTGAAATTTTTATAGAATTCATTTATTGATACTAGTAACATTTTTGATGATGTCTTCAGAACTTTCTTTTCTGTGTATAATGTCATTAGAAGATAGAGATAGTTTTACTTTGGCTCACCAAATTTTCTTTCTCTTGCTTAGTTGGTCTGGCTGGGATTTTGAAGTGCTGCTATATTGGAAGAAAGCAGGGAGGAGAGGTGATCCCCGATTCTGCTCTAAGAGAGGTTTTTTAGGGGAGCTCAATAGGGTATTGGGCTCAATATAATCTGTCATATGTGTCTCTTATTATATTGAAGTACCTTTCTTTTAAAAAAAAGATTTGTTTTTACATGTTTGCCTGTGTGTGTGTGTGTGTGTGTGTGTGTGTGTGTGTGTGTGTGTGTGTGTATACACTATGGGCCTGCAGTGCCTGTGGAGACCAGAAGAGGGCATCAGATCCCCCTTGAACTGGAGTTACAGAACTGCTGTGAGCTGCAGTGTGTGTGTGATGGGAACTGAACCTGGGTCCTCTACAAGAGCAGCAAGTGCTGTTAACCACTGAACCATCTCTCTGGTCCCGAGATACTTCTCCTTTTAAAACTACTAGATTGAGTTTTAATTTTCTTGATAATAAAAGGATAGTGACTATTGGCTGCATTTTCTGTATGCATGGAGGTGATTTGTAGTTTCAGCCTTCAGTCTGTGACCACATTTACAAATTCATGTGTATCAACCTGTATCCAGAGATAAGTCTCGTCTGACCTGTGGTGCTGAGTTTGTTTTGCTAGTGTTTTATGGAGGATCTTTGCCTCTGTATTCCTCAGGCCTGTAATTTTCTATCCCCATAAGATTCTTTTCTGGATTTAGTACAAGGCTAATGCTAATGTGTAATGACTTTGGAAGTATTCCTTCCCCCTCAGTCTTTTGGGAAAGTTTGACAGGAATTATTATTAGGTCTGTTTTAAACAGTTGATGTAAGTCAGCAGTAAAGTGATTTGGCTCTCATCTCTGATGGGAAACATTATTTTTTTTTTTAGATTACAGTTTCAATCTTTCCTCATTATGTGCTGGTCATTTTTTTCATTTTTTTATTACTGAATCTTTATAGGTTGTATATATCTAGGAATTTGTCCATTTCTTGAAAATTGTCCAATTTGTTGGCAAATTGTGTATCAGTCCATCTTCTGAACTTCTATTTCCGTGTTATCAGTTGTAAGAGCACTTTCTTTTTTGTTTCATTTACCTAGAAGTCTTTAGGTTTTAAATTTTTAAAAAAAAGTTTTAAATATTAGGGATCTAGAGAGATGGCTCAGCAGTTAAGAGCACTAGATGCTCTTGCAGAGGATCTGGGTTCAATTCTCAGCATGGAAGCTCTGACAGTTCCAGGGGATCTAACACCCTCTTCTGGCCTCCACAGTCACGTGGTGCATACATGCACAGAGGCAAAGCACCCATGCACATATGATCAAATAAAATAAAGTTTTACTATTAGGTTTAGCAATGTTATACTTCTCGGTAACCTGCGCCTTTTGAACATGTCTCATGCCATTTTTTTTTCTTTTTTTTTTACCTTATATGCAGGTAGAATACAATACAGGTAGGATTCAGTTAGGAGCATAAGTTTAAACATTTAGAAGCTGACAAGGCTGGAGAAATAGGTAATGGATGACAAAGCTGTGGGAAAGCAGAGATTTGGAAAAACCAAGGAAAATCTGATGATACAAGTTCCTGGCAGTAGACAGAGACTTAAGTGAGGCTGGTAAGGAAGAGAACGAAAGCACGAAGGGAGAAGGGCATACTGGCTTGGGCATCTCTCTCAACCATCTTGGTCCTCAGTATTGAGGGCTATGATCCTGTCTACCTTGGCTTCTGCTTTCTTCCCAATGGCCTCTCTTTTTCCTTGAACCCTGTCTTTCTACCTTCACTCAGATAAAGATTTGCTCTTTGGCTTTTATCCCTCTCCTAGGGTGGACCATTGTTTACTTAGCATACGTTTTGTAAGCATCTATTCAAGCCCATCTGTAGCATGTGCAGGGTGGGAAATCCCATTATCCCAGCCACAGGGGTTTTGTCTTCCCTTCATTGAACACCTGTTTGCCTTTCCCATTGTGTTTTTGTCTTACTACCTGTCAGTACCTCACCAAGCCACCCCTTTGTGACCCACCCTCTCCTTGGTATCTTTTTACTTGCGTGGTTCCTAAATACTTGTAATTAAATCAGGAAATGCCAGGCTGTGTGTTAGCATTTATGATGAATAGGGAAAAAGAAAAGTCCCTTTCCTTTTATACCATCAGATCTTGTAGAGGATAAAGCATATCAATACAGTGCAAGAATACAGTGCAAAGCAGAAAGTAAGAAACCTATACCTTAATACTCCCCTTTTCCTGATGGGGGATGTCCTGTATATTTTTTTTTCTTATTGGTTGATGAGTAAAACACTGGCCAATAGAGGCAGGAAGATAGACAGGACTAGGAGACAAGGAGAATTCTGGGAAAGGTAAGCAGAGAGAGACTGCAAGGAGATACCTTGTAGCTGCCAAAGGAATAATAGATCTGGGCATTCTCCAGTAAGCCAGACCATGTGGAAATACATAGATTTATAGAAATGGGTTAATAATTAAGACAGAGCTACCCAATAAGAAGCCCTAGCCATTGGCTAACAGCTTAATAATTAACATAAGTCTTTGTGTGTTTATTTGGGGCAGAAGAGTGGCAGGACCTCACGGGAGAGTAAGCTCCAGCAACATTTTTCTTGTTTACCTGCTGCCCAGTTTAGGAAGCAAGGGAGATGGGATGTTTGGGATGGTTTTGAGAAGATGTCAATTTGCCTAGCACCTTTTCTACTCAGTGGTAGTAAGATTTTCCTCTTTGGTTCTTATTTCAGTTACATGGATCTTTGTTCTTGTCATGATGTAGGCATCCCTGGCTGGTTGTTGTGGTTTAACTAAGAATGACTTCCATAGGCTCATATATTTGAATACTTAGTTCTCAGAAAGTGGTACCCTTTGAGAAGGATTAGGAGTTGTGGCCTTGTTGGAGTAGGTGTGGCCTTGTTGGAGTAGGTGTGGCCTTGTTGAAGGAAGTGTGTCACTGGGAGTGGGCTTGAAGGTTTCAAAAAGCTCACATCAGGTCCACTGTGGCTCTCTCTCTGCCTATGGATCAGGATGTTGCTCTCAGTTACTGCTCCAGTGCCTGCCTGTCTGCTACCTGCGGTTATGACTGCCATCATGATGATAATGGACTAAACCTCTGAAGTTAAGTGGACTCCCAATTAAGAGTTGCTTTGGTCATAATGTCTCTTCTTAGCAATGGAACAGTGAGTAAGATACCTGTCAACCTTATTTAGGTTCTTTGAGCCCTTGTTTGCTTCATCTCCCTGTCGCTATTCCTTGATGAATGCTGAGGTGGGGTGCAGGATGTAGGTGTTTAAACAATCTGCTGGTCTCTCTGGTATGAAGCTGTGGATAAGAGAAGGATTCTCACAAAATAAAACTATCCTTTGTCACATTTTAAGTTTCTGGTAGATTGAAAGATGTGATTTAGGCCCCCAAGCTAGGGTCTCTTCTTGTCCTTTCTATATGTAAATTTGGATAATGGAACATGATTTCTTCTAGCCTGATGGAACCCATGAAGGGTGTCTTTCCAGCCTTGCAATGAGGTGCCTCAGTCACACAAAAATGTGGTGGAAGCCATCCTATTAACTTCTCATTTTGGATCAGTACATTTTTATTCTTTGCAGCTCAGACATCACCTGTTCCATGGTGTAAGTGGCAGATAATTGTGGACATTTTAATGGCTTGCTTATTTATGAAACTGGCTGAGATGTGTCTATTATTTTTCAAAGAGTGGTTCAGAATGCTCACAAGTTTCAGTCAGAAGTGAGAAGGAACTGTATCTCCTATCTGTACACCCGTCATTGCCAGAGGAGCTTCCACACGGCTTGGTGACCATTGTGTATTGGGGATATTCATTGGCCTTGATGTCTCCTGGATCAAGGATCCGGAAATCAGTTCTTACATTTGTGACTTTATGGAACACTGTGTGAATACTTGCTTATTCCCAACCCCAACTCTAATTCTTTGTGTTTTCATTTTTTTCTACATTCCCCACTCTGTCTTCTCCCTTCAATTTCTCATGACTCCTGTCTACACCATCTAAGTTGATTTATCCACTTTTCTTCACGGAAATGGCTCCACACCTGAGGGTGGAAGCTAGTCCTCCTTCCGTCCTGGAGGTGGGATCAGAGAGGATTGCCATTGTTTCCTAGTCCTCTGACTTCCAAATGGTCAGGTGTGCCCTTGTCTCACAATAGTATAAAACAAGGTTGGCAGCCTCCCAGCTACCTGTCCCAGGCTGCTTTCTTTGTGTTCTGTGCAATTGCACACCTTGCTGGAGCAGATGCCCTTGCTTCCCGAAGGCCAGCTCAGCTGAGCAATGAATGAGCGGTCTTTCCATAGCATTCCCTTCCGTGTGAACAGTGCTGAAGAGTCAGCGGCCTCTGCATTGGGCCAGCTTTTATCACTGCATGCTCCTCTTCAGCTGAGAGTGCCTTTGGACAAAGGTGTGAGCTTTCAAAGACAATGGTCACAACCCCTCCCCCTCCATAGACTGCAGTTTGTTTCCTGAGTTCCCTTCTTGTTTAAGGGAGTGGTGTGAGTGTGTGTATGTGAATGTGTGAGTATATTGTGTTATACTTTTGTTGTTGTGTGTGTTCATGTGGCTACAAATGTGTGTACACATGTGGAAGTCACAGGTCAACCCTGAATGTCATTCTTAAGGATCTGTCCACCTTATCTTTTTAAAATAATGATGTATTTTGGCGCATGCCTTTAATCCCAGTACTCCAGGGGCAGAGGCAGGTGGATCTCTGTGAGTTCGAGGCCAGCCTGGTCTACAAAGCTACACCGAGAAACCCTGTCTCAAAAAACCAAAAATAAGATATTAATTTTTGTTTTACTTTTGCCTGCAGAGGCAAGGAGAAGGTGTCAGATCCCCTGGAACTCGAGTTACAAAGTGTTGTGAGATGCTATGTGGGTACTAGGAAGTGAACCTCAGTCCTTTACAAGAGCTCTAAGTACTCTCAACTGCTGAACCATATTTCCAGTGTCAATCATATTTTGGGAGGTTGCTGCCTGGCCTGACAAAGTCAGCTAGTCTTACTCTCCAGAGAGTCCCAGACAGCCTCTGTCTCCATCTCTCTAGTGCTGGACTGCAAGCTTGCACTAGTGCACCTGGTCTTTTCTGTGTAGGTGAGGGGTTTGAACCCAGGTCCTCATAGTGTAGGGTAAGCACTTTATGACTGAGCTGTCTTCCCCAACCCTAGGAAGAGAAATTCTTACCTAACTCAAAAGCCTCCATAGTTATTACAGGATATAAAAAACCAGCAAGGACCCGATAAATGTCACTGATAATGATAATCATGACATCGAATAGTTTAAGTGCTCATTTGGGATTAAATCACTACTGATGATTCTGTATAACTTTTTCTGAGAGCTGGTGTCACTAGGGACTGAGATTCAGTCCTTAAGCCTCATTCCTCAAGAACAAGTAGAATCTATTGTTTAGAGTCACTCCTGCAGTATGTGACATCTTTGCTAGATATTTTTGAGTCTATGTGACATCAAGCAGCTTAAGTTAATATGTTGGTACCTATCCTAGAGAGAGATTTCTGGCTCACTGGGGACAGTTTGCCTGATGGTTGAAGCATGAAATGACTTTGGAGGATGAGTGATTTTGTCTCTCTATGCAAACAGATCATAGAAATGTGTAAGAGCACTGCCTCAGGGCCAAGGGAGCTTATTCTTGGTCCTTACTGACAAGTGAAGCAATGTTGCATCGGGAACAATTCTGATTAGTTTCTTGACTCCTCAGATCAAGAGTCCGTATCCCAAATACTGTTTGATGTGCCACAGGGGTTAAAACAACAGAAATCCCCTTTCCCATTGAGAGTTTAAAGGGTTTTGCATTTCCAGCTCATTAGTCAAAACTGAGGAGGTTACAATGTTTTTTTTTTCTCATGAGCTTTTAGAGTAAGGTTGTCTTATTTTGTTTCTATTGCTGTGATAAAACACCATGACCGAAAGCAACAGTCTATCATGAAGGGAATGCAGGGTAGGAAGTCAGAGCAGGAACATGGAGGCAGGAACTGAGGCAAAAGCCATGGAGGAGTGCTGCTTACTGGCTTGCTCTCCATGGCTTGCCCAGCTTACTTTCTTATATACTCCAAGACCATCTGATAGGGGTAGCATTGCTCACAGTAGGATGGACCCTCCCACATCAATCACTAATCAAGTAAATGCCCGACAGACTTGCCTAAAGACCAGTCTGATGGAGGTGATTCCTCAATATGGGTTCATTCTTCCCAGATGACTCTATCTTGTGTCAAGGTGTCAAAGAAGCAAACAGGACAAAGGTTGGAAGTGAGACAGTTGTGTGGGTAGAAAACACAAATGCAGGCACTGACAAAATAGCCTTCTCAATTTGGAGGAAGAACCAAAAACCAAAGCAGACAAATAAGATGACAAACAAAAATGACATGACAAAAACTGTGGCCTTTGTAAGGGGTCTTCAGCGCAATTTGTAAAAATGAGTGTGGTATATTTGAGATGGTCTTGAGCTTGTTCCATCTCATAGATGAATGTGAATGAGTCATCCAATGTCCTAGGACTTGGTCACATCGCTGGAGATATCGGAACTAATTTAGTGTTTTCAAGATATATTCTATAAAATATGGTATCTACAATGCTAAAAATTTCATGGGTGTAAGGTATGAGAGTTAAGGGCAGTGGAAAATACTTCTCAGCTTAGGGGTTATTTTATTTTTATTTGTTTTTACTCTTCATGAGGTTAGGGATATGAGAAGAGTGATTATTTTAAACCCCAACTTAATAAAATGCTGGCAGCTTTCTACCCATGCCAGAGATGTCATGCTTGCTTTTAAATATCATTGTTTCAATAAATATTAAAAGGATGCAGAAATCTTGGGATGGCGGATGCCTGTAGACTTTACTTTAGCCTCCTACTTTCTATGATTATAAAATCTTTTGAAGGAAACAGCCACAAGTGATAGACCAGCAACATAAGTATAGATATTTTTCAGGACTCTCTCAGCATCAATACAGGATAGCCGAGGGAAGGACAAGACGTTGGGTCTCCTCTAGGCTCCACCTACGGGACTCAGGAGAGAGGAGCTAGGCTTTCTGAGATTAGTACTTCTACTTCTTCACTAGCATCTGGATGACTGTGTGTTCCCCCTTCTTTTCTGGGTTATTCATTGATTTCTAGTAGTTGTGGGGCCTGGAGAGATGGTTCAGCATCAAGAGGTCTTCTGCTCTTGCAGAGGACTTGAGTTCAGTCCCCAACACCCATGTAGTAGCTCACAGCTGCCTCATAACTCCTGCTCCAGGGGACCTGGAGTCAACTATTTGCTTCCCTTTGGAAAGAGAAAAGTCTTTATTTACTTATTTATTTTGAGTCACAGATGTTGATTGGGAGATTAATGTTTACTAAGGCCATTCACATCAATAACCATACCCAGTTCACACACAGCCCTCAGGCTGAATTCCACTGTTTCCATTTTAGCAACAAGAAAAGTGAGATTTAGAGAGGTCATGCACTAGTTATTGGCAGGGCTGGGACTGGGTCCAAGCTCCTGAACTTTAGGCCTGCCTTCATCTCCCTTCATCCTGTTTCTAGGCAGCCTCGGGGTTTCTTAGGTGATTCTGACACTGAATGGACCCCTTTAACCTAGTTTAGTTTCCAATAATTTTACATCAAGTGTTCACTCTCCTCCTCCTAACTTTTGTCTGACCCCCATGACGGCTACAACCCGCACACCAAGCTGCAGCAAAGAAATTGAACCTCTTCTAGAGAAGTCAGAGGGTCAGAAAGTGACATTTTCCCTTCTGTTCAATCTTGATGTGCCCGAGGCTGCCTTAATGACTCTTTCTCACGCCCTTAATTCTTAGTAACTGTGTGTGAATAAAGATGCCTTTGAGGCACCAAGGACATTTTTAGAAATGAAAGGCAGAAGGATGAGGCTGTCACATTTGAGCAGGTGGCCCACAGGATGCTGCAGGAAGAATGCCTCTTTGGAGAATGGAGTGGGTGACTATGTGATGCTCAGCATTAAAGCCCAAGGCAGAAAACCTGTTGAAGATTTTTTTTTTAATTCCACAACTGACAAATCCTTTGCTTTGAATCTCCCCTTTGCTCCAGTGTCTCAGGCATGTCTTTCTTTAATTATGCTTTGTATGGCAGGTAGTGCTTTTCTGTCACCTCTCTGGCTAACATCCTCTGTCACATTCAGCAGTGTCCTGTCCTGTCATGCCACGTGGCCCTGTTTCATAAGGAACACCAATTCTGCTTTTCTCTAGATCGGTATTCTAAGATTATAAAAGTCTCTCATGATTGTGTGTGTGTGTGTGTGTGTGTGTGTGTGTGTGTGTGTGTGATCTGAGTTACCAAGGGGACATGCTCACAATATAAAGTGATGGCCTTCATATCACTCTCCACTATGCAGAAAGGTAACTAGGGGGAAACAGAGCAACTCTAGAGATGACCCAAGTGTAACCAGGTTTTATGGGCATTGTGAATGGTTCTTCTCACTTCCAAACTCTGTATTAACCAGGTAGACCAACCTTCCAAGAAAATCTACAACCCAGGAGTTTTAAGGCTGTAAGATTCCTTTTAAGGTAGTCTTTCCAGGCAATTAGGGCATTATTCTGTCTTTTAAAATGGTGGGTGGGATTGATCTTTGAGACATTTGTTTTCCCATATCACCAGTTATGGATTATGATGGGTAGACTGTTGTGTGATTGTGAGTGGCTACTTCTTTTATCACCTTAGGTGGGTAGATACAACTCTTAATCAAAAGTGATTTATCTTTATTTTTAACTATGTGTATGTATGTTTGTCTGTGTATGATTATGTGCATGAGTGTCAGTACCCATGGAGTCCAGCGAGGGTGCCAGATTTCCCTGGAGCTGGTGGCTACATGCAGCACTAACTCTGAGCCATCTCTCGGGCCCCTGAAACAAGTCTTCAATGTCAGGCTTATTTTCCATTCTTTGATTACTAATACCTCAGTAAGCATTTATTGAAGATAATATATTAGATACTGGGAGTATACACACAAACTAGTGGCTGAACTATGCATTAAAGAATCACAGAAGTGTACGAGGTTAAGACTACAGAAGGTCCAATAAGAGCAGCATGTGCTGTAAGGACAGCATCTTCCGTGGAAACAACAGAATTGTGAAATGAGGAGCATTTATGAGCAGCTACCTGTGCAAAGGGAGGTAGCTGGAGAGAAAACTTATTTGCAGCAGGAGCATCAGGCACAGAGGCCTCATGGGAGGAGGCCTTGCACACTGGAGGGCAAAGGTGTTGAAGCTGTACTACCAAGCATTAGGAGCCATGGTGGGATAAGATTACAGTGGTGGGAACAGACCGTGAGGCATGAAAAGGGTTATGGTCTGAAGCCAGAGAGATGGCTCAACAGTTCAGAGCACTGGCTATACTTCCAGAGGACCCAGGCTAGATTTCCAGCACCCATACGGCTCACAACCATCTGTAACTCCAGTTCCTGTGGGTCTGATGGACTCCACGGTACTGCACACACAAGGTGTACAGCTGTACATGCAGGCAAAACATCTATACACATAAAAATAAATAAATCTCAAAACAAAAGGATATGGTCTTTGTCCCAGTGATGGTTGAAAGTTCATGAAAAGTTGGGGTGGGCCCAGGAGAGGTAGGGTTGGAGTGGTGGTAGTTTTAAGTACAGCTTCCTGTGTTAAGACAGTTTTTGAGGCTGGAGAGATGACCCAGTGGTTAGAAGCTTTTACTGCTCTTGCAGAAGACCTGGGTTCCTAGCACCCAGATTGGATGCCTTACAACTGCCTGTAACTTCAGCTCCAGGGTGTCTTGTGGCTTCTGCAGGTACAGCACCATAAACTCATACAGACACAGATAGACACACAGGCACACAGGAACACAGACACACAGGCACACACATGCACCCACACACAATAATAACAATAACAATAACAATAATAAATAAATAAAATAAATAAATTAAAAAAAGACAGCTTTTTTGATCTTCACCATGAAAACAGACTAGATTTTGGCCAGAGCAATGGGGGGATTCCGAGGCTGGTATTTCAGGTGGTCGTAGGGAACCCTTGTAAAATATATAGTGATATGGACTCCAGAGAAACATCACTCAATTCATACCACATTAATATAATACAGATTAGGTTTTATCATTTTAATGCGACAAGATTAGAAATCACCTTTAAAATATTCAGAAGGTTACATGTTTTAAAATTAAATTACATTTTGTAAAATAGCCTTTGTTATGGAAGAAAATAATGAACACCAAGTATAACAGAATTAGTATCATTATTAATGGCGTTTAGTGCATGGTAATAGCATGAACTAACATGCTTCATATGAGGTTAAGTTCAACCAACAAGTTAGATGAAAGCAAGAGGACAGATTGAAAGAGATGGGGCTGGTAGAGGTAGCAGAAATTGCAGACATCTGTGAACTAGGGATACGATGAATGGTGAACTCTTGGAAGAATAATATGCCCTAAATAGCTTCTCTGAATTAGTTAATATATAGGCAGCTATTGGAGACAAGAGCAAAACCAAACTATTTGATAGGTGGCTCATTCGGTAAAGTGTTTGCCTCACAGACACAAGGACAGGACTTTGCATCCCCAGAATTCAGGTGAAAAAGCAAGCACTGTGGCTTGCACCTGTGATCACAGCTCTAGGGAGGTGGGACAGGAGTACCCCCCGGGGTTTGCTGAGTTGGTGAGCTCAAGGTTCAGTAAGAGAATGAGTCTCAAAAAAATGAGGTGTAACTGGGTGTGGTGGCTCACACCTTTAATCCCAGCACGTGGGAGGCAGAAGCAGGTGGATCTCTGAGTTCAAGGCCAGCCTGGTCTACAGAGTGAATTTTAGGTTAGCCATGGTGACACAGGATGAGCCCCCCACCCCTACCCCTAAAACAAGGTAGAGAGTGGCTGTGTAAGGAAGACTCCTGATGGCAACCTCAGCTCTCCACATGCCCCCACACACGTCCACATGTGTGCACACATACATATGCAAGCTCATATATACCACAAAACTATAAAAGATAAAGAATTTAAAGGAAAATAACTGCAAATACATCAGAGTATTGAAAAGTCAAGTGACATTGACTAACCAAGGGCATGGGACGAAATCAAGTACAAAACTTGAAATAGTATTAATAGGAACAACTGCAGCCTTCTTCTCTTCAGATACGCAGAATGATTTTCTAGAGACCTTCTACCATGACTCTGAGGAATTTTCACTGTTAAAGTTGATTTGCCACATAGGAATGGGTGAGGGGAAGCACCGCACCTATTTAGAGAGCTACCAACTCCCTGCACCCTCTGCTTTCTGTAGATGCCAACTTCAGAAGAATCCAGCAGTGTTTGTACTATGACTGATGATGTACTTGATTTTTATAATGTTAGCGGTCCTGAAGTTCTATAAATATTAAACACGAGAATTGATTTTTCCATGTGTGGCCTTTGAGTTCTTGGCAAATTGGTTGCTGGAGGGAGGTAGTGGACATAATGGTGAGACAAAGCCCCAAATCTCTTGTTAGAGTAAATCTTAGTGTCCTCCAATCCCTGACCTCTTCTCTTCTGAGCCGGGAAGGAAGATGTTTGCTTCCCCTGAAGGCTATCGTTATAAGCTCTTCCACCAGAGGAATGGAATGACGTTGTGAATAATGCATTGTACTTATCAGAGACAAGAGTCACACAAAGGACCTCAAAGTGTATTTCCCCTCTTAATCAAAACCTTTCCCTTATAGTATGTGTAGGCATGGTTTTGTCTCCGTGGGTTCTTTCATGTTAATTGGATAATTAGGAGTCACATTGTATCCCTTCTTTCTTTTTCTTGCTGTATATATGTTGTGCCTCTGGATTCTTGGCATCCATTCAAATATCTCCACTTGTTTTCCAGGCTGAGATCTGTGCCTAAGCCCGCATGCTAAGTCCTATCCCTAGCACTCCAGAGTATGACCCTGCTTGGCAGCCACGTTAAAATGGTGCTTCCTTTTTCTTTCCATCCTTACTCTCTTGTCTCATCTCCCCCCATCAGTACAAACTTTCCTGTGTCAGAAAGAGTAGTTTCTAGTCTTGTTTTATGGTTATTTTGTAGTCCAGGGACCCATTGAGGCCATGGCTTCTGGGAACTCATCTGCCTCTGTGGGGATAATTTACATGTTTCTGGTTTCTGTAGCAAACAAAACTGCTTTTTCAAGGGAAGTACTACAAGAAACTCTTGGGCATGTATTTAAAGCCTCTTACCACAATACTTTGCTTTTTTTTTTTCTTTCAGGGTAAGAAAAACCCTTGTTTTCTCTTGGACTTTAATGTAGGCAGCGTTTTTTGTTTTTTTTTTTCTTTTGTGTTATAATTCTGCTGGCACTTTCAGTATTGTTGAAGTATATTGAGCTATTATAAAAGGACTAAAGACAAAGAGCTCTATAAATCCCAGCAGCTCCTTTTGTCTCTGCTTCTGCTATTTTTTTCTACTATGAAGCCGAAAACCGGGTAACAACATGGACCTAACAACAAGGACCAACTGCCACAGTGGATATCAAGCAATCTGGTACTAGCCCCTGAGCTCAGCCCCTGGTGTGCGTGGACCCACAGCAGTCCTTGAGACAGAGCACCTCCTGTCCCTTCAGATAAGAGAAAACAGAGTTAGAAGCATGCTCCAAACATACTGGCGTCAAGTGCAACCACAGGGTTTTAAACCAGAAGTTCCCGCTTCTAGAATTGGTCATTGTGACACGGAGCTCAAACTGTACATAAAGCGCTTTCCCAGAAGGGATGTGACGGGCTTTACAAAGTAAATTTATTTAGTGTGTGTAATATATGTCTTATCTCACTCATGAAGAATTGTTAGCTTGTGTTAAGCTTCCCATCCTGGTTGAGAAAGCGGTACGATTGGGGGGACTAAGAACTTGGGGATCATTCATGAACTCATCAGCTACTTACTATAGGATAGGAACTGTAGTAGCCCCAACTACTAGTAGAGAATGTGGAATTCAGTGAATCACACACCTTAGCTACTGTTACAGATGCTTCTTCATTCTTTTCTTGAATCCTGTCATGGAGTATACTTACATCTGCCAGGGTAGACATGAGAATGCAAATGGGGTTTGATTAAAACAGGGGTGAGGATGAGAAATGGGGAGCACTCATGATTTAGCAGGAGAGGGAAGGAGGGACGGAAGGAGAGAGGAGAGAAGTGTTAAGCAAATTTAACAAGAACAGCAAAAATAATAAAAAATCTCATTATGTGCTTGGAAAGATGAAGGTTGCTTCTGATGACATTTTAATACGATGACTAGTCAGGACAGCCATTCATTTCCTTGTGCATAGACCAGACTTCAGGTTAGAGATTGTGGATTTAGTCTTTGTTATTGAACAGCGCTATAGATTTAGGAAAGACAAAAGAGTAAGTCAAGTTTTAATGAAAGCAATGGGTTAATATCCATAGTAGAAAAAAAGGAACACGGGTTTGGGATCAGTTTGCTTCCAATTAGGGATCAGCCAAGAACGTCTCTACAATAAATTCCACATGGGAGAGCAGGGCTGTTCAGTAAGAATTTATGGGGTATTGGGCAGATGTAGGGTAAGAGAAATGCCTAGTGTTGGGCAAATCTGGAAATGAATAGCTTGCTTCTTAAATCTTGGGGGCTATAGTTTATGGAAATGATTTTGCATTTAAAAAGTGATGCATACTTACATTGCTGTGGAAATTTCAAAAGCGGACAAAGTGAGTATCCCTTCTTATAAACCTTCCCTTCCAGGTCTCTAAATATGTGTTTTTGTTTTTTGTTTGTTTTTTTCACAATGAACTAGTATGTTATAGGTAGCTTTCTGTGTTCATTTTAAAAGATAGAAGATTTTATGCATTTAAATATACGGCCATAAATCTGTTTTGTTTAGCAATTTGCTTTTCATGTATGGGATCTGGTTTCTTTTGGGGGCTGCATAATAGGGCCACATAAAATGTATCTACACTAGACTATCCACCCAGTCCCTTATATCCATATTTTCCTCTTTCCAAATGTGTGTAGACATATAGACTGAAGCATGGGATTTCTGGGCCAAGATGAGCATGCATTTACAGCTGGCACATTGTTAACCTGTGTCTTCCCATAGTTTCTCCATAGTTTCAGTAAGCGATGAGAACAGTGTTTCCACAGCCCTGGAAGGACTTGGCATTAATAGTCTTTTACACTGTAGTCAAATAAAGCCAGGCTAATCTTATTTGTTACACTTCCTTCGATGCCGCTGCTAAACACACTTTCATGTTCATTAACACCTATGAGTTTCCTGTTCATTTTTGTGTCCATTTTTATATTTGGTGATCTTTAATTATAACATTTTATAAACACACTGATACCAGATAGAAACAGTTAAGGTATGATTTGTGTTGCAAACATGCTCTTCAATTACTTCTGTTTTTACTGTATGACTGATTTTGTGATTCTCAAACTTGATGCATTAAAATCTGCTCGTATCTTCCACAATGGCTTTGTGTTCTGGGACATGTTTCAGGAATCTTTCTCTGCCTCCATGTGTGTTTATTGATAGACGCATAGTCCTCATTGCAATAATGTATTGGAAAGTAATATCAATATTCAAACCATTTAGAAGCTGTTGAGTTCCTGATATCACTCATAAAAATAAACTAGAACATGAAGGAAGAGGACATGAAGAGAATGAACAACTGTCTATTATCCATCTGCTTGCAAGGACTGAAAAAAATTTAATTGGTGAGTTGAAATCAGTGATTTGACCCACTTGAAACAACTTAAGAAAAAGACAACTCTGTGTGTGTGTGTGACAGGGAGGGGGCAAGCATTTCACTCTTGGTGTTCCTGGCTGTGTATTGCCTCATCAATCTTGGGAAGACTGGACTCACAGCTTCTAGTGTCAGTACCAGACTTTTAGCCTCTAATTGAAAGTTTCCAAATTACAGGGACAAAAGCAAACCAATCCCTAGCTAAAAATTTTACTTTTTATTTTATTTCATGTGTATCAGTGTTTTGCCTGCATGTATGCGCACCATGGATGCATGTGTAGTGTCTGTGGAAGCCAGAAGAGGGCACTGGATCCCCATGTGGGTTGCTAGGAGATGAACTCTGGTCCCATGGAAGAGCAATGAGTGCTCTTTTTATTATTTTTGTTGGCTTTTATTGATTCTTTGTGGTTTTCACATTAAGCATCTCCATCCTGCCCAGCTCCCCATTCCCTCACCCCCCTCTGCCCTTGCAACTGCCTCCAAAGCAAAACAAAATTTAAAAGAAAAACCAAAAACCAAACAGACAAAGCAAAACATAGCAGAACAAGAAGGAAGAAAGAAAATGGAAAGAAAGTGGAAGCTGTGTTGTTGTACAGGGAATCCCACATACATTTCACCCTTTATTCCTTTCATCTTCATTTGCAAGTGTTCATTGCCATGAGTCATCGATCTGGTTCGAGGCCTCTGTCACACCATTGACAATCAGCTTTCACTGTTGCACGCGCCCCCCCCCCCCCCGCCACCATTGTCCTGTGTCATGGAGATCTGCAGTTCTGAATTTGTAGGTTCATCCCCTTCCCATGCTCTGATAGTTTATAGATGAGGTGAATGGTGAGGTGGACCAACTCATAGCCTCCGTCCTGGGCGTGGTGTCAGCTGGACTGCTCAGCCTGCCAGCTTTCCTCCATTGTCATCCCACCATCCCACACTTCCTATCACTTCCTTGGCCAGCCCAACCAGGCAGCATGATCTGTTTTCAGGCCCCTGGGTCCAGCTCACTCACACCCACACCACCAGGGCCAGCCTCACTGTTTTGCCCTCTTTCCCAGTTGTTGCAGGGGATATCTGGGGCAGGGGCAGGGGCATCTCTCAGCTCTCTCATTCTCACACTTTCAGGGCTGGCTCTGAGATCTGGTAATGAGATCTGGTGCCCTCTCTGGCCTGCAGGTATACGTGTAGGCAGAACACAATACACATAATAAATAAATAAATCTTAAAAAAACTTAACTTTAAAAAAAATCAAGAATGAAGGAGGGAGGGTAGTTTTTATCCTTGACTACTTCTGTGCCCAAATATCAAACCTGCACCCCTGACAACAGGTTTGGCTCTAGTGTGGAGCCCTGGCAGGTTGCAGGGTCTGCTCTTCTGTGTGCTACAGCTGGTGAGAGGCAGGGCTGATTCTCCCACTCTTGTGATCCTGGGACCAGCGCTCTCATCTGCCATAGGTACAATGAGTGCTCCTCACTGCTGAGCCATTTCTCCAGCTCCAATCCCCACCTAAAATTTTACATAATGAATCCGAAGACCACGTCTTCCTGAGAATGTCCTTATGCCTAGTGAAAAGAAGCAATTTTCAAAGCCCAGAAATATTAGTTATTTATGAGCATCTTAAAACAGAGACACTTGGCTTCTCAAAACAGAGCCCTGGGAAAAAGGGGGATGAAGCTGTGTGCTGCCATGTGGCAGAGAGAAAGCTGCTTTTGCAGAAACACCATAGGTTGAGACAGCCCACTGTGGGTCAGCTTACCTCCGCTAGCCTGAGACTCCAGTGGGACTTTCCTTTCAAGAATTTAGTAATGACTTACCTCACTGCACTGACTCTTCTTTGGTCAGCATCATTTGAGGCCCCCGTGCTTGAGAGGTCCTCTGATGGAATCCTGGCTCTTCACAGTGCTCCAGAGACAGATGGTCTGCCATAGAAGACCTCTGTCCAAGATGATGGAGGGAAGATGAAGGTGCTGTGAGGACATCAGCCAGCCCCGCAGAGTCTCCTTCATTTCTTAACCCCTTTAATACTTCCTATCCCTAAATCTTGTGCTTTAAAATCGAGGAGAATGGGGCTGGAGAGATGGCTCAGAGGTTAAGAGCACTGGCTGTTCTTCCAGAGGTCCTGAGTTCAATTCCCAGCAACCACATGGTGGTTCACAATTATCTGTAATGAGATCTGGTGCCCTCTCTGGCCTGCAGGTATACGTGTAGGCAGAACACAATACACATAATAAATAAATAAATCTTAAAAAAACTTAACTTTAAAAAAAATCAAGAATGAAGGAGGGAGGGTAGTTTTTATCCTCGACTACTTCTGTGCCCAAATATCATAGATTGCTTCAGCACTCTACAATCTGTTTAGGTGGGGGCATGATACTTAATGTGTATAACATTTCCAGTTAGGCTACAGGAGTTCATGTAACTTACCTTCTTTTTATTATAAGAAGTATATGAGATCATGGGAAAAAAATCAGGTCAGGAGGAAGTCCAGTGGACATGAGAGAAAACTCTTCTCAACATAGGCAATAGCTAAGTTCAAACAGTGAAACACTGTAAATAAAAAGGAATTAACACTTGTTTCACACACCTCGATATCGTGGTAATGGCTGGTGCACGATTGAACTCCCACTACTTTTCCTTGCTTGCTAGAATCCTTTTGGCTGCCATCATGATGCCTTAGAAATCCCTTGAGCACTTCTGCGGACATTCTGCAATTCAGGTGTTTTCAAAATGCAGTCCCTTCTTTGGTTTAATTATTCATAGGCTTTCTTATTTTGTGGCAGAGCTGTTGATTTGGGAAAAGCTTTGGAAATTATGTTGACTAACCTGCTAGAGATAAAAATTTTTTGATGGATAAACTGAAAGCACTTTGAGCTTTTGTGTATGTGCCAGCATTGTTGTATCTTACCCATGTGGATGCTCCCAACCCCTATAACAACCTTTGCATTAAATACAACCATCATCCCTGCATTTCAGGTCAGGAAGCAGAGAGATGGACAGCTGCACATCCAAGAGTCACGAGAAGCAAGTCCCCTGGGATGCTGTGCTCTAACTTGCTCACATAGTCTCTGCTGCTCTAGAGCTGATTGTACCCGGGCCACTCCTCTTTGCTGGCAACGTAGGAGGATCATCTAGTCAGACTTGATCGTCTCCAAGTGCCCTGTGCTTTTCTTCAAGTTCCATTGCAAGTGTTTTGTTTTGCACTTCTAGTCCTAATTCCTAGTTTGCTGTTGCCTTTTGTGTGTTGTGTGTAGGTGTGGATATGAACGAAGATTGGAGGTAGCCTTAGGCGCGTTCCTCATCTGTTTCTTCAATTGAGGCAGGACCTCTCAATTTTACCTGTAACTCCCTGATTTAGCTTAGGTTCCTGGCCAGTGAGCACCAAGGACCCTACTTTCTCTGCTCTCCCAGTGGGATCCCAAAGGTGGGTCTCTCTGCCTGGCTTTCTACATGGGTCCTGGAGATATGAACTTAGTCCAGCCACACACCTTAGTGTAGCAGGCACTATACTGACTGAACCATCTCCCCAGTCTTTGTCTTTTTTCTTTTGTTCTTCTCTAACAACTTCTTGTAAAAATGACTCACATAGGTCTATACCCTATATATGGAAATGTATTTAATGTAAAGTCTTAGTGGTAATACCTTTGCATCTAAATAGCATAGGAAGTTCTTAAAACTGAGAAGGAATTACTATGCCCATAATTTTTTTCATCTAGATCTACATCTAAAAGTGCTCTTATTTATACAAAATCAAGTTAAAAATAAACAAAATGGATTTTTATAATTATAAAATAATACACAATTGTACTGTCAAGATAAAGGAGCAAGTCCAGTTAATCCACCATCAGAACTTATATTGAATCTGAGTAATTTCCATTTAGCCTGCTCATATTTGTTTTCTGGCTATGAAATCAAGGAAGTTTCTTAGCCTCTCTTCTACTCTGATTTGTAAGATGGAGGTCATAAAATGCCAACCTTATGAGGTTATATGAGAATCAGTACTAGCTATGTAATGGCCATGAACACATTTTCATGATATTATAAATATTTGCATCAACGAGGAGTCTATTGGGAGGAGTTTTGGAGATGAAGTACCACAATGTCCTTTCCCCTCACTTTATAGGTCACTGAAGTTGAGGGAGTTGAAATGTCTTCGAATTTATACAATAACTTCTAGGTGAGTTTGTAGTAGGATGGAGGTCTGCAGGGTGTATTGAAAAGCACCTCAGTTCTCTATCCAAAGCACTGTGCTTTGATAGTTCTGCTTCTGCGCTTTCTGGCTTGTCTAGCAAGGCTTCTGACCTCTACTCATCAATAAAGAATGCCCAGCATTGCCTAGCTCTTCCCTGCTCTGTGAGAGCTCCCCACAGGGTTTGGTGCTCTTTGTTTCCTCCTCAGAGACAACATCAAATCCCTCATCAAATGGGATAGTAGTTTGAGTGAGAATGGCCCCCCAAAGGCTCATATATTTGAATGTCTGATTCCCAGTTGGTAAGACTGTTTAGGGAGGATTAGGAAGTGCGGTCTTGTTGGAAGAAGTGTGTCACCAGTGGTAGGCTTTGAGGTTTCAAAAGTCCATGCCAGACCCAGTCTCTCTCTCTCTCTCTCTCTCTCTCTCTCTCTCTCTCTCTCTCTCTCTCTCTGCCTGCTACCTGTGGATCAGGATGCAAGCTCTTGGCTACTGCTCCAGCAGCATGCCTGCCTGCCTGCTGCCACACTCCCTGCCATGCCAACCATGGACTCACCCCCTTCTGAAACTGTAAGCAAGCCTCCAATGAAATGCTTTCTTCTTTAAGTTTCCTTAGTCATGGTATCTCTTCACAGCAGTAGAACAGTAACTAAGACTGATGTCCTCAAGCCATATTTAGCACCCTATTCTGTGTACTGCTTTGTAGACAGACCATAGCTCCTCCTGCATACTGTTCTGGTTCCTGACTGGTCACAGACTCTTCTCCCTAGTCACCACTCTTCAGTTACTGAGGTGTTCTTTAGCAAGAGCTTCTAGTTAATTCTCCCAAGTTTGTAGGTGAGACTGAGAAAGTTTCGTAGGTGTACCTAGCATTATGCTAGATGCAGGTAGAGACTAAGACCCAGGAAACTGCAGCCCGGCATTTGAGCAGTTGCCTGGCAACAGTGGGCACCTTCACTATGGATGTCAGGGTCTTTCTGGTTTAGTGCTGACCATGAAATAAACAACCATCCTTGATGGGCGATGTCCTTTTGTATATGTTTCTCTTACTGATGAATAAAACACTGTTTGGCCAATGAGGCAGGAATATAGGTTGAACTAGGGGATGTAGAGAATTCTGGGAAAGGTAGGCAGGAGCCCATCAGGATGCCTTGCTGCTGAAGGAGTAACATGCCAGATTACGGGTAAGCCACAGCCTCGTGGCAATGCATAGATTAACAGATACAGGTTAATAATTTAGAGAGAGCTAGCCATAAGAAGCCCAAGCCATCGGCCAACAGTTTAATAATTAATATATCATCTGTGTGTTTGTTTGGGGCTCAGAAGGACAGCAGGACCCATGCGGACAAGAAAACTCCACAACACATCCTAAACAACCATGCTTCTCTATGTCCGTCTCTGTACTCCAGCTAACAGTCAGGAGTACTTCTCCATTCCATATTTGCGACATTTTCCTTTGCCTGTAGGGCATTTAGTTACCCTGAAGGATTTTTAAAATGAACTTTAGATTTTAAAATAGTAGAATCCTTACAGCTTTCTCACTCAATTTCCCTCTACGTTCTCATCTTGTATAACTGCATGCATTTGTCAGAAGTAAACACATTAAAGTTTTTAGATCATGCCTAAATCATCCACAGATGTTGTTCATGTTGACCAAACACCTCACCCCCAAGATCCAGCCCAGGATGATACACGATATTTATTCTCAGTAGTTTTGAACCATGGAACTGGTTCGGTAGCCTGAGGGGAGCTACTGAGCCCAGTTTCAATGCTCCTTTGACATGAGATCAACAATGAAGCCCAGGACCTTTTGCAGAGTTTGCAGAGTTTGCATCTCAGTTTGAATGAGAAGTTAGTTGCTCAAGGGTGTTAGGGCATGGTAAAGGAAACTTAATGTGAAATGCCACCTTCTTTCCTGTGAGTAATAAAACTTTAGGATCACAGTATTATTTCCATCACAAGAAAACGAGCAGTGTAAATGGGGGCTTTATTGTCACAAGTGTTACGTTGGGCACATTTTTATTGGCTCAATTTTATATTTTAAAGTTTTGGACACTGAGAAAATAGACTTGACTCTGACCAGCAAAGGGAGCTCAGCTCCTGGTCAGTTATCCTGGCACTTTCTTTGTGATAATTCAGCCACAGAGCTGGCTATCCTGACACATGTAAAGCCTACTGCCATAGTAGTTTTTGATTTTTCACTTTTGTAGATGAAAAAAAAAATTAGACATCAAATACTTCTAAAATTTTCTTGAGATTTCTCAACTGGTTAGTTTTGTGTCATCATGAAATAAACTCAGGTCACCTAGGAAGAGGGGACCTCAACTGAGAAATTCCCCATCACAGACTTGTATCCAAACCCTTGGGGGCATTATCTTGATTAATGATTGATGTAGCAGGGCCCAGTTCACTGTAGGTTTTGCCACCCTTGGTTAGGTAGTTCTGAGAGCTGTAAGAATGCAGGCTGAACAAGCCACAGGAACAAGCCAGTAAGCAGTATTCCTCCATAGCCTCTGCTCCAGTTCCTGCCTCTAGGTTCCCACCTTGATTCAATACCTCAGTGATGGACTATTACCTTGAAATATAAGTGAAAATAAATCCTTTTCCCCCAGGTTGCTTTTGGCCAGTGTTTTTATCACAGCAATAAAAAGCAAACTAAGACGATATATTAATGGGCCATCTTTAGGAGAGGATCCATCAACCCAAACTTTCTCAAGTTCAAAGCTGTACCCTTCCCATGTCACCTGACCATCCACTGAGGGATTGAGCAAAGCATGGGTATGTATCAAAGCACCTCTAGCCTTCAAAGTGGCTCAAATGGTATTGCAACCATTGCAAATGTTAATAACCCAAATTGGCCCTAAAAACAATTTGATTCTGATATGCATGGAATTTCCTAGATGTACTTAGATATTTCATTCTAAAGAGGCTCTGAGCATGTCTTTGTCCTAAAATATAAACCCCTTTCCTTGCATGTCACACAGCAGAGAGGTATCTGCTTTTATTTTTGAATTTCTAGCAACTCACATAACTGCTGAAATCTGAACAACAAGATTAATATTACAAAAGGGTTTCTGTTCACAGGATGCTAAAAGTACAAGATGCCTACATGTATTTGGACTTTCAGACATTTACTTGAAGATGAATTATAATAATTTCCCTTTTGTAGCAGTAATTTTGTCCTTTCTTTTACTAGTGAGGGTACAATTAGCTGCTTAAATTTGATTGCCCCCCCCCCCCCGCTGAGAATCAATACGTTCAACTTCTAGAACATTTAGTGATCTGTCCCTGTACTCATGTATGTACCAACCATCACCTTAAGGATGGCGGGTGCTTACCCTCTCTGTCATCTTTGCTCATCTTTACTTCCTGGCAGGGTTGTTGTGGTCCATTGAGGTATGTATGTGATGATCATTGAGTGGCTCAGAACCTGTAAGTACTGCACAGACTGTTGTCACTGAGACTTGAACTTCATCATGACCTCATGGAAGTTACTAAACCTCCATTGATTTCCTATCCTACCACATATTTTGCCTTACCATGGCTGAAGAGAGTAACTTGTCTAAGTTGTGCAAACACCTGGTGGCAGGAATTAGCAGAGGCTCTCTGAATCTAAAGTGGACTTTACTTTGTCTCAGCATCCCGCTTTCCCAAGAAAATGTACCAGTTTGAGTGTTTCCCAGCTTCCCCTGTCACCACCTAGAACTATTCCGGTCCCTTCTAGATCATTTCTGTCTTACTGCTGTGTTTCCTACCTTATTCAAAGCGAGTGTCATCACTTTGGAAAATCCCTCCCCTGGGATTTTCTTTGTCTTCTCCTGCTACGATCTTCCTCCTCTGGGACTCTGCCTCATCATGCCCTGTTATGACCACATCTGTGGTTTCACCCACTTCCTCACCTCTTTCTCTGTGCCCTGCCTCCTGCATCCACAGCTTTTGCAATGACATAGGAACCAGAACACCTTGTTCTAATACTCGCTTTCACTTTGGTTCTTTTTATTTCAACAGGGCAACCGAGTTTTGAGCTTGATTTATTGAGAGGCGTCAAAGGGATCTAGTATGTCTCATGTCACTGTTGGAACTCTGGATCAAAGGTCCCACCTCTATCTTCCCCAGATGCTCAGGTTAGAGATGTCATGGGTCATATTGGTTCTATGCTTCTGCTGACCTGGCCACCTTCATTGCTTACCAGATTCATCTTTTCTGCAAGGGTTTCAAGTCTTTCTTTCAACAGCAAAGGACTACCCCAGGATTCCAGTTAATTCATTACATAGAACGTTTAACTTAGTGTCTAAACATCTTACACCTGAGCTATGTCTAGAGGTTAGCCCTGCCATTCATAGATGAGCAGTTATGTCATCATGAGTACTTAGACAAAACGCTGTCTCTCTCAGAATAGTCTACCTTCTTTCCTAAGTGGCTCCAACTGTAGCTCTTTTACCATTGACTCTGCTTTCTTCTTACTTCAGGGAAATTCACAGAATAATTTGTCCTGGTACTTTGTAATCTCTCCAGAACATATGCAGAGTTTAGAAGAGTAAACTGAGATATGTTTATCTTGTTCAAACTAGACTTTCCCGAGGGCATTTCCCCAATGGCCTATTTAAATATTTAATAAATATTATTTATTTTTGCACAGCTTAATTGATGTATTAATTGTTCACTACTTAATGTTTTGTGATTCACCAGGAAACAAACAAGTTGGAGAGGGCATGTATGTATAGAATATGTGTGGATTGGTAGATTAGTTTTGAATTATTGAAGGAATTGGTTTATACAAGCATGGCAGTTGACAAGTTCAATATCTGCAGAGTAGGGCAGCTTCCTGAAGAACAGAAGCTGGTGTTATGCTTCAGTTGTGAAAGCAGTGTGCTGGCAGAATTCCTTCTTGCTTGTAGAGGTCTGTTAATACCTTCAAATGGTTGGACAAGGCCAACCTACATTACGAAGGATAATGTAAGTGGCTTTAAATGTTAACTTGCTTAAAACACATCTCACAGAAAGCATACAGAATAAAGTTGGAGTAAATAATTTGTTGAATCACCTATCTGACCAATACCTTACCCTAATTAGAGTGACATATTTAAAATTAATCAATAACGCTATTAATTTCAAACTAGTATGCTATAACAATATAATTTTAGAAATACAAGGCAAAGTCCTCTAGTGTTATGCTAAAGGACTTGGACTTGAGTTTGTAGAACTCTTAAGTTTTGGGCAGATCTGGGGAAGGGGTATTCTGGGGAAGGGGAGTTCTAAAGCAGCGATGTATAGGATGGATATGCAGGAAGCCAAGGCTGAATGAGAGAAACCTTTCTTAATAGTTGGGGGAGATTGACTCATGGGACAAGTAGAAGATTGTCAGTGGAAATGGGATTAAATTTGGGGCTAGAAGGGAAACCCTGGTAGTTAGTTAACTATTAGACTTCAGGCTTCATGTTTGGGAGGATGGTGGTGATATTAGGAGGAAGAATGTGGTCAGATGAGCAGCATTTGTGTGTGTGGGACCCCTGATTGGTCTAAGGAAGACTGTGCCTTCTTCATGGCTTTGCTGGTTTAGACCAACAGTGAAGGTCGGGGATTAGTGACTTTCAGGCCTGGCTGAGAACATGGCTAGGCATGCTGCTTGATGGTCATGTCAGACAAATCTTGCTTTTTTTTTTTTTTTTTTTTCTTTGAGAAGTGAGGAATGAAATAGAAATTGGCAAGAAAACCAGATGCTGTACAGTTGCGGGAGGTCAAGAGCAGGTGGGCCTCCACGAAGCAGGCCAGGCCTTGGCTGTTGGAGGGGATTGCTGGATTCATCCCAGCAACATTGTGCATGATGGGCAAATCAGCTTGGAGAGGCATGTCAGGCTTTGATGAGAAAAGCCAGCGGTCCGTAGAGAGGCATTTCTGTTTTTCTTTTCAATTTGTTTCACCTTCTTCGGTATGGTATCCATTCCTTGCCACAACAAGCAATTCCTCATGCCTGGTTTAACCTCTGGCTTTAACAAAGGTGCGTCTTTCATCTTCGAATCATCTGATTTGCTTTCACTTGTTTTAGTTTTGAAAGTTAACTCTACGATGCCAAAAACCCTCCAAGCAAATTTGCCCAGCAGAGTTCTCTGAACCCTCTCAGTTTTAAGATGTAACTAATACAGTACAGGCATTCATAAAAAGAATGTCTGTGGTGTGAAAGTGGAGGATACTGAATGCTGAGGAAGTCTGGCATTTCTAAAACCTGGAGTAGGGAAGGAGAGGCATAGTCTGATGGTGACTCAAAAGGATGAAAACCAAGGGCTCAGGAATCCAGCAGAATGGCAGATGCCAAAGCACAGAATGGGTTCCCTGTGAAGGACTCACACCCGGGGTGATCCAGACCAAGAGAGAGAATCCAGGCTGATAACCTGGAAGAAAGAGAGGCATGTGATGCTATGCATGGGAGGTGTAGAGGTCGAGCAAGGTGTTTTGTGTGTGAGAGCCCATGTATGTGTGTATGGAGGCTAAAGATGGACGCTAAGTGTTTCTATTATTCTCCACATTAATTTTGAAACAGGGTGGCTGTGAACCTGGAGCTTTCTGTCTAGAAAACCCCCGGAGTCCTTCTCTGTGCACCTCCTGGAACTAGAGGTACATACCACAGTGGTTCACTTTTTAAATAGTTGCTGGGAATCTGAATTCAGGTTCTCATGATTGAGTAAGTAGGCAATTTATTGACTGAGTTATCACCCCATTCTCTTGGCAAGGTGTCAAGTGTATCAAGCTTGGTAGGATAATGGGAGTCGTGTTTGCAGTTTACATTCTGTGACATGGAACTATAACAAATATGAAAAATAATGTCTTCTGGTTTCATTATCCTTATTTGTAAAATTCATGTAATGAAGTTGTTGTGAATTTTTATGAGAATTAAGTTGGATCACATGACAGTCCTTTGGGACTGGTAACAAGCTATGTGAATGAAAGACAAGCTTGATTTATTATTATTGAATATGAGTGATGGCTTTAAGCTATATTTGGCCATTCATTCCAATAAAAGCTTTCTAAAATAATTGTAAACTCTATGTGAATCCATTACAAGGTGGGAGAGTTACCAGGAAAGGCTGGGAGAGTGACTAAATTCTTACCTAAATAGAGAAAAGTTTCTAATTGCAGTATTTCACTTATATTCATTTTACCCCTGAAAATGTAAGATGTGGATATATAAATGACAGTTTTGAAGGGAGAATTCACACATCTGTTTCGCAGGGAAATCTTTGCTCTGTCCCCCGAGCATTGGCAGGGTCTATCATTTATGTAGTTTTTATAGACTCATTTGGGAAATGTCACGGCTTATCAGAGTTATGTAAGTCAGGGTTTGCTGGCTTTAATATTTAATTCTTCAAATGTCACTTGGAGATGAGGGAACAGTATTGAGTGGGTTTTTAAAAATTATTTGTATATGTGTGAATTTAAATAAAACCAAAAGAACAAGTAAAGGAAAATAACTAAAATTTAAGAAAAAATAACATGAGCTAGAAATTGATAACCCTCAGTAAAGAAATTGAAATTTTCTTAAAATGTAGGCTCATAAGACAGGTACCATACTCAGTGGCTTCCAGCAACAAAGGTTCATTTTGACCCTCAGGGCGTGGGTCCTTTTCAACCTCATCATTGTTTCCACTCAAGGGTCAGGAAGCCTCCTTTGTATAAGTTTAAGTGTGACATCTGAGTTTGCCAGCGATGACTCTGACAGGAGGTAGAAATGTTAGCAAATGGATTAGCAGCCAGAGGGAGAGGAGAGGGCCCACCATTCTCTGTGTATAGGCTGATAGAGCAGCCTCCATCATTCAGACACATGCAGGTTCCCAGATGCCCAGTGGCAAGAGACAAGGCTGATGGCATGGACAATCCCCTTCCACTCAGCTGCAAAAACTAGTCACAGAAATTTCTGTATGTGAGAGGAAAGAGATATGAATTCTCCACTGTGGGTGACTGAGTCATTTTCAGATAATAACCATAAAGTGTCAAGTAGCATGCTGCCTGAGGAGCAGTTGCTGAGCCTCCAGAGAGAATGTCAGATACCTGTGATGTTTCTTTTCCCCTTTCATGACATCTAATGATTGTTTTGTTTGTGACCCACGGGGTCTGAGTATCTCTGATCCCCACATGGTATCAGGAGGAGGTGAGGTCTTTGCCATATGGTTAGCTCAGAAAGGCAGGGCCCTCAGGGATGTGAGGGGTAGGTAGTGTCTGTGTGAAAGTGATTCCAGGCATCCATCTCATTCCTTCCGCCAGGTGAGGAGACCAGCAGAAGTCTGCACCCACCACAACCACCACCTCCTCCCTCTCCTCCTTGCTTCTTTCTTCCTCCCTCCCCCTCCTCCCCCCTACCTTCTACTCTCCCCTCCTCCCCTCCTCATTCTTTTTCTTCTAATAAGCCTTCCAGTGGGTCTCCCGGTTTAATATCATCATAAACTCATGTGAAGGAAAGCGATTGTGTTAGTCTCTGAACTCCTCCTCCGTGCTCTCAGTGAGAGTTCACTCATTTTTCTTTGAAGATGGAACTCAAATTGGAAAGGCTTATTACCTCTTGCCATTGATAAACACCTTAGAGTGTGTGATCATGTGACTGTCTTGTAATCAGGAAGCTTAAGGGCTACTATGTAGTACTTCTTAGAAATTGTCTTTCTTTCTAAATCGTGTGTGTGTGTGTGTGTGTGTGTGTGTGTGTGTGTGTGTGTGTGTGTGTGTACACGCGCATGCGCGCACACTCTTGCCTGGAGGACAGGGGAGGATGTCAGATGTTTTCCTCTATCATTCTCTGTGAGGCACTCTGGCTGAATCTGGAGCTCAGCTGGCAGCCAGTCAGATTCAGCTGTCCTGCCTCTATCCCTACAGCACTGGGGTTACAGGCATACCTTGTCATGCTTGGGTGGATGCTGGGAATTTGAATGGAAGATCTGATGCTTGCTCAGCAAGCCACTGAAGCATCTCGCTGGGTCTCTGACACTGTCTCAAGAGGACTGTGCCATTCTTCCTCATTTTCCTTTCTGTGTTAGAAAACAATGGAACAATAAAGCTGTGTTTGATGAGACCCTCATCCTTGGGACAGCGTAGCTGTGAGCACAGATGAGGCCAAGTCCTGATAAAAGAGATATAGCATTGTTGTGTTAGCACCTGTCTTAGTTAGGGGGCACCATTGCTTTGATGAACACGATGACCAAAGCAACTTGGGAAGGAAAGGGTTTGTTTGTTCAGCTTATAACATCACAGTTTATCATCAAAGGAAGTCAGGAAAGGAACTCAAGAAGACCAGGAACCTGGAGGCAGGAGCTAATGCAGAGGACAAGGAGGAATGATGCTGACCGGCTTATTCCCTGTGGCTTACTTAGCCTGCATTCTTTTAAAACTAGGCCCACCAACCAGCCCATGGATAGCACCACCCACAATGGGCTGGGCCCTTTCCCCATCAATCACTAATTAAGAAAATGCCCTACAGGCTTGCCTACATACAGCCTCTTATGGAGGCATTTTCTTAATCACTTTCCTTCCTTTCAGGTGACTTTTGATTGTGTCAAGTTGGCATCAGTCTATGCAGCACAGCACACACAAGCACCTATCTGTAAACTTTCATTATGGGAAGACAGATACTATGTTTTGTTCAAACCACTGATTCTTGGGGTTTTCCATGACAGGTCATTTATATTGTACCGTGCTCTAGTCAGACATTAATCCAGTATTTCTTTATCTCTGATTTGGTGTCAGGCTAGAGCTAAGGGCCAGTAGGATAGAGATAAATAAGACATAGCCCCCACTTGAAGAAACTCCAGGGTCAATGGGGGAAGACAAGGTGTCAACAGGTAACTGTGAATCAGGGCTCCCATCATAGAGGACTCTCCAGGTGTTCCAGAGAATTAAAGAGGAAGTGACAGTGATATGAAGTGAGGGAGGCCTGGGAAGCTGGCTCTTGAGAGGCTTGTAGGAATTATTCAGCTTAAATGTGGCATGGGTTGAGTGGGGAGTACATTTTACTCAGAGAACATATTGTTTAGATTTTGTGATACAGCCCAGAGAGGCACACTAGGGGAACTTGGAATTTGTAGAAATGAGTAGCTCAAGTGACAATAGCCCATGTCTCAGAGAGCCCAGGCTATTTTATTTCTGCTGGAAGTATCTGTCATGTCTTATTTTACTTTGATGTGCTTCAGTGGTCCAGGGAGGAACAGGACATTGTCTGAGCATCATGAAGGTTTGCATTTGGAATGCTTGATGCTTTGAATTGAAGGGTTAACATTTGCACAGCATCCACTGTGTGTTGGAATTCTCTATTTAATATGCATTGTGCCATTGAATATGCCATTCAGGGATGCTTCGTGCCTGCTTCAGATATAGGGCTTTAGAAGCCTAGGAACTAAGTGAACTTGTTCAATAGCAAATATTAATTTATGTGTTATTTATACGTGTGTATTCATGCATGTGTGGGTACATATACGAATGGAGGCCAGAGGACAGCCTTAGGTGTCATCCTGGTAAATACTGTTCACCTTTTTGAGACAGGATCTCTCTAGGCTGGATCTCAGGGATCCTCCTGTCTCTGCCTCCCTGGTGCTGGGATTACAACTGTGTGTGCCACCGTGCCCATCTTTTCCATGAGGGCTTTGTACATAAAATTCAGACCTTTCTGCTTGCAAAACAAGTACTTTTCTGACTGAGTCATCACCCAGTCCAAACAGAACATATTAGAATAACACTGGAACTCAAGGGGGAGTCTCTGCTTCCAGAGGCCAAGCACTTACTAAAATTTAATCCTGCACCCTGTGTCTCATCCAGCAGCCATCACTCAGCTTTAACATGAGAATATCACTTTTTGCGTGTTAGGAACACTCACTATGGTTAGTCTTGCTGATGTCTTGAGGTTATTATTCCAAGAAATTCTGTAAAAGTAGAGACTATCTGTTGTTCATTATGTTGGCTATTGTTATGACAATTTAGAAAATATTATTATTAAATTATAATATTATTAAAGATTATATACTTATGTACATCCAAATATATATATATGGTTTTGCTTCTTCCTTCTCTTTCCATTCACTTTCTTTCTCCCTCCCTCCCTCCCTCCTTCCCTCCTTCCTTCCCTTCCTTCCTTTCCTTCCTTCCCTTCCTTCCCTTCCTTCCTTCCTTCCTTCCTTCCTTCCTTCCTTCCTTCCTTCCTTCCTTCCTTCCTTCCTGTACTTACAGAAATACAGGTCTGGAAGGAACTTTTGATAACTGTCTGATAACTTTCAAAGCTTTAGGAAAGCCATTGAACTTTCAAAGACAAATTCTAGTTTTTAACTTTTGGCTTAGCGAATGGCTTGTCGTTCACCAACACTCAGGGACTTTCTGAAAGTATACTCAGATGTCATCTGCCGATTTCCTGGTGAAGGCGACTTGGTGCCATTTGGAATGAGAGGATGTATGTTAAGTCATCAGAGTCTGATGAAAATGCAAACTGAATAACAGTGGCTGTTCTGAGGAGCCAAGAGAGTTGCTGAAAATGCATGAGGGATGGTACTCTGGTAGAGCAACCCCTAAGCATCTCTGGAAACTTGTAAGCAGGGACTGGCTGATGTGCGAAATGTCACAGTCATGTTGGGCAGGATGTGGGTGTCTGACGAATAAGCAAACAAAAGAAACTGAATTGATGACGCTATCAGAGGTTTAGTGTCTGCCTGCTTGCTTTTCTGTCTTAGTGTGATGTTCAGTGTTTACTTAACTAGGTTTGCTTCTTTTTTGTCTATATACTCATGAGTCTTGTGACTATGGTACCATGACTTCCTCCGAGGATCCTGAGGAACAGATCCCTTTGTTCTGTTCTGTTCTGTTCCATTTTGGGTTTCATATACTCACAGCACTATTAGGGCTTCCCATTTTCATTTCAGTTTTAATTCCAGAATGTTGCTTTATTTATCTGTAAAAATTTCCAGCAGAAGTTCCCACCACCTCCAAAAATAGTGCCACCAGCTGGGACCAGCCCTCCAATACATGACACTTTTGAGGGGACACTTGATATCCAAACCCTAACAAACTCTGTAGTAGATACACAAATAAGATGTATCTTATACAAGAAGTCCAGGGCCAGGAGGAGGAGAGAGCACCCAGACCACCTTACTGTATATCATACAGAAAAAAATTAAGAAGATATTAAGAAAAGAGTGTTGTTTTGATATCCTATTATTAAAGATTTCATTTATCAATTCCACAAGAGCATGTAGAATCTGATATATAAAAGGCATGCATGATAGGAGCTGGAGAGATGGCTCAGTAGTTAAGAGTGTTTGCTGCTCTTCCAGAGGACACAAATTTAGTTCCCAACACCCATTATTGGTTTGTTTACAACCAACCGCCTCCAAGTCCAGCTCCAGGGAATCTGACACATTCCTCTGCCTCTATGGTTACCCACATATTTGCGGTACATACTAATACATAAACTTAAATTACTTAACAAAGCATGATGATTGGTCTTAGAGTAGAAACAGGTAACCTCTTCTTATGAAACAAGAGGTCCACATTAGGATCTTGTCACTGTGATGAGATATGTGACAGAAATTACTTGAGACTATTTAATCATTTGACTTCTAAGCTATGACAAGGTTGTAGGTTGAGATATTACTAGGTACTTGTAGTGCTGACCACACTCGTTTGGGGCGTGTGGGATGTAAGCCTGGGGAGAGGAAGCACAGCTCTGCAGCTCTTGCTTAGGGTCTTGGAGAGCAGCTGAGTCTGGATGCTAGGAGGGCTGACCTTGGGTTATCGGTTTCTCACGTAAGTGATTTCTCTTCAATAAAATTAAGCTATGACACCCTATCCTGTGTATGGTAATCTTTCTCTATACCGTGTCTGTAACAGAACTAAGGAGGCACATGGGGTATCAGGTAGAGAGCACCTAGACTGCCCCACTAGGGTGTTCACATCAAGGTGTTGCAGTTGAAAGAGTAATTTGTGTTCCTCTCTTGACTTGGAAGTCATCTCAAAATGACAGACAAATAGGAAGTGGAGTTAAAATTCTCCAGCCATTTATGATCATGACTCTGTACTGCAGTGCAATAGATGAGAAAAACCCAACGTGTATCCCTTTGTGGTTGAAATGATGGTTATTGTGTGTGCCAACTGGCTGGGCTAAGGGATGCCTGGATACCTTATTTTTAGGTACATCTGTGAGGGTTTTCCTGCAAGGGATTAGCATTTGAGGTGGTGGTTGAGTCTGATGCATCTATTTTCTACTTCTGCTTCTTGGTCCTGTAGATTCATGCCAACATTCACATGTCAATATCTTCATAATTTTCTCCTCATACCCCAGTCTTAGACTGAATTACACCACTGACTCCCTGAGGCTCCATTTTGTAAGTGTGAGAACAGATTTGTATGGAGTTTTTTTTTCTTTGTTTCTGTTTGTCTTTTCATCATCTATCCACTTATGTAACTCTGTATGTATCTACCATTTGTCTTTCTTGCATCTGTTTATATTGTGTCTCTATTATTTGGTTATGTTTATAGTCTAATATCTCTCTACCATCTTCCATTGCTTGTACTTTCCTGGAGAAGTCTGACTGTACAGTTTGTGTCTGTGAATATTTTGATCACAAATAAGATAGTTTATAACCTAAAATATAGAGACAAACCATTGCAATGGTTTGAAAATCTATATATACAGTGATTGTGATGCCAGGCTTACATGCACAATGTTATCAGCCCTTCATGTGTTTCTCACAGTAGATAGGAGATACATTCTCTGTGGGCCACAGCCACAGAGATCAAAAGCATTAAAAGCAGATACAAGGGATTTAGGAGCTCCTTTAAAAGTGCAGGGATTAGGGTTGCACACTGAAGTGGGAAGTCCCCAGAGCTTTGTTTCCATCATCTCCAGATTTTAGCAGTCATGTTGGCTCATGTCCACCCACCTTCAGTTCTCAGCTGATGTGTTCTGTAATACTCCTACATAATTTCTCCCATCTCTGCTGGTACAGGCCCTTGTCACAGACAACCAAAGTGATTTTCTGTTACTGGGAGGTGCAGGGGAAAAAAAACAGGGAGGTACAAACCTGGGACCAAACAGTGGCTACCAGCCAGAGACTGGCATAGAGTCAGTTGCTGGGAAATTCTGCCATGATGTGAACTTAAAGACATATTGCTAGGATAGCTGGTCATGATGGCACACACCTTTAATCCCAATATTCGGGAGGCAGAAGCAGGTAGATCTCCGTGAGTTGGAAGCCTAATCGACACAATGAGTTCTAAGGCAGCCAGTACTACACAGGACTTTGTCCCCAAATAACAACAACAACCAACAGCAACAGCAGCAGCAGCAACAACAACAAAATAAAAAAACCCAAAACTGTTTGCTAGGTGTATGGCGGCCAGATGTTTAAACAAAACTACCCAGGGGAAAAGAGAGAAGCAATTGTTATTGACAGGAAAGTGGTATAAAAAGAGAAATGTTGGCATACTAGCAAGCTCAGAGCAAATAGTATTTACACATTTATGACAAATAATGAAAGTTATAAATAATTATATTGGGGAAATAGGGACTGAAGAGATAAAAATCCTTACCTAATGTAGTATTAAACAATCAACAATATCAAAACCACCTGAATCCAGAATAAATGGGGGAGGTGCTTATGAGGTCCCATTTCTAGCTGAGAGCTACCTGCAGTTGGTGTTGGTGGTTGTTGGGAGAGGGGCAGTCAGTTTTATCCTAGGATGTGGCCCCTGCTAGATTTTCTGGGCTCCAGTGCATGGCCCCATACCCACATGCATTGGACTTGGTGGGGTATTCAAGACAAAAGTTAGAAGGGGCCATGAAGTTGGGAAGGAGGTAGGGAACCCGAGGAGTAGCAGGGATGGACTGATGGGTAGATATGATCAAAGTACATTGTACACAAGTATGCAATTCTCACAGGATGAATTAACTAAGAAACAGACCATATTGAGTAAGTATCATAAGAGTTTCATTCATAATGAATGAATGTTAATGTATTTTTTTGAAAATCTAGTAATGGTTTTGAAGGTTTAATCTTGAGATATGATTATTGAGGAAAAGCTGTTTTATGTGATTTAAACATTACCTTTACCTTGTGTATACATAAAAACTGCATATAACAGCCCATCAATATTATAGTTACATTTTAAATCATTTAAAATACTTACAATTAAAATAGAGATAAAATAGCAGGAAACAAAAGCTAAATTGAGTGGAAGACATGTTTGAATGATTTTATATAAAGGAAAATAAAGTTCTTTTCCAAACATGGGTAAATTTTGTAAAAATATTTTTTTAAGAGTCAAGGACTAGCCAGGTGGTGGTGGTGCACACCTTTAATTTCATTACTCAGGAGGCAGAGGCAGGTGGATCTCTGAGTTTGAGACTAGCCTGGGCTACAGATCGAGTTCCAGGACAGCTACGGCTACACAGAGAAACCCATTCTTAAAAACCCAAGAGTCAAGGAGTAACCTACAAACCTTATGTATAGATTTTTCTAGTGTATTAGCAGGCTGTTTTGTCTGCTATTAAGCATTATTTGCTTATGTACCCATCATCGGAATATTCTAAAAAAAAAAAAAGCAGGGTCTTTCAGCTCATCTTTAGAGAGAGGGGCAGGATCCTGTTGTAGCTATACAGCCCCTTCCTTTCCACAGGGTGATGCTGGCTAGAAGAGAATGTGGGCTCGGTTTCTATGGTTATGTTGTTTCCTTGTGTATAACAGTTTTGTTTGTATGGCCGCTTCTGTGTGGTGTTACCAAAACTGTAACCACAAAACAGCTTAAAAGTGTTGCCTTATTCTCCTCAGATGTCAGGCATAAATTTAGTTTTAGAATAGATGTTGTGAGAAGCAGAATTTTATAATGTGGGGTTCCTGAGTTAGCCTCAAGGAGACAGTGGCTCCAGAGTGTGTTTTATAAAAAGCACTGCATGGTTTTGTTGATGGCCATTATAGAAATATGGCATGAATTTAGAGTGTAGGGTCATGAACAGGGAGTGTCCTGTTTTCTTTCCTCTCTCTCTCTCTCTCTCTCTCTCTCTCTCTCTCTCTCTCTCTCTCTCTCTCTCTCTCTTTCTCTCTCTCTCAGACTTTACCCACTGCCAAGAATACACAGTGCTGGAAAGATGGCTCTTGAGTTTAGTTCCTAGTGCCCACGCTGGGTCTCTGTGGGTATCCACACTCCTAGGAAAACACACTCACACACACGTTCACACACACTCACACACAGGAACACACACATGTAATTAAAAATTAATCTTTAAAAAAGAGCTAACTCTTAGTCTAATTTGAGTGTGACATCACTCAATCCGTGAAAGGGTGGTTGTTTTTGGAGTAGAGCTTAATGATTCTTTTCCACCTGAGCTAGGAAGCCTGGCATTGTTGTTGCCCTACCATCAGTACAAGGCCTTTCTTTCTGATTCCACACAACTTGAATTTAACACAAAGAGCACTGATTTTTATTTATTTATTTCTCTTTTCTTTTTTTTTCTGTTTCTTCTTAGTTTTTCGAGACAGAGTTTCTCTGTGTAACCTCTGAGGCTGTCCTGGAACTTGCTTTGTAGATCAGGCTGGCCTCAAACTCATGGAGATCTCCCTGCCTCTGCATCCCGAGTGCTGGGATTAAAGGCTTATGCCATCAAGTCCATTGAGCAGTTTTTAAAAACACATGTTAGAGAATATACATAACAATGTATTTATGATAAAAAATACGGTCAATATTATTGTTTGGCATTGTGATGGTCATGACTGTCCTCTGCCTTCCACAGTGGTGCTGCCAACACACCGACTGCAACTTGAGGTCTCATTTTCCAGGTTTCACGGGCTCTCCAAAGTTAAAATGTAAGGGTCTTGCCATTTAGTAAATAGTTCTATGTTCAACCCAACATTTCAGATGAAGACAAGATTCAAGGGTCTGAAGCCACTTCCCTCATATTGCAGAACAGATGAAAATAAGTGGGGTGATTTAGAACAGTTCTTTCCTCAATAAACAAGAAAAAGACAACATCTAGTGCAGTAAAACACATATATCAAAACTGTACACAGTATCCAATACCTATGTATAGTTTTTATATTTTCTGTATTGATTAAACATTTGTATTTAAAATATAGATTTAAATAGCAGAAATAAAGGGTAAATGAGTGAAAGTCATATTTGATTCATTATATAAACGAAAAATAAAAGCATAGCACTTCAAAAACATTTTTAAGGAAAAAGGCTAATCTAAAAATGATATGCATAGACCTATTAATTTAATAAAAAGTGACTTTATGAAGTATTTGCTTACATGTCATGTACATTTTTTGATCTTAGAACAGATGTGTGTACATATGCACACCTCTATGTATATATGTATATGTTTGCATGTATGTGTACCTGTGCATGTGAAGGTTGGCGGTCAATATTAAGTAGCTTCCTCATTTTCTTTACATTATGTTTTGAGACAGTGTCTCTCACTGAACTTGGAACTCACCTATTTGCTGAGGCTGGATGGCCAGTGAGCCTTGGGGCTCCATGCATCTTCTGCCTCCCAGTGCTGGGTTTACAGACACATACTCTCCTGCTGTTTTTTTCTTTTCTTCTTCCTTTTTTTTTTTTTTAAACATGGGTGCCGTGGGGGAATTCTGTGACATCCAAGAAGTGCCTGATACAGTTCTGAAACAATGGGTTCGTGTGTGTGTGTGTGTGTGTGTGTGTGTGTGTGTGTGTGTGTGTGTGTAGCTAAGTACCCACAAGCACTTGCTTGACCTCCACCTTACATAGCTGGAGGTAGTGTTCATATTAGAAGCTCCTGTTACTAAGAACTCCGAAATGTCTAATTCCCAGAAGTCTCAGCCTGTGGTGGAGACACCAAGGCAGACAAATGGAGTCCCTTACAGAAGACAGAGGGTTCAGGTGGAATCAGTTGCCACCCTCTGGAGTTGTTTAAGAGAAGAGGATGAAGACAGATTGGGCAAAGAGAGCAGACAATGCAAAAGTGTGTGAGAACAGAGTGATGTGGGATGCAGAATAATGGGAGAGACTCCTGAGGGAAAATCTATTTCTTTGCTGTGCTGAGGCTGTACCCCAGGCAGACAGTGCACACTGGGCTATTCCTCCAGCCCTGAGGCACCTTTACTGCTAGTTCATTTTGCTAACTTTGCTTTCTACTCTAACTATAGAGGGATCATTTCTTTTTTCTCTATTTTCCTTTTTTTTTTTTTGAGACAAGGTCTCATGTAGCCTAGGCTAGCCTTAAACTCACTATGTAGTTGAGGATGTCCTTTAACTCCTAATCCTCCTGCCTCCATCTTCTGAGTACTAGGATTACAGGAATGGGCTACCATACCAGGCTTTATGCAGTGTGGGGATGGGACCCAGGACTTTGTGCATGCTAGGCTAACACTACCTACTGAGCCATTTCCCAGCTCTACCAGACAGATTTTTGGCATTGTTATCTGTGCACCCATGCGAAGAAGACTGCCTCAAAATGTATTAATAAAATGCCTTTGTCTGAGAGACACCTAAGTAAAATGAAAGCAACATTAAATTAAAAATACCTTTACAGTCTGATACAACTTTGAATACACACTAGCAACAGCCAGTATGCACTGGTTTTCCCTTCGGTCTAATTTCTATTTTAATATCTAAGTCAAGTCACAAAAATAATTTTGCCTGAAAGAAATCTTTGCCATGTCAATTAACACCTTAACTTGTGATTAAACATTTACAAATTAAATTTCTCTCCAGGGAGCCATACTTCTGGGGGATGTAGCTCCTCCATAGACATCTGTTGTCATGCAAAGGCACCTCACTTCATTATGTAAATGAAAGGTATTTTAAAAATTGTATAATTTTCAGAAATGTGACATATGCCTTCTCATCATGTATTTTAAACTTTTCAACTTAAAAAAATGACAATATAAAGATTTGGCCAATTTGCTACCATAGTTAATAAAAGGCTGAGCTTAACCCAGTTTTGTAAATATGAAAAGTTAAACTGACCCAGGGCAAACAATGAAAATGGGAAGTTAATCAGAAGAGTTGCTATCTTACTAATATCTGGTTTCTACGAGTTAACACATTAGAACAGTGCCTGGCACACGTGGAGTGTTTAATCAATTGCAATTTTTATTGCTATCTCAAAAAATTATCTCCAGGGTTTTGCTTTCACAGAATAAATTTTTCTTTAGCTTCAAAGCATAAGGATTATACAGATTTGTAGGAGGAAGAATTGAGATAAAAGTGATTTGCAAATTCTCACGTGGGCTAGAAATTAAAGTATTACTTTTGGTTGTTCAAGATGGTAAAGACTTCAGCTCAGAAACAGCCAGGTCAGGACAAAGGCTGGGGAGCCTTACAGCTGTAGTCACTCTTGCCAGAGACAGGTCAAGCAGCACCAAGATCGCTAAGCGTCATTGAGAACTATGCCATTATCTGTAAAACAGTGCATTTCTCCAGCACCCCTGCACTCCGAGCAGTCACTGTTCAGTCATTGCCCTCCTGTGTGGTAGCATGTGGCAGCATGTTAGTTTTCTGGAGCTACTCTGACAAGCTGTCATAAGCTGAGTGGCTTCAATCTACACAAGTGTGTATTCTTACAGCACTGTAGCTTGCTTGGGGATCAATGGTCATAGGTCCATTCTTTCCACTTTATCACTGAGGAGACGAAACTTAAAAAAGAAAAAGTCACTGTGCCCTTGATGTGGGTAGGCAGGAACAGAAGAACTGATGGCTCCGATGTGACTCCTTGCCATCCTTTTTGGGTAATGCCCGTGGGAAGCTTTGTGAATTCGGATGTTTTTAAGTACCTCATTTGAACAATTTTTTCTATGTGCAAGCAAGTTTAGAGAACACAGATGTAAAAACATTAAGTAGCAAGTAGTTCTCAACACTGGCTGCACATTCCAGTCCCCTAGGATATTTAATATTCATGCAAGGGTTCTACGTGAGACAGATCACTGAGCTCATCTAAATGAGCCTGCATTGTGATGGGCAGTCAGTGGGTGCTTTTGAGTTAAGTTACAATGCTAGGGAGCATTTGGGGACAAAAACTCTCATAAAAGCCTGTGACAGAGGTAGATTAATGCTAGGCATATGATAGAGGTGATTTGCAATCTAAATAATAAAGACAAGCGATGCAACATGAAATTGATGAAGTCATAGAGGAACCAAATCAGACTACACCTATGGGAATGTTTTCTAACGAGGATTCTGAGTCTGCAGTAATTTCCTAGGCTAGGAGAGGCCTGACTTTTCAACCTTTTCAGTTATCTTTCTACACATCTATGTGTCTGCCTGCCATGTATCTCTCATCTCTCTTATCATTCACCTGTCATCTGTCATCCATTCAGATATATCACACACACACACACACACACACACACACACAATGTAAAACATTTTCATTTTCTGTCAATCATATCTATCTCTATTATCTATCACAATCATCTGTCTATCCATCTGTCATTCATCTATCAAATACCTTTTAAACATCTAATATCTATCTTCTATCAAATACCTATCATCTATTATATTTCTATGTACCTATCAATCATATGTCTGTTATGTTTGTTAAACAAACATTGAAAATGTAAACATTTATGTTTAAAACTTATTTTAAAATGTGACATATTTGCAAGCTTGTGAGACCCTTATGTGCACTCAGCAGACATCCTTTACTTCCCACAGCTGCTTTAGGTGCCTCTGTTATTTTTGCTCCCATTTCTCCTCATCTGACACAATGTATCCCTTTAGGGTAGTGAGATATACACATACCTATGTATGTATGTATGTATGTATGTATGTATGTATGTATGTATGTGTATATGTATATGTATGTTAGGGGGAACCAGTTCTCCAGCCCAAGCTAGCCTCAAATTTGCTACGTAGCTGAGGCTGGTGTTCATCTCTGATACTTCTGTCTCCCTTCCCCAAGTTCTGGTGTTACAAATGTGTACCAGCAGGTTTCTGCAGTCCTGGAGATGGAACCCTGGGCTTCATGCATGCTCTAGGCAAGCAGTCTACTAACTGAGGCCCAACTCCAGCCCTGCCTACCTTTTTATTTATTTTGAGGTCCTAACCACATTGTTGCTTGCACTTCTCCATCTCCCATTGTTTCTGAGTAACGGTCTACTGTCATTAGAACACAGATGTGCATTCCTGCCTCCGAGACAATTTTGACTCTTTAAAACCCTGTGAAGAATGTCTTTGACTAGCTTATCCTTTGGTTATACTGGGAACTGTTCCATGTTTAGGTCTCCTAGTCCTTCCTATCCCTAGTCCCAATCTCCAATGGCTTCTATGGCTTCCAATATTCTTCTGAAAACTCACTCACAAGATGAATATGAATCCACTTTAATTTCTCCCAATCATATGTAGGATGAGACAATGGAGCCCCATAAGACATTAATGAATATTCCTAGAAACAAAATAAAACACAAGTAAGGGGTTAGAGAAATGGCTTATGGCTCAGCAGCTAAGAGTGTTGGTATTTTTTTTTTTTCTCTTTGGGAGCTCACCACCCAGCTCTCAATACATGGAGACTTATTCTTACTTACTGATGACTGGCTTTAGCTTGGCTTGTTTCTAGCCAGATTTTCTAACTTAAATTATCCTGTTTTTCTTTAACTATATTTTGCCTCTGGGCTTTTTACCTGTTTTTATTCTAAATATCTTTCTTTCCTTCTTACTCCCTGGCTGGCTATGTGGCTGGCCCCAGGTGTCCATCTCTCCTCCTTTTATTGCTCCTCCTTTAAGAGTCTAGATTTTTCCTCGTATTTATTTTTTCTGCCTGTCAGCCCTGCCTATTTCTCTCCCCTGCCTAGCTATTGGCTGTTCAGCTCTCTATTAGACCAGTCAGGTGTTTTAGGCAGGCAAAGTAATACAGCTTTACAAATGCAACATAAAAGGATGCAACACATTTTTGCATCATTAAACAAACATTCCACAGCATAAACAAATGTAACACATCTTAAACCAATATTCCACAAGTGTTTATTGCTCTTGAGGATTATCTGATGTCCTCTTCTGGTCTCCCTGGGCACTGCAGCCATGTGGTGCACAGACATGCAGGCACATACTCATACACATAAAATAAAAATAAATTAAACCATTACAAAGCAAATTAGAGGAAGAATAATATGCTCTTTTAGCACCAGTTTCTCCTAGTGTCTAGATACAAAACCAACCCTGAAACCCTGACTAATGCTGGGCAGGTTGCTGTTCAGTTGGGAACATATAGGTTCCACAGACAGTTCTCAGTCACCCTGTGTCATAGATACCAGAAGATAAACTGCTAGGATGCTAGAGAGAGAATGTCTCCTATCCTCTTATTTGAGGGTGTCTTGGTCACTTGGTAGTCCTGGATGGTCAGTGGTGCTGACTTCTGTCCACCGTGGGAATCCATATTCTACCTGTGAAGGTTTCCTCAGGCTTTTCTGGCCTAGCAAACATTTGTGGTATTTGTTCAAAGTTGGAAATACTTATTGTTTCATATAATCTCAACAATTCAGACTAACTATATACTTATGGGAAAATGATTGAGGTTGAGGTCCACCAGAGGCTTTCCCAGAGGCCTTGATGTATGAAAAAGGAACATAGTTCCTTCTCTAAAACCAGGAACATGCTTGGCAAAGCAGGTAATGACCTGGGGACAGAGCCTTGTAGGATCTGTGGCTGATTTTGGATCCTGAGAACCCAACTGTTCCCACCCTAAGGGGCTATGGGTATCAGTCTCAAGGACTCTGTGTGCTGTGATTCTGATGTCCTTGGGAGATCCTGTGTTCCTTGTGCAAAACTGTTTGATTAGCATCCTGCTGACTTCATCCCATTGTATGAGCGTTTTCAGCTGATGCTGATGCTGTAATTCTTAATGAGCTTGCTAGGCTTAAGTCATCAGCTTGTGCAAGACCTTCCGACTCCAGCTTTCCTATCTTCTTCTTTATCTTCTCATCTCCTGGCCCTCCCACTTAGCACCCTGACATGGAAGAATGACCTGCTGGTCCAGGTCAGAAAATGATTTATGTCTTCAAAGGTACAGGATCCTGAAATACACTTAATTACATTCATATATAAAACATATGCTGCATCAGCCTTCAGGGTCTGTCAGGAAGGTCTTGAGATTTTAAACTTTTCCTGTATCAGGAGGTGTGGAGCCACCCGTATAATGGAAACATCCAGCATCTCGAGACTCTTTTTTTTTTTTTTTTTTTTTTTTGGAGAGGAAAGGATTTCTTTGGCTTACATGTCCTTATTGTAGTCCATCACTGAAGGGAGCCAGGTCAGGTCTAACAGGGTAGGAACCAGGAAGCCTGAACTAATGCAGAGGCCATGGAAGAGTGCTGCTTACCAGTTTGCTTGAGCAAGGACACTATATAAGTTACAATAGCTGCAATAGGAGTCACTACCTCATTGACTTTTCAACAGTCAACTGTCATTGTCCATGACCCATCTGTCTTCTGCACTGGCCAGATAGAAGAGTTAAAGAGAGGTGTGATGGGAACCACCATCCCTGCATCTATCAAGTGAGACTCTTTCTTAACCTAGTTGAGTTTGTTGGAAAGGAAAATTATAGTTGCTAACAAGGGAAAGAGAGCTGCTAATCACACAGATGTTGTTTTCTTTTATGAACTAGCTTTACTAAGATTAATTCACATAACACTGAAGTTATGTAAAATGTGCAATTCCACATTTATCGGTATATTTGGTGTTATGTGTGTCCATTGCTGTCTAAGTATAGTTGCCTTTTTTTTTTTTTTTTTTTTTTTTGAGACAGGGTCTCGAACTCACAGAAATCCACCTGCCTCTGCCTCCCGAGTGCTGGGATTAAAGGCGTGCGCCACCAACGCCTGGTGTATAGTCGCCTTTTAAAAGACCCCTGCTCTTTAGGAATAGTCCCCCTCTTCCTGATCCCTAAGACTGTACTGTTGTGGAATATTATTTTAACTATGTAAAGATGTATTATATTTGTTTATGCTGCAGAATATTACTTCAATTGCATAAAGCATCTGTTTTATGCTGCACTTGTTTATGTAAAGATGTGTTGCATTTATTTCACCATGCCCGCCTACAGCACCTGACTGATCTAATAAAAAGCTGAACGGCCAATAGCTAGGAGAAAGGATAGGCGGGGCCGGCAGGCAGAGAGAATAAATAGGAGAAGAAACCTAGGCCTGGTAGAAGAACAAGAGAAGAAGAAAGGGAGAAAGAGGGACACGCTGGGGCAAGAAGCCAGGTAGCCACTAGCTAGTCGTATACGAGAAGTAGTGGAAGTAAGTTATACAGAGAGAAAAGGTAAACACCCGAGGCAAAAGGGAGATAAAGAGAAACAGGTTAATTTAAGTCAAAAGAGCTAGTCAGAAATGAGCCTAAGCTAGGCCAAGTCTTCAAAACCAATAAGTCTCCATGTCGTGATTTGGGAGCTGGTTGGTGGCTCAAAAGGAAAATTTCTGTACTATGCACACTATTTATTTATTTATTTATTTATTTATTTATTTATTTTGTGGGCATGTGTCTTCAATTATTTTAGGAATGGAATTTCTGAGTCATATAATTGGTGCCAAAGGTCATATTTATATTAAAGAAGTGTAATTATGGTGAATCCTGCTACAAATGACAGGCATATAATTTTTCTCATTTATATAAATAGGAGTTGACATCAGTGGAGTGCTTGGAGCAGATTTTGGAAGGATAATACTTATAGCTTATATAAGATATACACTACTGAGCATGAGAGATGATACAGGGAAAAGTAAAGACAAAGGCTCATCATCCCATGGTACACTATGAGCTCCTTGGTAGTCATTTTCACATATAAACATATCAACTTCACATCATTATACACACACACACACACACACACACACAATTTCACACCATCATATACATATACACACATATCCAAATATATATCATTATATATATATATATATAAATTTATAGTATATAGTTTTATATAATGTCTCTTTTAATTAATTATACATACTGATCACATTTCCCCCTCCCTTCCCTCCTCCCATTACCTCCCTCCACCTCCCCTTTGCCCCCCCCATCCATTCTTCAGTTTCTGTTCAGCAAGGTGCAGGCCTCCCATGGATATAAACAAAACATGGTATGTCAAGTTGCAGTAAGACTAACCACCTCCCCTTGTGTTAAGGCTGGACAAGGCAACCCAGTATGAGGAATAGGTTCCCAAGAGCCAGCCAAAGCATCAGGGACAGCCCCTGTTCCCATTATTAAAAGTTTCAAAAGTAGACAAAGCTACACAACTGTTACATATATGCTGAGGACCTAGGTCGGTGCCATGCAGGCTCCCTGGTTGTTGGTTCAGACTCTGTGAGTTCCTATGAGTTAATTGTTTCTTTGGGTTTTCTTGTGATATCCTTGACCCCTCTGGCTCATACAATCCTTCTTTCCTCTCTTCAGCAGGATTCCTTGAGCTCAGCCTAATGTTCGGTTGTGGGTCTCTGCATCTGTTTCCATCAGTTACTGAATGAAGGCTCTCCAATAACAACTTGGGTAGTCACCTATCTGATTACATTAGAAGGCCAGTTATCTATGATTCCACTATTGTTAGGAGTCTTTGCATATCCAACTACACACACACACACACACACACACACACACACACACACACACACACACAATCTACCCAATTTCATATCATTATATATGTGTGTGTATATAGTCTCTTTAATTTTTTTATGCGTATGGGTGTTTTTATTATATATATATTATATATATATATATATATATATATATATATATATGTTCACCATATATGCCTAGTGCCCATGGAGGCCAGAAGAGGGTGTTGGACACCTGGAATTGTATTTACATGATTGTGAGCTGACATGTGAGTGCTGGAAATCAAATCCAGTTCCCCTGGAAGGGCAGCCAGTACTCTTAACCACTGAGCCATCTCTCCAGCCTATTGTATCTTTCTTTGACCCAATATTGTTTCTGACATTGGAATGAATCACTATTCTACATTGATATGTCCTTATTTATTTATCTAGCCTCTTATTACTGGGCATTGAGTCCTTTTAAACTTTGTTGTTACTAGTTTTTATTATATCAAAGAGGCAAATACATTTTAACCCTTAGGATAAGTTCCAAAGAGTGGAAGTTATGGGTCAAAAATTATAAACATATTGCTTCCTACTGCCAGATTGAATTCTATGACTTTAGGAGATTATTTGATAGATATGTGGATGGATTGAAAAAGGGTCTCATATAGCTCAGGTTAGCCTTAAATTTGCTATGTAGTCAAGGATGACCTTGAACTCCTGACTCTTCTGCCTTTGTCTTCCAGTGTTGGAAGTATGAATGTATATTACCGTGTACCCTTTATGCAGTGCTGAGATTGAACCCAGGGCTATGAGCGTGCTAAACAAACACTCTACCCCCTGAGCCATGTCTACACAGACAAGGTCTTTAAAAAGTAGTTTTGATGTAGGAAATATGGAAACCCATGAACAATCACCATCAGGACAGTCCTCATTTAACATTTTTGGGATTAGATTTGTGGGGAGGGTGGCACTCTGGTGGTTTCTTTCTCTCCTTTATTTTCAGATAGTCTGTGTGAAGTACTAGCTAGCTTTGGTAAACAGCAGGAGTCAAGCAGATGCTCAGGATTGACAGACCTGGCCTCTGAGGACAGCAGGAAGCAAATGACAGAGGGAAGTGAGGAGCTGGCTGTACTAATGCATTTCTGATCTTGGTTTTGTAATAAGGAAACATCTGTGCTCATCTCATAGAAGCTCTGCTTAATTGGATGTGTGTGTGTGTGTGTGTGTGTGTGTGTGTGTGTGTGTGTGTGTATTTGAAAACATATGACAGGGCTGGGGACTTGGTTCAGTTGTAGATGGCTTTCTCAGCATGCTTGAAGCCTGGTGTTGATCCCCAGCACTTCATAGAGCAAGGACCCCTGTAGTCGGAGGAGACAGGAGGACCAAACTCAAAAGTTCAAGGTCACTTCTTGGCTACACTTCGAATTTGCTGCCAGCCTGGTCTACATAAACAAACACAAACAACTGAAACACACAGGTACTGATCATTCTTTAGTGTTTGGTGGTGGCAGCTCTGCTGTTGTCCACAGAAATACGATAGATATGATAAACACCTGCCCTTGGGCACCAATCTGATTGGCTAGGAGGTCAAACAATGACAGCTCCTCTCCTTTGCAGCAAAAAAAACGGAGAAAATGCTCATGCAAAAACCATTAAGCTAAAAAACAAGGAGGATTGGTTCAAGTGTTTGTGAGAGAAGCTAGAGGAAGAGATTTATGGAGGCAGATAGGATCCTGACACCGCTGAAGGCTTCAGGAAGGTCAGGCGAAGCTGAGTGAGCATGAAGACTGCCGTAGGGAGGGTTGTTCAAAGCAGTCAGTTTGCTCTGCTTGGGAGGCAGGTACCTACATCAGAGTCATTATTTGCATATCTGTACCTGTCTGTCTCACCGAGGTTTATATTTAAAGCCATGTTTTTTTTTTTTTTTTCTCTAGCTGTCTCTAGCTCTCCTCTAACCATTATGGTTTGAATTTCAATGTGTCAGCTGTGACTTTCCCATCTTTAATCCCTTAAAGGAATTCTGATCTCTGTGTTTAAAAGCAGCTGCAGTCAGGAAACTGGAGGTTTCAGGTGGACTTTGAGGGGGCTTTCTCAGGACTGGCCTGAAAACCAAGCAATGCTTGAAGCAAAGCCGAAGTCTGTTCTCAAATTTGGAGTACGGCTCTTCTGGGACCATTTAGTGGCTACTTCTATGAGGATAAAATCAGTGCGCATTGCAGTGTTATATTTGGAGAAGTTCTAGAAGGGGAAAGGCCATGGAATATAGTGGATAGCCGAGAAAGAACAGAGCAGAGAGAAAAGAAGGGCATGAAGAAAAGAAGTATTGCATCATGGGATGTGACCCAAGGGTGATCTGGTTTATGCTCTGTTTGTTCCTTGCAGGGAGTTTCATGGCATTACCTGGCAAAGCCATCACATGTCCGAAAGCCCCTAGGAATGAAAGCCTCCTGGGGGAGGGGTCTTGTGTCACAAACTGCAACAGGGTTATGTAAAGCTCTAAGCTCCTACTTTTCCTTATTTCTTTTCCTGGCTACGTGACTTACGTTGGTTTCTCAGAGCACAGATTTGACAAGTTCCCATCAACAACTTAGAAATGTATTTATTTGATTTGGAGAGATGGCTCTGGGCTGGAGAGACGGCTCAGCCTTTAAAGTCTAGGCTCAAAATATAAAGGCTCAAAAACAATCAAAAATATAAGAAATGTATTTGTTTATTTTTATCTCTGGTTCCAGGGAACAATATTTAGCTGGTTAAAATGATCTAAAAGACACTTACTTGTTATTTTGATAGCTAAATGTTTTGATGTAAAGTGTTCACCTGGCTTAATTTTCAAAATGGATCCTAGAAGGAGACTGTGTATCCATTGTGGTTGGAATGTGAATGTTCCAGCTCAGTTAGACTGGTCCCTGCTGGGGGAGTTGTTTAGGAAGGTTATGGAAACTCCAAGAGGTGGAGCCTCACTGGAGGAAGTGAGTCACTGAGCCTAAGTCTGGAATATTTTGGAGCCTGGTCCTACTTCCTTTGCTTCTTTGCATAGAGGCAATGTGACCTCTGTGCCCCTGCTTCTACTGCCATGCCTGCCCTCTCAGAGAAAACCTTCCTCCCCGAAGTCCCATCTTGTGAGTTTGGTCACAGCAGTGAGAAAGAAATACAGGACCCTTAGATCAGAGCTCTGTGTCTCATCCCTCACAGGAGGTATCTGGGCACTTCAGGGGTACCATTCATCTCAGCTCTAAATGGCCTGAGTAGTTAATTTTTGCATAACAAACATAGGATTGTCAAATTAAGTGTTGGGCTCCTCAGCCAAAATACCCAGTGACTTCTGATTGTTTCAGTCTTTATCCTGGGCTGATAGTGTGCCCATTAGTTCTAATGTTGCCTTGCTTTCTAGTATGCTTGCATGGGGGGGTCCCTGGCTAGCCTGAATGTCGTGTGACTTGTCATCTTTCTCCTCTTCCCATCCTGTGACCTTTATTTCTTTCCCTGATGTAGTGTTAGTTGCCTCCTAAAAGGGTCACTTTTGAAATTTGTTAGGGTAGCTATTATTGCAGTAGATAGACAGCAACATGGTGAGGGCTCTGAGGAGGGCTCAGGCCCATGAGGCAATGTGGGGCCCCCTCTTTCAGGTTTCAGAGAGAATGGGGAGGGTAGATGCCACGTGCTTGGTGAGAAGTACATAGGGCAAGCTTGCAGTCAGGTTGTCTCTGATGCTGGGGTAGTGGGGAGTGGGCAAAATTTCTGTCTTTTAGTTAATGTGTTCATACTATAGGGTATGTCACCAATCCCCCTGGAGGCTTAGGGTAAACTTTCTGGGGGAGGGGAGGAATCGAGAATCAGTAACTCACACCTGACTCTCAGTGGGGTTGCCCACTATTTCTTTGACAGCAGTGTCAGGGTAGATTGAGACAGAGGCTGCTGCTGGTGAGCATGGCTTGAATAAGCTATTAGCCCAAGCTTAACAGTCCGAACCATATTCTTAGTCTGCTCCTCAGAAAGACGGAGCTTCGCTGTGAGAGGAAGCTCTGACTTCACTAACATAGTGACCTTAGCACAATTACATACACATTTTGTGAGCTTTAAAAAAACCATAACTCCCAAGAGTACCTGGTTCATAAAGGGTTTGATAAAGTTACCTGAGAAAGGCTTGCCCTGTCACTGGTCGAGTCTTAACGTTTTATTTAGTGTCAGTTTGAAAGGTCCTCTGTACTTAGAGAAAGGGTTTGGATGGGGGTGGGGCTCAAGAGGGACTCAGAAGGGGGAGGGGAGCAGGATGTGTGACCACCTACACCCAGTCTGATGAAAGCTCGCCTCCCCAGGTGAGAGAAGCTTGTCTCTCTAGAGCAGGCTCCCGGTCCGGGCGCACAGATATCCTCCCAGCTGCAGCCCCTCTGTTTGCCTTTCTATCATATTTTTCTGACTGATTTTAGCTTGTTCTGCTTTCTCCATACTGCTCCATAGCTCACACTAGTAAACGTATTTTCTTTTAATTGAAACGAAAGGGACTAATTCTGTCACCTGATGAATCCTGGAGGCGGGGCTATTAGATGGGCCAGCGATCTGTAGAGAGCCCATGGGGTCTCTAGATGGCAAACACCCAGCAGCAGCAGTGCACTTCTGGTTAGGCATCAAGCATCTTCTTCAGACCACAATGTAAACGATTAGGTATGCAGATAAATTTGGGAACATTTTAATGGAACCCATGCTCTTGAGATTACTTTATCAGCACATAGAACTCACTGTGGCTTCTAAAATTTCCTACAATCACCGGTGAACTTTGAATGTGGCAAAATTAGAATCTTTTCTGGTTGGAGTGGCTTATTTTTAGAAATGCCAAGGACACTGAAATGGTTAACGGTTCGCAGGCAGATAATTTTTGGTAATTATGATTACTAAAATTACAGGCTTTTTTCCCCCTCTGAATTTTATTTGGATCCCTAAAACATATTCCCTGCAGATTTCCCAGTAGAATGTGACAGAGTTTTAAAAATATCTTATTTTTATTACACACACACACACACACACACACACACACACACACACACACATATATATATATATATATATATATATATATATATATATATAGTATGTATTTGTTATTATTCACATTAAATGTGTTTGTGACAATCCCAACTTGCCTTGGATATTTGGAATCATTTATGGTTCTATGTAAATTTTAGAAGCCTTGTTTCTGCGAAAACAGTTAGAAGGTGGGCAGGGATTGTGAGGATTCTGTATATTCCCTGCATGTTATTTACTTCTCTGTTGCTCTGATAAAACACCAGGACCAAAACACCTCATAGAAGGAAGAGCTTACCTTTTTTATGGCCCCAGAGGGATAAAGATTCCATCGTGGTCAGCAGGCCTGGCTGCAAGAGCAGGAAGCTGAGAGTTCATATCTACAGCTGCAAATACAAGTAGAGAGCAGACTGGAAATGGAGGAGGCTGTGGAACTCTCAAAACCCACCCCAGGGACATATTTCCTATAACAAGGCCACACCCTCTAAACCTCCCCAAACAGGTCCACTTATCTGGGTACCAAACGTGCAAATGCTTGAGCCTTGGGGACATTTCTCACTTAAACCACTACACTTTGAATAGTGTGAAGAGTTAAACAGTATTATTCCAATCAATCCCCAAGCTGAGGATTTTTTTTTTAACTTGTGTTGTCTTTTGTTTCTTTCATAGATATTTTGGAATTACAAATATATATAAGTTTTTCCCTTAGGAAGTTCATTTATTTACTTTATGATACTATTGTAAATGAAATTTTCTTGGTTTCCTTTAATATAGTTCATATTAGGATGAAGCAATGCAAGTGATATTATATATTCATTACCTATCTGCAACTTTATCAAATTCATTTACTTTTTTTTTTCTTTGCTGGTACTTGGAGTTTTCTTTGTATAGGATCACGTTAAATGAAAGTAGGGAAGGTTTTATCTCTTCCTTTATGTTCTGGGTGTTTCTTGTCTTTGATTTGTTGGTACCCGAAATGCTTTGTTTAGTAGGGAGGGTGGGCATCTTCACTTTGAATCCCATCGTGGAGGAAAGACGACAGTCTCTCCCATCACTCACATTTGGTTTATGTGGCTGTGATAAAACACCAGACAAAAGCAACTTGTGGGAGGAAAGGGTTTATTTTAACTTCTAGGTTACAGACCGGCCTAAGGGAAGCTGGGGCAGAAACCTGGTGTAGAAACCGAGGCAGAACCAAGGGGAGGCACACTGCTTCCTGGCTTGCTTCTTCTGGATTGCTTGGCTACACTCATGTAGCACAGGATCCTTAGAGATGACATTGCACACAGTGGCCTGTGCTCTAACATCAATTGGAAATCAAGCAAATGTCCCATGCAGGGAGACAATCCTTCAACTGAGGTTTTGCTCTTTGAGGGGATGTCAAATTGACAGCCTCGATTAGCTGTCACTCACATTGATAGTGATGCTTGCTGTGGGCTTCTTAAAAGTAGATTTATTATGTTGAGGAAATCTCCTTTGGCACCTAATTTGTTGAGGATTTTTTTTTTAAACAGGAAAGAATGTTGAACTTTGTCACATGACTTTTAAAAATCTATTGAGATAACTCATTTCCTGGCTTATTTTATTGGCATGTCTTACACTAATTGAGTGGTCTATGTTAAAGCAGCTTTGCATCTCAGAAATCAATATTACTTCATCATGATGTATGCTCCTTTTAATGTACTCCCAGTCTCGATCTGTTAGAATTACTTTGTTGAGGAGTTTTGTAGCTATGTCCAGCAGAAGCTTGCTTTGGTGGTAGTCTCTTTGTCTAACTTTGCCATCATATCAGATGATGCCAGCTTTAGACAGTGAGTGTGGAAGTTTTCTCTTTAGTTTGATTTTCTGTTTTTGGGAAGTTTACAAATACTTTGTGAATTATTCTTGGAATGTCTGGTAGAATTCAGCTGTGATGCCATCTGGTCCTAGGCTGTTGTTTGGTGGTGTTTCTTGTGTGTTTTGAGTTTTTTCAAGACAATATAGCTCAGACTGTCCAAGGATGATCTTGAACTTTTGATATTCCTACCTCTTTCTCTTTAGTGCTGAGATTATGGGGGTGTACCACCTCTCCAGCTTTCTGTGATGCAGGGGATTGAACCCAGGGTTTTGTGAATGCTGGGTAAGCTCTCTACCAGCTGAGCCATATCCCCAGCTCTGTTGAGATGTTTAAGCCAGGAGGTATGGGGGTGGGATTTGGAGAAGAGGAGGGAGGGGAAACTGGCCAGGATGTAAAATACACACATAAATTTATTATTACAAAAAAGTAGAGGTTTACCTGCCCTATCCCAACCCAGTGTGTGGTAACGAGAAATCTAACTATGCACCATTTGGCACTGACCACACCCATTTGGGTGTAGTCACAGGCTCCAATTTTAGGTGGGGAATTTAGGCTGGGTGGAGGTTTGCAAGTTTGATATTGCTGTTGGCCTGGTCAGGGGACACAACCTGGGAGGACCCTTGGAGCTGGAACCTGTGGCAGCCACCTGCCTCTTGTGTAAGTGTTATCTCTCCAAATAAACCTCCTTTAACATATGCTGGGTCTAGTGAATCTTGATCCCCAAGTGACAAGTGTGTGTTTAATCCTATCCCTCTTAGACTATTAAGTGTTTCTTTTAACAATGAAATAACTTTCTGGTAGGCAGCATGTTATTTTTTCTTCTACTCTTTAATACCAACATTTTATTCTTTCTATTGTCCAATTACACTAAATTCTTCCTAGATTCTGTTTTATTCTGTATATACTTTTTTTTTATTTAAACCATCTACATTTACAGTAATAGTACATGAAGAGTCACTGTTGGTATTTCGTGTTGTTTCATAGATGCTCGATTCCTTTCTTTCTCTGTTGTTGGGACATTTGATTCCTTTTCATCTTTTGTGTTTCTCTGTAGACTTTCTCCTTGTGATGTCGATGAGACTTATATAAATCTTCCTGTGGCTATGCTAGTCTATTTTACATTGACACGGGCTTAACTTCCTTACAGAGACAGGCCATTTTGAAAGAAGCTTATACTGGAATCAGAATTTTTTTTTATGTTTTAGAAATAATTTACAATTTCCACTTACAATGTTCATCATTGGGCAGTCTGAACTACATGCCATTGGGTGGCCATGACACCTCTCACTTATGTAATAGAAAGTAGCAGTCATTAGTCATTTCTCCAGTCACTCATTCACTGGGCATGCGTTGAACTACCAGGTACCAGACATTGCCCTGTAATGGAGACACAGCTGAAACAGCAGCAGACTCTATAGCCATGGTAAAGAGAGAAAAGCAGAAAATGAGGCTGGGGCTTTCCAGCATCAAACAATGTGCTCTTGTATGAGTCCAAGCCTCTTAGATATGAACGACCCCCAACTCTATTACAGAGAATGACAACTGCTCTGATGAATTTATTTTGAGGTGACTGGATAGGGCAATGCACATGGCAGCACTTTGTGAGGGAGAATGCAAATAATATTGGTGTGAGTTTTATAATTAAAAAAAAATACAGATGCCTGGTAGTCTATATGATTTACAAGCATTCCTCCTCAAGTGCTTGGCTTGTTATAGATCCAGAGTGTCAGAAGGCTGAATGTATCTTCCACCTTCTAAAACTGGGTTCCTCACTGCGACTGTTAGAAATGAAAACACAAGGACAGGGCTGAATTTAGACCTGTTAGGAAACAGGTTGACGGAGAGAAACATCTGTCTAGATCTTCTACATTGCTCTTAGGAAGTCTGAGTTCTTTTCATTTTCCACAAAGGGAACCTGTTTTTGAGTCTTTACAACTGTATATAACTCATAAAAGCATCCAGCGTGCTTAGATTTCATAAGAACCTTTCTATTTCTCCATTTACTGCATCTGTGAGGCAAAAATGGCATTCATGAAAATGCAGTAACACTTTCTTATTTCCATTTTCTTATAGCTTGCTCTCTAGATAGTAACATATTGAGCCAATATATTTAAAAACATTTGCACAGCTTGGTAAATTTGAGGGCATGAATACGTCTGACCCAGGGATATTTTCACAAATATCCAACAGAATGAGAGGAAATGATGCTAATCTAATGTATCTGCTTATAATTTATTAAAGCCATTTTGCCCAGATTAATTACTGAGGGAATGAATTTTAAAATGTCACGTAACTAATGTGTTATAGTGAACCTGTATAATTAAAATGTGGCTTGCTAATACATTTCTTTATGTTATAAATTATTGACTACTGCAGCTATGTTCATTTCTCTTATGTTGATAGTTTGCCCATAGGGATAGATTTTCTTATAACTTCAATGAACCAAGAGGCTGGTGAGGTTTCACTACCTGGGATGCTTTGACTTGTGCAAAGCTAACAGACTTATGTGGCTTTAGCATTAGGTGTGTTTCTCTCTTCGATATTATAATACAGTAGATAAATAAAATGCAGCGTCTTTGCAGGGCTCAGCGCCCACACAGAATAGCAAAACTGGATACCAGACAGGTACTGAGATTTGTAGGTGATTGGAAATGTGTAAATAGAAACATCTAGAAGAATTGAAACAGTCATATGAAGTAGCTTCAGGGTCCAGGGGTTCGTCAAGTTGATGTATTTTCACAGGTCCTGACACCTGTTTGGGTTAATTAATCTCATAGTTATCCTTATCTATGCCACGTCTGAGGAGTCTAATTGTCTGCCTGCATTTAATTGGCAAGAAATAAATTATATGTGGTGACCAATACAAATGAACCAACAGAGAAAAAAGAGAAGAGGTTGGGAGGAAATGATCAGTTAAATCACGAGGTGAGTTGACCCATGGTTTCTGTTAGTGGCAAGGGAGGCCTTTGCCTCAGTGACTCTTTAGTCCCTCATGCCTTGCTTAGTAAGTGCATCTTGTACACGTTGTGTTGGTTTCTTTTCCGTTGTTGCTCAGAAAAAATACCGTGACCAAGGCGACTCATTGAAAGAAGCGTTGAAGTGTTTATTTGGGTTCATGGTTCCCAGGAACTAACAGTTCATCATGGAGGAGAATTGTGGTAGATCGTGGACATTGCAGCAGCAGCAGGAACTTAAGAGCTCACATCCTCAACAACCAGCAGCAGAAGAAAGAAGGAACTGAGCATAGGGGGAGACAATCAAAGCCCAGGCCTGGTGAGGTATTTCCTCCAAGAAGGCCACAAATCATTAGATCTCCCCGAACATGCTGTTGATTGAAGAACTTGTGTCCCAAAGCCCTGCCTGTGACTTGTACCACCTCCTGTGGACCACCCGGAGAGAAGGACTTTGCTCTTACTGGTTGTCAGACCATATGCATCACCCCCGGTTTAAACAAAGAATTCAGATGTGTTAGCATTTTAGAGTTTCAAAATTTTGTATTAGGGCTGGAGAGATGGCTCAGCCATTAGTGACTCACAATAAAAAAATCCAATTTAATTCAGAACAAATTAATTCTGAGGCTGGTAATACTTTACTATGTAGATTTTCTTTGTGTGTTGCTGGAGATTGGTGTTGATGTTATTCAGAATTTGTGAACACTGGCTCTGGAAATACACACTCTGATGAAGGGAGCTGGGAGAAGCTCCTAGGGAAATAGGCATCACTGAGTGTAAAATGTTGGGGTCCTAGATACAATTTCCAGGGGCAAACAAAACACACTGTGTGTTGTAACCCTTTTAGTCTGGGTTCCTTCTGCAGAAGAATTAGAACCTGAAACTGTGTCTCCAATTGATCAAATATCAGTGGTGAGTAGAATTCCTGATTATAAATTCTTAAGACTTTGAAAAATGACCATTTGAACCAAAAAAAAAAAAAAAAAAAAAAAAAAAACCAAACAAACAGCAACAACAAAAACAGAAGCATAAACTGGGCAGTGGTGGTGCATGCCCTTAATCCCAGCACTTGGGAGGCAGAGGCCTCTGTGAGTTCAAAGCCAGTCTGGTCTACAAAGTGAGCTCCAGGACAATCAGGACTGTCCCACAGAGAAACCCTGTCTCAAAAGACCCCCTGAATGTGGGTGTCAGTGAGGAGACCTTGGCAATCTATGGGGCCTCTGGTAGTAGATCAGTATTTATTCCTAGCATATGAATGGACTTTGGGAGCCCATTCCACACAGAGGGATACTCTCTCAGCCTAGACACACTGGGGAGGGTCTAGGCCCTGATCCAAATGATATGACAGACTTGGAAGAACCCCATGGAAGGCCTCACCCTCCCTGGGGAGCAGAAAGGGGATGGGATAGGGGCTTAGTGGGATGTAGGGGAGGAGGAGAGGGAGAGGAAACTGGGATTGACATGCAAAACAAGCTTGTTTCTAATTTAAATAAAAAATAGAATGAAAAAAAGCAAAGCAAAACAAAACAAAAAAATTAAAAACAATCTTAGTTTACATACTACTCCCTCCTCTCCTCCCTTGGGGAGTGAGAGGACAGGAGGGAGAGGGAACTGGGATTGGCATGTAAATAAGATTGCTTTTACTGCTAATAAAAAGTTGAAACAGACAGACAGACAAGCACAATTTGCAAGCTTCCTTGCACAGCCATGGGTAGAGACATGGTGCTCTATGGGCTCTGAGAAAGTGTGTGGGGGATTGTTAGAGGGGACTGGGATGAGGAATGCGGGTTTTGATTCAATTTATTTTGATTTGAAGAAAAATAGAAACAAATGCTTGATTAAATGCATCTGTGAACACAAGCTAAGAAAGTATCCTAGGTGCCCAGACTTTATTGGTTTTGTTGTTTAATTTCACAAAAATGGAGAAAGAGTTGAAAAAAAGACCATGTGGAAAATTCATCTCCCTCCACAAACCTTTCTCCGGGGGTTATGAATCCCTGTGTGGATTCAGTCCCATGTTTACAGTCCCCACACTGCATGGGGTAAAATAGTCATTTTCGGTCTTTATCTTCTATGCAGAACATAAAGTATATCATTGTATCAGAAATATTTTGAATGGTCAAAAGCAAGAGACAGGCTTTCCACACAAGGAGGAAGTCAATAGACTAACCCATTTCCCCAGCAGCCCACTACTATATTTGAGTGAACCACACTTCCTCCATGACTTCTGTGTCCTCAGAAGTTGAGGGAGATTTCTCTTCAAGTCCCAATTTTAAAAGTGGGCTGGGGACACTTCTGAACTAATTCCCCCAGAGTTCACTTTTCACTTATCTGTAGCAGTCATTTAGATTTTGTTGCTTCCTGGTTGTTAAAAGTCACTCCTTTCAGAAATTTATTCACCCCCTTAATACCCCAAATAAAATATAATATGATCTTACCCAGAACAGAAGGAGCTATGCCTGTGGATGAAGACCCATTGGGTTATAACAGCAGAGATGTTGTTGGTCCCATCTAAATTCCATCCTTGTTCTCAGGGCTCCTTTTCTTCTGAAGCTTCCCCAGGTTGGCCTTCTGGTCACGTGTTCCTCCCTTCTTATAAGCACACCCCTAGTCTACAAGGGAATGACCCCTCAAGCTAATCATCTTTACTCTTCCCCAGTTGACTTGGCACTTTCTTCTAACCAATGGTATCTAATATCAAATTGGATATTTTTTGAAGAATGAATAGCCCATAATCCTACAGGTCCAATAATCCATATCAGCTGCTCCTCTTTGTAGATGAACTAAACTCACAAAAGGATGTCATTAATAGATAATTGTGTGCTTAAGAACAGAGAGAAAACCATAATGTTAGTATTCTTACACTCACACAAGAGTCCTTTCCCATGCAGACCATTCTTAAACCTCTATTATGTATTGCAGTCATCATAACAATGAATTACAAGACTGCTCATACAGCTTGTATATGTGCACATCAGAATGTTAAGCCTGAATATATATATTCCCCAAGATATTCAATCATGCAGTGGAAAGGGATAATGTGATTTCTTGTCCTGTAAATTATGAAAAAATACTCCTGTATTTTCTTCTATTAATGTTTGACATGATGTTATTCTGAGTATGAAGAATTTGCCACACTGGGTAATTGCACATAAATCCTGCCTGTTGCATCACCCTGTTTATAGATTCTGACATGGGTAATAATTGGTTCTATTGAATTAGGAAAGCAACCATTTATAGAGATATCACTAGGCGATGACTTTGCTGCTGGTGGTTTTTCTTATTCATTAGAAAATTGTTTGGATTGGTGGTTTTTGTCTTCTGAAGATAGGATTATTTTAACCCATAAGACAACCAGGAACCACCAAACATTGAAGAGTGACAGGAAAACAAACTTAGTATATATGTTTCAAGACTGTCTTGACACTGAAATGGAGAAATGCTTTTAAATGTTTCCCAATTTCCAATGTTTTTTATGTATGTGTGTTGTATATGCCTATGTGTACATGTGGTATGTGTATGTGTGTATACCTGTGTAGAGTCTAGAGGTGAACATCCACCTTAATTCTTGAGATAGGGTTTCTCACTGACCTGGGGCTCACCATCACTTTCTTTTCATTTTTGGTTTTTCGAGAAAGGGTTTCTCTATGTAGCTTTGAAGCCTATCCTGGCACTCACTCTGGAGACCAGGCTGGCCTTGAACTCACAGAGATCCACCAGCCTCTGCCAGCCTCTTCCTCCCGAGTGCTGGCATTAAAGGCATGCGCCTCCAACGCCAGCACCATCACTTTTCTACTAGGCTGACAGCCAGTGAGCCCCAGGGATCTGTCTCTGCCCCTGCCCCTCAGTCCATGGTGCTTTTTATATTTAGATGCCACTCTCTTGATACTTGATGGTCAGCTTGTCTAGACTGAAAAATCTTCAATCTATTCCTTCTTTAGTTTCTGCAGTGTATTTTTCCTTTATGCACCCACCCCATCTCTGTTGCTATGGAGATGCTGAATGACACTTTTTTCTTCCTTTTTAGAGAGTCATCTAATCTTTTGGTCTGGAGGCCAAAGGATTATTTTTCTTAACTTTTAAAGTTCTTTCAACTTATACTCTCGAATTTTATAGTATTTGTCCACAACTTTCTTAGATTGTTTTAAATCAGTGGTTCTTGACCTATAGGTCACAACCCCTTTGTGGGTTGAACAATCCTTTCACAGGGGTTGCCTAAGACCACCATGCACATCATATATTTATATTACAATTCATAAGAATAACAAAATTACAGTTATGAAGTAGCAACAAAATAATTTTATAGTTGGGGGTAGGTCACCACAACTGAGGAACTATATTAAAGGAACTGTAGCATTAGGAAGGCTCAGAACCACCGTTTTAAATATTGTTTTTTTTTTTAGCAGTTAGAAATTGTTTTATGTGTATGGGTCTTTTGCTTGCATGTATGCATGTGCACCACGTGAATACAGACCTAGAGTGGGCATCGGATCCCCTAGAGTTGCAGTTAGAGTTGCTTGTGAACTGCTGTGCTGCTGTGTGGGTGCTGGCAATCAAACCCAGGTCCTCTGCAAGAATAGCAATTTTTTTTTTATCACTGAGCCATCTCTCCAGACCTGTTCTATTTTTGAGAGTCTCCAATAATTTATTAAGTTTTCATCTACTTAATTTTCTCTGTATAACTGCCTTTCAAAGAATTAAATCATTCTTTATGTTACATTAGTTCCTTGGTGGCTTTTGGTCTTTTTCTCATTTCTTCATGTATTTTAAATTGTGCCCATTCTTATATACATTGTAATTAGACCTTTATCTCTGAGATGATTTTAGTTTTCATTCAATTTCTTTTGAGCTTGAGTGATTTTCATTTCACAGCTTCTCCTTTCTGTTTGTTTATATTCTGAGATCTAGATATTTGATCAAAACCCTTTGGATATCTTCAAACTCTTGTCTAAATATTTTGTTTTAGGCTGGGATATTGTGTTGTAGCTAAACTGTTATGAATCCTATTTTTTATTTTTTTGAGTAGCTCTGTAGGGATGGTTTCTGCCATTAGTCATTTAGGAATGTCTTGCTTCCTCCCCTTCCCCCCCATCATAAGTTCATAGCTTCAGATGTTTTTTAGTGATTGTTTTTATCCCAGGTGGGAATCCTCTGTGATTGGTTTTATTTGTTCCTCCACATTTAGGTCTTTGCTGCCCTGTCCTGTCTTTTGAGAAGTTCGCATATGATTGGCCATTGCAGTGGGAGCTTCAGCTGACACTCAGGTGTTTATGGCGTCACTTGCATTGACTTGTGTCACAGTGTACTGCAGCCTTATTCTCTGAGATTATTATGGGTAGATTTTTGTTTTTGTTTTTTGAAACAGGGTTTCTCTGTGGCTATGGAGGCTGTCCTGGAACTACTCTTGTAGTCCAGGCTGGTCTTGAACTCACAGATATCCTCCTGCCTCTGCCTCCTGAGTGCTGGTATTAAAGATGTGTGCCACCACTGCCTGGCCATGGGTAGATTTCTTTGCCCTTTTTTTCCCTGTCTAATAGGAGACGAACAAGGGACATTTGGCTCTTAGCAGCATCTGATGACCAGACTTGTAAAGCCTTGACTAAAGGGACTCACAACAGTTCATTAGTCACTTATATTCATGGCTGGAAAAGTGGGAACTCCTCACCATGCAGGCTTGTACTGTGACCCCCAGGAAGAGATTATCTTACAGAAGCTATGGGAAGCAGGCTGTGTAGTAAGGAGAGCAGGGGCCTACTGGTTCAGAGGAAGGATGACTGATCTGTTTGAATAATTATGTAGGTTGACAGGAAGGTGAAACCTCTGGAATGAGGATCAAGTGTGGGTACAGCTGGTACACAGCAAAGGGACCTCCCCATGGGTGTGGAACAGTCTCAAGAGTAGGACAACTCCTAGTTGTATCTTTGCATCTGCCTTTTGTGAGGCCCAAAGACATCCAGGAGTCTCTAGAAAATTTACATCTTTGAGTGCACAATCAACACTCTAGTTGCTACATATCAGAGCACCCACAGAACCCACACCCAAGGCATCCAAACTCGTCCCAATCTTGACTCTTTCCTCTGTGTTTTGTACTTTTTAAGCCAATGCTTTTGTAACATTATGAGATACCCAGTCAAGGCCAAGTTGACACCTCTCTCCCCTGCCTGGCATGCCTTCTCTTTGTTTTTCTCATCTCCATAAACAGAGGCTTCATCTCAGTTGTGCAAAACAGAAATTTAGAAGTGAGGTTTTATTTCTGTCTTCTTCATTCTTCACGATTGATTTCATCAGAAACTCCATTTTAAATATCTGATCTTTGTGTGGCAATCCTCCTGTCCTCTCAGTTCCATCATGGCTGTTCTGTTCAGGTTCCTACTATCTTTCCTCTGACATCTGTGGTATTCTCCTCAGGAGCCTTCTGAGATTTGCTCTTCCTAATTTTGCTTTCATGCAGGAGTTGGAGTGAGCTTTTAAAAGTATGAAGCACTAGTACTTAGCAACAGGTGACTAGATGAGAAGAATGTGATGTGTATGTATACAATGTAGTTTTATTCAGCCATAAAGAAATTAAGCACTTTGAAGGAAGATGGGTGACCTGGGTCATCATGCTAAGTGAAACAAGCCAGACCTACAAAGACAACTCTCATGTGGAAGCTAGAGGGAACTGCAGAGATGCAGAATGAGAAGGCAGGAGTAGGAGGGGGATAAGAAAGAGCAATTGTTCATAATGTATATTATCTTCATGCATTAAAATATAAAATGAATATACCACTAAAATATACTAATAAGACTGTGAATTGACTATTTTTTTCTGTGTTTCCCCCATCTGTGGTGATATATTATTTATGATTCAAGAAAGCTTGCCTGAGGGTTCAGAATGCAAAGCTAGCCACAATCCATAGAGGTCAGGTAGTGGTGATACACACTGTTAATCCCAGCAGCCACACTAGTTATCCATGAACCTAGGCAGTGGTGGCACACACCTTTAATCTCAGGACTCAGAATAGAAGACAGGCAGAGGGATCTCTGCTAGTTCAAGGCCACACTGAGCTACATGAAATTGATCCAATCCTAAAGAGAAACAGCTCACACAAAGGTGATATCAGCACTTTAATCTGAGCACTAGGGAGGTATAAAAGGAAAAAGCAAATGGTCTCATGTGAGATTATTTTTTAGACAGGGAGAGTCATTGTCTTTGAGGATTCATGGAGAGAGCATTGCTCTCTGAGGATTTGTGGAGACAGGATTACCCTTTCAGTCTGAAGTAGAGATAAGAGCTAGTGTCTGGCTGCTTTGTTTCTCTGACCATCAATTGAACCCCAATATCTATCTCTGGGTTTTTATTTTTCATGTTACACCCATGTTTCTGACAAAACAGGCCTAGAGTTTCACTCAGGTGAAAGTATGGCAATGAGAACAGCCTAAGCAGTGAGCCTTAAAATTGCCATGGTCCAGGAGTACTAATATAATGAGCTCATTGCTTTGTGAGATCCCTTCTAGAGATCATTTGCCACAGGTTGTTCTCTCCTCTAAAGACTACCTAGCAGTACATAGTTAGACCCATTTATTCACCTCCAGTTCCTGTTTTTCTTAGTGCTTTTTGATGTTGTCGTCATTATCTTTGTCGTTATCTTCATCATCATCACCACTACCATCATCACCACGACCACCATCATCCTATAAGCATGCAATGAAGGTTCCTTTGATAGGCTATCTGGGGCTCTTGTCTAAACCATTCAAACTCAAGTAGATTACCATCCTTGTAGACAAAGTCCAAGAGTGACCATTGCTAACCTTACTGGATTTCTCAAAGCATCACAATTTTTGTTCCCTAGCTTCTCTGGCGGTGTGGATTGTAGGGAGACATACATGGTCCCTCGGAGAAGGGGAAAGGGACAAGATCTCCTGAGCAAATTGGGAGCATGGGGGAGGGGAGAGGAAGCTAGGAGAATGAGAAGGGGAGAAGAGAAGGGGTGGGGAGGACATGAGGGAGCAGGAAGGTTGAGTTGGGAAAAGAATAGAGGAGAGCAAGATAAGAGATACCATGATAGAGGGAGCCATTACAGGTTTAAAGATAAATCAGGCACTAGGAAAATGTCTGGAGATCTACAAAGAGGACACTAACTAACAATCTAAGCAACAGAAGAGAGGCTACCTTAAATGCCCTCCCCTGATAATGAGATTGATGACTAACTTATATGCCATCCTATAGCCTTCATCCAGCAGCTGGTGGAAGTAGAAGCAGACACCCATAGCTAAACACTGAATTGAACTGGAATCCAGTTGCAGAGAAGGAGGAGTGATGAGCAAAGGGGTCAAGACCAGGTTGGGGAAACCTACAGAAACAGCTGTCCTGAACAAGGGGGAGCTCTTGGTCCCCAGACCGATAGCTGGGAAACCAGTATGGGACTGATCCAGACCCCATGAACATGGGTGTCAGTGAGGAGGCCTCGGAAATCTATGTGGCCTCTTGTAGTAGATCAGTACTTATCCCTAGCATAGGAATAGACTTTAGGAACCCATTCCATATAGAGGGATACTCCCTGAGCCTAGACACATGGAGGAGGGCCAAGGCCCTATCCAAAAGGATATGACAGACTCTGAAGACCCCCTATGGAAGGCCTCACCCTCCTTGGGGAGCAGAAAGGGTATGGAATAGGTAGGGTGTTAGTTGGGGGAGCAGGGGAGAAGAGGAGGGAGAGGGAACTGGGTTTGACATATAAAACAATCTTGTTTCTAATTAAAAAAAATCACAATTTTTATATTTCAGTGTCATTTCTCCATTCCCAGTTTATTAAGTTCCTCATCAAGATTTGAAAATGCACAGATTTCCCCTGAACTCCCCAATTCTACTCATTCTACTTCAGTTAACACCATTACATTGTGTTCTTCCAATTAATTTTTTAACTATAGCTGCTACTCAGCATGAATGCTGTGACTTCAGGACTTGAAATCCTTCCAGAACTTCATACTGATTATGTAAAATCTGAAATTATGGGCTGGGGATGTGGCTCAGATGGTACAGTGCTTGCATTTCATTCATGAAGCCCCAAGTTCCATCTTAGGCACCACTTAAATCAGATGTGGTGGTGCACACCTGCAATCCCAACTTTTCAGAGATGGACGCAGGCAGCTCAAGAGTTCAATGAAGTCATCCTCAGCTACCTAGTGACATTGAGGCCAACATCACACATGTGACATAGGATATTGTGTTTTAGACACCTGTTAAAGCTTTAGCTTCCTGAATCTGTCTAGCTCTTTACTATCCTAAAATGTTACAAACACTCATGCTTTCTTATCGAGTTTCTTTTTTTTGTTTTGTTTTTGTTTTTGTTTTTGTTTTGGTTTTTCGAGACAGGGTTTCTCTGTATAGCTTTGGAGCCTATCCTGGCACTCACTCTGGAGATCAGGCTGGCCTCGAACTCACAGAGATTCGCCTACCTCTGCCTCCCGAGTGCTGGGATTAAATGCATGCGCCACCAAACCTGCTCGAGTTTACTTTCAAGCATTCGTTTTGTGCTATTCCTCCTTTTCCTTTTTCACAGCCTCTTAACCTATACCAGGCTGTTCTTTCCTCCTTCTGCTGACCTGTCACTTGACATTTTGCTCCTTTTCTCTAAAGGTGTTTTGAAGCTTGTAATATGTATGTGCTATGTATGCATTGTTTCCACGTTGGTTAGGAATAAACAAAAATGTTTTAAAAAAAGAAACTGCACAAAACACAACAGATCAGACAGGAGTAGAATCTTCTGAACTCAAATGGTGCCCCCAATAGAAATGGCAAAAAGCAGACCATTGCATATTCCATTGAAACGGAAAATAAAAGCTTCCTTGTTGATTAAAATATACCCTAGAAAGCCTACCAGAGATAATTATTCCAAATGTGTCTGAGAATCTAAAACGCAACACTTAGAATTAATGTAAAACTTGAGCTGAGAAACTGACCTGACCTTGGAGAACTGTATTAATAGTTGATTGAACTCAAGACTGCAGCAGAAAACAAGAGTGTCTTATTCAAGAAACAAAGGGTCTGGTTGAGTACCCAGAAGAAAGAGAAAAGGTTGAAGGTTGAAGGGAATAAAAATGAGTGTTGGAGGGAGGGAAAGTAGCTGAATTTAGAAAACAAAGCAGGAAGAGTATAGAGATAGTTTACCCTGAAGAACAACATGGGACAAAGGGAATGTTCAAATCTTGAATCTGAGAAACATTGCAGAAACAGATGGCTCAGGGGTTAAGAGACTGACTATTTTTTTTCCCCCCGAGACAGGGTTTCTCTGTGGCTTTGGAGGCTGTCCTAGAACTAGCTCTTGTAGCCCAGGCTGGTCTCGAACTCACAGAGATCCGCCTGCCTCTGCCTCCCGAGTGCTGGGATTAAAGGCGTGTGCCACCACCACCCAGCAAGACTGACTATTCTTCCAGAGGTTCTGAGTTCAATTCCCAGCAACCACATGGTGGCTCACAACCATCTGTAATGTGATCTGGTGCCCTCTTCTGGCACGCACTGTATACATGATAAATAAATAGATAAATCTAAAAAAAAAAAAAAAGAGAGAAAGAAACTAACAACTCAGGAAAGGGTCATCAAGGTCCTTGGGTGTTGGGGGCCAAATCTCAGGGCTTGGCATGAGATCCTAGGCCATGCTTGGTAGGACACATAGTTAACCTTTACATAGCAGCTCCTTAGAACCTCAGCTCAAGAAAAGAAACAACTTAACCCAGTCCACCACCCACAGGCTCAGCCACCTAGGCAACCCCTTCCTGCACCTCTTACTCATAAACTCGTTACCCTGCCAAACATCTTCTTTGTGGCTTCCTAATATCCTGCCTACACTAACACCTGGCTCACAAACAACCCATTCTACCCCTCCCTCCCCATAACCTGACTATATAAGCTGGCCTGAGAAAAGTATAGTTTGCCACTTGATCAGAATCCTGTCTTGTGGTGGTTCTTTCTGCATCTCTTGCCCCCATTCCCTATCCCCGACTCTCTCGCCCCAGGTTGACGTCCTGCAGGTCGGGACACTTGGGTAAAAAGATGAATGACACAAAGATAAGAGAATTGTATCAGGTGCATAGTTCCTCAAACCAATCCGCCATACAGGGCAGCCATGCAGAAGGCAACATATGAACAAGAATAGTCTCTGCGACTGCTCTGTGTGAAGCCGTAATGGCACGATTAAGTGTAATCGCTTTTAAAAAATAAGTGCCAGATGTTGTGGAGGAGCCCCCGTGTCAGTTTAGGATCTAAGCCCCTTAGACATTATTGATTGAATGTGGGATGCAGAGTCAGGCTACAGGATGTACTGTTTTCTTTTCCTCCATTATGTCCTCCATCCTGCCCTGCCCTGCCCTGCTATGCTCAGGGACTGTGCTCCCTGGGTTCCAGCTGGATTTAGAGTATGGGCGATAGAGATCTGGGGTTTCTTCCCCCACTTTCTGCCTCATACTTTGGCTCTTACAATGCTGATATTGATTTAAACTATCTCTGGTTAGGGAGGTTCCCTCCTGCTAAGCTCCCCATAAAGGCGGAGTGATAGAGGCCTCCCTCCTGCCACTGGTACTCAGCCCTTCCATTTCTGTTATTGGCTCTCCTCATTGTGGCCCCATCTCTGTAAATGCTCCTGTAATTAAGTTCTTCTGAAAGCTAACAGCTGGGAAACCCTACTGGTTTCTTGTCCCAAGACAGACACAGGTATCGCTGTTATAAATTTAGATCCTTTTTCCCCTTAGAAAAATCTGAGCTGGTTTTATTTTTAGCTGCCATGAAATTTTTCTTTTGTGCTTGCACTTCTGCTCTTTTGAAATGTGCTAAGCTGTATTAATAGAGTTTTCAGAATTCTGCTGTGAGTAGTTACATTTAGAATAAAATATAAAAGTCATGTAAAGGCATTTAAAAAAGGTAATGCTGGCTACAGGGTATAGGATGTCAGCATTTATGCCTCTCTGTTAAAAGTCTTAATTTATTGATAAAAATCCATGTATGAGAAAATAAACTGATCTTAAAATTTATTCTCACTACATATAAACTGTGCTTTATCCATAAATACTAGTGGAGGAAATGAAATTAGACGTTGAGTTTACTTAATAGAGTCAACCTACATACAAAGCATAAATATAAGAAAAACAATGCACATATTTTAATTTCAAAATGACTAAAACATACATGAATTTATTGTATTATGCTATATAACATATACAGACAGCATTTCCTGCTCAGAATTTCCCTATGGCTTTGATATTACAGGAATTTCTTATTGCTAATAATGTGTTTTAAAGCCTTTTTACTGAAATGGTCAGCCTACAGCAAGTCTGAAGGACCGTTACTAAATAGGTTTAGGGAGTTAGCTCATCTACTGTAATTACAGAGAGGGATTAAGCACATGTATTTTTAAAATGACATCCACTTACAGAGTATCTTAATGGGTTACATTATGAATATGAAAATTACTATCTGTGAAATGCCATGGGAGTTTACCTGGAAGAGAGGCATTCATGGTACTAGAATCAGAGCACTGACTTCCTGTTATTCCTAGATTGTGGGGACCAGTTTCTACATCATTACACCAGGGATAATGACCTTGTTCATGACCCTGCTGCTATAGAATCTGTAGTTAGTGGAACTGGAAGCATACACACAGTGCGTGTAAAGTCACTTGTAGTTGAGTTGTTATAGCTGGTACTGTGCTTAGATTAGGATGCAACATTCACCCACCAGGGGAGGCTTGTCCTGCGTGGTCTGCTAGCATCTCTTATTGGCACTGCAATGACATGTCTGCAGTATTTGATTCTTCTAAGAGCTTGGGGATTTCCACTGTGTACTCTGACTAACAAAGCCTTCTGCCTGCATGGCCCTGTACCTCCATTTTACACAAATCATTTTTTTTCCTAGGCAGATCACCTCTTCTTCATCATTTACTCTTGCATTGATATTAGAAAGCTTCTATATCCCAGGATCTACTGAGATAGAAAGATTATTAAATCAGGTTCAGACATACCCTTATCAGTTTTTAAAGTGAACATATGTGATGATATTTTAAACAGAAATGAACACTGATTATTTTGGGAGTAAAAAATGACTGATTCTAAAAAATATATTTCTAAATATCAGTGTATTAGTTACCTTTCTGTGACTGTGACCCTGATAAATGCAGCTTAGGGAAGAAAGGGTTTAGTTTTGGCTTATAATCATGAAGACATGTTGTAGTCAGGGAAGACATGGCGTAGTCAGGGAAGGCATGTGGAAATCCGCCTGCCTCTCCTTCCTTCAGCAAATCCTACCGGCGTGTGCCACCACAGCCGGCTACTCTATTTCCTCCTGTTATTTTTTCTCTCACAAGCCTATATATATTTTTAAATGCAGTGTAAACCTTTAGAGGTTTTTCTTTATCTGGATCTGTCTTTATCATCTCCAAAGTGCCGAGTCCAAGGCCCAAGAGCACTGCAATGGTGCAAGCATATGGAAGCTGCTCTGATGCCACTCAGTGACCCGACAGGGCCAGGCTGTGGCAGCAGGTTTCCCACTTTCTCTGGAAACCTTGGGGCATGGAGTCATCCCCCTCACTGACACCACCCTTGATCTCCTTTTGTTGTCTTATTGCTCTAGCTAGAACTTCAAGGACAATATTGAAGATGTATGGAGAGAGTGGACAGCCTTGTCTTGTCCCTGATTTTAGAGGAATTGCATTGAGTTTCTCTCCATTTAATTTGATGTTGGCTGTTGGCTTGCTGTAATTTGCTTTTATTATGTTGATATATGTTCCTGTTATCCCTGATTTCTCCAGGACCTTTATCATGAAGGGGTGTTGGATTTTGTCAAAGGCTTTTTTTGGCCTCTAGTGAGATGATCATGTGTTTTTTTCTCTCAGTCTGTTTATATGGTGGATTACACTGATGGATTTTCGTATGTTGAACCATTCTTGCATCCCTGGGATGAAGCCTACTTTGATCATGGTGGATGATATCTCTGATGTGTTCTTGGATTCAATTTGCCAGTATGTTATTGAGAATTTTTGCATCAATGTTCATGAGGGATTTTGTTCTGTAGTTCTCTTTCTTAGTTGTGTCTTTGTGTGGCTTGTGTATTAAGGTTATTGTGGCCTCATAAAAAGAGTTTGGTAATTACCCTTCTGCTTCTATTGTGTGGAATACTTTGAGGAGAATTGGTATTAGCTGTACTTTGAATTTCTGGTAGAATTCTGCACTGAAGTCATCTGGCCCTGGGCTTTTTTGGTTGGGAGACTTCTGATGACTGCTTCAATTTCATTAGAGGTTATAGGTCTATTTAAGTTGCTTATCTGTTCTTGATTTAATTTTGGTAAGTGAAATCTGTCCAGAAAATTGTTCATTTCCTTTAGGTTTTCGAATTTTGAGGAATATAGGTTTTCGAAGTATAACCTGATGATTCTCTGGATTTCCTCTATGTCTGTTGTTATGTCCCCCTTTTCATTCCTGATTTTGTTAATTTGCATGTTCACTCTCTGCTGTCTGGTAAGTTTGGATAAAGGTTTGTCTATCTTGTTGATTTTCTCCAAGAACCACCTCTTCATTATATTGATTCTTTGTATTGGTCTCCTATTTTCCATTTTATTGATTTCAGCCCTCAATTTGATTATTTCCTGGAGTGTGCTCCTCCGGGTTGTATTTGGCTTCTTTGTTTTCTAAAGCTTTCAGTTGTGCTGTTAATTCTCTAGTGTGATTATTCTCCTGTTTCTTCATGTGGGCACTTAGCGCTATGAACTTCCCTCTTAGCACTGCTTTCAAAATGCCCCATAGGTTTGGATATGTTGTGTCAGCATTCTCATTGAGTTCTAGGAGATCTTTAATTTCTTTTTTTATTTCTTCCTGGACCCAGGAATTGTGCAATTGGGTGTTTCGTAATTTCCATGAGTTTGTAGGTTTTCTGTAATTCCTGTTGTTGTTGAATTCTAACTTTAAAGCATGGTGGTCTGATAAGATACAGGAGGTTATTTCAATTTTTTTGTACCTGTTGAGGTTTGCTATGTTGTCAAGTATGTGGTTGATTTTAGAGAAGCTTCGATGTGGCGCTGAGAAGGTAAATTGTTTTGTATTTGGATGGCATGTTCTATAGATATCTGTTAAGTCCAATTGCACCATAACTTCTATTAGTTCCTTTGTTTCTTTGTTAAGTTTCTGTCTAGTGTTCCTTTCCAGTGTTGAGAGTGGGGTGTTGAAGTCTCCCACTATAAGTGTGTGTGATTTTATGTGTGATTTGAGTTTTAGTAATGTTTCTTTTACAAACGTGGATGCATTTTTATTTGGGGCATAAATGTTTAGAATTGAGACTTCATCCTGATGGATTTCTCCTGTGATGAGTAGGAAGTGACCTCCTTCATCTCTTTTGATTGATTTTAGTTTAAAGTCCAATTTATTAGATATTAGGATTGCTATCCCTGCTTGTTTCTTGGGTCCATTTGATTGGAAAATCTTTCCCCAACCTTTAATTCCTAGGTACCGTCTGTCTTTGAAGCTGAGGTGTGTTTCTTGTATGCAGTAGAAGGAAGGATTCTGTCTTCTTATCCATTCTGCTATTCTGTGTCTTTTTATAGGTGAGTTAAGGCCATTAATGTTGATGAATATTAATGACCATTGATTGTTCATTCTTGTTTGTTTTTGATTTGGTGATGGTGGTGAGATTATGTGTGGGATTCCATCCCTTTTTCCTTTTGGCTGTTGGTAATGTGGGGTTATCTATTGCCTATATTTTTCTGGTTGTAGTTAACTTCCTTGGGTTGCAGTTTTCCTTCCAGAACTTTCTGTAGGGTTGTATTGGTGGACATGTATTGTTTGAATCAGGTTTTGTCATGGAATATCTTGTTTTCTCCATCTATATTGATTAAAAGCTTTGCTGGGTATAGTAGTCTGGACTGGCATCCATGGTCTCTTAGTATAGGTAGAATATCTATCCAAGACCTTCTGGCTTTCAGAGTTTTCATGGAAAAGTCAGGTGTGATTCTGATACGTTTGCCTTCATAGGTTTCTTGACCTTTTTCCTTTGCTGTTCTTAATATTTTCTCTTTATTCTGTATGTTGGGTGTTTTGATTATTATGTGGCAAGGAGCCCTTTTTTGGTTCAGTCTATTTGTTGTTCTGTGGGCTTCTTGTATTTTCATTGGCATGTCTTTCTTTAGGTTGGGAAAGTTTTCTTCTATGATTTTGTTGAATATGTTTTTTGTGCCTTTGAGTTGGATTTCTTCACCTTCTTCTATACTTATTATTCTTAGGTTTGGTCTTTTCACGGTATCCCATATTTCCTGGATATTTTGTGTTAGGGATTTGTTGGACTTAAGATTTTCTTTTTGGTTGATGAGTCTATTTCCTCTAGTGTGTCTTCAACTCCTGAGATTCTCTCTTCCATCTCTTGTATTCTGTTGGTTATGCTTACATCTGTAGTTCCTGATCATTTACCCAGCTTTTCTATTTCCAGCATTCCCTCAGATTGTGCTTTCTTTATTGTCTCTATTTCAGTTTTTAGGTCTTGAACTGTTTCCTTGAGAGATTTGTTGATATCTTGTATTTTTTTGGTTTGTTTTTTCTTCCATTTCTTTAGGGGATTTTTTCATGTCCTCTTTGAGGTCCTCTATCATTTCATGGTGATGTTTTTAAGGTCATTCTCTTCTGCTTCATCTGCATTGTGATGATCAGGTCTTACTGGTGTATGGCTCCTAGTCTCTGGTGGGTCATATTGGGTTTTCTGTTGTTGAATGTGCTTTTACCTTATCCTCTTCTCATCCTTTCTTCTGGTGGGTGTAGCAGGAGTCTCTTCCTCTCTTGTTGGGTATGGGACCAAGGTTCCCTTCTGGTAGATGAAAACAGATCCAATACTCTGATGTCTGTCCTCTTGTCATGGATGGAGGTGGAACTGTTACCAGGGGCTTCGGCAGTGTCCGGGTGCTCTGGGTCCCTCTGGGCCGGTAGGTAGATGGAGTTGGAACTGATCAATAATCTCTTGGTGGTGGTGGTGGGGTCTGAGGAGAGAGAGTGATGTGATACATGGGTAAGCAAGCTGAAGAGGGGCTGTTAGGGGCTGGGAAGGGGACCAGCTGGAGGCAAGGAAGGAGTGGTGTGTGTGTGTGTGTGTGTGTGTGTTTGTGTGTGTGCGCGCGCGCGCATGCGCGCGCGTGCGCGCATGCGCTTGTAAAGAGAACAAAGTGTCAAGGCAGATTGGTCAAACACCACAGTGATCCCCATTACTTAGGGGGAAACTTTATTTGATCACTGTCTAAGAATAACTGAAGACTCACTTATGAATCCCGCCCCTCTTAAGTGCTTTGTCTTGAGCTAAAGTCTCTGTGTACAAAACTTTTAGACTTCCTCTTCGTCTCATTATTGCAAGTTTCAAAGATTCTATTATACTTAAAATCACAAATTTCATAATTAGTCATATTGTGACAAGCCTTAGTGCTTGATGCTTATTGCTATAACTGCCTGACTGTATAGCGAAAAATTTAGATACTATCTTGGAATAAATGAATAGATCAATAATAAGGGAATGTGTTTCTCTACAGTATTTAAAATCCACCTCAATAAATGGCTATACTTGCTTTTTCCTACATCCTTACATTATCTATTTATTATTTTTATTTTATGTCTATGAATGTTTTGCATTCAATGTATGTCTGTGTATTACCTGATGCCTGCGGAGGCCAGAGGAAGATGTCAAATGCCCTGGAACTGAAATTATGTATGGTTGTGAGACACTGTGTAAGTGCTGGAAATAGAACCCAGGTCCTCTGTGAGAGCAGGAAGCACTTTTAATCCCCCTTGTAGTTTTTAAATTTAAAGAATATATTCACATTTAAATATATATATATATATATATATATATATATATATATATATATATATGCTTTTATTTAGTTGTTCACAGAACATGGCTGTTGCTGTACTAGGGACAGTGTGACAGAAATAGCATGCATAACACATTGCCAAGGTGTTAGAAATATTTCTTCTTCCATCCAATTTTATCACATGCTTCATATTTAATAGTTTACTCTAAAGTTCTGTGATACTCCAGCAATGTCTCTGTGCATCCTTTGAAAGCATTCTATCTGCTGAACAGTACACTCTAGTAACTGTTAGTCTGGCACTCCAACTGCTCTTACTGTGTCAACTACCACAAGTGATGACCAAAACTGGATCCCCTTTGGACTTGGGTGAAGAACCCTTAAAAGAAGCTGTTCATCTCCCACAGTATCTGATGACATCATATCTCAGGCTAATCAGCATGTGACTTGCAGTGTGTCAGGTCTTGGCATCCGTGTTATGGTCGTATCCTTCCTTGTTGCTTGTGCATCAGGATGGCTTTGTACAGTCTGTACTTAGCACCTCACAGGACAAGAAAGTGGCACCCCGTGTACTTAGGGCAAGGCTTAGTTCCAGCAACGGTGTATGCTATATAGTGTCACATTGCAAGCAGTCTCAATAAATTCAAGGTTTTGAGACCTGCTTTTTGTCAGATGTGATTAGAGCCTGGTTTTGAATCTGAAACCCGACAGATACATTGAGAATAAGGAAATATCTGTTCCTGTCTGCTGCTCGAATTAGTATTCTATGTTCACACTGATTGGGCAGGGCAGGAATAGTTCTAAAATAAAAACTCTTCTTGCGAGCTTGGCTTTGGCCAGAATGGCAACATAAAACAAAAATTCAATTAGTCAGTTTTATAGTTATAGAATGTGTTGCTGGGCACTGAAAGCACCCATTGAGGTTTTGCTTTCCTCTGCTGTGGGGGTGGGGAAAGCTGGCAATGTGCTGTCTGCACAGAGATGGGTCTGGCTCCATCTGTTAAATAAAGCACAGTTCTGTGTTCTCCTAAAAAAAAAAAAAAAAAAAAGGAAACACAACTTTAAATATCAAAGTGAATTCTGGTACTTTGGTAGGTTTCTATTCATGTTCATGGGCCTCATTCCCTGGGGCTTGTGACATGCCCAGTCGGGGCCATTTGGTGTGGAAGGGAACAGTAGCAAGCACATGTGGTGATCTGGGAATGAGTTGGTATTCTTCTGGAGTTTGACTAGTCTCGTAAAGCAACTACATATTACTTCAATATTACATATCCTTCTTCCCAAGTGTACATATTACCTAAAAGGAGGATGTGTGGCTTAGGGGAAAACCCTACCTCCTAATTGGTGCTGTGGCTTTAGTTTTACAGGTGATTAGAAGATGTGTACCCCTCCCTCACGACAGGCACAATATTTTCTTAACTGGACTTTATTACAATATTCATGTGTGAAAAATTGTATATCTCTCTATTTCATGCATCTGAGCAGCCAGGGGATAAAAATGAAATCACTTATAGTTAATATGAGCACTTTTTTCTTTTTAAACCTAGGCTCCTGTTCTCAATGTGAGTTGGCAACAGAGCGTCTTGACTAATAAGGGTAGCTCTTCTGAATTGAGGGCCTCTTGGTTTTGATGCTGTCTGCCTCTCTGTGACTGAAACTCTTGCCAGTCGCTGCTGTCACAGTGTGAAGTGTTGTGTTGCTCTCTGCCAGCTGGGTTTGAAGGTGCTGGTGGGCCATGGTTGCTGTGTCTGCTTTGTCATACTGTATTTTTCAGAAGCTAAGACAGGTGGGGCAGCCATGGCCCCCTGTCTAGGCTTTCTGCTTCAGTGTTTGAGGACCAATGGCAGTGTCAACCACAGATAACAAAATATTTAAGGAATGAATGCTTAAGTCTTATGGTAAAATACTTAAAACATAAGATATATGTTTTAAGGTTTGTTTGTTTGTTTGTCTGTTTTTGCATAACTTGCCAAAATTACACCTAACTTGATTAAAAGTAATTACTAATGTCAGCCATGGCATCTCTTACAATTCCCACCTAGTGAAGCTTCTTGAGTCTAGAGACCAGCTCCTGTGGTGTCACTCTCCCAAAGTCCCTGGCTAGTGTAATGGGACTGCTCCATATTTTTAGTTTTAGCTTGCTGCTGTGTAGCAGACCTTCAGAGAGGATCGAGGCAAAGCAGAGAATGAGGATGATTGTCGTGATAATTTTTTTAATAGGTGTGACAGCTGTGAGCATGTGTATGGTAGAGACCATGAGCTTGGCTGTGCCATTGACAAAGCTCCTTGGCTATTTCCACTGAAACAAATGACCCGTATGGATGTCAGTTTGGCTTCTGAGATGAGAAAGGCTCCTGGCTGGCAGTATTCCAAGGATGTAGCGAAGAGTGTGTCTGTCTAGATCACATTCACACAACTTTCTGCCGCATCTTTAGTCTGGGTCATAGTGACCTGAAGGAAAGCCTACACATCTCTCAATGACTTATTATATCTTCCAACACAGATTCTTTAATAAAATCCTCATATTTGCTTTTTAGACAGGGTCTCATGTGTCCCAGGCCAGGCTTGAACTCATGGTGGAGCTGAGAATGACCTTGAACATTCAGACTCTCTTGCCTCTAACTCCTGAGTGCTGGGGTTATGGGAGTGGACCCCCCCCTCCAGTTATGGTGCTGGGGACCAATCCCTGGGTTTTGTGTGTGCTAGGCAGGCACTCTTCCAACTCAGCTACACCCTAGCTCAACCCTTACATGCTTAATCTCCTTGTTGCTTTCTTCGTGTTGCTTTCTTAGGAGACCTTGGTTAATAGACCTGGGCTGTCAGCACCGTTCTTCGTACACTGATCCACTATGTGTGATTGGATGCAAATGCCTTGGCTTTCCATGTTTATCGTAGATTTTATGTTAAGGCACACAAATACCTGGAGTACTGTCCTGCACATTTCATTCTCCTTCCCTAATACCTACCCCACACCCAAAGCCTGGCTATGCATGAGGACTCTAAAAGGTACAGATTTTGACTCCCAGGGAGACAAGGAAGTCAGGAGACATCTCATTTTGTGTCCTGGCAAATGGGAAAAGAAGGTGCATAGGCCTGCACTCCCTGCAGAGTGAGCCTGTAGGGCTGGGAAGTAGGAGACTCACAGATTTAAACTTTCCATAAATTATTACGAGTAAAGAGGATGCATTTCTGTAAAGCTTTGCATCTTTACATTTATTGCTGTAAGCAGATAGAAGCAGTTTTATAAGAAGAAAGGGCAAAAACAAATGTGCTTTTTGAGCATAGGGATAAACACTAGTGACGAAAATGAGGATGTATGGGAGAGCTGAGGGCACAATTAACTCGATGGAAAAATACAGTGTACTTAGGATTCGTACTGATTTTCTTCTCTGAAACTGGGTTTATGTGAGATAAATTCCTAATATATAGCAATGACTAGCATGTACTGGTGTGTTACACAAGTCTCCTGAAGTCACATGAATTTAATTTGATCCATCAGATCTTACTGAAAAATAAAACTGTGGCATCAGGCAAATGGTGGTGCATGCCTTTAATCCCAGCAGAGGCAAGCAGATCTCTGTGAGTTCAAGGGCAGCCAAGTACACATAGCAAGTTCCAGCAGTCAGGGCTACATAGAGAGACTAGATGTTCGGACACTGGCTTTCTCTGGGAGATTTTGTCTGCGCTAATATCCAGCTCAGCAAGCTTCCCTGATGGCAGCAGCATGTTTCATATTACTGTACTGGGTAACTTATTTTGATGCCATTAATCTTGTCACATTTGGTTCTAAACCAAAGCCAGATGTTGCAGAATTATTTTTGGTTAAATTACCAAACAAATTGAAAGCAGTTTAAGCAAAAAGGAATGACGAGCTTTAATGAAGATTCATGCGTTCAGTGGGTGAAGGTTTGCTAATGATCACAGTTCTTTACTTGATACAGTCAAATGAAAATTAATGGCACAAAAGAACCCAAATAAACAAACAAAATAGGACTTTGGGCAGGAAAGCTAGAGAAAAACAAATGTTTCTTGCTACTAGATACAATGAGTGTTCTGCACGCCAGAGGTGTGTGTGTGTGTGTGTGTGTGTGTGTGTGTGTCTCTGTGTGTGTGTGTGTCTGTGTGTGTGTCTGTGTGTGTGTCTGTGTGTGTTTGTGAGTGTGTGTGTGTATGTGTGTGTGTGTGTCTGTGTGTGTGTGTGTGTCTGTGTCTGTGTGTGTTTGTGAGTGTGTGTGTGTGTCTGTGAGTGTGTGTGAGTGTGTGTATGTGTGTGTGTGTCTGTGTGTGTGTGTCTGTGTGTGTCTGACTGTGTGTGTGTGTGTGTCTGTGTCTGTGTGTGTTTGTGAGTGTGTGTGTGTGTCTGTGTCTGTGTCTGTGTGTGTTTGTGAGTGTGTGTGTGTGTGTGTGTCTGTCTGTCTGTCTGTGTGTGTGTGTGTGTCTGTGTGTGTCTGTATGTGTGTGTGTGTGTGTGTGTGTGTGTGTGTGTGTGTGTGTGTGTGTGATAGGATAATCATTCATTCTGCAGGTCGATGTCAGATGCTAGCTTCTCTTGATTAGAATACATATCAATTCACAATAGAAATTCTAATGCTTTTTTTTTTGACCAGAATCATAGACTTTTAAGAATTGAGGCCACTGGAAATCAACTGGTTTGAGCATTTTGCATGTAAGGAAGCTGGGGACTGAATACTGGATATAACCTGTCAGATGATTTTGACATGAATAAAAAATAATTTGGTTTTGCCTCCTTGTTCTGGCTCCCTTGTTTTGGTAAAGGTGGCCAGTGTTTACTTTCTACACACTGTCCTCTCTCTCTTTTTTAAAAGACTTATTTATTATGTATACAACAATCTGCCCCCATATATGCCTGCACACTAGGAGAGGGCACCAGATCTCATTATAGATGGTTGTGAGCCACCATGTGGTTGCTGGGAATTGAACTTAGGACCTCTGGAAGAGCAGTCAGTGCTCTTAATCACTGAGCCATCTCTCCAGTCCCCACACTGTCCTCTTAGACCGAGTTATTGACATTTCTAATGACTTTCCAAGCTGTTAATTACTATTTTCTCATTAACTGATGATGGAATTAAAATTTAGAATGGCAAATTACCTTCTTTAAACCCAGTCAAAGAGGCAATAGCTGAAACCAAGGCATGGGCTGTTTCTAAAGGTCCTGGGAGAAGGAGTTTGGAAATGGGAGATATTTGTACATAAATATGTAAAGTTTAACAGGGTAAGGATGTTTGTGACAGTATTAGACTTGAAAGTGAGTGTGCTTTCTGGAGTGACTGAGCTAAATGGCAGTATCAGACATGAAGGCTATGGATTCTAAAATTGATGGTCTACATTTAGAATGTGGTACTTATTCATATAACTAGTGGTGTGTGAAAACCCAGGTGTGTTTCTATAGCTTTAGGTGTTTTTTTGATTGCCAATGAACAAGTTAAAGGAATACGTATCACAGCTATGAAATCTACTAGAATTTTCAGCATTCTATTGATTGCCCTCCACAAGGCTTTCCCCACCTGTTCCTCACCAGCCTTCTTCAATGGATAGTTTAAGATGATTTATCATGAATACTTTTCTTTTTGTTGGCTTACAAAGAATTATATATCATTGTGGCATTTTTTAAAATAGAATTTGTTTTTGTGGTCCTCCTCTCCCTCTTCACATATCCCTGACTGACCCCTTTGAAGTCCTGGATGTGGGATGTTGAGTTAGGGAGGGCTGAGCTGGCTGTGAGTTCTGTCATCTTTCTGTTTAATCTAGTGCAGCTTTCTGATGTTTTCCTATGAGCACTGCTCCTGCCTTGTGCTTAGTGTGTGTGGAGTGGGTTCCCACGGAGTCTTTCTCAGTGCTACTCAACTCCCATGTCAAGGCATGGTGGGAACTGTCTCTCCACACTCCACCCCTGCCTCAGCAGCTTGTAGCTTCTGCAGCCATTCTCTGGCTTCTGCTAATTGGTTTTCCTAATGCTCTCAATGGCTTCAGTCAGAATGGCTTGCGACAGGAGCATGATTTTGCGTGTGTGTGTGTGTGTGTGTGTGTGTGTGTGTGTGTGTGTGTGTGTGTGTGTGTGTGTGTGTCCGTGTCCTAATAGGGCCTTTCTTTCTCCCCAGTTTCTGATCTCAGTCTCTGGCAAGCATTTCTTGAGGCTCATGGAAGTGTGCTTGTTTGTAAAAGAAGCCCTTTCTAAGAAAATAAGGTGGAGAGCAACCAAAGAAGACAGTGGCTTTGCTCTCAGCTTGTACATGCATGCACAAATCAAACTGTCCCTGCACATATATGTGCACACCCATCATTCAGATGTGTATATGTCTCATATGCTTACCGATTCTGTAAAAATTAAATGGGCATTTGGTAAGTTTTGATAAATACAGTGTTATGCAGCCTGCCTACGATTCAGAGTAGAAAGAAAATTCCTCTTAACCACAATCCTTTCTTCCTTTGACTACTTAGAAGAACAACTGTCCTTGTTCTGGTGTCTACAAGATCAGGTCTGTGAATGATCTTGGTGCATATTTGTCCTTATTTATACCATGAAACCTTTACTAGTTTTCACTCCTCCTGGCCTTTCTGAGCTCCTTTCCATAGTATGCTTCATAGGGCACTGCCCTGCATTTCCTGGGACTCCATTTATCTGCTATGTAGGGTCTTTCCCTTCTTGGTTTCTGACCTCTGAACACAAGCAATTTCCTTCCTAGTTTTTAGTCAGTTTCATGGTGTCTGTCAATTTAAAGCATATAATTAAGTAAAATGTTCTCTCTTTCCATTTCCCTCAATAGGATCTGCAGTGAACTTATTTTCAAAATAGCTGTGATTTTTAAATATACGATTCTATTTATTTTTAAATCCACAAAATGTAGTTCTTTTAACCTTTATCTTGCTCTAAGTCAAAATCGCTTAGCATTGATTAATCCCTCTGTCACTTGGCCTAATTTCACTGTCCTTGTATAACCAGATGGAAAATTGACAGCATATACTTAAATTTGTGTTAGATACCAATGGATTAATTGTTTATATAGCCTAACCCTTACTCATCCCATAAAGAAACTGAAAAGAAAATTATCCTGGGCCTCCACTTCCTTTTGCCACAGCTCTCAGATCATGTTCACCACTGATTTAGTGCTCTGTGGGATGCCTTCGTTCCTAAAGTGCCTAAGAGATGGAAAAACATGGCTCAGAAAATGTCTGTTCTTGGTTCTGGTCTTGAACACTGGTCAAGTAGCTTCCTCATGCTTCAGTTCCTTCATCTATATATTTCAGGATACTGAAAAAAAAATTAGAGTATACATATGTATATATGATGGTCACAAAACATAGTCAAAGTAATATATAATGAATATATAATATATAATCTAACGCAACATCTGGTCCATAGGAAGTGTCTGTGTTACATACGTCATGATTTCAGCAAATGATAACCATGGATGAATCCTAAATAGAAAAACTACAATGAGTACACAATGTCTTGAAAAATAATGACAGTTATTTTTCAGCTTTCAGATGCGTTTAGAGATTTATTTCCCCCTTGTTTCTTGGAAACATCCTTTCTCTAGAGATTCTAGGATTCTAGGGAACAGAATGGGCTCAGATCTTCAAGTGTTTTTCCTTCATGCCTTCCTTCATTTCTGTCTTTGCTCCTTTTCTCTCCTAAACGAGAGCTCCAGATTTGTGCATCTGTTCTGTTAGTTTCTATTTTCAAGTGACCTGGATGTCTGTCTTTCACCATGAGAGTGGGAGAGGACAGGGTGAACAGGGGGGTGATACGAGATCTGAGCATGCTCAGTCCTCACCAAGTGGTTTCGATCATGCTGCTCTCTGAGCCTTTCCATGTCTTTAAAAAGAAAAGTCAAGAAGCTCTTATCCCACTCCATAGCCTCCACATCTGCCAGTGTTGATGTTTTCTTTTTCCCAGGTAATATTTATTGGTTTGCAAAACTCACAAGATCATATTCACAGGGTGGTTTCCTTCCTATTAATTGAGAGATTAGGATGTAGACACATGATTTGCAGTTGGTAAATGAAGCTGTCAGGAATGTGTGTTTCAACAGACTCATGCTACAGGGCCTTTTCTGCTAGGCCAGCAGGCCCCTTAATATAGTGGTTCTCCAACCTGGAAACATGTAAGCATTTTGTTAAGAAGTTTCTTTTTCTTTTTTTAAAATAATTTTTCTTTATTCTTGAGAATTTCATGCACACATACATACTATGAAATATCCACTTCTATATTGCCCCTCCAATTATGACCATGTCTTCCCACATGATCTCTTCCCAACTTTGTGTCTTCTTCTTTCTTGGCAACCCACAAAGTTCAGTTAGTGCTGCCCAGAAATGCATGGGTTCATGGGGCCATCCACTGGAGTGTGAGAAACCTACCAGTGGCCCTCAGCAGTCAAAGACCCTTCCATTCCCAGAAACTGTCACCTGCCAATAGCTTTGAAGAGGTTTTAAAATATTGTCAGATGCTGATCTAAACCAGGAATGATTCTGACTCCTTGAGGGTAAGCCCAAACATCTATGTTTCATGAAATTTCTGATGGGTAATCCCAATTGTCCTCTTGACTGTATTTAAAATCACCTGGAATACAAACTGCCTGCTGTTTACTAGGATGTTTCTAGAGAGGTTCAGTTAAAGGAGAGACCCACCTTATATGTGGAATTTTTTTCTGGGCTGCCAACCAGCTCCCAAATAAAGACACAGAAACATATTATTAATTATGGATTCTCTGCCTTAGTTTCAGTTTGTTTCTAGCTATTTTTCCCTTTTAACTTAAATTAACCCATTTCTGTTCATCTATGTGCAGCTGCTCCAAGGCTCATCTATCTCATGTATGTGCTGTCCATCCTGCTTTCCGGCTTCCTCTATGTCTGGCTGACTGGCTAGATGGTCAACTGCCCCCTCCCACAGCTGGCTGGCTGGCTCGCCTTTTTTCCCTGCCTGTCAGCCCTGCCTATCTTCCTCTGCCTAGCTATTGGCTGTTCAGCTTTTTATTACACCAATCAGGTGTCTTAGGTAGGCAAGGTGAAACAGCAACACTTCTTTACATAGTTAAACAAATGCAGCATAAACAAATACAACACATCTTTACATAGTTAATCTAATATTCCATAACATACCCTTAATGTAGGTGGCATCATTCCTTAGGCTGGGGTCTTAGACTGAACAAAAAGGAGAAAGTGAGCTGGGTACCAACTTGTGTTGTCACCTGCTTTGGGACTGCCCCTGCAGTGTGACCAGCAACTTCATACTCCTACCGCTATGCCTTCCTTGCCACGACGGACTGTACCCTACAACTGTGACTACAGCATAGACTTCAGTTGCTTTGGTGAGTTATCTTGAACATCAATGTAATGAATACAAAGGGGCTGAGAAACATTACTGCTAACTATATAATTAGTTTCTAAGGCCACTTAAAAAATTCAACTGGAGAGATGGCTCAGTGGCTAAGAGTCCTTGCTGCTCTTCCAGAGGACCCGAGTACAGTTCCCAGAACCCAGATCAGGTGGCTCAGAATTGCCTATAATTCCAGCTCCAGATAGTCTGACTCCATCTTCCGGCCTCCACCTTCACTCACGTGCACATATGAGAACACACATGCAGGTGTACAATACACACAAATACAAATAATAAATCATACAAGTACATATACACAAATACAAGTAATAAATCTTAAAGAACGACAATCTTTAAAAAATTAATAGTCACAGCTACAGATGCCACTCAATACTTTAAGGATTGGTCATCTAGGGAACAATTTGTTTCACCTTTTTAAAAGTTTTGCATGTTCACACATTCATGCTTGCTTTATTTAACTTTGCTTTATTCCCAGTTTTTGTTATTGTTCTTGCTATTTTCCTAAACTAGTATATAAATAAAAACTAGTTCATAATTGGTTATAACATCTGACAGGTGACCAAGGAACCAGTTTCCATCCCAGTTTCTGCTTCTTCCTATTTCTTTAAAACAGAAACCTCTCCATCTTGAGTCAAATAGATTTTTGCAACTGGCTTACCACCTGCTTGCAGGAGAGTCCCGGAAGACGAGCCCACGCTGGGGTCATTGATTCTCATCTCATTTCATGCGTATAATGAATTGCTGTTGGGGATAGTTTTGGGGTCTGAGTGAATCTCAGCTGTCATCTCTGGGGCAGCTTACCTTGAATTAGATCCTGCCACTGCACATGCTATTTGTCTTCATTAATCTTCATTCTTGCTCTATTTGTCCTGCACTGCGAACGTGCCTTGAATAGCTTAACAAGACTCTGTGTTGACAGGCAAGGCTGTATAGGACAGACCCCAGACACCGTTACCTGTGAATCCAAGGCATGGGAAATCTGTGTATTTTGTTATTTTGCTGCTGTTAATTTATCTCTGTCATTATTTTCTTGGTAATTTTCTACAGTCTCTGCTTCCCTCTCCTCCTTCTGACCCACACCTTCCTCCTACTGCTCCTCTTCTTCCTGCTCATCTCTGTCCTTCCTAGTCCCTTCCTGATCTTTCTCCCCCCTTCCTTCTTTCTCTCTCTCTTCTTCCCTTTTCCTCTTCCCTCTCCCCTCCCCTTCTGCTCTTCTTTCCCCTTCCTTCTTTCTCTTTCCTTTCTCTCTTCCCCTTCCCTCTCTCCTCTTCCTTCTGATCTTTCCTTCCCTTTCTTCATTTCTTCCTATTCCTTCTTTCTCTAGTCTTCCTCCCATTCCTCTTCCTCTTCTTCCTACCACCCCTTCTTTAGTAGCACAGGAACTCGGCTGATAAAAACCACTTGGGCAAGCTCCTGAGTCTACAGCAGTCTGTGGGTCTCTGCTCACTTCTAGGCTATCTTAGTAGCTCTCTCATTAGACTGGAAATTCCGGAGATTAAGAAAATGTCTTAGTCTTTATATTTGGACTCAAAGTGCTTGACATACAGTTGACCCCAGATAGATGAAGTCTGACTATGATCTACTGAATGGTAGAAAGATCAGGAGAATACAAAGGCAGTACATGACAGGTTAATTGTGTGGAAGCCCTTGGAAAGCATTATGACTGTGCCGAGGAGATAAGCCCTTGTCCTGGAAGTTTTATGCACATTTCCTAATGTAATCCTCTCCGATCACTATGAGGCATGCATCTTCATTTACAGATGGACCAGAGGACTCAGAGAGGTGAGGAGACATACTCAGTCATGCAGAATGTCCTGGAATCTGTTTAATCAGAAATCTGGCTCATATGGAAAGACAAAAATCAACATGTACTCTCTCTACTTTAGAATTTGTTGCCCTTGGCAACAAAATAGTGATAGTTATTCTCACTATCATTATTTTGGAATTTTGGCAACTTCTAAAGGGGACTAGTAGTTTTTTTTTACTTTTCCCAAACTGTCATTGTGTTTTTATCATATGCATTTAAGATTTCAATCATTTACACTCCTCTGCTTTTGATATGATCTGCACAAATGTTTCTCTCAAAAGTGTGATTTTAAAGGTCTGGTCCCCAGGGTAGCAGTACTGGGAGGTGATGAAACCACAGTCCGCTCTCAAGTTCTTTGACTCAAGAATTTAACTCTTGAATTCCTGTATGTCCAGCAGAGCAAGCTGAAGATCAGTGTGTGGACACCCCAGGGATCCTGAGATAGGAAGTTCTCTGCCTTTGCCCCCTAAGACCAAGGCTTCTCCACCTTCTCCTTTTCTGTTGAACACACCCACACCTCTGTGCCACAGATTCAGACTTTTAAATTCTGCAGTTTAGCAAATTAATGGATCAGGTGAAAACAAGATAAAAATCTCACACTTTAAGGGAAATTTTAGGTTGATTACATTTCTAAAGTTTACTCATTATAAAATGACAAGTATTTGTATGATGCAGATATGAGAGGTCCTGTAGAACAAAACAGGCAGGAAAAGTCAAGAAAACACTAAAAAGAAAACTGTGCTTGGAACTAACACACTAGATGTTTGTATGCATGGGAAACCCTGTGAATAACATGGATGTTACAGAGGACATGAACAGACAAATGGAATAGTGGAATGAGAGTTCAGAAATGACACACAATGTGAATTTAGTGTATAATGAAAGTCGCATCTGCCTACATACAGAAGGCTTAAAAACTAAGTGAAATTAGTATTATTGGATAATATTTGAAAAAAATAAAATTAGGTCCATAGTGTGTACTGTACATGTTTTCTGAGATGTCACGGACACTCTAGTTCCTGGTGGGGTATGGCAGCCCACATGACTGTAATCCCAGAACTATAGATGCTGTGACAGAAGGACTTTGAGTTTGAGGCAAGCTTGGACTAGTCAGATATCTCCAACATCCTCACCACAAAAACAAATAAAATCTTCCCTAATCCTATATTTGGAGAAGTATAAAATCCACACCAGGTCTTCTACTAAACACCACATTCAAGTAATGACTTTCATACTTATTGGCTTTACTGTCTCACAAGCATCTCAGATTGTATGCTATTTAAATCAAAGGTAGACTCTATTGCTTCTGGCCAATGTCTAAGTCTTCTTATTGGCTAGCCCTGTCTTAAGTATTAACCCATAACTACTAATATACATGTTCCTACAAGGTCTTATCTTACTGAGAATGCCAGACTCATGTGTCCTCTCCTCCTGGGATCACATGGCAACTCCTCCTTACTATACTTCCCAGAATTCTCCTTGTCTCCTAGTCCTATCTATCTTGCTTCCCTATTGGCCAATAGTGTTTTGCTCATCAACCAGTAAGAGAAGCATATGTACAGAAGACTTCCCCCATCATATATATGTGTGTTGGTATGTGCACTGTGTATGTGCAGTGCTCATGGAAGCCAGAAGGAGTAAGGTTTCCTGGAGTTGGAGTTAGGGGTGGTTTAAGTCACTCAACATTGATGCTGATAACTGAGCTCCAGTCCTCTTTAAGATCAGCAAGTGCTCTTAACCACTGAGCCTCATACTGGATCTTCTCCAGATTTCCGGTCTCCATCTCAGTATGATGATTGACCATCCAGCTACTCAAGCTGACAACTAGGAGTCAACCTCTTCCATTTATGCATCTAGTCTAGAATTCAAGCATATTAATTTTACCCTACTATATTTCCAACATAATTCTCTCTATGAGTCTGGACAAAAAGACATCACCTTTATGATTATTTCAATAGCTACCTGAAGCTTTCTTTTTCTGTCTAAGAGCTCATATCACTTCTGTATCCCCCCATCTCATACTAGTACAAAATGTTTCATCTGGAGAGATGAGCACTTGATGCTCTTTCAGAGGAACTGGGACTGTTGTCCGGCATGCATATGGGAGCCCATGCCATTCATAACTCCAGTTCCAGGGAATCCTATGCATTCTTTGGTCTCCGCAGACACTGTGTACACATGGCGCACATACACACACACACACACACACAGACACACACACACACACACACACACACACACACACACACACGCAAACTCATACACATAAAATGAAATCAATCTTAAAAATATGTGTTTAGTCATTGTGACATTTAAGCACGTCTCTTCACAATTAAGGTTGAATGGCTCTGTTGTTTTGTAAATAGACCTAAAAATAGATGATTTTTTCCCTCTGAGCCTTATTTATTTATTTATTTATTTATTTATTTATTTATTTATTTTTTCAAGACAGGCTTTCTCTGTAGCTTTGGACCAGGCTGGCCTCGAAGTCCAGAGGTCCACCTGCCTCTACCTCCTGAGTGCTGGGATTAAAGGTATGCACCACCACTGCCTGGCTCCTCTGAGCCTCTTTGAACCAGACCTAGCATCAGTACTGTCTAGAATTTTCTACCCCTAGTTGCTTTCTTTGGACAAAAACATTTCAAATAACTATGCTGGATAGACCATGGACTCTCTATGTTTTTTTTAACTTTAATAGGTGTGGTCCTGTGTGTTGGGAACTTCTTTGTTCCTTTTTTTTTTGTTTTTTTTGAGACAGGGTTTCTCTGTGGCTTTGGATGCTGTCCTGAAACTAGCTCTTGTAGACCAGGCTGGTCTTGAACTCACAGAGATCCTCCTGCCTCTGCCTCCCGAGTGCTGGTAATAAAGGTGTGTGCCACCAACGCCTGGCTCAACTTCTTTGTTCTTTCATTAAAACATCTAAGTTTTTCTAATGTTTGACTAGAACATTAGGGCAGGGACTCTGCCTTGTTTACTTTTTTAGACTCAGTATGGATTTATGCTTTGCACTTAGGAGATGCTCAATATATATGTCTTAAACAAATTATTAGTTTTGGCTTTAATGTTAATTTCTCTTTGGAGGACACAGTTGTAGTTGTTTGTGTTTTTTTTTGTTGTTGTTATGGATTTGAGTTCACTCTGCCATGCCAAATCTCAGTTGTTTTTCTTTTCTCCCAAACCTTACTAAAGCTGATGAGAGTAGTAAAGTATTTCTAGTGGGAATATGTTAAAATACAGCTGGAGATAACTCCTGGTGGTCCCTTAATTTTCTTTCATCCTAAAGAAAAAGCCAATGTTGATTAGCACCCTTTACCAGGAAAGTCTGAGTAACAGTGGCTATAAATAGACCTTTGCTAATTGTGGCTCTCAGAAAGGATTGCATGTATTAGGAGCTGGAATGCATTGGATGTAATACTAGACTGATCACTGGGATGATGGTCCCAAATTGCTGCTTCCTGGGAATTCTGCATTTATAAGACATGTAAAGTTATAATGGAGCAAAGTGCTCGCTGACACAGTCCCTCATAGTTCCCTGGTGCCTACACCTGATGATATCAAGTGCTGTTAGAAGTTTGGCTTATTATTATCTGACATTTTTCTTTAGTGAACGCAGAGAAAACCAATAGCCCCACAGACTGAAATTAAGCTGCTTTTAAAGGAAGAGTAAATGCCATGTAGGATTACACTCCAGATTTCTGTGTCAATCATCCAGGCTTACTATTCTAAGAACTGAGTCGCACAGGAAAAGTCCCTGAGGATAGCACCCCAGCAAACACAGCTTCTTCTGTGGATTCCATCTTTTTCTTCCCTTTTAAAAATATTTATTTTTATTCTTGTGTGTCTGTGTGTGGGTATGTGCACATGAGTGTAGATGCTCATGATAGCCAGAAGAGGGTGTTAGATCCCTTGGAGCTGGAGATACAGATAGTAGTGAGCCACTTGGCATAGGGGTTCTTAAATAAAGTTGGATCCTCCGGAAGAGTAGCATATGCTCTGCAGTGCTGAACCATCCCACCAGCTCCCTGGGGACTCTGTCTTAGTTTAAAGGATGTACTCATAGAAGAAACCTCACAATTTGTTCAAAGCTGCTGGTTTCAATCCTAAGGTCTAAACTGGATACATAGAAATTCTCAGCATGCTGTTTCTCCTGAGTGTTTCCAGTCTCCATCTCCAGATTTGTTTTCTACCATTATTTTTCTTTGCATTCTAGGATATTGATTCCTGTGGCTTGTGTACCTGGGGCCCCAGTGCCTGTCAGCTTTGGGTTGGAGTTTGTTAATGGGAGGAAACAGGAGTTTGGAACATGGGAAGAGACAGAGAGGTAAGGGTAGTTCTTCCTTTGTTTTTGATCCTGTGATGTATATGTCTGCCTAAGGTGTAGCTCTTGTTGGACAGGTCTTCCCAGAACCTTCTAGGGTTCCCAATAGCGCATTCTCCTGAGTTGACATAACTTCTTATGTCAAGAGGCTTTATAATCTCTTGTGGCCTGACTTTATAGTCTTTTAGCCCTGTCTACCTTTTGTGAATTGTCTCTTTATTAAAGACTCTTCCATCCTTCTTTGGAGTGAGCTCGCTTCTACAGTGACATTGTTTCTATGCAGATGAATATGAGAGAAGAAGTGGTTCGGTTTAATCATGACTTCTGTCCGCTTCCATTAATGTCTGTTAGAAATCAGAACATTCAGTGACAGACTCTATGTTTCTGACAAGAGAGGTCTCAGTCTTGGAGAAACTAAACACTAAAGGAAGACAGGGGGATACAACAAGCAGGAAGCAGACTTGGAGAAAAATCATACTGTGATTTTCCTAACTTCCAGGACAAAGAATACACCATGAGAGGACTTAGAAAGTATTTTGACACAAGTAAAGACAAAAAGAAAAAAAAATTAATGCAATGTTCCTGTAGGGATCCATTTCTTTTTAATCTTTCAAAAGTCAGTGCCATTCTATAGTCTGACAAAAACAATTAGAAAATAAAAATGAAAAGTTACCACCTACTAGTAGTATTAAGTATCGGGGAATATTTAGCAATACATAGACTAAAATAAGTATTGGGTATATACATTGAAAGTAAAGTGTTAAAGTAGAGGTCTGTGGAGATGTACATGGATCAGATGTCACTTTTCCTTGGTACACACCACAACTCTGTTCCTGGTCTTGGAATCACAGTCTATGCTCCCAGCAAGCCAGGAGTGATCATTTGTCTTCAATGAGTGAGTTAAAACTGCCAACTTAATAGTGGAAAGCTGAAAAGGGTGGTTCCCTTATTGGGAAGGGGACAAAGAGATTGAGTAATGCCCTTCAACTCCATCTTTGGGGTCCTGATGAGAAGTTGAAGTTTAAATGTATGTATCTAAGTGGTCCTTGTCAAGATGATGTCCTCCCACCATTGTCCATCACTGCCCCTCTCTCGTGTAAGTTGGTCCAACAAGTTGTGAGTCTCTTCCCCTCCATTTGGCCCAGGATTTGGGTGTTATCTTGACCCAATATGAGATCCCTGGAGAATATCAGTTTGGGGGTTGTTGATTCAATTGCATAAGAAAGCTGTCTATAAAGGCAAGCCAGATGGAGCCAGAGTGAGGGATTCAAGTGTGTCCCTTTAGAATATTCTACTACTGCTGGCCTGGTTACTACTATGGTGAGTACACAATGGCCTTACTTCGTTGGCTATAGCTTTCTGGTTTGTTGTTGGCAGGACATTTACTAAAACTTTTTTGTGTGTGCTTGAGACAGTGTTTCTTTGTGTAGCCCTGGCTATCCTGGAACTTGCTTTGTAGACCAGGCTGACCTCAAACTCTGAGATCCACCTGTTTCTGCCTCCTGAGTGCTGGGATTAGAGAGGTGCACCTGGCCCACCAAAACTCTTTGAATAACAAGCTAGTTTGAAATGATAGTACCTTAAAGTGACAGTGACACTAAGAGCCAAAACAGAGAAAGGAAATGGAAGCCGTACTACTAAAGACATTTACACCGGTACTCTATTCCTCTTCATGCTTTCAAGTTTCTAAAGATTGTTTTTATATATATTGTGTGTGTCTTTGTGTGGTTGTATCCATCTGAGTGTTGTGGAAAATTATTTGTCTTTGCTGTAGGACATTTGTTTTAATGATGCAAAGATGTGTTACATTCTTTTATATTGCATTTGTTTAACTCTGTGAAGCTGTGATTCTTTGCCTGTCCAAAACACCTGATGGTCTAATAAAGATCTGAACAGCCAATAGTGAGGCAGGAGAAAGAATAAGCAGGGTTGACCCACAGAGAGAATAAATAGGAGGTGAAATCTGGGAAAAGGAGGAGCTAGATAGAACAAGGAAAGGAGGATGTCAGGGGCCAGCCACCCAGCCAGCCATGGGGTAAGAGTGAAAGTAAGATATACAGAAGTAAGAAAAGGGAAAAGCCCAGAGGCAAAAGGTCATCAGGATAATTTAAGAAAAGCTGGCTAGAAACAAGCCACGTTAAGGCTGGGCACTTTTAAAAAAGAATAAGACTCTGTATGTCATTTATTTGGGAGCTGGGTGGAGCCCCCTCCTAAGAATAGAGTAAAAAGCAACCAACAACACAGTGTATGTGTCCTTGAGGGCCACAAGGGAGTGCCAGACTCCTGGAGCTATGAGTTACAGGTAGTTGTGAGCTGCCTAATATGGGTGTCTGTTTTCTCCTGGCCCATAAACAAAACCCTTTGTCAGGTAATTGTGACTTCTCTCTGTGTTGTTTCTTTCCTGCTGTAACATTGGTAATATCCTCTTTTCTTTCACTCTGAGAATGAAGATGTTTTGGCAGTAAACTTTGTCATATTATGTACTCAATGACCCTTGGCCTTCCTACAGCTGGTGTCCCACTCAGTTGCCAACTTGACAAGTCTGGGAAGAGGGAACTTGATTGAGGAATTGCCTCTAGTAGATTTCCCTGTGAACATTTTCTTGCCTGATGATTGATATGGGCAGGCCCAGCCCACTATGGGTGGTGCCATCTTTAGGCAGGTGGGCCTGGGCGTTTTAAGAAATCAGGCTGAGCAAGCCACAGGAAGCAAGCTGGGGAGTAGCTTTCGTGTGTGTCATCTCTGCTTCATTTCCTGCCCTCTAGGTTCCTCCCTTGGCCTCCCTCAATGAAGGACTCTAGCATGTGAGGTAAGATGAGCCCCTTTCTCCTTGCATTGATGTTGGTCATGGTGTTTGTCATGGCAACTGAAAGCTCACCGGGACAGCTGGATGTTTGTATCCTTCTTAGGTTGGAAATTTTTTTGTTATATCTTCAAGTAGCTTTATCCTCCTCGTCATTCTCTAGTTCTTCCCCATACTAAGTAACTGAATGTTACCTCCCAATGGTTTATTGTGCCTGTGAGGTGTCTTCTTTTTCCTATCGATAATTATTCCTGACACTCTGCCTTTTCTCTCTTTTGCAGCTGTGTTTTCAAATCGCTCCTCTTCAGCTCACTAATTCTTTTTTCCCTTCATCTGTAATGACACTGATCCACCTGATCTTTTGAAGTTTGTTGAGTGTGCTTCTCTGCTCAAGAATTGGCATTTATTGCCTCTTTATCTTTATGCTTTTCTATCAGAATATTGAAACATTTTTCAGTGTTTTTTCCTTTCAAGCTTGTTGAGTTTCCTTAAAGCAGATGTTTTAAATTCTTCATCTGACAGTCCTATCATATTGATTATTACCCCTCAGTTTCTGGCACCTGCTTTCACTGTTAGGGGAGTTCATGGTTTCTATCAGTCCTTGTTGGCATATGACATAATCTAGGCATTTAAAGATGAGGCATTTATTCCAATAGGAGGTTCGAGAGATTACCTGCCTTTCTATTATTTTAAGCAGGTTGTTTATTTGTTCTATCTTATAATTATTTCAACAGTGGATGTCACTCAAGGCCATGAATTCATGAATCCATGTTTGTTATATTGTCATTTTTTTATGTTCTATGTAGCCTAGGTGATCATTAGGTGGATACAACATACCTAGCACAGTTTTTCCTTAATATATTATCATTATGCCATAAACAATGAATGCGAGAGCACGACCTAGAAAGATTTGTCCCTTCAGCTTTTTCCTGGGCTGGCGTAGGTTTAGAGTCCTCATTTACAGTGTTTGTTTAGTAGGCAGACACCACAGGATTCAGCTTGTCTCTGGGCACAGTAACTGGGCCAGCTACAGTGTTATACCTGTGGCCACCCATGTTGCCAAGCTGTGTCATGCTCAGGGCCTACAGGCCACCAAGACCAGCAGAACTTGGAGGAACTAAGGCCACACATTCATGGAGATTATCTGTCATTGAGGCAGACTCAAGGAGCAACACTTCAGCAGCCTTCCATGGGTGATCCTGATAGACTGGGGTTATGTGCCTTTCTATGGGCATGAGGCACTTCCAGAGGCTGCGTTGAGAGGTAGGCATGGGGTAGTGGTTGCTAGTATCTGCTCCATATTAAGTTTAACTAGCTACAATCCAGAGCAAACTGTTGAGCCTTATTCCAACCTTCTTCAGTGAACAGGGTCTTGTTCTGTTCTATACTGAATTTATGTGGGTGTTGATGAAGTCCTTTGGTCACCGAGAACGATATTAAACTGGGCAAGCCTGACTTAGCCAACAGGATGACTGACTCACAGCCATCAGTACCTCCAGCCTCAAGAGGACATCAAGGCTCACACAGCAGCTGGTGGTGATACAGGCCAGAACATGACTTGGTGAGCGCTGGTCACTACCTGGTTGGTGGGGCACTAGCAGAATAAATGACTATATCTGCAAAGGAGTGCAGTACCTGCTGCATGGGCTTGCTTTAGGTGTCAGCACAGTCACATGGCAATGCATCTAACTGCATACTTACAGGTACTGAGCAAGTGTGAGTTGTCTTTTCCTTGAATCTTGAGTCTTCATGGTACACAAAATTCCAGCTATAATTCAATGCATGGTTTTATTTAAACAGCAGTAATTACAACAAAACAAGAAAAACGAGCTTTCCTGTTCAATGACATGAATGCCATATGCTTTATTTTCAGTGGGTGTTTTATATAGAGCAGTTTCTACTCTGCCCTTTGTCTTACCAAAGCATCCATCAACTTTCTTCAGTCACTGTGTGAAAATTGTATGGCAGGCCAGTACTCTCACGTTACTTATTCCCATAAATCAGACTCTGTCTGTGTGGAGACATAGAGGAATAGTTCTGAAAATGATGGGAGCTCTATTTCATTTTAGGGGTTATTAAATTTTAATATGGACAGAACTGATTCTTCTAGCTAAAATAATATCCATCACGTATTGGCACAGCTTTAAGTTGGCATTTGATTTGTCCTGGCTGCTTGTGCCTCCCTTGCCCTGGCTTTCTATGGATGCACTGGCTGAAGCAGTAGGAAGATCTTTGCAAAATATGTATTAGTTTATGACACAGAAATCCCACTTCTTGTTATTTAGTGAGAAGTTCAGTTGGACTTTAAACTGTGTACTCTGGATGCTTTAGTGAGACGGTGTCATGGTCAAGAAGTTGTGAATAAAATTGCCCCTTTCTTTCTGGAATATTACTGGGATATTAGGTTCCTGAAATAGGAACTAAAAATGAAGTCTTCAGACATGAGACAAACACAGACTTTCAGCTTACTAAATAGATGGTATTATTTCAGAAAGGGAATATATATATATATATATATATATATATATATATATATATATATGATATCAGACTCTTTGTAGGCGGTCAAGGTGGTTGGTATGCTGTGTCATGGAAAATTAAGAGATGGTATAGTTTTTGCACCTGAGCATAATGTTTAATATGTTTCTAGAGAGAAGAAAAGTTGAGTACTATGGGGTGTCTTATCTGGACACAGACTGCCGGCCTTCATCTGTCATTCCAGGCAATTAGGGAAGTCCTCTAGCCAGTGAAAGGTCAGGTTTATTATTGGGATTCTGTAGAGCTGATACTGTGTGACAATAAAGACTAGGAAGAGATTGGCAATTCAGTCCCAAGGGATTTATAACCTGTTATTCCATGCTCTATCTCAGAGGTGACAATCAAACCAAAGCAGAGGGAATATAAACACCTTGCTCAAGGTACATAGGTACTAAGATGCACATATTCAGGACAAAAAAACAGTGCCATATGAAACCTGACTCTTGGGAGACTTGTGAATTAAAGTGGCCATCCTGTGTTACTTCTTGGTTGGAAAACACTGTTCATTAGCTGGATATGATCCTCTAGATAACTTCACACAGGACAGGTAGACTCATGGGCTTCATCCTATTGTACAGATAATTACTAGTCCATACTGGGCATGCTTCTGGTTGCCAGCTGCTCAAACCATGGCGCCATATCTCAGACTGTTTGTACAGCTCATGGAGCTGTCTCTGCCATTCTGTGCTTATGTCAGATACTGAACTGTTTTGCTCTCAGGCAGGAGTTATGGCTGCTGGATGAGAATGCAATTTACAGTTTGAAACTGCTTGGGGGAGGAAGTGGACTAGTGGGAGCAGGGATGAAGGGTAAGGGAGAGCAATGGTGGGGATCTGAACAAAGTGTAGGGATGTATGTGTATAAAAGTGTCACAATGAAGCCATTATTCTTTATACTAAGTAAAAATAAAAACGAAACTGGTGTGTGAGAAAGTAGGTGTGGTTTCATCAGAGGAGTATGGGTCCAGCCATCACAGTTGAATAGGCCAGGTAAGAAAGGTCACCCTAGGGCAGCATTGCTCTTCATGGAGGCCAAAGGTCATGGAGACCCTGCAGTTTCTTGTAAGAGTTCCAGCTGCCCCGTGGTCACCGCTGTCCAATCTGTGCATTTGTCTAAAGTGTGGCTGAACTTGGTTGAGCCAAGTTGATCGTGATATGCAGTTGACATGAGCAGGAGGGCAGCTGTGTGTTACCAGCTGAAATAGAACTGTGAAAAAAGTACATTGGTGGAATTGAGTGTCATTTGAGTCTTGAGTGATGGAGATCAGCTCAGTTAAAGCATGGAAGAAATGCATGGAGGAGGGTTTCATGGCTAGGACCAGACACATTTCACCCACAGTAAAACTTTAGGTCAGGAGTTCTAAGAGGTGTTGGAAGGTAGTCTCTCAGGGTGGATTTTTTTTTTATCCTTTTATTAGTTCAAATTAGGAACAAGCTTGCTTCACATGTCAATCCCTTCTCCCTCTCTCTCCCCTCCCCCCAACATCCCACCTGCCGCTAGCCATCCCCCCCTCTACTCCCCAGGCAGGGTAAGGCCCTCAAAAGGGGCTCCCCAAAGTCTACCACATCATTCAGGGTGGATTTGTAAAACAAAACAAAACAAAACAAAAAGCAGAAAATATTTGTGGAGACCAGGGTATTGCTTTTATGGTCTAGGCTGGGAACAATGAGTATGTGATTGTAGAAGAAAAGGAAAATTTCAAATTCTGCGTCATGATTCATAAAAGAGTATTCACATTGTCTACAACTCATGGCCAGCCTTCCAAATACCTCACTCTCTTGGAGAGCATTTGTCCAGTAAGACAGTTGCTGTTGTGATTGAGGACACAGTGGGACAGGAAAAGGTGCTGCTCTCCTTCTCATACATAAGAGATCCCAGAGAGAAGAGGCCGCATGAAATTTTGGAGAACTTGGCAAACAAAGAAGCCAAGTGTTTCCTTCTCTCCCAGCTCAGTCCTTCACTCTGACTGGCTCACAAGTGCCAGAGACCTTCCCTCTCAGCCTCACCATCCTGGTGAGATAGAAACACCTTGAAGGCCCAGTAGCTGTGCACTTGGTTAGGAAGTGTTGCTACAGTGGCCTCTGGGGGTTGAATGGATTAGACTTGGCTGCAAAGCCACACACATAATACAGATATATAAACCTCCTGAAACATATGACTCTTATTGAGTTTTCTATAACTAAATGCCAAATAGTGAGGGTTGGGGGCATATATCAGAGAAGGGGGCATTTGTTAGGTCACTACTAGAAAAGAAAAAATGTGGGCATCTGGGCATCAGTCCTTCCAGTCATCTGTGCAGCTGTATCTGCTGGGAATCACTTTGTTATCTTGATGTTTGTTCTCATGTTCAAAAGCATAGAGAGCTATTCTAAGCCTCAGAGTGCAGAGGTTTGATGGGAGAAATAGGTAAGCAGGCAGGTACATGGGTTACCAAAGGGGCTGTGGGGATGTGGGGTAGGTTGGGGAGGGGTTACTAAGGGTCCCTGTGACCACTGAGCTTAAAGGAAGGGAGTAGGTGTTATCTAAAGAAAAGATATATAAAGACAAAGTGATTCAAGCTTAGGACAGAGGTTGGGATAAATTTCAATCAGTCCTCTCTCTGTCTCTCTGTCTCTCTGTCTCTCTGTCTCTCTGTCTCTCTCTGTCTCTGTCTGTCTCTCTCTGTCTCTCTCTGTCTCTCTCTGTCTCTCTGTCTCTGTCTCTCTGTCTCTGTCTCTGTCTCTGTCTCTGTCTCTCTCTCTCTGTGTGTGTGTGTGTGTGTGTGTGTGTGTTTAAACAGTTAAGGGAATTTTTTACACAGTCAGTACATTTGAGAGATAGTTACTAAAAGAATACTTTCCCTCTAATGGAGCTGAGTATGGTGGCACATTCCTTTAATCCCAGCACAGAAGGCAGAGGCAGGTGGATCTCTGAGTTTGAGATCAACCTGGTCTACAGAGTGAGTTCTGGAACAGCTAGGGCAACACAGAGAAGCCTTTCCTCAAAAACAAACCAACAAAACTTAGTGTATCATGGCCCTTGCAGACACTGTCTTGAGAAGGGTCTTGGGGTGTCTTGTGTGGTGGCCTCAAGGATGACTCCCAAAGAACACTGGAGGATCTGGTTAGTCTGCATTTTCACAGGGCTTCCCAACTAGAAGACTTTTTTTGAAGTGGGAAGAAGGATTGAGACAGTGTCCTGTGGGCTTTGAATCCATCTTTTTTTTCAAAGGCAACAATACCCACTGGGCAGAAAGATCTCATTCCTCCTTGGCAGGTTCAGCGAAGAGGAATGCGTACTGAAGGATTTAGGAATTGGCTGTCCACTGTGAAGCCCATACATCCCTGTCTCCTACCCAGTGTCATGAGTGAGAAGTCTGAGTCCAGGAAGGTGCTGTAATAGGAACACCACCCCTGAGCCCTGTTCCTGCTATCGTGTGGGTTTCTGTGCAATCTAAACATTGACTGTATAGGAAAAACCAGAGCTAGCACTGGGTACCACTATGAGCCATAAAAACTTCATCAGTTTGGGGTTGGGGAGATGGCTCAGTAACCTGCCATGTAAACATGAGGATCTGAGTTTGGATCTTTAGCACCTGTGTAAAAGCTAAGCCTGAGGGCTAAGGCTGAAGCTCAGTGGTAGGGTGCTTGCCTTGCATACAGATGCCCTAGGTTTAACCTTAGTATTCCCCAAACCAATCATCATCATTATCATCATCATCACCATCATCATCATCATCATCAACAGCATCAAAATCCAGCCTGCTCTTGGGGGTTGATGAGATGGTTTGGTGTTTTTCCAGCTCTTTGAGAGGACCTGAGTTTGATTTCCATCACCCACCACTACCTGTAACTGGTGATCCAATGCCCTTTTCTAGCCTGGGCACATGCACTCATGTGCACATGTGCACACATGGGTGGGAGAGGAGAGGGAAGGAGGGAGGGAGAAAAAAATCATAAAAGGTGAGCCTGGTGGTACACACCTACAATCCCAGTGCTAGGGGGCTAGAGACAGTATAGTCACTTGGTGAAGGCAGTGACCTCAGTCTCTGGCATTCACACATGTGCACATGTGAATATGTACCCACACAATATGTAAACACACTTATATGACACAAAATTAGAAAATAAATCACTTGAAGGGAACCTAATATTTTCATCCTGGGGAAACAGGCTTGAATATGTTCATTGAATGACTTCAGTGATTATGAGTAATCATTAGGATTCTGTTCAAGTTTTGTTATATTTTTCCATGTTTGCTTAGCCGGGAAAAAGTCCATTCAAAGCTCAGTGGCAAAAACGTGGGGTAGATGTAAACTATCTTGAGGATGTTGGGTGATCCTCTCCCCTGAGATGCTCATGAGCAAGCAGCATACTTTGTCTTCTTAGAGCTGTGGTTTATGATGTTTCCCCCAGCTGTAGCACCAAAATCTCCATGGTTACGACACGATATCAACTGCATAATGACACTTGCTTTCCTCACCTATCTACATGTTTGACCCAAGCATTTCTTGATTTTAAAAAAAAATCTAGGAGTGTGTCTAAATCTCCATTTTAAACTTCCCCAAACTCTTTTCTTACTATTTCTCAAATGCAGTTTTCTGTAAGTGGGAGAAGGGCACTTATTGAGTACCTGCTGTATACCAAGGCATCACATATACTTTCATAACAATTTCCCATAATACCCTCATGAAATAAGTTCCTTACATTCACTTCAGTGGAATGGAAACTGGAATTCAGAAAATAGAATCAGAAGCAATTATTCAGGGATAATGTTGAGCCAGGATCTGAGCCTGGGTCCATGCAAAGACCCACTTTAGAATCCCAAGACTCTCCTGTCTGTCCACAAGACAAAATCCAAAACAAGGCAAATACTGAGTCAGGATCTGACTTTGGGCCTCCATGTTGCTCAACTCAGATTACTCTTTATTCTTTTGGCCTTTGCTGTCCAAATAGAAGACAATCCAAAACAGTAGGTTCTGTGGACTCTCTCACTACAAAGAAAAGTGTTTCTATGTGGAAACACCAGCACTTACTCACCGAGTGAGGGTTATCTGATTATGGTTGGAGGGAATGTCAACCAGGCCAGGTCAGATGGGTCTCAGCAAGACTGAGGCTGAGACAAGTTCATTTCTAGAAATTAGACTTTTTATATACTTATCAAACAGAATGGTAGTTGCCAGGATACAGTGAAGGTTGCAAGCTAGATGGGGTGGGGTACACAAGATTAATGTCTAAGACTAATTGTTCAGCCAAGCTTCTGTATGTTTCGCTGACTTTCAGGGAACACAGAGATACACAGGTGGCCTGAATGCTCTACTGCCTGAGGGAATGCCTCGTTTTCTCAGGAACTAAATGGCACAGTGGTGCCCCAAGAGCCATGGACTCTAATCTGAAAAACCCATGACAAATGCCTCTCTAGGCAGCTAGACCAGGCCAACCCCATGATTCCCTGCAACTATGTGTTCAGGTTTCCGGAAGGCACTTAGCACGTACCATCTTAAAATGGTTTTAACTGTTCATACTGTTTTGGCCACCAAATAAATTAGCACCAATTCCCCTCTCCACAAACCTCTTCCCCAGCTCCTGCTCAGCATAATTTTCATTCCCCTGACAAAGAATAAGACTGGAGATACTTAGGAAAAGTGGTTTTGAAATACAAGTCCCAAATGATGAGGCTTTAATTTATCTAATTAAATAAAAATATAGTAATTAAAACAAATTAATGATATTTATTCCATAAATGCTTTAAGGAGAAATTTGCTTAAATCAACTAGTGTTCTCATCAGGAGTCAGTAATTACTGGGAGTTTTGAAAACAGTTTTAGTCCCTCATACTATGTTTAATAATAAGAACTACAAGTTTAAAAAAAATCCCCCAAGTCTTTGTATCTGTGTAAGAAAACCATGTAAGCATTCTTGTGAAAATCCTCTCTCCTCAACACAGATGATTAAATTCTGTGTTAATCAGCACTTAAAATATGCTAAATAACCAAGTTTTGTGCAGAAAATACATTTGCAAATAGCATCACACGATAACCCTTAAAGACATACAGTTGTAGGCTAATTAAAAACAAAATTAAAATATTTTAAAGAATACTTGTTCAAAGTAAAAGCGCTTACTGAGTAAGGTAGATGCCTTTTGTAGCAAGATCCCATTGTGGTCAAATGAGCAACACACTCTTAGCCCTGGAGCCAGAAGCACCATGGGTGAGAGAGCATGTTATTTGAATGTATACATGAAAGATTTGTGGTGAAAATAAGCATGCTCCTTGGGAAAGGTTTAAGTAAGACAACATTTGAACTATGAATATTGAGGTGATATCTAGATGCTGTATGTTATGTTGGGGCTTTAAAAATATTTATTATTCAATAGTTTTATATGTGTACATAATGAATGTTAGTTTCCACCACAGAGTTCTTCTCTCATTCTTTCTCCTGTGGGAGCTCTTCTTCCTAACCAGTCTCCATCCTCCTTTCATGAGTCTTTCTCTGTGTGCATGTGTGTGTATGTTTGCATGTATGTGTATGTACGTGTGAGTGTGCTTGTGTGTATACATATGTATGTATGTATGCATGTATGTTTGCATGTGTGCATTTGCCTGTGTGTATGTATGTATGTGTTTGTGTACATGTATGTATATGTATGTGTGTGTTTGTGTATGCATGTGTATGTATGGGTGTTTGTGTTTGCTGGTATGCATATGTATGTGTGTGCATGCATGTGTGTTTTTATGTATGTGTAGATGCTTGCATGTGAGTACATATATATGTGTTTGTGTGTGCATGTGTATGTACATGTGTATGTTTGTGTGTGTGTGTGGGAATGTGTATGTGTATGTATGTGTACTTGTGTGTATTCATGTGTTTGTATGTTCATGTATGTGTTTTTTGTGTGTGAATGCATGTGTTTGTGTGTTTGTGTGTGTGTGTTTGTGACCCACTGAGTTTAAATAGGGCTGTTTGCATGAGTATAGGTGGGAGTTTATTTACTGGAGCATGGGTAATTTATCAGAGGCAACACCAGATAAAGTGACAGCCCCACCCCCAAGCAACCATTAACCATTACATTAATCTCTGGGAGAGGTGGGCTCTCATAAAGTCCTCCCTCTATCATGTTGGTGGTTATTATCCAGTGCAGGTTTTGTGCAGGAAATCACAGTTACAGTACAGTCACTAGAACAATGATTGTATCGTGTCCAGAAGACAACAGGGCGATATAGAATATTTTAAGGTGTGTGACTTTTGTTTATGATGCATTTGTTTAACTCTGTGAAGCTGTGATTCTTTGCTTGTCTAAAACACCTGATGGTCCATTAAAGAGCTGAACAGCCAGTATCAAGGCAGGAGCAAGGATAGATGGTGCTGGCAGTCAGAGTATAAATTGAAGGAGAAAGGAGGAGAGAAACAATGAGAGAACAAGGGGAGGAGGACATCAGGGGCCAGCCACACAGCCAGCCATGTAGTAAGAGTGAAAGAAAGGTATACAGGAATAGAGAAAGATATAAGCCCTGAGGCCAAAGGTAGATGTGATAATTTAAGAAAAGCTGGCAAGAAACAAGCCAAGCTAAGACTGGACATTCATAACTAAGAATAAGCTTCCATGTATGATTTACATAGGAACTGGGTGGCTGGCCCCCCAAAGACCCTCAAAAAGCCAACAGAGTAAGAGTATAAACATCACACAACAGGGAGACTCTGGGTACTATATTGAAACACACAATGAGTAGAGCAAAGCCATCCTGGCTTTCTGAGCATCTAGTGAGTATCATGGAACATGCAGACAAATATTATCCAAATATTCACACACGCATATAAATGCCACTGCTATTAAGTGCTATGAGAAAAAAAAAACAACATAGATATGAGAGAGGAAACTATCATTAGATACGTGGGAGCCAGATAACATTCCTCTTTAAAGATTTGTGATGAGCCTCAAAGCTGAGGAGAAATTAAGTGAGAGAAGTATGAAGTTCAAAGGAAGAAATTAACTTAAGCAGAGGGAGCAGCCCATGCCAAGATCCTCGGTGGGGAAGTAATAGAGGGGGCAGTTCATGAACAAGAAGGTGAGAGGTGTCAGGGGCCACCAGGTGTTCCCAGACAGGTGGGGTTAACTTTGTTTTTTTTTTTTTTTTTTTTTTTTTTTTTTTTTTTTTTTTTGTCATTGAGACCGTGTGAACCTTCTGTGTATTAGTATTTCAGGCATGATGAAACTGGCTTTTTAGCCATATGTAGCAGCAAAATTGTAGAGTGAATTGAAGGAGAGGCTGTGTGGATTCAAGAGGAAAGAAAGGGCTGAAGGCTTTGGTAGTAACAACAAAATTGTGGAGAGCTTACAATTTAGGCAGGTTTGAGAGGTGTCCAGAATAGTTGGCCCTAGATTGGGTTTGGAAAGACAGCACACCCTTCAACAAACACCAAGCTCTTGGCTTGCTTAGTTCACCAGAAGGCAATTTCTGTGCAAGAAAAGACTTGAGGCTGTCAGGTCTGAAGACAAGCTTTTGAAGTCAGTCTCCTATGTTGAATTATGGGTAACCAGTTGGATATGGACTCCGAGGACCCATAGAAATGGTCAGAACCAAGTGGTACAAAGTTCATGGGTCCTTGAGGGAGTTGGTAATTGAAGTTATAGGTGTGAATGAAGCTGAATGCCCTGGGTGCCTCTTTGCCATCTAATTCTAGGAATTTTTTTTTTTTTTTTTGGTTTTTCAAGACAGGGTTTCTCTGTGGCTTTGGAGGCTGACCTGGAACTAGCTTTTGTAGACTAGGCTGGCCTTGAACTCACAGAGATCCAGTTGTCTCTGCCTCACGAGTGCTGGGATTAAAGGCGTGCACTACCATCACCCGGCTGGAAGTAAAATGTTAAAAATGTGTTTCACAAATACTTATCTTTAGACTGGTGTTATGAATAAAAGAATTATAAAATAATTTTGAGCAAAGAAAGCATTTCAATATTTGTTTCTCTTACTGAAACTCAGTGTTTCATTTTTCATTAAACAATGACAAATCAATTTTAAGTAACATTTGTTTCAAATAATAATTTAAAAATATAATAAACCAATAACATTGCTAAGTAATTGGCTGTGCTTACCATGGCAACAGTAAGAACTGAATGGTGAAAATCTGGTTCTGTTCCTACGCTCTTTCTGCGTTGCCAAGATGAACTCTACAGAAGAGATGAATTATGGGATTTAAAAACTCCATAAATCCTTGGAAAGTACTTCTGTGAAATTTGAAAAATTTCCCAAGTTAAGAAAGCCATTCCATTTGACAGTACTTAGAATCAGCTCATATTTGAGAGAAAGGCTATTTGCTGGTGCAAGCCTGCACTTTTGTGAGTAAGCTGCTTTCTAAGATCATTGGTTTTGAAATGAAAATGCCACTGGTTCTATTTAATGCTTTTTCTTTTAATAGAGCCCTCAAGCCTAGGGTTTATCTTGTGATCCAAATAAAACTTTATAGAAGGGATAAGGAGTAATTTATACTGCTCTTAAACATATTTATTTTCTAAAATATTATATTTTCTTTTAAAAGTTAAACATTTTTTGAGAAATCTACACAAAAACATCTAATCTATATCATTCTTAATATTCCTTCTTTATCTAACTCCTCTCCTGTGTTTCCCCCTCCCAAATTCATGAGCTTTTCTTTAAATATTATTACAGATATATAAATATATGTACCCATGTATAAGCTACCTACAGAATCTATTTAATGTTTCAGGTCACATATACATGTGTCCAGGGTTGGCCATTTGAGATTGGGCAACCTTGTCCCTGGATGCAACTAATTCTTCCTTTCTCAGCAGCCACTGGATTACCTGTAGCTCTTCATCTGGGTGTAGGTCCATGGAGAATTTCCCCTGTCCATGTTGACAGGTCATCTAGTATTATTAGTACACTGGTTTTGTTCAGGGAGCCATAATGAAATTTCAATTTTTCCAAATCTTTGTTTTCCATTCCCTACCCCATTCATTGCCAACTATCCCAATATACTTGATTTATTTTATATGTTACTTTCAAGTGGATAGATCATGTATCTTTGTCTTAGAGTGTATATATTTTTATTTTATTTATTTTGTCTTATATTGTAAATATATTTTTTCATTCAATATATTCTGATTATGGTTTCTTCTCCCACCTCCACTCCCATACAGATCCATATTGTTTCTGTCTCTCATTAGAAAACAGAGGCATCTCTGTGAAAATAATATAAAATAAAACATAATAAGATAAAACAAAAACAGATTTTGGAAAGGGACGAAACAAACAAAAGGAAACCAGCCCAGGAAAAAGGCACAAGAAACAGATAAAAATGGAGAGACACACTCAGGAGTCCCATAAAAACACAAAAGCATAAATCACAATACATATGCAAAACCTGTAGGATAAAAATAAAGTGAAAAGGGGGACATAACAATGGATGCTGAGGAAATCCAGAGAATCATTGGGCCATACTTTGAAAACCTGTACTCCACAAAATTCAAAAATCTAAAGGAAATGGACAATTTTCTGGACAGATTTCACTTACCAAAATTAAATCAAGAACAGATAAGCAATTTAAATAGACCTATACCCCCTAATGAAATAGAAACAGTCATCAAAAGTCTCCCCCCCACCCAAAAAAAAAGCCCGGAGCCATATGGTTTCAGTGAAGAATTCTACAAGAAATTCAAAGAACAGCAAATACTAATTTTCCTCAAAGTGTTCCACACAATAGAAGCAGAAGGGTCATTGCCAAACTATTTTTACAAGGCTACAATTACCTTGGTATCCAAGCTACATAAAGACAAAACTAAGAAAGAGAACTACAGACCATTATCCTTCATGAACACTGATGTAGCAACATACTCAATAAAATACTAGCAAATTGAATCCACTAACACATCAGAAAAATCATCCACCATGATCAAGTAGGCTTCATCCCAGGGATGCAGGGATGGTTCAACATACAAAAATCCATCAATGTAATCTATCATATAACCAAACTGAAAAAGAAAAACCACATGATCATCTTACTAGATGCTGAAAAATCTTTGACAAAATCCAACACCCCTTCATGATAAAGAACCAGGGACAGGTACTGATCCCACTGCTAGGAACCCCACAAACAGACCAACCTACACAACTGTCACACACATGCAGAGGGCCTAGGTCAGTCCCATGCAGGCTCCCCATCTGTTGATTCAGAGTCTGTGAACCCCCAGGAGCTCAGATCTGCTGTTTTTTTTTTTTTTTTTTTTTTTTTTTTTTTTGCCTATCCTGACACTCTCTCTGGAGACCAGGCTGGCCTGGAATTCACAGAGATCCACCTGCCTCTGCCTCCCGAGTGCTGGGATTAAAGGCGTGCGCCAACTCCCAGCAATCTGCTGTGTTGTTCTTAATGCTAAGGAAAATCTAACTCTAGTCATAGACAGAACAACCTCAAATCTTTGTTGTAAAAAGAGGAAAGTATCTCAGAGGATACATTATGAATTTGGACACAAATTTATCGAGTTACAGTTCAACCTAGAACACCTCTATAGTCCCTAATGCTATAGCTGGTTTTGGTGTAAAGTAACCTGCTACACCGCATTGAATACATAATGACTTTAACATACATGCTTTATCTCTGCTATGAGGAAAAGTTGTGAAATAGTAAATGATGAACTCATCACAAAACTTAAGGGCTAAAGTTTCAATATTGTTAATTTTCATTTTTGATTTAGTAAAAATATTTAGCTATCTTCTCAATCCTTTTCTAGTAAAGTTATTATTCCCTTGATGTGTAAGAGGTTCAGCTGTTAACATGTGGTCTTTGTACATAAACACAAAGCACTTTTAATTATTTTCATGTCTGATCATTTGATGCCTTGTGCCTTAAATTCTACATTATCATTAATAATTGCTCCTGGGGGCTGGAGAGATGGCTCGGTCCTCAAGAAGGCTGCTTTTCTTGATCTTGCAAAGGACTCAAGTTTGGTTCCCAGCACCTAAGTAGGGTATCTCACAATTCCTCTTAACTGCAACTCCAGAGAATATGATGTCTCTGGTCTTGCAAGTATTTGTACTCATGTGCACATATACACAGATGCACACATACATTAAAATAACTTTTAAAATCTTAAAAAATAATTTCTCCTATTTTCTTTATAGATCAAAATTTCCTGATATAGGTTAGCCATCATTTTTAAAAAGTTATTTAACACTGCCTTCTTTAAATTTATTATACTTCATCACCTAAAATATCATTTGAGAATTTTGAGATTATAATTTAATTATTTCTCCTCTTTCCTCCCTCCAAAACTTCCAATATACCCTTCCCCACTTTTCTTCATATGCATGAGTTGTTATTTTTACTAATTGTTATAGTTTACATATACATATATAAAAATCTATATTCCTGAATATAATCTGTTCACTCCCTATAATGCTACTTGTATGTATGTTTTAAGGACTGTTCTGTACTGGACACCAGTGAGGATGCTCTGCAGTGGGGAAGGCCATCTCTCCCACTCTTAGTTTGCTCAGTTCTTTTTTAGTTCTTTATAGAGGCTTGAGGCCTCATGCGCTTTCTCCCACCCAGTGTGGCCTGTTCATTAATACCATCCTTGTTTGGCTCATGTTTGAGGGCAGTCATGTTGGTGAGACTTTACTAAATTCTTTTCCTTTTAATAGGATCAAATGTGAGTTCTAGTATTTATACGACTTTAATTTGCTCAGTTTACATTCTGAAATACAAAAGCATTTTCATTGGCATTAAGGTAATTTATAGAAGTCCTATCTCCATATTATAAATTGAAATATTTTCAGTTATGTAGGTTTGATGCAGTATCATTTTCTTTCTGACAAGTAAAAATTACATACAGCGCACAACCTGAGTTTTGATTTATGTCTGCAGTGTAGAATTACTGAGTCAAGGTTTTGAATACATGTATAGCCTCACAAACTATTTTTGGTGTGGCAAAACACTAAAAATCCATTCTTTGCAATATGTAAGTCTAGAATATAGTAATTTGTAAGTCTAGAATACTGTTTTATTAATTACAGTTACCATTATATATAATAGATCTGGTTTTCTTTCTCCTAACTCACAGTTTGCTTCCTTTGAACTCCTACCCTCAGCATCTGGTAACCATTGTTTTGTTTTCTTTCCCTGAGTCCAACTCTTTCAAATTGTGTATGTGAGTGAGCAAACTCGGTGCTTCTCTTTGTACCTGGCTTTCTTCGGTTAACCTATCCAGGTTATCCATGTCCCAATGATAGGATTTTCTTCTGTTTCTAAAGCACTCCACAGTTACATACATATGTTTTTTTCCTCCTATCAATCCATTGATGGACAAATAGGCCAATGATTAATCAAATAGCTGAATCCATAATCACAACCACCAGGATGGGAAGAGGAGATAAAATAACAATAGCTGGATTTTAAAAATCGTTCTATATATCATGGGAGGAAACAAATAAACCTACACAACCCACAAACGAGCTACAACATGGAAGGTGGGTCTAAATTCATCCTGTCAAATTTGTCACAAATTGAAAAAAGAATGGGCATTTGAAAAATTTATTAAAAGTCGGAATATCTCCCTGGGAGGTCTGCTCTTTTCTGAAGGGAAAAAAAGGAGCAGTGGATCTGGGGGAGAGGGGAGTTTAGGGCAAAGAACCAGGAGGAGAGGAGGGAGGGGGATGTGGTTGGGATATATTGTATGAGAGGATTAAAAAAAAGTGAGTACCACTCTTCTATGTCTTATACCATAGGTTTTGAGCCTGTCAAACACTGGAAGCTTGATCTTGAGACTACTGACCAGAGATGCCTGAGCCAGAGATACTGCTGACCAGAGATGCCTGAGATCCAAGGACTTGCTTCAAAGGTGAGTTGAGCACGGGTCACATAGGAACAGGGAGTCCTGTGTGCTCAGGAACCTTCCATGTGGTGAAGGGAGAATCAGACCTACCCATGTATATTCCCTAAGTATCTTATAAGTATGATTATTCTTCATTATTTGAGTATAAAGATTAAAGGCACTAAATTAGTCTATAAGAAGGCTAGGTTGTATAGGCATTTATTTATATAATACTAAAATCATAAAAGGATAACATAAATGTCCCTTCAAGCATTAAAATGAGATCAAATGCAAGACACTAAGCTAGGATTGTCACTTATAAACGTGGCTTAAAGTACAGTTAACCTATAAAGTAATCCAGAAGGGGATGACTCCAAGCAGGATGTGACTGGGCTACCTTATTGAAAAATTCATCAATGTCTCTGAATGATGACTGCTACATTAAGGTTTTCAATATCTTGGTCAAATTTGATTTATATGAGTATTTTTAAGCACTTGTAATGTGAGGTTTACCTGCATACATATAACTGGCCTTGCTTGCCCTTTGTGTATTTTATCTGGAGTAACATGAATAAACTGCCACTGAGTTGAAAGAGATCACAGCAAAGTTGGCAGTGATTATGTGACTATAACATTTTGGAGAAGTAAGAATAATAGAAAATACCATTGTTTTGGAGGACAAGCCTATAGAATAACAGTATTTATAACCACTTCAATGTTAGTACCCATACCTTATGATAGTAACAACTAGACTTAATTCATACCACTACTCTTAACATTTAACACACACACACACACACACTATGTATGTGTATATATATATATATATATATATATATATATATATATAGTTATACTTATACACATATAAATTTAAAAGGCAGAATGAAGGGCTGGAGAGATGGCTCAGTGGTTAGGAACATCTGTTGCTCTTCTGAAGGATTCAGGTTCAGTTCCCATGTCTGTATTATGAATAATAAAAACTCAGAGACAGATATTGGGGTTCAATCTGAAGATCAGAGAAGCAAAGTGGCCAGCCACAAGAGAGTTCTAACCTCTCCAAATGCTCAGAATGAAGGGGTGATCCACCGAACCTCAGATTGCATCTCCAGACTGCACTGCTCCTCACCAAATCTCAGACTGCTCCTGAGACTGCACTGAGCTCCTTATAGTCTCTCTAGTGCTGGAATTAAAGGCATGAGCTGTGTTTCTCTTTTAGGCTGACTCACTCTCATGTAGCCCAGGGTGGCCTTGAACTTACAGATATCCATCTGCCTCTGTCTCCTGAGTCCTGGGATTAAAGCTTCTATGGCTGCGGCTATATTTGCATTCTGATCTCCAGGCAAGCTTTATTAGATCATAGACAATTATCACCACACATGTCCCACACCAGACATCTCACAATGACTGTAACTCTAGCTCCAGGGGATCCATTTCCTTCTCCTGGATTCCATGAACAGCTGCATTTGTGAGCATACACAGATTCACATATACATGTAATTAAAATATTTTAAATTCTTAAAATCTTAGAACAAGTGATCTAGTTAATATAGAAAATAGCCTTAGCTTATCATCTCTGTGATCAGTGTAGCTGTAACCTGCCCCTTAGTCCAGTGTTTCATGCTCTGACATTAGTGAGCATCTACAAAACTAAGTCATGATAGACCTAGAATGAATTTTTCAATAGTAGTTGATTTTCTTCATAGGTTTAACACTGCCCACAAACCATACTGGGCAATTACATCATTCTTCCTACTTTCGATGCATTACCTTGTAATATCCATTTGTTTCTATCATCACATGCATAGTGAATGCTAACATCAAATTATTTACTTCTGAATCTTCATAGAAGAGTATTCTAAGTGGTAAGAGACTAGTGTGTTTTAACCTTATTAGGTAATGAAAGAAGTAGGCAAAACACTTAAAATTGTTGCATGAGCTCAATACACATCCATTTATTAATGCATATGCCAGAGATTGCATCATACGAGGCATTTGGAAAAGTCATTAACAAAGCAGTCGCCTAAGATTTTAACACAAATTAGCCAATCTCACCAGCCTGCATGTTTTCAGACCCAGTAGCAGAATGGTTGAGAAGGATGACACTAGTCACTTCTGCTCCTCATATACTAGACCAGTATGTTTTCTTAACACAGTCAACATCACAGCTTCGTGTTTCTGCACACGTTGGGAGGCCACTCACAGCTGTAGCTGTAAGTTACAATGAATGACAAAGTGATGTTTGCAGCCAAATATTTAGATACAGACTCTGGAAAGTCAAATCATAAAAATCCAGACAATGCAAGTATTCGTAACCAAGTTGCATTTGGGGCATATAAAGAACATGAGTTACAAAATCATGAGCAATTTACTTTGACTTTATTTTACATTCCCCCTAAATATATATGAACATGTGTATTTAAAAGAAATATCTGGTTGTAGAGTTAAGTACTCATCAATATAATATTAGTATTTTCTGGTCAACAAGGTACTTATCACAGGAAATTTAAACTGTCCTTTTATTCCATGACTTTCCAAAGAATGGGATAAGATAAAGCTGAGACAAGATGCTACATGGCAAATGCATCAGGTTACCATTTTTTTCTTTTTTTTTTTTAAATTACAAATGTGATGGGTGCCTTGGCAGTTTTTAAAGAACACAGTTTCATCAATATATCAAACATTAACAAACTATTTAGCATTGCTTTGTGTAAGTTTGCTTTGAAAGCGTTTCTTCACAGTGATATTTTAGAAAGGTTGGGAACTGGTCAGCATAAAATATTTCCCACCTTTTCTATTGTAATTTGTATGCAAAAGTCATCACAATATATCTGCAACTATAAAATTACAAACTCTCTAGAAGTTGCTGCATTTCTAGGTGTGGTAGAAAACTGGACCTGCAGGATGTTTACAGTAAGGTAAGGTTAAACAAAACAGAAGTTGAGTCATAGATACTTTCTGGCGGGTTACTCTAAATAGATCTGACAAGGACAACCAATGGACAAACTCAAGACTTTGTTAGTTTACTTCACGGAGGAGAAATCAGTAATGAGAAGAACATTGTAAAAGATAAGTCTTGATATTTCACTTTACATCATATTTTTGGCACTTCATGGAACATTTATTTCTCAAAGACCCGAAACAGTATAAAAGTTTTTCACATATCTGCAGACATTACAGTTGATTGGTGGCAAACATCAAAACGCGGTGGATTTAAACATTCCCATGTATTTTCACATGCATGTAAGGGTCAAACAATGGGAGTTATGAATGCTCAAAGACAGCATTTTGAAGTATTTGTTTCAGGCACTCTCTTCAATAGACCTCGTTTCAGATTTAAGTCTCACAAACTCTTTAGCGACATCGTCACTGGTCCTCTGAGAGAGTATTCTAAGGATGGTCAAGCCAGTTTCATCCATAGACAGATTTTTCAGAAGAGGGTACCATGCCCCGTAGCTCCCTTTCTCTGCTATGTTCTGTAACTGAATGACTGTCATCCCAATTATTCGATCTTCCCGGGCGAAGCAGTAATCTTTAACAGAGAGGTGAAGTTCATAGGCTCCTGGGCGGTTTTCATTACCCAGAATGCTGTATGAATTAAAGACACAAAATGAGCCAAACTTTTACTCATGGTGCTTGAAATTCTGCCAAACATGTGTCCTGAGATGCCTGTATCTGCTTGCTTCATTGATGGTGAGTATATCAAATGAGGATGGGAAGTACAATATTATATTGTGTTTAGTAGATACAGAGGCCCTGGACTGACAACGGTAATAGAACCTGGGTGATGGAAACTGTTGGGAGAATATCTGTGCTACTTTCTTGTAAGCCACTAAGAATTTTTACCTCTGACTCCCAGAGAAACTTTTTCTATCCAGCAGCCTTTTCTCAAAATGGGCTATGAAACATCATTCCCAAGATGTTAAAATTGGTACACATCTCTAGAGTACATAATTTTTGCCTGTACTAATACAACTGAAGACCGCTTGCTGCAAAGAATGACATGTTAGGGAGGTGAGGGGTGCGGTGCAGGGAATTATGCAGCCAGATGTTTGTTTACAGGTGACACTGGTTGCTAAACTGGGTATTTACTTAAAGGCAATCTGGAATAAAATGAAACAAACAGGCAACAATATTGTACCTTGATGGGTAAGGATCAAAGCCACTCCTGTCTTGTTTGCCCTTTATGTATTAAAAATGCTGGCTTTCCCAAGACCATTGGTTATGGTGTCTCAAGATACTACAGTTGAATCTTTGCCCAAGTTATTTCCAGAAAGTAGATGTTGTATATGTTAAAGACATTGAAATTAGATCAGGGTTCTTACATGATTTGAAGTGGAAGGCTACATTCCTGTGAGCTGGTTTGTTAGCATAATTACTAAGGTTCTTAGGATTCTTGATGCACATGGAAGGAGACAGGGGCTCACTATGTATCTGTGGCTGGCAACTTACCACAGAGGCCAACCTGGTCTTGAACTCACAGATCCACCTGCCTGTGCATGCTGGAATTGAAGGTGTGAGCTAGTCAAAGCACATCACTCTTAAGGGTATGTTTTGTTGTATGAAAATCTCTTGCTGTCCTATTTTCCTGATGTGCCTTAGGTCAGACGCTCATTTAGATTTATAGGGAGAAAATTCTCAAGTTATCCTATTATGTAGTTGCAATAACCTCATAATAAGTCAAGGAAGAGCCAAACAAAAATTATTACTGTCATTTTCACTATCTCAGTCAATCATCATCAGCCTAAGAGGACAGGCCGCAACCAGAATCATGTTCTTGTAGTCATGTATCTTCTCCTCACAGGGGATCTGTTCCACCCTTCACAATGGAATGCTGACCCATGGCACTGCAATGGTAGAGTTTTCCATTTTCCAGCTTCCAGTGGATTTTGAACAAAAGTCCTCCCATAAGGACATCAGAAAGGGTAAGGGTAGCATCAGTTTTTGCTACATTGGTTTTCTGCTGTGCTTTCTTTGAATAGGCAGTTTCCCTCCAAGTAAGATAACTGCTTCTCATAAGGGGCTAACAAATATTTGTAGTGGCATCTTGTAGCCCATGACTCTACTAATTTTCCCTTTCCCAACTTTGGTAATGCCCTTCTGTGCCTAGCCTTCAGATCTGTGGTGGTTTGAAAGAAAACGGCCCCCAAAGGGAGTGGCAGTATTAGGAGCCTTGGCCTTGTTGAAGGAAGTGTCACTGTGGAGGTGGGCTTTGAGGTCTCATATATGCTCAAGCCACACTTCCTCTTGCCTGAACACCATGATGATAATGGACTAAATGTCTGAAAATGTATGCCACCCAATTAAATGCTTTTCTTTTATAAGAGTTGCTGTGCTCATGGTGTTGTCTCTTCACAGCACTAGAAACTCTTAAGATAGATCCCTAATAGTCCTCCTATAGTGACATGTAAGTAGGTCTCAATTGTCATAAAGGGTTGCATTTAACATTAGTTCAGATGGAAATTCAACCACATTGAGAATGTTCCATTTCTTTCTATGTCCTTGCTAGTAGCAATTTTACCTCTTGCCTGGACTGTTCTGTAACTTTCTATACAATTTACTACCAAATCTGGAGTTCCGCCCCCTCAAGAAGTGATAACTGTACATCCCTTGTGGGCATCACCAAAGTCATTTAGTCTCTCTTTCCCATTGGATACTGTTTCTTTAGCTTAGCTTCTGTCTTGGAGTCAGTCCTTCCACATGCCCATGACAATCACACATTTTTATGACAGCAAAGGCCAGCTACTACCTATCTCTGGTGTCTATAACACTGCCTGTTATGCACAGCTGCTGAGTAAAGGGATAAAAGTCTAGCTTGCTTGCTTTCAGAAGAAGAGACCATCCTTGGTTTTACTTTCCACCCCAATTCTTCTAGTAGGTTTTAGCTGCAAACTAACTAGTATCCAGTTAATGAATGAGCTTATGACTTACAACTGGAAGGTTTCATTGTACTTCGGTGACCATGTGTTGCTCTTTGTCTTTGTCCCTTGTTTTCTCCTCTTGTCCCCCAGGCTGGGTCCCAGCATGCAAACTTCTACAAAGGGGCGGAACATGGCTGTGGTCTGCCAGTTTAAGTCGTTGATAGCAATCACTGAAAATCAGAAACCAAGTTTTAGTAAACTATTCTGTGGAATCAAGCTTCCTCCACTTGGCTGGAACTTGTATTTGAGAATGCCCTGATTGTACCTGCAAGGAAACATTCCTCAAGTTGAAATAATCGATGCCCTGTCAAATGAAAGCTCAATTTGGCATTCATATGAATGAAATTTATAAAAAAGGTGAAAATCGTGGTGGTTTTTCATATTAAATATTAGAGAGTCTCCACCATGCAATATTTAGAAAATAGGTTAATTTATGTTAGTGCACACACTTTCTATGGTTATACAAAACTTAGTTCATAGTGTATTATAAATATTCTTACAATTGGTATTATTTACAAAACTTTATCATGATCATCTAATTCACTCATTTTTCCCAGTTGCTAATTCCATCATATACTAAATTCTATGGCTGCTTCTTAATTCAGGACTCAAACAATTCTAAATAAATGTATTTATATGTTCTAGGTTGATATCTATTTACCATACAATTTGTTCTGAGCCACAGAAGTTTAGAGATAGAAACATATACTGGAAGACTATGGTTCTGACCTACGTGGATATTAAAATGACTCAGTCTATAGTAAAAGTAGAACACGAGAATGTTCAGTAAAATGTTAGCTATTAAATGAAGCCTTTTAGTTGGAAAGCAGGGTTCATTTGTATTAATAATATTGAAAAATTTTTTAACAACAAGAAAAATCAGTTAAAAGTTACATAAAATAAGTAGATTATATGAGTTGCAAGAGTATTGGTCAGTTTGAGAAACTATGTTAAATCACAAACTCCATGTTTAAAATTTAGTTCCAATCTATCAAATTCTTAAAACATCTAAAGACTTGTTTTTCTGAAGAAATTTTGATCATGTCCTATAGTAGTTTACATTTAAAAATATATACAAGGGAAATGATAGTTTTCATATAATTTCTGTAGATGTTAAAGATTAATGGGTTGCTATATCTGAACCCCAAATGTACCTTTTACAGTGACTTTATGTTCTCCAGTCCCTGGGGTGGTGGTGACATCCACATGGACAGATATCTGGCCTACAGAATCTTTGGAGGAACGACCTGAAAACAGAAGAAACATACTAGCATGAATATTCAGATTACATGCCAGTGGACTAGTTTCTTTGCCTAAGTATTAAATGATTATATTAATATCACATGCTGGACACTGATCAATGTTCAGAGTTTACAATGCTGGAGTGGGACATGGGTAGAGCTAGCCAAAGCCCGGTCAGTGCAAATACTAAATACCTTAAACTCAGTGGAAATTTACCAGCTATCTAATTCCTACCATAGTGAAAATATTTAGCTCCCCATCTCTGCATCATTGCTTTACTCTCTCTTGTTAAGGACTCTAACCTTGACACACCAGAGCCCTGGGAAATAAAAAGACAACCCTGCATGCTGAACTCCACTCCCCACAAAGTTCAGCATAGAATTAATTAATACTGGGAAGATGGCTGTGTTACCAAAAGTCATCTACTTGCCCTCAAAATTCCAATGACAGTGCATGTGGTGGTTCATGCCTTTAATACCAGAACTTGGAAGGCAGAGACAGGAGGTCTCTGAGTTTAAGGTCATCCTGGTCTATATAATGAGTTCCAGGACAGCCAGGGCTATATAAGGAGACCCTGTGTCAAAATAAAACTCACTGACACTCTTTCCATAACTAAAAAATATATCTAAATATATATAATCAACACAATCCTAAGTAAAAAGCATGTTGCTAGAGGTACCATAATAACAAACCATAGTGTGTTAGTCAAAGGAAGTATGGTGCTAGCATAGACAAAACAGGTACACTAATGGAATAAGCCAGTCCAGAAACAAACCCACACAGCTATGGGCAGATGCTCTTTGATAAAGGACACCAGAGCCATACACTGGGGAAAAGGAAATTAGCTCAGGAAACAGATGGCAAACTGGAAGAGGAGTGAACTTCGACCCACATGTCTTACTTGCATAAAAATCAACTGAAATGTATCAAAGACCCGAATTTAAAACCTGAAATGCTGAATCTGCTAGAGAAAAAAACAGGAAGTTACAATCAAGTTGTAGGTACAGGCAAGGATTTTCTGAGCAGGACTCCTGTTGCTCAGGATACAATCCCCAGAATCAACACAAAAGACCATATGAAATTAGAAAGTTGCTTCACAGGGATGGAGAGATGGGTCAGTGGTTAAGAGCACTGGCTGCTTTTCTAGAGGTCCTGGGTTCAATTCCTAGAAACAACATGGTGGCTCACAACCATCTACAATAAGATCTGGTGCCCTTCCTGGTGTGCAGGCATATATACAGGCAAAACACTCTATACATAGTAAAATAAGTAAATAAATAAATACATCAATATTTAAAAGGGGAGGGAAGCCATGTTGGCCAGCTGTACCTCCGACATATATAGATTACATAATAAAGAATTCAAAAAATTAAGCATCAAAACCACCAAACAGTTGATGAATGGGAGTGGGCTAATGAACTGAAGAGTTTTCAGAAGAGGAAATAGAAAAGGTCAATACTTATAAATGCAAACAAAAGCCACTTTGGCATTCCATATCACTCCAGTGACAATGGCTATGATTAGGCAGACAAATGACAACAAATGCTGGAGGGGCTCTGGGGAAACTTGTCCACTGCTGGTGAGAGAGCAAGTAGTACAACCACTGCAGAAATCAGCATGGAAGTTCTTCAAAAATTAAAAACACAACTACCACATGACCAGCTGTACCTCTCTCCTGGGCATAAACCCAACGGAGTCCGTACCCTACCACAGAGACAGTTGCATGCCTCTGTTTATTGCCTCACTATCCACAACAGCCAGGGCATGGCACCAGCTTAGCTGTCCGTCAACAGAAGGACAGATAGTGAAAATGTGGCCCAAATACACAGCAGAATTTTCCTAAGCAGCCAGGAAAATGATGGAACTGAAAAGTTTTCCACCAAGTGAGGCGACTCTGTCTCCAGGACAAAAGATCCACATGCTTTCATAGGTGGATTCTAAATTTTAATGTTTGTATTTAAATAGATAAAGAGTTGGGAGGGAGTATAGACTCTGAAACTAACTAGGTGGGAATAAAATGTTGAGGTGGCAGGAGGCGGTCACATGTGACATGAGTGTAGAAAGGAAGTGAGTTAGTGTGTGGGGCAGAGGCAGGGAAAGGTGAAGGAGGCAAGAGAAACAAATGCAAATTTTATCTGAAAAAGGACATAACAAAACCTGATTTCTTGCAAGCTGATAACCCTCAAATGGTAGATATTTATAGTAATTTCTGACTGTTGTCGTGCAGATTCAAAAGCTTCACTTCTGTCATCTACCACATACTCGCTTGTTCACAGTTTAATTTTCATGAGTGGAGCTGTGTGGCATGCTGCTTTGTAACCTTTTCATGATGTATGCAGTGAGCCAGAGTCTTATTTGTATAACATGATTTCTTAGTGCTTCAAACTGAAGCCAAGGGGGTCTGAGGGACTGAAGGTTTCTAGCTAGTGAATAATCAGATTAGGGTACAAATAGGAGGCTGTCCACCACCAGAACCTCCTCCCACAGTCACCATTTTAGTCTGCCTTTGGTATTGAGAGGGAGAGCTTTGAACCATTGAGTAAATTTACAAGCGAGGAGGAGGAAGCCCTCTCTTCCTGAATGGTTTCTAACAGCAGCAGCAATAACTAAGACACAGACTGTGACATTAGGAAGGGAGCATAGGGCACACAGCTGGGCTCACACGGTCTAAGGATAGTTCTTAGAAACATAATTCCATGCCATCCATAAACTGGTAATAAGTGTATACTGGTTTTCCTGTGCAGGATGGAGAGCTCTCCCGCTTTACACTCGAGTTTTCCTATGTAGGACTGACCCTTTCATACACAAATAACTATAGATATTTTGCTTTTAACAACTCGAGTCTTTTGCATACTGATTACATTTAAAAAATAGCTTTATGTGTAGTATTGCCTCTGTGTATGTACATGCACCACATGGCACAATTCCCACAGAACCCAGAAGAAGGCATCAGATCTCCTAAAACTGGAGTTACAGATGGTTGGTTGCAAACTATCATGTATGTGCTGAGAACTGAACCTGGGTCCATCAGAAGAGCAGTCAGTGCCCTTATAGACACCATCTATAGCCATCTCTCTACATTTTGTCTATGTAAATATTGTACTTGGTGGAAGTTTATTCTTTGGTATTTCTTCCTCTTCCATTTAAAAGCAGACAAATTTTCTGTTATAAATTGCATTAGGAGGACCAGAAAACTTTAGCGATGAGATTTTTTAAATGGAATATTTCCAATTAATCTTTTGAGACTTGTAATATACAAACATACCCATGTCACAGTAACCTATGTAATAAAGAAGACACTTAATTTTCTTATCGATTGCTTTGGCCGGATGTATTGGCTTTACTTCTGCATCTGCACTACGTGATAATGTTGAAAGCACATGTATTAATTATTCTCCACGGGGCTCTCTGAATTCATCATCTACCCTTTTCTCTTTGCTTCAAGAGGCTTCTATCTGTATGCATCATCAGTCATAGGTCCTACACTCTGTAGGCCCTTATAGACCCACATGTCTTGATGGGTTTGGGCATTGGAGAATCCTGGCAAGGAAAAGGATGTGGCAGGTCATGCAAGGTGTTTTCTATAGGTTCTTTCCTGTGAGGTCCCCTTGGATGGGTAGATACCACAACAAAAATTTTCCACAAGCAGCCCATTTTAGGTGCCAGTCTCTTCTGTCACTTTTAACCTTTTCCCTTCCTGTATATCTTTTGTCAAAAGGAGGCTAGCATACCGTGCCCTTCTGGCTGTATTACATCCTGACTATGTCTTTGTATATAGTTCCTATTAAATTCTCTCCTGTCCACCTTAACTTGGCTGTTCCTGTGGGTTGTGAAGTAAACAGCATCAGTGTACTCTCAACTGTTACAGAAGCTTTTTGTGGATGAATGAACATGTTCCTTTGATGAAGGAACATGGGGCTTAAGGTATACACACTATTTTGTAGCTGTCATCGTTATGTGTGCCATGGGGAGAGAGTGTCTAAGGAGGCTTCTGAAGGTTGATTTGGAATTATTTTATGGAACTGAAGTGACAATCAGGCAGCAACTACCACCTCTACTTCTAGCTGTAGGGGATCTATACCATGTCATCTATCTGTCTGTCTATCTATCTATCTATCTATCTATCTATCTATCTATCTATCCATTCATTCATTCATTCATTCTATACTGGGTTCTGTGTTTGTACACACACACACACACACACACACACAAAAAGATAAAAATGTCTCTGAAAAGCTTAGTTATCCTAGCTTTAAATATTTTAAGAGTGACTACAATCATGGGTGGAAGCCCAGGAAATCAGGTGGTCCAGTTTGTTTTAGACATAAAGCTGAGGTTAGATATTGATAAAGTTCCTGTGTCTTGGCAGTGTCAGTAGTATGTCATCTTATTTTTAGCTCAAGATTCTTACCATAGATAAATAGCTTGATTCCCCCACAAAAGGCTTTCTAAAAACTAAACAAAAGGGTAGACTTCCAAAACAAAATTATATCTCCTGCCTCAAAACAATAAAACAGGATTTGGAAGGCAGGAGCCAGGGAATTTGAATAATCACTGTTATTTGTTCATACCTGAAAAGTTGGAAGTCAGAAGAAAAAAATCAGAAACCTAACCATTCAACCTTGCTTGGTGCCTGCTTCAGCCTACCATGATTGCTAGCAAATGTGAGCGTGATGGGTGAGAGGCATAAGCATTACTGCAAATGGTCCTGTGCTTTCCTTTCCACCAGGCATGGTGGGTAAGACAGACTCACTTTGAAGGAGCCTCTTAGGATTTCTTTCCTTCTGGGCAGTTACTTTAGTCAGTATAGTAGGGTGGGGTGGGGGGGGTGGGGGGGTGGAGCTGACTTGTCCAAGTGAGTGCACTAAGGCTGTGAGCTTTCTAACTCCAGCCTCAAAGCACTGGTTCTATCAGTGACCAATGGCAACTGAGAAGTGGGTAAGGACACCTGGGTTAGTTATACATCACATTTTCTCATCTGAGGATGAGCAAATGCATGAAGCATAAAAAGGGGCTTTTGAAAAACTGACTACAAGGCAGAACTTTAATCACAGGGGAAAGACTTAGAGAAGAATGCCTCCATTCCCAAACACAGAATGAAATCTGGAGCCAGAAACAAAGCATAATAAAAGCAATTTAGGTGGAAGCCCTGAATTCTAAGAATAAAAAATTTAAATTTGTTTCAGAAAAATTAATGAAGTGCTAACTATATCAGTATCTGGCTAGTTGGAATGCTAAATTTCATAGATACAGGGTAAAATGTCCTATACATAATTTTATGTCTCTAAGAAGAAAAAGAGAGTCCAATTGGTTATTTTTTCTTCTAAAAGAGAAATCTAGAAGGAAATGAAGCAAGGCCTACTGTTATGAGAGAGTTTATGGTCCTAGACTTTTAAATTTAGCTAGCTGCTTCTCATGTATTTATATATAGATGAAATTTCAAAATTTCAGAAGCTCAGAAATGTTTTAGTATTATGCCAGAAAAATGACTCTGAGACAGGTCAACCAAGACTGGCAATACCCTGTGGTCCCAAGCATGGCAGTGACCATAAACTTATAAAACTTTTTAAAAATTAGTTTATTATATGTATGGGTATCTGTCTGGGTGAGACTGTGTGTGCATGTGAGTAGGTGTTGTAGAATATTGTTTTAAGATGTTACATTTATTAAATGATGCAAAGATGTGTTGCATTCTTTTATGTTGCATTTGTTTAACTCTGTGAAGCTGTGTTACTTTGCCTGTCTAAAACACCTGATTGGTCTAATTAAGAGCTGACTGGCCAATAGAAAGATAGGAGAAAGGATTGGTGCCGGGGTGGGCGGGCAGGCAGAGAGAATAAATAGGAGGCAAAATCTGGATATAAAATGATTGAAAATGAGAAAGGAAGGAGTGAGGAAACCAGGGGCCAGCCACCCAGTCACACAGCTAGATATGGAATAAGGAAAGAAAAGATATACAGAATTAGAGAAAGGTAAAAGCTCAGAGGCAAAAGATAGATAGGATAATTTAAGAAAAGCTGGCAAGAAACAAGCCAAGCTGAGGCCAGACATTCATAAGTAGTAATAGGTCTTCATGTGATTGATTTGGCAGTTGGGTGGTGGGCCCCCAAAAGAGTCAAAAAGTAAAACAAACAAACAAAAAACCAAAAGAAAACCCCAAACAACCAAGTACCAGTGCCAGAAGAGGTCAAAGGCACTGGATTTCCTTCAGCTGGAGTTATGGGCAGTTTTGAACTATTGACATAGGTGCTGGTAATCAAACTTGTGCCTTCTGCAAGAACAGCATGAGTTCTTAACCACTGAGCCATCTCTTCAGCTCCAATGATGACTTTTAAAAAAAGGATATATTGTGCTGTCACTACTCAGGTGAATATTAGTGGTTCTGTTTCCCCTGCTCAACTTCAGCTTATGAGCTTCTCATCCTGTGTGCCTGTTTCTGCCCTTGCAGAGGCTTAACAGAGGGCTAGAAGCACAGGCATGATGTGTGTGGGGGTGTTGAACAGGAGAACAGGAATGATGGGTATATGAAGCAAGGGATGATAGGTAGGTTGAACAGGGGCACAGATGTTAAGGAGGGATAAATTCTTTAATACTAACCATCTTTCAAAGGTTTGCTCTCTTGGATTTAATGTTAAGTATTTTGTAACTCACTCAGTGGTTAAATAATACACTTCAGTGGAAATTTCCCAGGATTAATTCAATGAGTACTGTTCTCTGCCTGGCCTCTATATCCAGAGGGATTCTCTCCTGAGATGTCTTAGCTGTAGGGGCAGCTTTCCACATATGCAGAAAACTGTGCATTCAAGTTTGTAAAAAGTGATTATTTGGATAAATGTTCTCATAATCTAAGATTTACTCTAGCAGCTCCTGGCAGTCCTTTAATTATGAATGTCTAGGGAGACAGGTTAAGGTCATAGGTGTTTGCTGAGTTCTACATGATATGGTGTCTAGGAGAAAATAAGATACTGGGTTATCATGAAACAAGGAGGCAAAGAGAGTTTTTTTAAGTTATAGAGGTTGTCTACAAAACAACAACAACAAAAAAACACATTGATGGAAACACTGACCTGAGATTTTGATACTATATGAAATTTTGTAAAAGAAAAAACATTACATAGTCTAAGACATTGTTAAAACCTGTTTGCTTTCAAGGGCAGAGATACCACAGCAGCTCAGTCTCTCCATTACATGTCTGGGGTTTGCATCCAGGCCCTAGCATGTATTAGCTGAATGATTTGGAGCAAGTCCCTAAATATCTGTGCTTCAATTTCCCCCAGTATAAAATAAAAACAATAGGACCTGCATCCTTTAGTTGTAATACTTACAACTTTATGTAACATATAGAAACTATTATTTAATCACTAGACATTCTTACCATGGCAGTTTCATCTCATGTAGCTATGAACCCTATGAGCTATAATAATGACTGGCATGACAAAATAGCTCATGGTTGCAATAGTGGCAAGAAAGTTATGGAGGTAACCAGCTGCTTTTTTTTTTATTTGCTATCAGGCCACTCCTTAGAGAACATGTATGCTTAGTACTACTGCAAATGTGGCCAACAACTCATGAACCTATTACTTACCATTTTCTTTCAAATTTCCCTGTAAATTCATATCTATATACCCATATGTTTGTAGAGATTTCAGACATCTTAAGAGAAGTCTCTATGTGCAATTGGATGGTGGTTAATGCAGGAGATCACAACTGGCTAGCATGCAGAGAAAAAGTGTTTGGAATGCTCACCCACACCCTGCACCTTAAGGCTTAGGGACCATCTTGGAAGAGGTCTCTTGGCAGAGAAACTGTAAGAGCCAGAAATTGGGGGTGGCCAGATAGAAACAGCATTGTCTGGGCATGCCAAGACCACTGTACTCTGTAGCTGTAGCTGCCGGTGTAAAATCAAGCTAGTAAATACCTCAGCATGGAGTCCTACACCTAGCCAAGGAGGTATGGACAGACGATGGCTTCTGAAGGAGGAAGTATAAGCTTCCTTTAAGTATGTGGTCCCTTGTAGGTCGACCATGCTCCTTGGATGGTCCCAACCTATGGGTACATGGGTATCACAGATTGGTCTTGGTGGGTTATTAAAAATGAAAAAAAAAAGAGGACATGAAGTTGGGAGAGATGCAGGGTGGATCAGGAAGAAATCTGTTGGGGGGATGAGGAATGAATATGATCTCAAAGAATTAATAAAAAATTTATATTAAAAACCCAAAGCTAAGCACTGAGCCATACTCCCGGAATCCAGTTGTAGAGAGGCAGAAGGGATGAGCAAATGAGCCAAGATTGTGCTGGAGAAACTCGCAGAAACAGTTGACCTGACCTAGTGAGAGCACAGGGACCCCAGACATAAAGCTGGGGAATCAGCATTGAACCAAACCAAGCCCTCTGAATGTGGGTGCCAACTAGGAGGCCTGGGCAGTCTATTGGACCTTTAACAGTGGAGCCAGTTTTTATCCCTAGTGCACAAATGGACTTTGGGAGCCCATTCCCTATGGAGGGGTATTATTGCAGCCCAGATACATGGAAGAGGGCTTAGGCCCTTTCCCAAATGATGTGACGGACTTTGATGATCCCCCGTGGAAGGCCTCACTATCCTTGGGGAGTGGGTAGGAGGGGGGTTGGGGAGGAGTCTGTGGGAGGGCATGGAAGGATGGGAGGGTGTGGGGATGGGGGGATCAATATGTAAAATAAGATTGTTTCAAAATAAAAATAAAAAAGCAAAAAGCTAAACAACAACAACAAATAAAACAACCAAACTATTATCACCATTGGCCTAGAAATTTCTTTCCTATGAATCTATCTTATATAAATTCTTGCCTAAAGGCACAAAGACATGTGAGTAACATTTTAGTAAGGGTTAAAAATGAGACAACATGTGCAATAAAGAATAAAACAGTGAACATGACATAGTTCTTATCAAATACTATGAATCCATATTAAGAATGAAGAGAATCTGTGTATGGATTCTAAGTAATGTGGAAACATAGAAATCAAACAGCATGGTGGAATGAACAGCCAAGCAGGTGAGAAGCATAAGATAGCAGAGATTATACCTCAGTTCACTGAGGAGAACCCTGTGGTCTCCCCATCTGTGAGGATACAGGCTTTCCTTATGTGGCTCTGTCACTTTGACCAGGAGGCCACACACCCTGCCAAGCATAACCAGTGTATTCAAATTGCTGACTGCAGCATTGGAGCAAAGCAATTGAGCAGCGGTACAGGAAAATTGGTAGACGCAGCGATGGGTGGGTGGAGCCGTGTCTGCGGTGATCTGATAATAGGTACCCAATGAAGGTGGAAGACAGGACTGACTTTCTTCCTGTCATCAACCCCAAATGCTCATCTGCCTGAATGCTCAAGTTCTATCAGTCAAAAGTCATTTAAAAGGATCAAAAAGAATCTAGCCTTTCTGTGGATAATGATGCTAACAAACCCTAAGAGGACCACAGCAGGCTCTAGGTCCCAGGTGTGCAGCAGAGTTCTCTTCACATCCAGGACTTCAATGAAGAAAAACAAAAAGCCAGAAAACAAGAAGCTAGCGTGGCAAGAGAAGAGTAAAATGGGATAACTGTGGCCGCTCTTGGACATAGCCACTCTGCAGGAAGTGGATATCCATGGATCATCTCCTCTGTATGTGTTCTGACCTTTATCAGAAGCTGGGCTGATCCAACAGAGATTGGCAAGGACAGAGCATGAGATAAAAGAAATGCAAAGAATAGAATGAGGCATATTTGGCAAAGGAGAAACAGGAGAGATGACTCCACGGTGCGACTGAAGTGGGGAATCTCAAGTGTGCACCCCAGGGAACCCCATTTCCTTCCTGTCCTCCTTTTAGTTGTCCACTTTACTGATTGATCATTGTGTGATACTAAACAAGAGCATAGAATTTGGAATATATAAAAGCATAGACTGGAGAGGGAAAATAAACACAATTTTCTTTATCTTATCATCATTGGAAACCTACCATTTGATGAGTGTTATGGAAAATGAAAACATGCAAAAGAAATTTCTACTCAAGCTCACTGCCTGTCACCCACAGAGAAGTAGAATCAAACCACACGGAAACAGCTCTGTTAGAAGACACTGATTTTACTATTGCATGGACATTGCTTTCCATCTTGATTCAACTGTGTGTGAGCTGTGGGCTCAGGCAATCATTTCAGCATCTTGAGTTTTTTTTCTTAACTGATGAACTGAGATAATCACACTCCCACCGTGAGATGAATACAGGAGGTCACCCTGGCTGTGGTCACTGTCTCAGACATATTAAGGGTTATTAACATTAATGGCCCTTTGTCCTTGTGTTTTGATGTGGGTAGAATGCTCTAGTTAGTTTTAAAGCACCATTTTGGACAGAAATAAATATCTGTATTATGTTGTTTTGAGAAAAAAATATGGAATATATTTTTTAAATTAAGGTAACCTTTGGATTTGATGAAACTGAAAACATTTAATAATTTCTCTACAGGGAGTGCATATTTTCTTCCAAAAATCTTTCATGCCATCTGGTAGCTGAAGAAAAATGGGTAATTTTTTAAAAGGATGGAAACAGAACACACACACACACACACACCCCAGAACTGTCTGAAGCTATCAGGAAAAAGCAGAAAGAAAAAAGTGCAGAGAACTTCTAAAAACTATATTCTTCACAACTACCATGACTAGCAAATTTGAGTGCAGAGAGCACTACAATTATTTTCTCTCTTTCTAAAGAAAATGCTACACACATCTCTTTAAAAAAAAAAAGCATGCATGGAGCAGCAGAGATAAGAGTCATATTCTGAAGATGTCTAAATTCTAAGTAGGTAATTTTATGGCTCTGTATCTCTTTGTGTCTTATGGCCTAGTCCTTGACTGGGACCTGCCATCTTTCTTCCAATTCATCTCCTTCTGCCTAAAATACCTGGGATTAGCCTACTGTTGCCACTGAGAGTGCAGGACTTACTAAGAACTGTGTAATGATCCACCTTTACAACAACTCAAGTGTGGTGTCTAATTGTTAAAGGATTTACAAAAAAAAGGTCTGGGGATTGAGAACCAATGTGCTCTCTCTCTTTTTTTTTTGTCCCCTTCCAGCTCCTGCTTGGTCAGACATCATCTCATTTGTTAAAATTCAGGATTCGGCCATTCATTTATTCATTAGGTGTGCATCAAATATTTAGTACCTCTATTTTAGGCACTACAAATTGTTTGGGTCAGTAATTCCTGGCCCCCACCATGTATAAGAGGTACCCTAGGTACTTTCAGATGTAAATGTGGACCCATATAACCTAGTAATCGAATTATTAGGTACATGACTGCATTCTTTAAAGGTTCTGAAGGTGTCTTGCACATGTAGCCAAGGTAGGGAGGTTCAGTGCAGTCCCTTAGCAGCTCGGGGGGGGGGGTGTGATGGGGAATGTACTGTGTATGTTCATCTTATTGATTATTGAATAAAATACTGTTTGGCCAATGAAACAGCAAGTTAGACAGGATTAGGAGTCAAAGAGGATTCTGGGAAATGTAGTAGAGAAGTGATGATCCAGGCTTCAAGTGACATAGCAAGGAGACTCATATTTGAGCAAGGAGAAATAGGAAGGGTCCCTTTTCCCCCTTCCTCCTCCAGCAGCGGGATGTGAGCCACTGGCAAGGAGGGTCGACAATAAGGCGTCCGATAAGATAAGTCTTATAAAATATATAGGTTTATGATAGTTAAGACGGAGCAAACAAATGAGAAATCCTAGTCATTGGCCAAGCAGCATTTGAACCTAATACAAGTTTCTGTGTATTCATTTGGGCCCTAACTCAGGCGGATGGCTGGCATAGAGCACACACATGGCGGTGGGGCTCAGCAGCTTTTGGTGGAAAGATTTATCATAACGGGGGGGGGGGTTGCTTCCAAATAAGGCACAAAAGCACTAATAATCTGTAGGCTCTTTGTAAGAGTTTGTAGGAGCAGAGTTGATGAGACCAGTGTAATGAAGAATGGGAAAAACAGAACAGTGAAAGCCCCAGGAGGGAAGGAACAGTACTGTGACTGTGTAGATAGCCTCACAGGCTGGGCTAGCTTCACAGAGGACCTGGCTGACAGGCTAAACTCCAAAATTCAGTGACTCTTCTGCAGTGGCACTGCCCTCCCCACGCCCAACTCCCAGATATCAGTCTCTGAGGCAGGAGGGGACCTCTGCCTGGATGATGGGGATCTGCTGGTGATTTGGAGTTGCTCTCTGAGTCACTATGAGCTTCCTACTGATTGCTTATTCCCCAGTTCCACCTCCAAGCAGGTGTCACAGATTGTGTCCTAGGCAGTGAATTCAAACCCTTGGCTAGGAGCAAACACTCAGAGTCCCCTGCCAACTTGTCAGCTTTCAGAGAAGAATTTATGTATCACTATGTGGAGAACAAAGCTGCTTTTGGTTTACTTAGGCCTGAGTTCAGACTGAGGCTCAATGATCAGTCAGAATACTGACTCTGAGTAACTAAAAGGCCCTTAGGACCTTACACCCATACTATACTGCCCTGTGCTGGCACTGGGGAGGAGTGTGGAGATGGGAGTATTACACTGTCTGAAGCAACATGAACTTAGGAAGAACTGCCAATGTCAAAGACAAAAAGATCAAAGGCATGTCTGCCCTCTCTCTGAAATCAGTCAACAGGATTTATACATCATGCCAGTTTATGATACAGAAATCCAGTATACTGGAGACTCTTCAGTCCATCAACCCACGTTCTTCAAAAATAAAATACAGAGGAGAAACATGTCAATGGAAATGATTTAGACATCAAATTGAAAAGAGGTAAGAAGAGACAATAGTTCTATGGATCGTGTGTGTTAAAGTAAGAACAACAGCTTTGCAGAGGTCACATGTAAGGGCACTGGCTGCCTTTGGAGAGAACATGGGGTCTAGGGCTGGGACAGAGCATGTAGAGGAACTTCTGAGCAGGAAAAATTCTCTTTGTTGACCATGGGGTCCTTAATTTTATTTTATGTGGCTGTGTTCTAAGTAGTATTTTACAATAATGGTTAAAATGCTATTTCAATTGCAAAAGAATGTCAAAGTGTTCTGATACTTGTGTTTTATCATATAAAAGGTAGAAATACTTAAGCTTCAGGTTTCTTGATAGAATAATCTCAAATCAAAACACTAAAATAGTCTACACATTAGCTGTGGCCCTGTGGCACCCCACACACATATTTTTTTTTTTTTTTGAGACACTGTTTTTCTATGAAGTCCTGGCTGGCCTAGAACTAAAGTAGACCAGGCCTTGAACTTACAGAGATCATCCTGCCTCTGCCTCCTGGCTACCATGCTTGGCTGTGGTGGTCTCTTAAGGGACATCTTTGTGTCTCCATTCTGTGGCAAATTAGTGGGATCTGGGGTGATGGTTCTGTTTTTCCTCTGAAATGTTCTTACTCTCACGCCATTTCAAGAGCAATCAAATTAATCACTTGTTCTCACAGAATACTAGGAAAAACAGTGTGTATTACTCTGGTCCTGTGCTAATGAGATATTATGGTAATTAAAGGGTTTCAGAAATGTATTTGTCTCCTCTACCTCCAGGCAGGAGCTCCATGGTAACCACCTACAGGTTTGCTTCCCTTAGATGGCTCCATGGTCCCTGGAGGCCAATGAGGGGCTCATCGCCTCTCAACTGCTGCGAATGGTTGGAGATAGAGTTGCCTATTGAGTGTCAGCCAGGTTAAACCAGCAAAGAAAAGCGTTAGTGAGCAGAGCAGGAGCAGAGGCTGGGGACTTGGCTGGGGTTAGGGTTTGTGTCACTGAAGTCTAGAGGTAAACCAGGAAGAGACAGAAAACACCCATTTGCTCACAGGTGGCATTGGATGACTGCCCTTCTCTCTAGTAGAATTCAGAGACCAAACAGCTCTCATCCCTAACAAGTCCTTTTCTTTGCTTACTTCCACTTCCCAATTTTAAGGGAGAATGAAACCTTATGTGAATGTTAGTGGCCTTGGGATAGCACTACATTTTCCCACCTTTCTTTTCATTGTGAATTTCAACAGTGACAAAAGCCCTTGGTGAGGTAGGTGTAGATGGGTGCCCTGAAGTTTGAGAACAAATGGAGGAAAAGCTGGTTCTCTGTGCATAGAAACAGAATAGTGAAACCCTTAGCTAGATTAAGAAAAGGAAGGGTGGTGAAAATAAAATCAGGTAAGGAAAGGAAGGGACACTTTATAGCTGAGATCATTTGTACACAGCATTTTTAGTATCCGGTAGACCAGCTGTACACAGCATTTTTAGTGTCTGGTAAAAGCTGAAAAATGTTCCTTACTTAGACTAAATGCTGAACAATCAGGAAACCTAACAGACCAATAATAACAATATTGAAAAGTTAATAGAACAAAAACTTCCTAAAAACTCAGGACAAAATGCAGTGCTAAATTCCATTAAACATCCAATGAAGCACCAATACCAATCCTCTTTAAATTATTCTCCCAAACAGAAGACAAAGGAATTCTTCCAGAGACATCCTATGGGGTCAGTGTTACCTCTAAATAAAACCAGAGGAAGAAATAGCAATGATAACAACAAAAATAACTAAAGGTCAATAGATTTGATAAACATCAATGCAAAAAAAAATCCACAGAGTCCTAGCAAAACAAATTCAACAGTGCATTAAAAAGATCTTAGGGATGTTGGGCCTAGGGAGATGGTTCAGCGGTTAAGAGCACTTGTTGCTCTTGAAGGAGACTGGGGTTTGGTACCCAGCACCCACATGATGGCTCACAATCATCTGTATCTCCAGTTCCAGAGGATCCAATGCTGCCTTCTGGCCTCCACAGGCACCAGGCACACATGTAGTTCACATATATACATGCAGGAAAAATGCATATATGTAAAATAAATGAATCTATTTTAGGATCTCTGGAATACAAAGAAGGTTCAATAAACTAAAATAAATAAAATGCTAAACAGATTAAGTAGAAATATGCCTCCACATAATCATTTATAAAATGCTAACAACTAACATTATACTGAATATGGAGATATTAGACATTTTTTTATATAAGAGCTAGATCCTGTTAATTTCAGCTGAACTCAGTCATGACAATGTTTGAGCAAAATTTCCAACTCATTCAGTTAAAATACCCAAGCTACGCACTCACTAGACCACTCCCAACTACTGCTGAAGTCATATCTAATATTAAGGACTTCAAAGTCCTTTATAGCCTTCATTCTTATTATGCTTTCAGTAAATATATTGTGTAAATCATTTAGTCACTTTCAAGAGATGGAGCAATCAATAAAATAGAAATTGAGATCAAGTATATGTTATTGGAAAATTGAATCTTCCCAAATTCCCAATAATGACATAATGGAAGCTACTCAAGAATGTGGGATTACTTCTGGGGAAAGTATATACAACTGCATTAGAAAAGCCTCTCTTAGCTTGAATGCTGGGAAGTGTGCTTCTGTGAAGTTTTCACAATAAAAATAAGAGTGGAAAACACAACTGTTTTACATAGTCTAAGCAACTATGTAAATTAAGAATCAAGTTATATAGTATTTGTTATGTACTAAGCATTGTTGAACAGCCCCATATATTAATCCATTGCATCTTTTCACCAACCACACTTGGGGCTTCTATCATCACCCTACTTTTACAGGTGAGGAAACAGGCATGAAGTTAAATTACTTAGAGAACATAGTGAAAAATGTAAGCACCACACTTAAATAAATTAACAATAGAATACATTTACTGAAGAAGTTCAACGTATTTGATAAAGTGACAAAATTTAGCATGTATTTATATTTCATTTGGATAAGAGAAAATAATATTTTGGACCCCAGGGTTATTCATTTAAAACAACAAGAGGAGGACAAGGCAGAATTCTACAGAAGTGTAGAACTTCACTATACCCAGCAGTAGCTCTAAGCCACTAAAGATAATACCTGAGGTGGATAAGGGCATCCTAGGCTTCTCCACCAGCTCTCAGGGGCAGGATAGTCCAATCTCTACCTCTGACTGCCTGATTCACACTAGCACAAAACCTCATCTTCCCGGAGTTAGAGTGACTCACTCGTCCTGGGTACCAAGACCAGTTTTATTTTCTCACGAATGGAAAAGTGAACAATGAATCATCTTTTCCCCCTTAAAAAGGATATTCAATTATTCATTAATGCATTGACCAACTTGACTCATTGGGGTAATTTATTATTGAATATAGCAGTATTGTACACAGGAAGGTCTACTTTTTTATGTGACAGAAGTAAAATAAGCTTGCCATTTCACACAATTCTGACCTGCATTCTAAATACTTACCCTATACCCACAGACAAGTATAGCTGCCACCTCTCATCAAAGAAGCTTTTCTTTGAAGTTGACAGAGACCATTACAGAAACCACAGCTGGTCAAAATACAAAGAACAACTGATCGAGGTGTACCCAGGCCCAGTGGTTACATCTACAATACAACTCCTGCACCGAAGGCTCAGGGAACATTACAGAAGATGGGGTAGAAAGATGGTCAAAGTGAGCGGACCCAAAAGTCTGTGAGATTATGCCTTCTAGAAATGACAGGGAAGGAACACTCATGATATCTCAATAATATGGTGACCCAAACAAGACCTGAGTAAGGAAAACACCAACAGACATGCCATCATAGAAGGGGAAAATCTAAAGGGGCCCCACCCAGAGACAAAGATCTACAGAAAACGAATGACAGTTGAGAGGGAGAACTAGTTATTTCCAGGGTTGAGCATCTAAATGGTTATCAGTCCTGAAATCATATACACACCTAGCAACACTAAATGGTGTTAGCAGGTTGTATTTATATATTCATACATTCATATATACATGCAATAACAACAAGGAAAAGAGAATGAATTTGAGAGACAATGAATTTGAGAAGGAGTGGCGGGGGTCAAGTGAGACATTAGAGGGAAGAAAAGAAAGGGGAATTATGGAATTATATTTAAAACACACATTACCAAAAGAAGTGATAGGTAAGTATCAGAGGGTGGAGATAGGGAGCCAGATAGAGGTGACTGTATTATTGTCACTCTGCCTCCCTCCCAGTTAGATTGCTGAAAGGGCTCTGGTGAAGAACTCCCACCCTACCTGAAATGCTTATGAGTAAATGCTGGGAAGAGAGAAGAGGTGTGTAGTGTATGGGGTGTACAGAGGCATCAGGGCCAATCACCAAAGACTTAATTGTGAAATTATTATTTCAGTGTAGAAAGTATAGAAATGATATAATCTTTAAAATGTTCCAAATCTATACTTTAGCCACAGTGTCTTTTATATTAGTTGTTTTGGGAAAATCATCTTAATAACAATTGGTCGGTGGTTGTTTTTAAGAATGTTTTTAGTTCTGCACCCCACTTTTTAATGTCATTGTTTGGTGTTTTGGTGGCTAGCTTCTTGAGTTCACTGTATATTTTGGAAATCAGCCCTCTGTCTGATGTGGGGTTGGTGAAGATCTTTTCCCATTCTGTGGGCTGTCTTACTGTGTCCTTTGCCTTACAGAAGTTTCTTAATTTTAGAAGGTCCCATTTATTAATTGTTGATCTCAGTGTCTGTGCTACTGGCATTATGTTCAGGAAGTGGTCTCCTGTACCAATTCATTCAGAGGTACCTCCAACTTTCTCTTCTAAGAGGTTCAATGTGGCTGGATTTATGTTGAGATGACTACCTTATATTGCCATCCTAGAGCCTTCATCCAGTGGCTGATGGAAGCAGAGGCAGACATCCACAGATATACACTGAACTGAACTCTGGAAACCAGTTGCAGAGAGGGAGGAGTGAAGAGCAATGAGGTCAAGACAGGGCAGGTGAAACCCACAGAATCAGCTGACCTGAAGAAGGGGAAGCACATGGACCCCAGACTGCTGTCTGGGAGGCCAGCATGGGACTGATCCAGACCCCTGAACGTGGATGTCAATGAGGAGGCCTCAGCACTCTATGGGACCTCTGGTAGTGGATCAGTATTTATCCCTGGTATAAGGACAGACTTTGGGAGCCCATTCCACATGGCGGGATGCTCTCTCAGCCTGGACACATGGGGGAGGGCATAGGCCCTGCCAGGATGATATGACAGACTTTGGGGATTCCCCCATGGAGTGCCTTACCCTTCCTGGGGAGCAGAGGGTGGATGGGATGGGGGACTGGTGGGAGGTGGGGGAGAAGGGGAGGGAGAGGGATTGACATGTGAAACAGACTGGTTTCTAATTTGAACTAATAAAAAATAATTTCTTGGGGAAAAAAAAGAATGGGGGAAGAAAGTAGCATTCCTTTTTTCTGTAGAGTCTGAGCCAACGGAAACCTTGGTCATATGATGTTTCAGTGGTTTTTGAACCAGTAGGAAAAAATTCCCTCTATTTCACTAAAGAAGTAGTTACATAAAATCCACAGGATATCATAGTCTCAAGCTAGCTGTGTTTAATGTCACATGACTGTAATCTTAGCACTTGGGAAACAGGCAGGAGGGTGTCAAGTTTAAGGCTAGCATGGACTACAAAGAGATATTAAAAAAAACATAATGACCAACTATAATTGACATCTAAATTTGAATCCCAATGAATATTTTTATAAAATCTAAAGGAGCCATAAATAATTGCCATAAGGAACTAAATTATTTGGGTAGTGTCTAGACATTCTGCTGTGAAAAATCCATCTTGGAGTGATGCTTTCATGAATGGAAGCTGAATTAGTGAGTGAATCAGTTACATCACTGAGCAGCTAGGGAATTCTGTTTTTTTTCTTCCAAGTTCCCAGGAACATTCAGTTGACTTGGTTAGAGTCTGACTCATCTCCATATTTTATTATCACCTGTGACTGATACAGGATTCATGACGACTCCTTCTTATGGAATACAAGATCAGGATAACATTATCCCTGTAAGAGGAATCACCAACTTAAACTAAGAAGGTTATGGCTTACACTAAAATAAAATAAACAAGAAAACAAAAAAATGGAAGCCAATAAATTTAAAACACTCCATTATAAATGGAAGCTTTAATATGTAAATCCCTTGGACTTATGAACTCCAAGAAGAAAAAAACGATATTTGAGAAAGGAATCTAGTTTGTGCAACCAGGAAGGACCAGATGAACAAGGCAAACTAGAAGGAGAAGGGTCTAGAAACAACCAGGACACAACAAGGTGACAAAAGGCTTTTCTTAACAGTGATCTCAAGTCTGAATAGACAAATTAAAAGAGAGAGTGGTTAAATGAACAAAAATGTAAGACCTTGCCCATGTTGTGTCCAAGAGACTCTCCAAGGACAGGTATAAAGTCAAGTGAAGGACAGAAGCTCTCTATGCACATAGAAGTCAAAAGCCAACAGGAGCTCCCATGTTTATGTCACACAAAAATGGACTTGGGTTGGATCTGAAGGAGCATGTATCAGTTGCGAATAAATATACATGCAGCCAACATTAAAACAACTAAGTACAAGAAGAAAAAATGAATAGATCCAGAGGTAGAGACAAGCGATGAGCCCTTGGTTCTCTGCAGTAGAAAGATGTGTAGGAAGAAAACAAACAGGGACCTTTAACTATGCCTTAGACCAAATGGATCAAGGAAAATTTCAGAACATGGGCTGGGATCACAGCTCAGTGGGATCGAAGCTCAGTGGGATCATAGCTCAGTGTCACAAGCATAAGGACCTGAGCTTGAGTCCTTAGAATCCACAGAGAACAGATGTAATAGCACATGTCTGTAAACTCAGTGCTCCAACTGGGAGATGGGCGAATGAGATGGAATAATCTTTGGTGACAACTTGTGCAGCTGTGAACTTGAGACACTATGTCAACCAAGGACCAACATCCATCTGAGGTTGCCCTCTGACCTCCATATGTACAATGTGGCATGAACATCCCCTGCCTCCCATATTCCTCTCAAATAGTCAAATGTAAGTAAACTACCTGGCTTCAAATATATTAGAAAATTATAGTAAACAAGAAATATGGTACATGAAAAAAACATAGAACCCAAATAGAGCAGGATAGCAAGTCTAAAGATAAAGAAATGAGAACCCACTGGTCTAGGGGTTGAGAGAAAATATTTGCAAAGTATATGTCTGACATGGGGTTGACATCTAGAACATATAGAGAACTGTATAGCCTCAGTAGCAAAACCTTACATAACCCCATTAAAAGGAAACAATGCATATAAATAGATGTTTCCAAAAGGAAAAAATCCCAATAGCCAATAGGTACAGAGATCTACATTCTCCCAGGGCAATGCAAATCACAGTCAAATTATGTAGTACTTTCTAAGGGTAACTATGGGTCTCTAACACCACTGCTATTGCCACTTCTGTTTTAGGTCTGAGTAAAAAAGAACATAGAGGTTGTAATCAGAGAAAGGAGACATTATTATGGGCCTCCAGCTAACAAGTGTTGGTCAGGAGAAATGAGAAGTCTTGCATAGTGTTAGTGGTGATGTGAAGTAGAGCAGCCATTTAGGAAATTGCTTGGGAAAATTACAAATAGAATTGCCATATAATCCAGCAGTCCAGATACTGAGTATGTATGCATTCAAAGGGGATAAAATCAGTATGCCTAGGAGATATCAGCACGCCCAAGCTCATTACTGAACTCTGCAGTAGCCAGGAAATAGAAACAACCAGTATGTCCATCAAAGGATGGATGGATAAGCAACACTGGCCATATGAAGTACAAAGTCAAGTACTATTTAGCATGAACTATCCAAATTTTAAGGTACTAATGTGCTGTTATTCTAGATTTCTTCCTTAGAGACAGGGTCTCCCTATAAAGCTCTGGCTGTCCCTCTGTGTCTGGAACTCACTGTGTAGACCAGGCCAGCCTTGGACTCACAGAGATCCACCCGCTTCCCATCTCCCATCTGCCCAGTGGACACAGTGGAGAAGAGTCTGTGTGCAAGCCAGGAGAACAGCCCTCAGCAGAACAGAACCAGTCATCTCTGACCATAGAGTGCCTGATCTCCAGACTTGTGAGAAATAGACCTGTGTTTCAGCTACCAGCTTACTGTACTTTGCATGGCTCCCTGAGCCTGCTGAAGCTCAGGACAGCTCTAAGAAGCCCTCCCTCCCTCCCTCCCTCCTCCCTCCCTCTCCTCCCTCCCTCCCTCCCTCCTCCCTCCCTCCCCCCCTCCCTCCCTCCCTCCCTCCCTCCCTTCCATCTCTGCTTCTCTTTGAGGGCTAGCAGCTTGCTGTGTGTTGTGGACCCTGCTCTTTCTCTGGACCTCATGTCTCTTTCCTGAAGCCTCCTTCCTTCCTGCAGCATTAATGTCTCCTTTCTCTGATTATAACCTCTATGTTCTTTTCTACTCAGACCTAAAACAGAAGTGGCAATAACAGTGGTGTTAGAGTCTCATAGTTACCTTATAAAGTACTACACAATGTTGCTTTACAAACAATTCAGAGATTCCTTCCCTTGCCTTCCCCTTCTACCTTCCTCCCTAGTCTTCCTTTTCCTCCTCCTCCTGTTTCTTCACTGTCCCCATGACCGACCCCACCTCTCCTTTCTCTTGTATCTCAGGGTATTCTCAAACTTGCCATGTAGCCAAAGATGACCTTGAACTTTTGATCCCCATGCTTTCACCTCCAAAATGACAGGATTACAGGGTTGTGCCACCTTGTCTGATTCATCAGTGCTGCACACAGAGCCTGGTGCTTCATGTACAATGTGCAAGCGTGCTGCCAACTAAGCTACATCCCCAGCCTCATAATTTTCTCAATATTAATCAAAGCACTATATAATGAATGACTGGTAAATTTATCCATTGAATGAGTTTTGTAAGTTTTCAGCTACATAGACAGTGGCTGTATGCATGGAGGTATTGTGTTTGGACCTTTGCTTCAGCGAGTTACCTATCTACAGAGTAATTCTGAGACCCTCTGAACCAAACAAGAAAATTTAACCCTGTTATTTATGTCATTTTGCAGATGAAAACCCAGGGTCCCAAAAGACTTAAAAAAATCTATCACTTTGAATTAATTACACCTTGGCAAGCAATCAATCAAGCCATAATTTACTTTGTGGAGCAAAGTGTGTTCATCGTATTTCTTTCTTAAATAAAAATTAAGGTTCAAAAAGAAAATACCTGAACATTTTGGGATATTTTGAAGGTGGATAGATTCATAAAGACATAGAAAATATCTACCATGATTTATCACATAATTGACATTTTAGAATTTTTGGAAATAAATTTATATAATCTTTATTAATTTAATAACACTGTCCATGCCATGCAGTTGCTGAAGGATTCCAATCTCGAATCTTCCTTTATCTTTTCTCTTCTAGTGCCACCACCAAATTTCCCCTCATCTCCCACTTAGATTCTTTGCAAGAGTCTCTGAAATATCTGCCTGTATATTGCATCCGCTGTCTATTTTCCACATTTGATTTTTTGCTCATATTGTTAATGATATCCATTTTTCTTGGGTGCAATGACTATCTCAAAAGGGCTTCTGGAAGCAATGTGGATATGTGACACCAAGTATTCAATGACCTCTGTCTGAGTTTGTAGTATTTTTCTGAGGTTTGATTAAGGGAAAAAAACCCTAAAACTTAAAGGCACTCACAAATGGCAATAAAACCCCAATGAAGGGTTATAATAATTTGATGTCATCTCGAATGCCAGATGTTTCTGTTTTTCTGAAAAAAGTACAGGGATCACTTTCATAATTTATTTAGATCAAGCTTCCATTTTCGAGTCAGGGAAAACTAAGTCAAGATGTCAGGAATCCCAGTGCCAGGATAACTGGAGAATGAGATCTGCCTTGCACTCAGGAAAAAAAAACTGAAGAAAAAAAACACACACAGAATTAATGTATGTGGGAAGTGTTACAAAAATTAATCTTTCAGGTAGTTGTGGCAAACACAGAATTCAAAAACAAGGGAACTCCACTTTGACGAGGCAGGAGTCTGGGTGTGGTGGTGAGCCAGTGCAAAGGGAAGCCTAATGTCCTCACAGGTCTGCAGCATACTGCTCTTCCCACACTGTTGGGATTCTCAGACATTCAAATAGCTCACTGAAGCTTCCCAGATATTCCAACCTGACTTCAAATTTCCATACCAGACGAAATACTGGGCAAGGGGAGCTGTCTGTAAAAAAAATGGCACTTGGGGTCATGAAGTCCTGGCCAGAGCAAAAACATTCTTGTGGGAAGCTCTTGGTTACCCTGGATAACTCAGGTGTCAAAACCCAAACATTTCTGTTCCTCTGAGAGTCACTCTGAAGACTGACCTGCCTAGGTGTTAATCTTTGATGACTCAAATGAAACAGTTGTCACCAATTAAAATAATCTAGCAAATTTTTAAAATCTATCTTCATATTAATAGAAAAGAGACAAAAACTCAAATTAGAGTCATCTTAGCATGGCTTAGAAGGTAACTGTTGCTGATCATGGTCTGTAAGGAGGCAGGGGAAGATGCCCTGTCTGGAAAGCTTGACTATGGAATCTAGAAGGTCCGAGTTCTCAAAAGAGGGTCACACTGAGAGTAGGCCTGGAGTCTGAGGGTACAGGCAGCCCCTGGGCTACACCTGGATGTGTCTGAAGACTCTGGTCTGACTTGATCTTCCTTCTTGTGAACTTCTGAGGGGCTGTTCACAGCCTGAACTACACCAGCAAATACACAGGCATATCCACAATGTAGCACACAGAGCCTGGGCTCATGGGAAGAGGGAAGCAGGCTGAGAGGGCAAAGGAAATCATTCTGCACAGTGGTGGACAGAGCTCTTCAAAATGTCTGAAATAAGAGGGCAAGTTCATCTCCCACAAGGGCCTGAACTAAACCAGTAGTAAACCACTTTTTCCTAGTTGCTTTTGACTTTTATGTGACAGATTGAATAAAACATGGTTTTAAGAGTTTGATAAAAATCAATAATCTAATTTTATCTAACTCTACCTCTCCAGTGGCACTCACTATCTCCTCCCTTGAATGATAAGTAATAAATTGTATCAGTCATAAAATCCCAAGCTTTTTCCAACTCTAAATATCTCTTCCCTCTGTCTCTGTCTGTCTCTGTTACTCTCATTCTGTCTCTCACAGCATTCCACAGTTTTCTAGCACAAGACCATGGACAGCAGTCTTCAATGAAGATTGTGATCAGATAAACTTAAACGGAAGGGATGCTATACAACTTATAACTGCATAAATTAAAATATTAGGACCCCATTATATCACACAATTTAAAATATTTATGTTTACATCAAGAACTCTTATTTGTCCTAAGAGTTTGTGATTTGTAGCTGTCCAAGTATGGTAGTTGGCCAAGAATGTGCCAAGTGTTTAGATTTCAAGAATGAATGAACAGAAACCTTGTGAGAAGACAGAATTATCAGATAGCAACTATGATATGACTCCTTGCATGGGAATGTTACAAAATGAATACTTGGCTGGTGGAGGATGAGGGTGAAAGAGTAGGATAGGAAGGGAGATGAACCAGCAATACCCCTCATAACAACACGTGTGTAGATGCCAGGGGGAGGAAATCAGGCTACATACAAAAGGGTTGCCTAACAGCAGGAGGGTTTTCCTTACATTCAACTTAGGTTCCTAAGGTATGAACGTGTCCAGTATTTAAAAGTGCCCTTGTTTCTGTGCATGCCCAATAACTAGAAGGAATGAGAGGGGGACATTTAGCCTTTGCCATCTTGACATAACCATAGTTGTATCTGGAAAGAGGTAATCTTAACTGAGAAAATGCTTCTATAAGATTGGTCTGTAGTGAAGTTAATGACTGATGTGGGAGGGCCCTGTTCACTGCAGGTGGTACCACCCATGGGTAGGTGGTCTTGGGATGTATAAGAAAGCAGGCTGAATAAGCCATGAGGAGCCAAAGCAGTGTGGAGTATTCCTCCATGGTCTTTGTCTCAAGTTTTTGCTTTGGCTTCCTCCAATGATGGACTATGATGAAGTGTAAGCCAAATAAACTCTTTTCTCTCAAAGTTGCTTTTGCTCATGGTGTTTATCACAGCAGTAGAAACCCTAAGACAGAGAGGACTCTGGAAAACAAATGGCAAAGTTAACAAGTTTGGAGTCACTTGGAGGAAAACAAAATTATCAACTTAGAGTTTGGATACTGAACAAGGAGGAGATTTTATTTATATTAAAATGCGTGGTAGTGTTGATGAGATGTCTCAGAGGATAAAGGCACTTGCCACCAAGGTCAACAGCCTGGGTTTGGTTTCCCAGGACCCACATGATAGAAGGACAGAACCAAGTCCCACAAGCTGTCCATATGCTGGAGACAGATGTGCCCTCCCCCTACCTTAGGTATAATAAAATGTTTAAAACACAGAATAGGGCAGAAGATAAAGTAGCACCAGTTATTTAATGTGAGGTAGAAAGTTGTGGGATGCCCTAACATAGCCATGGATGGTAGTAATGAAGGGTATTGCCTCTGCCATCAAAGTAAACAGCTCAAAACTTGACCACATTTCTGAATCCATGTGTGACTCTGTATCTTTATCTGGGAGGTGTGAGGTGTCATTATTTCTGTAGGATTTCAGGAGGAACATCATAGTTGTTGCTGAGTAATAACAGATGTGTGCCTGTCTCCCTGTAACCTTACCTAGCATGCTTTCCCTTGCTTGGAAAGCAGGTCTCTTGCTGAGAGCTGGTCCCAGCATACTTCCTATTAAAGCTATCTGTGTTCAGCTCTTCATCTGACTTACGATGCCCCTTGGGTTTTGTGAAGAGAATGTCATTGTACTGTGACATCCTAGAAGACAAGCTTCATGTATTCTTACTTCTCTGCTTGTGCCTCTAGAGAAAGGTTGAGCCACTTAAGTGATCTCTGGGGACAGTCCATGATGGATCTATTGGAAAGAGTCAGATCATTGGCCATTTCTGAGCGCTTATAAGCTAAAATGAGAAACAAACTTTTAAAAACCATTATGAAGGTAGAAATGGTTGGGTATGTTAATGGTACTTCTCCACACACTGAAGACATTCCAAATGTTCTCCCAGAGATGACCATCAGAGGCCCTTGGGACTCAAAGCTCATGTCTGTGTTTAAATACTAGTTAATTTTGTTTTGTTAATAAAATATTTTCAAGTTCTTCCTATATCTCTGGTAAGAAAGAAAACAAAATAAAAAAATCCATTTTATAATGAAATGCATCTGATGATGTCTTCTTTACTGCCCTGAGCACATCTTTTATATCTTGAGGAAAATAACTAAAGGTAATTAATGGTTCCTCTAGTAATATGACTCCAGAAGAATGTATATTTGAGAAGCTCCCAACTTTCACTGCTAACAATAAGAATGTGCTTAGGTAACTCATTTGTCTCTTAAACTTTCCATATTTGATGCCATATATGGTCACAAATAACACAATCTATGCTAAATTATAAAAATTATGTAACTACAATTGACCAGAGTCTATGCAACCATAGTAGAATATAATGATTATATTGAAGTCAACTCATAGAATCAAAGATGTGAGTCTAAAGCTATCTGCTTTCTGTTTTCAAATTAAAATACATTAGATTCTACTTCTACTGAATATAAATTGGGAAAGTGTTGGAGATTATCTGTTTTCAGACATTTTAATGAGCAGAAGCTCAAAGATTTTACTCAAAAGAGGCAAAAAATGTTCTTTGAATAAAAGCACTTTTGTTCATAGATTTTAATTCACACAGTCATTAACTGGAAGAGATTATTTTCCTTTATGAGACAATTGCAGCTTAGACATAAAATATTCCCATTCTGTGAAGAGCTTTTGTGTTCTACATTCTTTGTGTTCTAACAAAATCTCAGATAAGGAAACAGAATGCAGCTCAGGATGGCTCAGCAATGAATCATCCTGTATCTCCTTCCAGACCGTGTTACCCATTGAATAAACTCCATTTAATATGTTCAAGACATATACATTTTTTTACTATCTGTGGCACTATGAAATATTTTCAAGATCTCATGGTTTAATGAAATAGCTATTAGGAAAAGCACTTTCTTCCTGGACCAATATTGTAATCAAGATGCAAGAAATGCATTTGGACCAGCTTCTAAAACTGAAAGCCATGCATCCTCCAAGGAGAAGTGACAGTGACAGAAAGGGACATTTTTTTTCAAGCCAACTCCCCATCTCAAACCACCAAGTTAACTCCTGGGTAAAGAAAATATCAAACTTGATACAAACATCAAAATGATTCCTTCTAATTTCACTCCAAACCTACTGCAGTATTTATGCATGTTAATTCTTCAGAGAAACCTAAGGCTCTTTGCACTAAGCCTAGAGAGCCAAATTAAAAGAATTATTGTCAACATGGTTATTGTGTAGGGACTTTAAAACTTCAAGTGCAAATGTTTGCTTGCCTGTCAGATTCTGTATTCAAAACACTTCCTTTTGTTCCCTCATAACCCAACTGACTTTTCTCCCTTTCCCACTAACCAGGGCTTCCAGCTTCCATGCTGTGGCCCCATAGGTTCATGTGCATTGATACTTTGTCCCCAGCTGAGGGAGGACTTGAGGTGGGTTCTAAATGGAAAAAGTGAATCACTGGAGGTATCTCTGAGGTCCGATAGCCCTGATCCACTTTCTGTCTGCTCCATGTTGCCTAACCAGAAATGGAATCTGACATTCCTCTCTGCAGTGCCTTCCCCACCATCATGGGTCATATACGTTCATATTGTGAACAACCCAACTCCAGCCCCCCCATGCCCTGCCCCTGTTAAGTTACTTCTTTTCGGTATTTGATCACAACAAGAAAACTAGTACAGAGACATACTTATTTTTTATGTCATTTTTGTGTGTTCTGTGTATAGCAAGATGACTGCAGCATCCTTGAGCACTGACTAGAAGAGGCTGGAAACACAGCCCCTGTTCTCTGATAGACACCCAAGCTTTCCAGACACTGCCTAATTTCTGTGACAGTCCCCTCTGCATGCAAAACCACTGAGCTAGATCAACTCATAAATGACACCACAGTCCCTGCAGGATGCTGCTCACTTTATGGATTGGGTTGGAGGTGATTCTCAATAAACATCTGCCACATGAATATGAATATGGAGTAAGATGGTGCCTTGGCATTGCAGCGCATTGTTGGGATATTAAGTACTCATCAGCTGAGCCCAGTTTCACCTAAGACCTTAGGAAGCCTTCTATATCCAGTTTGGACTTAGGATTTATTTTCTAGCATTTGGTTGGGATAGAAGGAGAAGAAAATGTTCTAGTATGGTAGATTTCATTTGAACTCTGGCTCATAAATTTCTAATGAGACATAAAGAAAAAGAATCAGTATTTTTCTTTTCTTGCTTTTTCTTTTTTTGCTACTGATGATACTTAAAATGTAATCCATATAGAGAACAGGGGAGAAGAAAAAGAGGGTAGAATAGGAGAGAAAAGGGAGAGAAAAAGAAGAAAGGGAAAAGTGAGCAAGATAATCCAATTTATGAAAAAGTTAATTCAAATAATCTTTTTAAAGGAAGCATGTCTTTCAACTTGAACATAGCCCAAAGAAATTATTAAATTAAAAGTAACTGACATTTTCCTTCAATATAATATTACAATTTGTCTAACAGAGACAGAGAATATAGGAGAGAAAATGATGAGAAATAAATCTTACAAAAAGGAAAAGAAAAAAAAAACAGTTGAATTTTGTTAATTGCTTCCATGTAAAGTTAAGGTGTCATAAGACAGATGACACAACCAATGTGATAGATCTCTCTAGAGTCATGTAGTTGTCACATTTCCATCAAGGGGGTGTGTGCTGGAGTTGAGAGTATAGATCTAGACATGGACTTGAAAAAACAGAATCTGGCTCCCCGCTCCCCATTTAAGCAAACAACCCTGAGTTTGAGTTCTCCCATAACAGAACCTGAGACAAACATTCAAGAGTGGGAAGAAGTCTACTTAGAGTCACATGCCACCGCTGCACATAGTGCTGAGGGAGTCTACCTGAGAAGGCATCCAGTGAAACACTAGGTAGGGGAGGGAGGAAGTGAGAGGAGGAGAAAGAAAGGAAACTAGAATGGAAAATGCTACCAGCCACCCACCCAAGCCTTGTTCTGGAACTCTGGGGTGAGTACAGAGACTAAACATCACAGTTGGTAAAATATCTCCTTTTGTCTAAGCCATCAACTTGCTCTTCTTTTTTTTCAATCTATAAAGAGTGCTGAAAGCTGTGGTTATTCTCTGCTAATGCAAACCCTCTATTTTTAACTGTGTTTTATGCTGGGTGCTATTTCAGGTAACGGTGAGGTTGATCAGTGAACGTTGCTCTCGGGTCAAGAGCTACTTACTCTGTGAGCTTTGTGTCTCTATGAACTTCTTGATCAAAGCATCAGTAGTTTGTGTGTAGAGGCTGAGAGCGTATCTCAGGGAATGAAGGTCTGGGCTTTTCTCCAGAAAATTCTTCTTCAGGCCATTTCCTCCAGCATGGAAATATTGCTAAAAAGGAGAAAAGGAAAGTTATATGAGCAAATGATTTAGGAGGAAACAATGAGGGAAGAAATTTATTACTCTAATAGTGGAGCTTAAAACAATTCCATTAGGTAAGTTGTCAACTAAGTACATAGAAAGAGTGTACCATTTGTCCAGTTCTAAGTCATCAACAGCTAATGTAGGTTCAAGACAGATCTAGAGAGGCCTAAGCTGTTTTCTTTTCATTTAAAATGTCAGTTATACAAATGAGTCATGAAGGTACAGTGGTTAGAATCCTTCCAGAATGACAGGCTTCAGTGAGCATGATCGACTTGATTATTAATTTTTGTTTTCAAAGAACTTTATAAAGAAGGTAGACCATGTTACATATTTTACAGATACCCAACTTTGTTCATTCTCTAATTATGCTGCTGTGCAGGTATGGACCAACCTGAGGTAGCACAGTGCTCCCTGGAAACCTAAAACATCCAGTTTGTTTTTATATGCTGTCAACCAGTAAATTCAAAACATCTCAGTTTTTATACACAGTAAAGTAGAATATATACTGATTGACCATCAATGTTGACATTGAGGGATGTTAGCATTCTTCAAATTGTGCTGTGGCATACACAGACATCTTTATGAAAGTTGGATGCCTTTGTTGTAGGTGATGGGACTATAGACATTTTCTATTGATACAAGATATTTATAATATTCCATTAAGTTTAGATGAACGATTTTCCCTCAGGCTCTTCTTATATTGACAGTGCTAGATTTGGAACCTAAGCCCTCTTCTGTGACTATGGTCCTCTGGTATCTATGATTGTCAACATTTTCAGTATCTGTAATGTTCTCCAATGTTAACTGAACATTTGAGGATAGTTTCTTAACTACTAAGATATCTTTACAGTCCCCTGTTGAATTTTTTGATCTTATAAAATATTGAAGCACTTTGTATATGGATAGTATTTGTTGAAGACTAGGAGACTGAAATTAATTTGAATATTGATGGGTGAAAACTATGTGATAGTTTCTTGAAAAAAACAAGACAGGACATTTGATGGAGAAAAATTATTAAATGGAAATACCAAAGGATGAAGGTTCAGCTTGGTTTTGCCTCTATATCACCTTGGGGGATAACCCTCTGGAGGCCTGTTTCTATGACGAACCAGAGAGCCATTTGAAGAGATGGCTGGAGCCAACAACAAGAGGGGACTCTGGAGAGACAGACATTCTCTACTCAGTGTTTCTCATGTTAGCTGCAGTCTGATCAAATCTGCATACAAGTGCTTGGAGATTATAATAAAAGGAAGGGTCACCAAAGATGATAAAATTTTACCATGTATAAGGAAAATTGTGCTAAAAAATTTATTGGACATTCTGTCTTAAATGTCCATCACTCCACCCTTTCTCCTCATCTTTGATCTATTATTAAAAATATGATTGTAGACCAATAATGTGAATACTTTTGCACATGGAAATGCACAAATTACTTCTACTGAATACAAGTGATTGCTGTTCTGTACCCAAGCCTTTTCTTGCCTCTATTTGTATAACTGATGTATTAGTTTAGCTTTCCTATTGCTTCTATGCATTTTGTTCTTTAGATTTTATTGTGAATTAATTTCAACATTTTACTGGCTTGTAAACCAGACAATGAGTTAAATGACATTTTGGACATGTTTTTATAACTGTGCCATTATATTGTCTTCTAGAAACTATCCTATTAATTAACAGCATGGGTGACTGCTTTTATGAAGTCAGCCACAGTTCCTAATGTATTGCTTGTGAAGCAAAGGCCATGGACAGTGGGTCTGGACAGCCTCAGTGGTACTGTTTGTATTGTTGCCCATTTTTTCCTCTCTGTCTTGGGAAAAATTCACTAAATCTCTACCATAAACTGGACTTTAGTCTGTCACATGGCCCAGAGATCATCCCATAGGAAAGAAGAGTTTTCTGTAAGTTATGCTGAACAGGTGGGAGGAATAATCATCTCTTTAGTGAGAAAAGTGTTTTTCTTTCCTAGAATCCCTGCTCTCTTTAAAGTTGAAAGAGAGTTACCATTAGGTTTGGATGGATCTGTCTTTCTGAGTCCTAATTAAGAAATTCTTAGCTTTCCCATTTTCTTTTCTTCTGTATCTTTCTTTTGGATGCTGGCCAGAGCCTAAGTACATTTTCTCTGACACTTGAGACTTTTTTTACTCTTTCTCTAAAGCTCCTCCTCTCCCCACCATGGCTGAACTTTATGCCAAGTTAACACAAATGGCAAAGCTTTTTCTTTTCCCTTTCTTTACCTCCATCTCTCTGAGAAACAGCTGAGGTTTTCAGCTCTCCTGCCATGGTGTTTTTCTTTTAAACTTGAATTAAAATTGTCTTTGAGCATTAAAAAAGTTATTTGGTAATATACACAACAGAGGAGAACAAATGACCTTACTGTGGAGGGGGTCAGTGAAAGCTTCTGAGGAAATTCTGAAGGAATGGTACATCTGTTCCATAGGACTGTTAGTCTTTATGTTGGAGATGAAGTCTCATGTAGTTCAGGAAGTGCTTGAACTCAATATACAGAGCTGAGGATGACCTTGAACTTCTTAGCCTCCTGCCTCCACCTCCAGGGTGCTTTGATTACAGATGAGCTACACCACACTTAGATTATGCTTTGCTGGAGCTAGAACCCAGGGCTTCATGTGTGCTAGTCAAGCACTCTACTGAGTCACATTCCCAAGCCAGTACTATTTTTCATTTCAGCAGCCACTAGATAACCCACGGCAGTGCAGTGAGCTAGACAGTGGACTATTTCATACTATATCACCACCAGGAACCCTGGGGGTCTCACGTTGTCTAGCAAGAACACTGTGGTTCTAGCAAGAACTGATGCTTCTAACACTGTGCTTCTCCCCTACAGCATCACAAATGCTGTCTGCCATTTTTTTTCTATTCTAATTTCTAAATCGTATTCCCTAGAATAAACACATTGCCTCAAGGCAGAGCAAGTCCTAGAAAAGCAAAGAAAGACCACAGGCTCAGAGATGCAGAAAGCTTTTTGACATAGTCAAGGGCTTGGGACTTGGTAAAGACATCTATTTAACCCTCTCCCAATAGTCCTTGTCTCCGTAAGTCATCTATTTTGCAGACCTTTATGAACTGTTCTGAGGATACAATGGTCCCAAGGAACAGGGTTTTGGAAACCTGGGAAAGAATAACATGACCAGACTTGACACAATTGAGAGATTTTTAAAGGCCTAGGAGTAGCCATGAGGGAAAGGAACAAGGATTCAAGTACAAAGACATAAGTTATGTGTTCATCCTTGAACCCTTTATAATAACCCTATAGGAAGACATGCTTTTCCGCTAAGGCATTATTTTATATAACTAGAGGAACTGGGAGTGCTAATCATGAGACAATATAGAAATAAGCTCTGGGTTCCTTCCTGAGTATAGCAAGGGTCTCCCTGGAGTTTTCAGGGATGCTTAACTGACTTCTTCCTTTTGGCCAGAGTCTCGTTATGAATTCTGTTAAGGGCCCTTCAGGCAGGGTATTAAGAGAGCAGATTGGTTGGGTCAGAAATGATGGCTTTGCTTTCAGAGAGCACTTTGTAGCAGGGGATGCTATGAAACTGGAATCTTGGATAGACAGTAATGCTGTAAGGGAGAACACAAGCCATGGGGAGCAGTGAGTAGAAACAGCCAGAGACACAAACGACACAGCCACTGGCTTCACAGTCAGTGAAGGAAATGATTTCTGCGCTTATGGAAGTACAGACTCCAGAGACATCCTTTTATATAAATCTTTCACCTCTAGTTGGAGCTGGGTGACAGCACCCAAGAGAAAGAAATCAAGAGGAAGAGGCCAAGGGTATAGCGCGAACCTTGACACTCAAGAGATTTCACATAGTCTTGACCCTTTGCCAGCCTGACTGAACAATATAGAGCGGGATGTGTATTTAGCTGAAGCTTGAAGAACATCTGTGAGACAGTGAAAGCCTTAAGTCTTAAACAAATGCCAGAGTCCACAGCTCAGCACAGCTCAGTTCTCCTTTCATTATCGTGAATTACACACCAGAAGGAAATTACATGCTACAGGGGAATTATATGCTGGAAGAAAATTTGAAAATGTGAGGTTTTGAGGCTTTCTGAAGGTTTCCCTCATGCATGTAGAAGTAGATTCTTTTCCATCGACTATAAATAAAAGACAGAGGGTCAATTGCTTCCTACTGTCTGGCTAGCCATATGACCAAAGACCCACCAATTTGGCCTCTTTAGACACTCTACACTGCAACAAATTAAGATAATTAAAAGAAGTCAGGGTAAGTTATTTCTTTCTCATTAAAGAAAATTTTGAGTTCTCTGTTGGGGCACGGGGGGAAAGTTGGTTATTCACAAGGGACATGGTTCCAAACTGCCTGCACCTGGCCCTGTGTTGGCTGATGCTCTACTATGTACTTTGGGTGACAAAGGAAGAAAGCATACCTATCAAATATGTCCTTGAAGTTGATACAAAGTTCAAGGTTATTACATGGATGATAATGGTGGCAGCAAAATCATAATACTCTGGAATGATAAATCTGTATTTACTAAATGACATGGCAGAAAGATCATGGATAGACCTATATTCATAAACCTCTGGATTAGCCTAGGATACTTCTCCCTCTTGTCCCTAAGCTCACTGCAAGTCCCAGTGCCTCTCCCCTTATCATGTCACTTACTTTGTTCTTTCATATTTTGTCACTATACAACCAACCCTCTTGATGATGGCCCTAATCTATGACTTAGCTGTAACTGATCTCTGACTTGATCTTGAACTACGCAATCTATTTTGCATATTTCCATAAAATGCTATGATGAAATGATATTTTAAGGAAGTCATACTTTCAGGTCATCAGTGAGTCCTCTTTTATAAATATACCAAGAACACAAAATTATTTGACTTTCAACACAGACATTTAATGTCAATCAATCCCACTTTACACTGCTTCAATCTGCCAATTCCCAGTAACACCAGCCCAGGCCTCCAAATGATCTATCTGGATCCCACACTCCTGTCTTAGGCCTTTCTATGGGAATTCCTTTCTTTCTGCATATGTTTATGCTGTGAGTTTCTCCCACATAAAACTTCTAATCAACCCACTGACCTCCCACACAGTTTTCCAGACCATGATAGCTCTCTCCAAACTCCTGACCTCTCCAGGTTGAGGAAACTTTTCTAAATATCTACTAATTTCTTTTTCTTTCAAAGAAGATTTTACTTATTAATAAATGTGTCGATATGTACATACTTGAAGGGGCACTGGAACCCTTCAAAATGGAGTTATAGATATTCACAAGCAACCAGTATGGGTGCTGGGATGTAAACTTAACAGCCTCTAGAAGAGATCAGTGTTCCTAACCCAGAGCCATTTCTTCAGGCCCTTTTACCGCTTTCTGTCTGTGCTCTTCAACTGGTAATTGAACCACCTGCCCCACCTCTTATACCATTGTATGTTAACACCCAGCCACATTTAGCTTTCAATATACCTCTTTCATCTTTTAATCTAGACTGGACATTCCCTCAGGGAAGGAACAGCAGTGCTTCCCAAATGGGGCATTTCTGGGGGCAGTTAATGGATCCCACTGGTTTGTACTCTTACAGGGAGAATGTGTTGTGATAAATAGAAAGTCAGAAGGCCAGTGGCCTAGACACTAAGACCCTGACCCACAGCCTGGGAAAGAGTCAGACTTACAGGAACTCCACTGGGAAGATGGAAGACCCTAAAGGAAAGGATGGAAACACTGTAGAATTGTGGGACCTTGGCTTTCATGATAAAAAGTACATTTTCACCAAGACCCACTCCTCAGAAGATATGAAAGTTAACATTTATGATGAGTATGTGCCGTGATGCCTTCAGCGAGAACTCACCTAGTTTCTTACTGACCCTCCAGGCGGCAGTGAGTGGGGCCATTACATGTGAGTCATCCACTATCCGATTTTCTACTCACCAGTGACAGAGTTTCCTTTATGATCCCAAGAATTTTATTTGTATGCACCTCCATAGTCACCCTCTGGCAAAGTCTTTCCTGTCAGACTCTGTAAAACTGTGGCTTTACTAACACCAGGGTAGGCGAATCTATCCTACTGACTAGAAGTTGGGAAGAGTAGCATTGAGCACCATGTGCTATTATCTTAAACTTAGCTGGAGATCCCTCACCCCTGGTTGCAGAAACCACAGAAAGCAAAGCACTTTAGACTTGACTTGTGCTTTGTGCGAAAAGAATTATATTGCTAAATATAAAATCAGGAAAAATATTGTCTGGATGCTGAGCAAACCATTTTCTTCATCCCCATAAAATCCTGTGACCCCCTTCTGGCTCTTCATTGTTGATCATTTACAGTCTGTTTTTACTGATGTACTGGAACATGCAAATGCTTTTTCCACAAGTCTGCAAGGAGAGTTCCCTTTTTAGTTCCATGTACTATTTTAACTGCAAGTTCTCATTACAGTTTTTACTTTAAACTGTTACATACATTTGGCACACTCACGTAGATAACTCATTATGCAGACTTAGATACGAGTTTCGCCTCCCTTTAACCTGTAGAGGTTTTTTAAATACACTAACTTGATATTCTAAGGATTATTTTCTACCTGTCTTGATTCCTCTTGTATGCATCAGATCAGAACTGCTGATCTCACTCACTGTCTTTTAGAGTTTTCTTTTCCCTGACAAGTTGAAGTGGAGATTCTTGACTTTGATGTTTAAATTTGGGCATTCCAGCCTCTATCTAGTGTCCCTTTCTTGCTTTGTTATACTTGGTCTACTTTAGTCTATTCTTCATCTAGACTGTCTGAGGGTTTCAGGGTGGTGATACATTCCCTCTCAGCAGTCATGTCTTTTTTTCTCAGACCCAGGAAATGACTTCTGTCAGTTTATTCTCTCTTCAGTCCCTACACCCTCCAGCATCCTCATCCCCCATGAATGCATTAGCATAGACTTATAGAGAGAACTTGTTCACTACCCTTTCTGCATCTCCCTGGACTTTGACCAAGTACTTGTGTTTCTCAATTGTTGCTATTTTTGTTCCTATTTCAAAGACCCTTGGTCTCCACTTACTTCTTCATTATTCACCAGCCTTTCTATGTACAGTGAGCTCTCAGGTAATGACTTTTGAATTGCAATGCTGCAGACAAGGTAGGTTATTATATTCTTCCCATAAGCAGCTGAATTCTAAATAATGCACGGACTAAGTAAAGTCTGAAAACCGTGCAATGATAAAAAGAAGATGTGGAAAAGTTGTCACTGAAATTGGATAATGGAGAAGAGTAATGGATGGAATTTCAGAAGTGTGCACTGTCATTCAAAACCCATGCTTAGCTATCTTGCTGGCTCTTGAATACAAATAATGGTGTTACCTAGGACTAGGGAAAAAGGGAATAGAAATTTGTTCAGTCTAACATGCAGGGCATTTATGAGAATCAGATGAGGCAAAGCATACATATGAGAAAGATTTGGCAAATGCCAATACCAGTTCAGTCTGTCTTTTATAAACCCCACAGCATTCTCCTTAGCATTTCTTCCCTATTCTCAGCTTATTGGACTTAATTGACCTAAGGAAGAATGAAGGTCATCCCTTTGGCAGCCTTTGGGAGCCAGCTCAGTGGTACTTGCTGCTTGGCTTTAAGAACATCTTTCTCGGATGTGTGATAGGTAGGGTTTTAGTTGGGGCTGGTGGTGGTAGGGGAGGAGGAGGGGAGGGAGAGGGAACTTGGATTGTCATGCAAAACAATCTTGTTTCTAATTCAAATAAAAAAATCTGCAAAAAAAAAAAAAAAAGAGAACATCTTTCTCCTGAAGCTCAACTGTGTTGTAGAGTTCTTTGACAAGGTTCTAGACAATCGTGGAAGCTTTAGTCTTTAAAGTTAAGCTTGGGAAAACTGATTATAGAATTCAGGTAAAAATTTAGGCAGACAGATAGACCACTAGGGTCAGGAGAATCTCCTAGAAGGCACAATGGTCTGAACAGAGTGATTCCTAGAGAAACAGTTGGCATCATAGAAATTAGGGATGAGGGGAAGTGGGAGCCCTCAGCTCTGGAGGACAAGTCAGACTCCAGCCCTAGACAGTAATGATGATTTGGAAACAGCTAATGGGGGTCACAGGCAACAGGTAGGAGTTTTGTTTCCAAAGAACCCACAAGTGCCATGTGGCTGAGACTGAGTTAAAGATTTGCACCTATCACAGATGCTAGGATATTTGAGACACTGAGATGTAGTTAGAAGGGATTCATTTGAGGACTGAGGTTGTCTTACAGTTTGGGGGAGCATTCAGCCTGCAGGCAATGGGCATGTGCTCTCAGTCAGAGTAATTAGAAGATGATGAGATTAGAGGCAGGAGTCAGATTGACCAATACATTGATTGACACTATTTCCACAGGACACATTCCATTTTCTCACTTAAAGCATGATTTCTAGCGAAATACAGGAGAGGCTGAACTCAAATCCTAAAATGTTCTTTTCTTTTCAGAATACATTCTAATGTGTTTACTTTTTCCTAGCCCTTATTTCTTATTTATAGCTAAGAGCACCCCCATGACTCCACACTTCAGTCAATTCCTATTGCGATTTTTTGAAAACTTTCAGAAAAAAAATTGGTTTTGGATTTTTCCTGTATTTTTTTGTTGTCACCCTTCCATATCATTTTATAACACCAGGTAAAGTGGAGATGGCCCAGGACTCTGGACAATGAGGTGGGGTGGATGAAGTAGTCAATAGCTCTTCACTGTGCTAGACATGCTATAGGATCAGTGCTGTTTTCAATGAGTGGAATCAGCAGACATAGTTTAGGAAGTGAATTTACTTTTCTAACCCTTTAATAAATGTAACACACACACACACACACACACACACACACACACACACACACACACACACACACCACATTCTCTCTTTTTCACATACACTTACACCCAAACCACACATGTGCAGTTTCTCTTTCATACCCCCACAGGCTCTCTCCCACACAAGCACACATGCATAACATATATCTACATACCCAAACCACACACGACACACATGACACACATGCGCACACACATGCATACCACACACAGCACAACCCATTCACACACACAACCATACACACACACACACACACGCACACAAATTATTTGGAAAGAACGAACACTTTGAGACCCATACACATTTAACTCTCTCTTCAATACTTGCTGTCAGTCTTTTGCTATGTGGGTAAAATGCTTGAAGAACAAAACTTCTAGGTTTTCAGTGGAATGTACAATGAAATTTTATTGTATTGCTAAGAGAGAGTAGGAGGTTGGTATTTTTAAAAATGATTTCCACAGCCATTGAAATCCTTAGTACAAAGTATCTAACTTTAAAATTCTCCGGAACCATCTGTTCAACTGCATTGGCAGGGGGTAGGGGTATATATCTTTCTCTGAGAATGTATGTGATGATATAAGTTTCATTCACATTTTTCTAGAGAGACACAGAGCAAGAAATATAAAAGTGTGTTATGGCTGAAGTAAGGGAGATGAATATGCTGGATCTGGAAAATATCTGGAATGTATCTAATTGACGATTTCCCGATCACAGCTGGGGCAGTTGCACAGTGGGGAGGCCAGACTGTGGAGAGCTGAGGTGACCTCAGTAAATATCCAGGGATACCATATCCTACCTTGATAGTGGCCAAGACCACCTCCATTATTGCACACTGTCTTGGTGTCAGGCCCTTGGCATCTTCTCGAATCATGTGCTCCTGGGAAGACAGGTGAAAAACTGCTCAGAAGGTGACAGATGCATTTATTCAGTTATCTTCAAACACAATCTGTACAGTTCCCACATACAAACATCTAAAATACCTTCTTCAGGGGCTGGGGAGATGGTTCAGCAGTTAACAACACTTACTGCTCTTGCAGAGGACCTGGGTTCTGTTCCCAGCACCCATGTGGCAGCTCACAACCATCTAATTCCAGTTCCAGGGGATCTGGTGTCCCTTTTTGGCCTCTAAAAGCATTGTATGCACAGGGTGCTCTTATATACATGAAGGGAAAACACTCACACATATGAAAATAAGAATAAAAATAAATCTCGGCCATTTTGTCACAGTTTTGATAAATATCCATTTGTCAAAGGAGACCTAAGCTATCTAATTAAAAATGGAACTCTGGCAGAGGTGTCCCATTATTTATATTCCAAATAAATGTTAAATGAAAAGATAAAGTAACCAGAAAACTGTGTCCCAAAGGCTTTTCACATTAATTCCTTGACTTGTGTTCTGTCCATCTGAAGAATTCAGGACAACAAGGGGATTAAGGAGGCCAGGTTCAGTTTCCCAATCATCACGGATGCAGTGTGTTTTAAGTATAATATCCACCACCCTCCTGATGTTCATCCCTTACTGGGAGGAACCTCAAAGAATAAATCAAATTGGGCTGTAGACATTTTCAGTCTTTCATTTTAATACATTAGGCTGATTTTAAGATTCTAACTAGAGCTGGGCGTTGGTTGCACATGCCTTTTATCCCAGCACTCAGGAGGCAGAGGCAGGCGGATCCCTATGAGTTCAAGGCCAGCCTGGTCTCCAGAGCGAGTGCCAGGATAGGCTCCAAAGCTACACAGAGAAACCCTGTCTCGAAAACCCGCCCCCAAACCAAAAAGATTCTAACTAGATTTTCCTAATTGTTTGCTGTCATATGTCTCAAGCCATTATTCAAAGATTATTTGTGAAAATGATGGTAGGAAGTTAGAGAAAATCATAATTCAAATATTATCTAAGAGAAAAAATTAGACAGTCCTGCTGTCATGCATTGACACCATCTTCCAGGACTGTGCCATCCTATTTAGCAATGCCCACCATACTTACTAACACCTGCTTTTACCAATATTTTAAAATAGATTACTAACAAGTGATATATGTCGTTTCTACAAAGCTGTAATTGTTACCAGCAATAGCTCATTCAAACAAAGGTGTCTCTGGCTGTCCAAGTAAGAGATTTATGATTGACTTGCAATTTCAGGTGTATCTATTAAATGGTTTTGATATTATGTCAACAGTTTAAAAATATTGGAGGGACATTTATTTTTATTTTTATGTCAAATAAATCTGATCCTGTTAAATAACAATGCCAACCTAATGTAACACACACATAAGTCTCAGAGTCTGAAGTAACAAATGCATTTGTCAGCTTCTCAGTAAATAGCTGGTAGTTTAATTTTAAGTCATATAGATTAGAGTCAAGAAAAATTGAACTGTAAAGTAATACAGAAAAATCACTAAATATAGAAAAACAATTATTTCCTGGCTCTATTTTTCTTGATTTTGGGTTCCTTTAAATGAAATAGTTACCAGTCTATGTCTATTTCTCAATGAATTCTGAAATTATCAATCAGTGCATTTTTTGTCTGTAAGTATCATTCCAGTTGGATTTCCTTTCAAACTAACATCTTAAAAATACAAGCAGCTTAAATTCTTTTTTGAAGGAAATGATACCCTAGTAACATTGGAATGATAAGCTTTGTTATGTGTGAAGTTCTTCCTGTTACCTGCAGTTTGTTGCTTTGCACAAGAGTGTGGAGGATTTATAGAAAGGCCAATAACAGAGCAGTCTGACATGGGATCAAGTTTCCTCTCATTGCTATGGTTCTTCCTCTTCATGTTACCTCAGTGTTGAGGTCATAATCTTTACTCATATTTCTCTTTTGGTAATTAAGAGTATTCACCAAAAATGCAAATGACTGGGGGCCTACAAAAGGCACTAGCTTGTTATCTATTCTACACATCCTTAGTCTTCCCACCCAGAAGGCACACAATCTCTCTGGGCATCCAATCTATATTGTAAACAAAGTAGATAAGGTTTGGACAGATTCACTGCATTTCCATCTTAGGGTCTGGTATGTGAGTTAAGCCAATTGACCTATACCATTTCTCAGGCCTCAGAACCAGTGTGAATCCATGCATCAGTAGACTTTACTTGGATTCCTGACATAGAGTTGGGAAGGTGTGTGTGTGTGTGTGTGTGTGTGTGTGTGTGTGTGTGTGTGTATGCGTGATGTATGTTTTATGTTGTTGATTTTTTTTTTTACAAAACCTGAAGTTCGATTACAAAAACTAATAAAGTATTCTCAAAAAAAAAAAAAAAAACCTGAAGTTCAAAGGATGTTAGAGTAGAGACAACCATCTCATTATAAAAACAAGGCTTGCTCAGGTGTAGGGGAAGCTGTAGCCACGCCTACTTAGGGGCTGGCTACAGGTGTGCCTGACAACGCCCTGGCGGTGGGGCTCAGCGGCTTTTGGCAGAAAGATTTATCGTAACTCTCAGGTGATCCATAAAACAGAGAGACGCACAGGCTGAGAAATGGTGATGTACAGAGTCTTAAGACATACTTAGAATCCCTGATCAAGCAGTCATGGCAACCAAAGTCAGCCTGGTCCATCAGCTCTCACATAACAGCAACTCTACTCTCTGCTTACACTACATGGCCTTTCTGTCATGTGAAGCAAACAGAGCCCATATAACATTCTACATGGAAAACAGAAGCATAGGTAATAAAGTGTGTTCAAAATAGCAGCTGGACACATAGTTAGGGGAATCTCTTTTGTAATGACATTTAAACTGTTTCATCTTCATGGTTTTATATGAGAAACTTCAGCCCCTTATTAATCTATTTTTGAAGGTAGGGCCCAGAATTCCCAGTGTGCTAAATAAAAATGATAAAGAGAAAAAAAGCCAGGATTCTCAACAACAGCTTAGAATTGGCATCTACTTTACATATTCTATCTTAACCATCCACACTTATGGGAAGCAATTTTAGGTGATGGTTATGACTTTTTAAGATCTAATGTAGATGATAACCTTAGGATCCTGAAATTATAAGCATGTATCTTATCCCAGTAAATAATTATGCAAGCTGATTATCTTTTCTTAGTGCCATGATATAAAATGGTATCCATCTGTCTCTGGTCTAACAACTGGGGATCCTGCATAAGATCAAACTAGACTCCCTGAATATAGGTGATAATGGTATGGCTGGGACAATATATGTGATCACTGACAGTGGATCGAAGATCTAACTCTAATGCACAAACTGACCTAGTGGATCCCATTCTATATGAAGAGATACCTTGCTCAGCCTAGACATGGGGAGAGGAGGTGCCTTGTTCTTGCCTCAAGGAGATGATGGGACAGACTTATTAGACTTCCTTACCCTCTCCAAGGAGCAAATAGGAGTTGGGGTAAGAGGAAGAGGGAGAAGAGGAGGGAGGGGGAACTGGAATTGGAATGTAAAAATAAATTAATAATAAGAGTAATAATAATAAAGATAAAAAACAGTACCCATGATGCTTGTCTCTCAGCTACCAGGTAAGGCAACGAGGGAGGTGGCATGATGCTTACCACAATTCTAAGAATCAAGTGTTACATTTTTTCTGAGTTTTAAAAGCAGTACATTAATATGATGGGGAATGTACTGTGTGTGTTTATCTTATTGTTAAATAAAATACTGTTTGGCCAATGAGACAGCAAGTTAGATAGGACTAGGAGTCAAAGAGGATTCTGGGAAATGTAGTAGATAAGTGATGATCAGGCAGGAAGTGACATAGCAAGGAGACTCATATCTAATTGAGGAAACAGGAAGTAGCCCCTTTTCCCCTTGCTCCTCCAGAAGCACAATGTGATCCACTGGCAAGGAGGGACACCAATAAGGCATCCGATAAGATAAGTCTTATAACATATATGGATTTTAAGTTAAGACTGAGCTAGCAGATGAGAATCCTAGTCATTGGCCAAGCAGCTTTGAACCTAATACAAGTTTCTGTGTATTCATTTGGGCCTAACTCAGGCGGGCGGCTGGCGTAAAGCTCATACATGGCGGTGGAGGAAAGATTTATTGTAACATTAATAAACTGGAAAGCTAAGTGTTTAGCTCATGGAACACAGTTGAGAAAAAAATTAAACCCACTTGCCATGTCTGGAGCCCCTCCTGGATTATATTCTAGTAGGTTGGAACAGATTAGAAGTAACATGTATTTTAATCAGAGAAGTTTGTGTCCTACAGATAGATATCCAAAAGCTTGTGAATCCCAAGTGATAATTAAGGTAAAAATCATTTTGTAACTAGATTCTCACTTGTAATGGGGAGGTGAACATGTTTGAGAGGTTAAGGTCCTTCTTGATGAATATTGTTTTCCTTTATTGTGTTTCTTGACTTCAGACTCTTGCAGGTTTCACTGGTCCTGTGCTGTATTGCATTTTGCATTTATTCAAAACATGTTCAATGCAATAAGGCAACAATGTCCTCTACTTGCTTCCAAAGTCAGAATTTTTGAAAAAAAAATTATTTTTACTTTATATGTGTGTTTCCCTGTAGGTATGTCTGCACCACATGTGTGCAGTGCTCATAGCAGCCAGAAGAGGGCATCAAATTCTCTGGAACTGGAGTTACAGATGAGTGTGAACCACTCACTGTAAGGGTGCTAAGAACTGAATCCAGATCCTCTGCAAGTGGATCTGGTGCTCTAACCACTAAGTCATCTCTCCAGCTCTAAGAGTTAAAAACTTTAAAAAAAACTTCAATTAATTCATTTATTTTACATTTTGGCCATAGCCTCCCCTACCTCTTCTCCTTCCATTTCCCCTTCATCCCCTTTCAATACAGCCCTCCTTCATATTTGCTAAGAAAGTGGTAGGCCTCCCATAGGCTTCAGAAAAGCATGGTGTATCAAGCTGCCATAAGACCAAGCACCTTCCCCTGTATTCTAGTGGGGCAAGGCAATACAGCATGAGGATTAGGTTCCCAAGAGCCAGTCAAAGCACTCTGGATGGCCCTGTTCCCATTGCCAGGTGTCCTATAAATAGACGAAGTTACTCAACTGTCACATATATGCAAGAGGGCTAGGTCAGTATTATGCAGACTTCCTGGTTGTTGGTTCAGACTCTGTGAGTACCCATGAGTCAAGCAAACCATTTCTCTGGGTTTTCCTGACCCCCCCATCCTACAACCCCCCTCCCCTCTCTTAAAGCAAATATGTGGTCACAGAGTTTTCATGCTGCTGTCCCAGGTACCATTCCTAGAAGGAGGGAAGCATCTACAGAGAGGTAGTTCATCACTTAAGGCCAACCAGTTTCCTCAAGTTTCTTACCTTCAGTTTGGATAACTGCCCAAGGTCTTTAGCTGCAATGAAGATCATCTGAGGTCCCTGGAAACACACAGAGAAAAAGAAAAGGGGGACCAGGTCACCAGATCTTCAGTAGTATAGTTCAAGATCAAAATAGTGTCTTTTTAAAATTTTCCATTATGATATTTTGGGTTTATGTCAGATGTGCATAATGGACCTATTCTAAAGATGGAACAGAGGTTATCTGGCAAGGCTGGCAGGATGCCAGTCAGCATCGGTGCCCCACTTCTGAGTGTGCTAAGTCTGGGTTATAGAACTAGCTACAGTGCAGGCAATCAGTTTAATGAAGCATGTGGATAAAAGCTTAATTATTTTCTACAGAGGCACTCCCCTCACCCTACTCCCCAAAATATGTGTATACAATTTTAGGACATAAAGCTGCAGAAGGTAGGGGTGTTCTTCCTGAAATGGTGTGGCATCTGTCAGAGACCTCCCTAACTCCTCTTTCTCAACTCAGGATTGCCCTAGAACATCAGGGTCCTGGACAAAAACAAACAAACAACTTCCAGCAATTTGGGAATTACCAGATGAGCCATCCAGGGCACTCCTAAATGAGATAGCAGGGTCAGGTCTGGATTTTCAGGTATGTGACTGGGAAGCTACCAAGTTTGGCCAAATTCTTTAGCAGCTGGGAATAAAGTTCCAGTGAGGGAATAGGCTATTCTCAAGTATCCTCTGTATTCTTTTCCTATTGCAGAGTGCATGAGCATAGACAACAGGAACCATCACTCATTTTTCCTGTTGCTGTTATTTTTCTGTTCTTGTGTTTATGTCCAGTACCAAGTACAATTCTTAGAACATATTATTTAGAAGATTCAATGTTATTTGGTCACGGATAATAGAATGAGACAGTTTTCACACTTGCAGACGTCAGTGCTAGGGAGCCTTGAGATCATCATACACTTGCCCAGGAAAGACCTTGTCTAGAGAATGGAATGTTAGTGATGTAACATTATATCAGAGATCTCAAATGCTCTATAGTTTTCAGTATACTGGACCTCATACAGAAAGTCACAGTGGACAAGATAATGTAAGCCCAAGAAAATTTTCACTAAAGAACCATTAAAAATAATTGTGGGCCAGTGAGCTAGTTTTGCAGTGAGATAGTTCAGCATGCAAAGGCAGGTGTTTTCATGCCTGATGATCCAAGTTTGATCTCCACAAACTCATGTAATGGAGGAGAGAACCGACACCCAAAAGTTGTCTTTTGACTTCCACAAAGGCACACACCAATATATAAATAAGATTTTTTTAGATGTCCCTTTAAGAGATCACTTGGACAGATTGAAGTGTGGGTGATGGCTGCACTGGGAGATGATTAAAATGTAAAATACAAACAAACACCTAAGTGTAGCTATGGACTTGGGTGCAGCTAAGGCTGTATGTATGAAGTGGTTCTCCAAGCACAGCAGAGGATAGTCTGCCATGCATCCACTCCTTTCTAGGTGCATCCTTCTGCAAGGAGGAGCCCCCATATTTGGTTGTCTTTGAAACAGGTCTGTGCAGTAGCTACACTGAGGGCTTCTCCTATGTTTCTGATCATGGGAAACTTATATAGACTCAACTCCACTGTTATTATTCCCCTGCTGACCAAGGCCATCAAAGCTATTTACATTGTGACATTATTAAATATATTAATCACAGCAGAATAAGACTTTGGGGTATTTTAATATTCGTATGAGACTTGGCTGTCCACAGATGTAGGCTCTAAATAAAGAAACTATACATTCATGGCTGAGAGTTAAGTCAACAAAAACATCTTTCTCTTACATCTTGGCATACCTTATAAGAAAGTATTTTCTGTGTATATAACATTATTGGATACATAAGGAACACATATACACGATTAATGTTTTAGGGTACTTTCTAATTATTCATTATTTGCATCCATTTACCTTCCTTAGTCACACACACACACACACACACACACACACACACACACACACACACACCAATCAATTACCCCAAATTCTAGATTGTTATGATTATTATTATTATTGCTTGGTTCAGCATGTGTGAGCTGAAAAGCCTGCACCGTGTGGCCACTTGATTATCATCCAGCTCCACTGCCAACTGATCTTTCTGATTTTATTTTATTTTCCTGAGTGTGATACAATCAAGCCCTTCAAATCCACAGAAAACTGTCTCCTCTATTAACCTCCAAGCAGGGAGGCAACTGATAAAAGTTGAAAGGAGAGGTAAAAAAATTCAGTATGACTTCTTTTAAGCAGTAACATTTAAGAAGCACAGTGGCTATATTTGAACCCCAGCCTGTTCTCTGTGGATTTGCAGTAATATTAAATTATATTGTAATATTATTATATATAGTAAGTATTGTTCTTATTATGTTACATTAAATATCAATTAAAAATATGTATATAACTAGATAACCTTACAAATTGAAGTTAGGCTTGCCCTCCCTTCCTTCCTCCCTCCTTTCTTCCCTTCCTCCCTCCAACTCCCTATGTAGCCAAGGATGACCTTGGACTTCTGATATTGCTGTCTCTGCCTCCACAGAGCCAGAATTACAGGTGTGTCCCACTGCACTGGAATTTATGTAGTGCTGTGGATGGAACCCAGATCTTCGTGCATACATGGCAAGCGCTCTACCAACTGAGCCACATCTCCAGACCCCTTGACTTATTTTTTCATTAAGAGATGGAAGTTTTAAATGACAATTAAATATGAATTTAGATAGCTACTTTCATTTAAAAAAATTGATTTAGATGGAAAAATGTTCTTTGACCAACCATTGTTAAAAATTTATATACCAAGAAAAATCTTCCCCAAATGGATTTAATTCACAGTCATCTGTATAAAAAGTATTCCTTAGAATGAAAGACAGTTAAATAGGATGTTGAGTGTGGGAAGACGGCACACTGTAGGTACGTACTGTTTGGTCTGTCAGCGGAGGGAGAACGATCTGTTTCTCTATCTTGTTAAGAACTAGCTTCCAGAGTTCCTTCAGAACTCGCTTCAGGACCGTTTTCTCACAGATTTTTGCTGAAAGACTTAATCTGAAACAAGATTAGATGTACAGTCATTCTTGAGTTTCAGCCATGTACCAGGCTGCAAGGTTGACCAGATATTGACATTTGCCACTGACACTGGAATACTTCAGCAGGCCCCTTACGAATTTCAAATACTAGTTCTCATTTGTGGATATATATATATATATATATATATATATATATATATATATATATATATATTACATATTTAGTCATGATATACATTACATTATCCAGTTTACCTTTTGGAAAATAAAACCAGAAAAAAACCACATTGCATCCATTTTCCTACAAGTAAAACAGTTCCTTTTTATGGATGTATAAAACTTCATTGTGTATGCTTCCATATGCATTCCATTGTGTATGTCACATCTTCTTCTTCCATTCATCTGTTACTGGACACCTGGGCTCATTCTGTAGCTTGGCTGCTAGGGATGGTGCTATAACAAACACAGATACCTACACATCCCTCTGGCATGTTGACTAGGAATCTTTCAGGTATGCTCCCGGAAGTGGTATAGCTGGATCACATGAAAATCTACTGTTCTTTTATCTTTGTGTATTTTGAGGCACTGAATAATCTGCCTCCTACCAGCAATGTGTAAGTGTGTGAGTAAGGGCTCCATTTCCCCATATCCTCATCAGGATTTGCTGCTGTCATTCCTGGGATGTGGACCAATATGACCACATGACATACACATCTTTCAATTCATCCTGGATCCAGAGTTTGCCAACACAAACAGGCAAGTTGTTCCTTCCAATCTTTCCTCATGTGAAATTAGGAGTAACATTTTCTGGTGTTTGTGTAATGTTATACACACTCATTTCTATGAGACTCTTCTGTACATGGTTTTCAGTGGATTGCGCTCATTTTAGAAATAAAACAGGCTCAGAGAGATTTAGAGATGTGTCCAAAGCAGGGAAGCTAGTGAGCGAGACCTAGTCAGGCTGGCTTTTATAAGTCAAGTGCATCTTTCAGCATCATGTACCATCTGTCATGAATATCTTAATATATGGAGGCCCAGAGAAGAGGGAGACAGCAATGAAAATATCCTACAATATGATTCTGGGCTCATTGAGACCCCTTTAGTGACAGTGATTTGACCCTGATGCAATGAGGGCTAACATAGGGCATGCATTTCTGGGTCCCATAGTGTGTTTGTGGTCAGAAATAATAACACTGGTGGTGGTTCTTACAGGCATAACTGAGCATTTTCCATACTAGAAGTCATGGAGAATAAAGAATAGATGACATTTAAATAATCAAAGTTGATATAAACAGGGAGATTGCTAAAATGTACGTTCCTATTGAAGTATTTCTCCTAGCTATGTTTATTTTATTTTTATTTATTTATTTAGTTTTACATTCCAACCAAAGTTCTCCCTCCCACTCCTCTTTCTGTGTCCACTCGCATCCCCTATAATCCACTCCCACCCACTCCTCCCAACAGGTTAGGGCTCCCATGGGGAGTCGAGAGAGTCTGGCACATTAAATCGGGGCAGGACCAAGCCCCTCTTCCATGCATTAAGACTGAGCATGGCATTCCTTCATAGGGAATGGGCTCCAACAAGCTAGCTCATGCACCAGGGATATATTCAGGTCCTACTTCCAGGGGCCCCTCATATAGCCCAGGCTTCACAACATAAGGAGGACCTAGGTTAATCCCATGGAGGCTCCACAGCTGTTGGTCCAGAGTTCATGAATTTCCACAAGCATGGTTCAGCTGTCTCTGTAGATTTCTCCTTCATGATCTTGACCTCCCTTGCTCATGTATTCCTAATGTAGTTGAAAACAACTCCCTTTGGGTAATTTTGGAGGCTGGTCTCAATGGTAGATCTCCAGCCAGTCAGTACTAGGGTCTACACAGTGAGGAACTAAGCACATAGGCTACTGCACATCTTCAAAGATTGTAAGCACAGTGGGAGCACATTTTGATGCGGATTTAGAATTTTCCGCCTAAAAAAAGCTCTATGCTGAAGAACTGATGATGTTTTGTGTGGTTAGCTCATGTACTGGGCATGCTAACTCATCTTGATTAGATTGGAACCAAAGAAGAAGTGAATAAAGCCAGTGGCATGCTTGTAGGTCTTTGTAGGTTCCTGCTGGTTGAAAATTGAGCATATAGCTTATTTTAGGAAGTGCTTGAATCTCAGAGAGAAAGTGAAATGTTAAGAAATGTTTTATTTATAGAGGCATAGTCTACTACAATGTGATTTCTACAGGGATTTTCTCCAAATAACCTTGAAGACTTTCAGGCCCCAGTGTTTGCTTTAAATAATGGAAACCAAAGAAGAATGTAGTAACTGCTTCCTTAATGTAGTCAGAGTTAACCTACTTCATAACACAAGCCATAAAACATAGATTTTGTGACTTGAACTATCTAGTTTGGCTGGATATAGAACTAATTAAGTAGACAGTTTTCAAATGCCATGTGTACAATTGACAATGGGGATTTTTCATTATATAGTTGATCCTACTTTCCATGAAAACTTACCCAGTCAAATTTCTCTACCCCTGGAGTGCCCATTTCCCATTTAGATCATGCCCACCTTTAGATATCCAGCTCAAATGAAATTATCACTCCATGAAAAGACTTGTTACTCTGTCCCCTTTTTTGTGTATTCATGTACATTTCTTTTTTTTTTTCTCTTCCAAAATTGTCAGTGCCTTGACAGCAGAATCAGTGTCTCACTCTGAAATATCTCCTCTGTCTTTATCACTGTTACTGTTGCTGAGATGAAACACCAAAACAACCAGGGAGGAAAGGGTTTATTTGGTTTACACTTCCACATCACAGCTCATAATTTAAGGAAGGTAGGACAGGAACTCAAGAAGAGCAGGAACCTGGAGACAGGAGTTGATGCAGAGGCCAGCGAGGGTGCTGCTTGCTGGCTTGTTCAGCCTGCTTTCTTATAGAACCCAGAACTACCATCCCACGATGGGCTGGGCCCTCCTACATCAATTACTAATTAAGAAAATGCTCTAAGGTGTGCCTACAGCCCAATCTTATGGAGGCATTTTCTTAATTCTCAGATGACTTAAACTTGTGTCAAGTTGACACAAAACTACTCAGCACATCCTCTAACCAGTAGCTTTAAAGTTACAGATTTGTAACTTGAGCCTAGGAAATCTCTTCAACTTTGCATGTTTCATATAACTCCCTCTCTCTTAAATTATTTAAATTGTAGTTAAGTAATTTCCATGTTGTTTGAAAGGTTGTAACTCTTATCTGACTTTATTATACACAATCTCATCTTGCTACTAACGATAAGGAATGCGACATAGGATGACATAATCCAGTATAATTACAAGTGGAATACTAAGCATGTAAAATAGGGGCTGGAAATGAGACTCAGCGGTTAAGTGCATTGACAGCTCTTCTAGGGAAGCCAGGTTTGGTTTTCACCACCCACACTGCAGCTCACAGCTCTCTGTATCTCCAGTTCTAGGAGATCTGAAGCCTTCTTCTGGCTTCCAGGGGCTTTGTGTGCACACGGTACATACACCTACTTGCAGGTAAATACTCAGACACACAAAATAAATATTTTAAAAAAAATGTAAACTTATCCAAATGTACTACAATTAAGAGTGAAATCACTTTTCCATTCCTGTACTTTATAAATGGTAATATAGATGCAAAAATTACTCAGCCTATTGGAACCATCAGAATTACCTAGCTGTTCCATATACTCTATATCTGTTGGTTGCAGAGTACTTAAATGGTTTTATTAGTGAAAAATGATGACTCAAACCATTGATTGACTTTCTGAAAAGAACATGAATACCACATAAGGAGTAAAAGAATCAGAACTGCTCAGTCCTGTTGTCTATATCCATTGTATTTAGTAATCAAATGCTAGTGCTTGTAGGGACTGAACTCTGTATTGCCAGGGAAAAGCTACATAGCAAAATGAATTCCAAGGGGGACATTTATTAGATCATGTAATAAAATTCTGCACTAAGAAACTATTAAGAAAAGACTATATTAAGAAAAGTCCCTCTCTCCCTTTCTTTGCCATCTTCCGTTTCCTTCCTTGCTTTCTTCTTTCCTATACATCTACCTGCCTGCTTATCTTCTGCACACTATACCACCATTTAGCTATCTTCCACAATATTTTTACCCACAGAGAACAGGGAGTGAGACTTAAGTTTTCTACCAAATACTGACATTAATTCAACAAGAATCCCTGTCTTATATCAGATGATAACCAAAGAGAAATGGAGTTAGGGAAGATGCCATTAATGTGGAGAAGGGGCTCCTGCTACTCATTCTTGCTTGGCTTGATCTCTCGTTTTATTTTTTATCCTCTTGTTAATCTGCCACAACTATAAAGGAGACAATGTATATAAACTACCATATATGATATGGACCTTTCATATGCATTCCAAGTTAGTATTTGTTTCTCTTGTCTACCACAAGTTCTGGCTTTGACAACAGCTTAGTTACGGTACCTTATCTGGAATGTCTGCAAGCACAACTATTTCTGAATTTTGAATTTGGGGAGTTTTTGAAATATTTGTATTGATAAGGCAAAAAAATATTAGGAATCCAAAATGCTTCAAAAGCCTAATGTTCTTTTTCCCCAATGCTGGGGAGCAAAGCCAGGACCTGGTAACTGGTAGAAAAGCCTGTCCCACAGAGCTGACCCCTGAGCCTGCAAACCTGAAACTGTGGCTCAGATTCTAGAATATTTCGGATTTGGGAACTTTTACTTAGGGGTGTTAAGCTGGTCTATACTTATTTATAGAATCATGTAGCTAGTTGTTAAAATAAGTGGTTCTGGTCTATGAATATGTTGTATAATATTGGTCCCTTGGGCCTACCACAAACTTACTAAATCAGAACCTTCGAGCATGGATATAGGAAGGAAACAAAACACATACATCAACCAACCAACAAACCAACCAGCACACCAAGCAGAGATTTTTTTTTTTTTGTTATGAACTCTCTATGCCAACCTACTCCTTGGACAGACAACTGTAATCTCAAAGGCACTGGGGGATTGGGCTTTCCTTTTTAATCCTTTCCAGTGATTAGAGATCGGTTGGACACAGGTGGGCACCGATTATGTCAGGCTTTGCTGAAGTTATTGTATTCACGCATGTGTTATTTTCTTCTCCCTTGGGTTTCTCAAGAGAAATCAGACATTCTGGATTCAGTTTGGTCTTTATGCCCAAAGAATAGAAAACAATGTGCTGTCTGAGGAGCAGGAAATTTTAAGCTTTTCTCTGCTTTGGAACAACAATTCCCTCAGCCACCAATACTACTTTCCTCTCATTTTCTTGCCCATAAAAATAATAATAAATTAAAATGGTGCTGCTCTTTTTTGTATGCCTCTCTCTGTCTCTCTCTGTCTCTCTCTGTCTCTCTCTGTCTCTCTCTCTCTCTCTCTCTCTCTCTCTCTCTCTCTCTCTCTCTCTCTCTGTAGGTACATGTACACATGTGCAAGAGTCCATGTGAAGATTAGTTGTCAATCTGAGGATGTCATTCCTCAGAATCTGTTTTGAGACAGTCTCTCATTGGCCTGGAGCTTATCAAATATGCTAGGCTGACAGGTGGGTGACACCCAGGGACCCACCTGTCTCTGTACCCCTAGCAGTGGGATTAAGTGTGTATTCCATCATGCCCAGTTGCTGCTATTTTTAAAAAGGTGTATTTGATTTTTAATTATGTGTCTCTGCATGTATCCATGTATGGGTATGTGCATGTGAGCATAGGTTCCAACAGAGACCAGAAGAGGATGCTAGGAGCTGGAGTTACAGGCAGTTGTGAGTTTCCCAGTGTGGTTGCTGAGAACCAAACTCAGGTCCTCTGCAGGAGCAGTATGTCCCCCTAAAGCACGAGCCATCTCTTTTGGCTTGTTTCACATGGATGCTGGGGATCAAACCCTGGTCCTCATGCTCATCTGACAAGTACTTTGTTTATTGAGCCGTCTCCCCAGAAGTTCTTTTACAATCACCTTATAGAGAGAAAACCAGAATTACCCCAAAAGAATTATCACATTTGGGACCTCTGGGATAAGTAAAGGTTAAGGAGGGCTGACAACTTACGTTTTGTCCAAGAAGTCCATGAGCGGTCTCAGAGCAGTCTCTGCATCCATTGCTGTACTGTTCTTATTCGCTGTGCTGTTTCCATTTGCTCTCATTTGATTTAGCTCGGCACCCATCTGCTTTATACACTCTTCAATTACAAGTTGAAAGCTGAAAATAAAGAACATAAACTCTGGAAGAGAAGTTGATATGTTGCCTGAGTCTGAATTCTACTTCCAGGAGAATGAACCATTTCAAATGGAATGGTTTTCCTTCCTTGTCTGTTTGTAGGCTTAAATCAGGTAAGATCTTTGGCTGTGATAAGACACATACTTTGAACCTCAGTATGCAAAGCAGACAGCAGGGATGCTCTTCAGGTGGGCCAGTGCACCTGGGCACTAGGATCTACCCATTCCCCACTTTCTGTGACTTCACACCCTCTTTGCTTCCTCTAGTTTTTCTGGCAACTCTTTTCCAACTGGCTGCTTATTACTGTGTAGGGTTCTTGCAGTCATTAAAGAAAATCACAAAGTGCCCATTAAAGTTGAGTTTCAGATAGTAAATATTTTTGGGTAAATGTGTTCATTCTACTACTTGGAATAAAATTATACTTAAAAAATCACTCACTAGTCATGTAAAATTCCAATTGATCTCTGCTCTATCTAGATATTATACAGTGTGATTCTTGGAAACTTATCTTTGCTCCAAGAGCTCCTTTCCTGATGATTGCATCTGATTTCAAAACCACGCGTGCAGCCCTGGCATACACCCTGTGCTCCACTTCATTAACCTGTGTGTGTAACCTGTCTGTGTGCAAGTCTGAGTTCCTTACAGCCACACCCGAACAACCACAAACTTGCACAAAGTGTCCTTAAATCTGAGGACTTACAAGTTCCAAAACGTGCTCATTTGACCAGCCTCTCACCTGCTTTCACAACTGGCATTCTGATCATTTTACAGCAGAGACCAGGGCTTGCTGCCCATGTTACAAGTTTTCAGTAGCTCCCAAGCCAGTTAGAGAAAAATCTGAAAATATTTCAAGGATGACAATGGACAACAGAGGCTTGTGGGTGACTTCAGGGAATCATTACTTGCTACCCCTCTCTGATCTTTGTGGCAGTCCAGGCAGAATAGCATCCCTGGGGCTCTTGTAACTCCTGTGTCTGAGTTAACCCTGAAAATCTTATGGTCACTGTTAGGGCCTATCTGCCATGGAAATTCTGATGGCTTCCCTGGTGTTTCATTTGTCTGAAGCATACCCTAGCTGTCACCTCTGCAGAGTCCTTCCCTGAACACTCAGATTGAAGTCACAGCCCTCTTGTGTCTCCAGCCCCTAATCACATTGTATATTTTTCATAATTGTATTGCCCACTATTTGGCACAGAGTATGCACTCAGTTGTCTATTTACTATCTATTTCCTTTTATTAAATAAAAATTCTTACAGAGCAAGAACCTATCCACACAGTAGTTTATCCAGGCGTAAACTACTATGTCTGGCACAAAGCAATTGGCTCAGGAAACATTGGGACAATAAAGTATTATATTATATAGACAAAAATATGAGGACAGATCTTAAATTTCTCAACACAACAAATGGCATCCCTGAAGATGTGACAGATGTATGAATTAGGTAGAAGGTGGTGATGGCTTCATAAATCTACATATCTGGAAATATCAAGTTGTGTGCCTTGAATGTATACAGGTTTTATGTGTCAATGGCACCACAACAGACCTATTAAAAAGTGGGTATTGGTTGAATGCACCCCTGCAGTGCATCCTTCCACTTGCCTGTTTTCTCACTAAGGGTTTAAACAGCCTTGAAGAGTCACCCTCATACTGTACTGTTTTTCTATTCGCTGTCTGTATCTCTAGTACCAGTGCTGGTGGCCCTCGTCTGAGTGTGTCAAGGGAGAATTTAAAATGGTGGATGTGTTTGGCATTCATTACTAAGATGCTTCTAACAGCAGGGATAATTAGAATACAGATGCATTGAGGTGTGGAAAAACCACTTAGGAGAAAAAAGCTTGGGAAGTGCTCAATTACGAGGTGGTAATGAGGACAGGGGGCTTTCACCTCTCCATCAAAATCAAGCCAGTTCCTTTCATCTCCCCCACACGGTGATAACACAGGTCATGTTATTTTAAAGGTTACAAATGCATCAGTTCCTCACATTTTACATAGATGTTTGTAGCCTTGCTCTATATTGCTTGCTATCTGAGTTAAATGGAATGGATGTGTTTTTATTCATATGTTTTTACAACTACTTAGTAAATATGTACTATGTGCGATTCATGGTTTCAAGTGTTTAAAACATACGAATGAACAAAATAGGTACTACGTGTTCCCACAACACATGAGACCTTTCCTTCATTTTAGCAATGTGGAAATATTTTAGCTAGTCTTCTGTGAAGTATATCATTTTCTTAAAGTTATGAATTTATTAAAGATAGAAAACATGCAGTAGATTTAAAATTATATAATTTGGGTATTTAAAAAAATTCCTGGCCTCCTAATAGTGGGTTTATTTATTTATTTAGGTTTTTTGAGACAAGGTTTCTCTGTGTAGTTTTGGCAACCCTGGAACTCACTCTGTAGACCAGGCTGGCTTCAAACTCACAGAGATCCACCTGCCTCTGCCTTGAGAGTGCTGGAATTAAAGGTGTGTGCCACCACTGCCCAGCCTAATAGTGGGTTTATAAACACTTGATTTATAATTCTAAATATCTCAAGGTCAGGGTCTATAGCCACCATGTTAGTCTTTACTTATCTTTTGGTCTAGGCTTCTCCTTGGCTTCTTTACTATTATGACACCGTTCCATAGCTGACATCTGTATTTGGCTCCTGATCTCTATGGATGGGGCTCCTTTCGTACCTGTTTATATTACTTTGCTCCTTCAGGCTCTCATCTTGATCAACCCTCATCAATTCCCTTTCATGTGGCTAGATGTGTTGTTGGCTTTTGGTGTCTACAAGGAGGAACTGGGCAGTCATGGATCTTTGTGGCAATGTGTATATTTAGTAGGGGAATAGTCACAGATTTTTGGGATAATGATAATGATAAAATACACGAAGTGGTAGAAACAAATGCCTACTTGATTGACTGACCACAGCGGCATTAATGGCTTTCCTGGCTGTAGCCACCTCTAAAGTAATTACCTTTTCTTGTCCTGATTCTCAAGTCAGTACACCGAGGTAAAGGATGGACTGAGCAAAGCACACAGAATTGAAGTTTCAAATGTGTGAGAAGCAACCCCCTGAGCAGACTGAGACTGTGAACTCAATCAGCAGCCAGGCTGTGAGATTAGGCATATGAAGGAAGAGTTCATGGTGTTGATGGACAAAGACATTCTACTTTTGCATGAGTCTCACATAAACCAAACCACAATTTCACCTGGATTCTCTTCTGTATCCATTCTTAGTGAATTCAACTACCAGGTCTTCTCTTATCTATTCATTGTTGTTTGAAAAAGACATTATTCACCAGCCTGACTAAAAGTGGAACCAGTGAATAATAACAGCAGTCTTCTTGGGTACCTAAGGAGCCAAACACTCCCCTAAGAGTTCCTAAGAAACAGCCTTGAATTATTTACACCTAATCCAGCCAGCTTCTGGCACTAACGGTTCCAGTAAAGAAATGAACTGAACCAAAATAAGTGAACATTGTGTGTGTAAGCAAAAATTTAAGGTGAACAAGTTTTGAACCTTTTAGACCATCTTTAATTTAACCACTGATACGAAATCACTTGATCTGTGGAGGAGGTAGGTGATCTGGGAGCATGCCAGGAGCCCATGAAAGGCTTCACACTGGGATTTGCCTCCCTCCTGGCATTGTCACAAAGCCACTCTGGCAGTCAAAGGTACTAAGAAAGGTCTGAAATTTTTAATGACGTGAGATGCAGTTGGCTTTTGGAGTGAATTATTCCCTCATTTGTAAGGCTCCTGCCTCAGCTCCTGAGAAGAGAAAGGAGCAGGCTCGCACAGTTCTCCAGATTGACTTTGCGACATGATCACGCTGCTTGCCATGGACTTCCCACACACCTGTGTGTGATGTATCATAGCAACAGCACAGAATAATTATTCTTCTTACAAGGCAAGCATGATGGGTAGCCTGTTTACTTCAAGAACATAAATGACCTTAATGGAACTCAATTTGATTGGGTATTTTAAAAATAATGAAAGATTGGGTCCTGGTCATCTGTGAGTTTTGGTATGTAGGATAAAAATATATGATATCTGTGTCAGGGGATGACATAGTAGCAGTAAAGACAGACTAGGGCAAAAATCATTTTATTCTGGTCAAGAGGAAGAAATTTTCAGCCTGGGTGGAGATGTAACATTCCAGTTGGGCAGTGTTGGTGACTTGGCTTAAAGGACCACATCAGGGAGGTGAGACCATCCCTGAGGAAGGTGAGATCACCCCTGAGGGAGGTGAGTGCCCCTTAAACCATACTAGAGAGACAGGCTAATAACTGCTGGTTTAGTCTGCTTCCCAGTCTTCCCCACACAGTAGCTTGCTGGGCTGCTGCAGTGCAGCTTCGGTTTTATGAGTCTGTTTCCTGAATTACCCAGAAAAGCACACCCGTTCTTTCTTTCTCTGCCCCAAGCACACTTCCCTAACACTTCAGGCTTCCTTATGCTTCCCACCGCAGGACTGACTTCCATGCTTCTCCTTCTTCCTCCAGGCAGTTGCGGGGATTTCCATCTCGCCTTTCCTGGGGCTTTTCTTTTTAAACTCTAGCAAAACTATCCTCAAACTTAATCTTGTAAAACTAATGTACTTCTCCAGCCTTGCTAGCACCCAATATATCCCTCTTTCATAACCGAAGTTTGTCTTGATTTTTCCAAATCTGAGTACAGACTTTAGTCTTTGGAGCATCAATGGGATGACAATTCTTGCTAAGATATTCAGCCATGCTTTCTCTTAAACAAAACACAAATTCAAAAATTTCTCATCAAGGGGATTTAGACAATTTACAGAAATGGATGTAAGAGTAAAGCCTCAAGTTTCTGCTCTGTTTAGCTATCTTATTTCCCATAAAGTTATGAGCTGGTCTTGCTTTATTAGCTGCCTTGTTTTCCTTCCTCTAACTCTGCTGAATAATTTCTTGCTGCCTTTTGTAGCCAAAGGCAACCCATTTTTTTTCTTTAACATTTTTCTTTGGTTAACACATTAACTCACAACTAGCATGGAGGCAAGGCTGACAGGGCTGAGCCAAAGCCCCATCACTGTCACCTTAAGTCAGAGCAACCGAGCCCCACATCTCTGAAACAACTCCTGCCATTCAAACTCAAGGTAGAGTGAGCCTCCATCTTGCCTATTAGCAGTCAGGCTGAGTCAGCAGCCTCATGAAGGTCACTAGCAACATAGCACGGAGGCAATATGCTGAGCTCAACGCAGAGCAGAGGTAGAACAAATGTGCTAAGCTCCAGAGAGCCGGCATGCTCCAGCTCTGTGTCTGAGCTGCAAAGATAGGTTCCATCAACACAACACTCTTCAGCTTGAAGCAACTGAGAACATGCCTCTGATAATCAAGTCTGGGGCTTTACTCTGCTTCGTTCTGCTATCTGAGGGGGATGATGCTTCCAGAGTCCCTCTGGCCTTTCTCATTAGATATGGCTTTAGTAATCATTATATGTTTTCAAATTATTTATCTTTCTGGAACCCAATAGAAGATGAGGGGTGTTCAAGCAGGAAGCTTTTGCTCTAAAGACAATTGTATAGCCACATTGGGAAACTGAACACATAGTTTACATTGATAAGCAAACATTTATTGAACTAATATTTAAAACAAAATTATTATTAAATTAATGAATCTCTTCAAAGATATATTTAATTTACACCTGTTTTAATAATTGATGGTAAAATGATTACTCTTCCATAGAATAAAGACCATTTTTATTCTACCCCTATAAGTTCTCATTCTTTAGAAACATACCATAGATGAGGCAAGTTGACTTTTAAAAATACAGATGTCCATAGTTTCTAAACACTTGCTTATGAGGTAGTTGGGATCAGGGACCCTACGTAGTGCTGATGTAATCCAGTATGGGGCTAGGTATTGCTCTTCTGAAGCACAAGCACAGTGACATGCAAGGCTTGAGCAGAATGCATACTTCATATGCAAGTTTTCCTTTTGCCTCCATCTCACTATTGTCTCCACAGATCCCTGCTCTCTAGTGTACACTGTCACTACAAATGGTTATGAACTAAGATTTCTGCCCCTAGAGAAAATCCAGGGAAATAAATGAGTACATCAAAGCCTAGGACCAGCTGTGTCAAATACTACCAAAGTGAAGGATGCACAGACATCTTTGAGCAAGGCATTGCTCTTGGATCCTGGGGTCACAAAGACTTTTCAGATGAGGATGCCTAGACCAGGTCCTGAAGCAAAACGAGTGATGGTTACAAATGAGACCTGATACAGTTAGACAACTAATTAGGCTGCTTACCTTTCTCCGTAAGTGATGCTGAGCTCATCCAGAACCCCGTTGAGTTTAATTTGAAGTTCTTTTAGAATAGTGCTAGCTTCAGGGTCTAGCTGCAGAGAGACCATAAACAACATCACTTGGGAATTTTAAGAAAGAAGCTCATGTCTACTTCTCTTGGAAGCATTGTGCTTGCAATATGGCAGCTCCAAACAACAATAGAGACACTTTTTTTTTCTCCCATTGTTTTTTGTCTTTAAAATGCAAAGGCTTAGGAAATTGAAGAAACCAGTAAGGATTCTCATAGAAGAGAACATTGATTGATTCGCATAACATGCTGAGTGAGGTAAGAGCCAGAGGGCAAAGCTATTCTTGGCTACTGTGATGGGATGCAAAGCATGGCAAGAATATCCCCCAGAACATGGCAACTTCCTAATTTGTAAAATCTAATACGTTATGTACACCAGTTGAAAATATGCACTGATTCAAAATATATTTCAGTCTTTAATATAGCTGTAAATAAATAGGTGAGTTAAAATAATATTCAATAAAAAGTTAACTTTTGAGAACAGGCTGAGTATCTCAAATCCAAAATACCAGGGGAAAGAAGTCTTTCAGAATTCAGAAGTTTTCTGATTTTAGAGTCTGAGCCTAGAGTTTGCTCACTTCACAATTGTTGTTTAAACCCTGACATCTGATATGCATCAAATGTAAAACTTTTTGAGAACCATCAGGACAGACAGACAGACAGACAGACAGACAGACAGACATATATACACACACACACACACACACACACACACACACACACCAAAAACAAAAACACAAACCAAAACCCTCCACATTTGGAGCATTTTGCATTTCTGACTTGAGGGATGCTAAGCCTGCATTCCAGTAGGTCTTAAGGAGGGTGGGGTGGGGGGGATTGCATACATTTTTCAACTTTGGAATGTCAAGCCTTAGGACAAGCCAATACCCCAAACCCATGGGTCTGACTTTTCATTCAGGGTATCCTCTGCAACCTGGATGGGGAGAGATTCAAAGATTTGCAACTTTTTTAAAAGAATTCATTTTTGCAACAACACAGTAAAAGATAAACATCTAGAGAAGTTTATCCCGTTGGTTGTATTTTTACAAATTAAAAGTATAATTGAATTGTTAATGAAACCTTCTAATAGATGTAGACCTCCAGTCTGAGATAAATTCACAGACAGGATAATGTGTCATAGTCCCTGAAATTGAAATGTCAATCTTCCTTCCTGTGGGTCTTCAGAAATTAAGTTTCCTCTCATTAGTGTGTGTAGTTCTTTGACAAATTACTCTTGTAATGAAAAGAGGTTGGGATGGAGCAAATTTCTTGAAGTGAAACACACAAATTCATGACATATAAACCAAAGTAGGGAGTAGGTGAATGTGAGACCTGCTAGTAATGTAAACTCCTAGGACCTTATCCAAAGAAGTATACAAGAATATTCCTCAGTAACTATACAAGAATATTCCCCAGAACATGATAACCTGCAATACTCCAAGGGCAGTTTTTAAAACTAAGAAACTGCTAGCAAGAAGAGTGTGTGCCAGAAACTAAAAAAAAAAAAAAAAAAGTGTGTGTAGTGTGTATGTGTGTATCCATGTGTACATGTGTGAGAAACTGTGCATACAGAATATATATTTGTGTAGAGCCTAGAGACTGACATTGACTGTCCTCTTCAATTGCTCTCCACATTTTTTTGAGACAAGATCTCTGACTGAATCTGGATCTCAGCAGTTGGTAGACCATCTGACCAGTGAGCCACAGAGATCTCCTGTTTCCACCTTTCCCAGGGGCTGAGATCATAGATACATACCCAGCTTTTTGCATGGGTTCTGGGGACCTGAACTCAGGTTCTCATTCTTATACTTTCCCCATTAGGGTTACCTCCTGAGCACTGCAAAAAGTATTCATTACCCACCTCCCATCTGGGTAGCTTTAGATTGTGTGGACATGACCAAATACATGTTGGAACTAAAACCAAAATGTGCATTTGTCACATGAGACTTTCCTGATTCTATCAAAGCCATCCTTGATGTCAAGATCAACTTGGATCCAGGTAACTGTCAAGACTGTTGGATTCTTATCCTCTATAGAATCAAAATTTTTCTGCATTGATCCCGTTTAAACTAAGTCAGCCTAAACAATTCTTACTTCCTAACCTTCAACAAAGGAGACACAGGTAGACTGCCCCTCCAGCCCCAGGGAAACATGTAGGCTGGATATTTCCACTCTATTTTCCTTACAGTGGCTTTAACATTATCTTTTTCCAGTCTTCATTTGGATAAAGTTGTAGAGAGAAAAATACTGTTTTTTCCCCCCCAGGCTCCCCACTCCCATGAATACAATGAGGGCAGTTCCCACCCATATGATCACCACATCTAAGGAAATGGCTTAGCACAAAAGACAGGATAGGCTTGCTTCTTACTAGTTTGACACATATATTGAGGTAGTTTTGTTCAGTTGTTAAGGCAATACTTTGAAAATCATACCAAATGGTTCCATGGGCCCCTCAGAGGAAATTATGACATTTTCCCCAGTAATTTACTTTAGATATCTGTGAACAGACATTTCTTTATCAAATAATTGGTTATTATATAAAAATCAAAACTGTCAGACTACAGCAATTTAAACACTGAATGGCACTTTGCATTTTTTGGTAGACTTATGTTTTTACGTAAGTATGCATAAAAGGCTTCTTCCATGTGATAAAACTAAAGGGAACAAAATAAGCCTAAAAGAAGATTTGTATTTTCCACTATCATCTAATCCAAATAATACCACCAAATCAAGCAAAGCAATTCTGATGTCAATGTAGTTCTTTCCAATACATATATGCCTTTTGAGATGTTAGGAATATGAACATAAATATATTTATCTAATTTAAGATAATTGGGAGTAACAAATTACCATTCTGCATTTTATAAAAATTTGTGCTCTGTGTGTATGTGTGTGCATGTGCATGTTTGTGCACACATGTCCGTGTGAGTTGCAGGTGCCCAGGGTGGTCAGAAGAGGACTTGCTGGTTATTGTGAGCTGCCTAATGTGAGGCCTGGGAACCAGCCTGGGGTCATCTTGGATGAGCAGCAAATGCTATTAACTACTACTGAGCTATCTCTCCAGTCTTACATTCTGTTTTTCAATATGTAAAAATTTGGGAAAATTTTCTCATTCTTATAAACTCTCTACAGTTTTATAAAATTATAGGCTAGTGTTTTAGAACCCACTGCCTAAATTATCAATAGCCTATTTTGAAAATTATTAGTTACTTTCAAAAATAAAAAGCTATGCAATATTTTCATGATTCCACATAGAGGGATACTCTCTCAGCCTAGACACACCGGGGAGGGTCTAGACCCTGCTCCAAATGATATGACAGACTTTGAAGATCCCCCATGGAAGGCCTCACCCTCCCTGTAGAGCAGCAAGGGGATGGAATGGGGGTCTGTGGAGGACAGGGGAGGAGGGGAGGGAGAAGAAACTGGCATTGACATGCAAAACAAGTTCTAATTTAAATTAAAAAAAGAAAAAATCCTTCTACTTTAGCCTGGTTATATGAGTGGTAAAAGATGAAAGCAAACTTGAGTTTTTTATTGCTATTTGAAACTTCTAACAGAAGAATACTGATAATAAATTAATAAATTAGTAACTAAATTTGCATATGTATTTGATGAGTTTAATGGTCTGGCTATGTAAATTAAGCTTCTATGTAAAGAGGAATATGCTGAAAAAACAATTTACACATGATGAATCAAGTTCTGAATTTATATTAATGCTACAAAAACATATTTCATATGTACTTTGTAAGAAGATTTAGGAATCCCCAAATCTAGCCTGGTAAAACCTGGTGTGCAGAATTAACTCTAGTCCTAGGAGATATTAACTGAAATTGTATATCATTGAGATATTTTAGATCACTGAGACATGATTATGAAATGAAAGCATTTAAGACAGCAGAGCCTTGGAAAGATGGTCAACAGTTAGGAGCACCTGCTGCTCTCCCAGAGGACCACGGTCTGGCTCTGAGCACCTATATCCTCACCTCACAATTGCCAATATCTCAAGGTACAGTTGATCCGGTGCCCTCTTATGGCTTCTGTGGGCACTGCACTTACACACACACACACACACACACACACACACACACACACACACACACACACACACACACTTAAGCAAAAGACTTACAAAGAAGATTGTTAGTAGAAGATTGTTAGTCATTTACATTCTTTTCCATAGGCTCTCTTTCTGTTTCCCTTTTTATTTCTCTCTTCCTTTTCTTTTCCTTTCCTTTTCATTCTTTTGAGACAGGGTCTCTTTACATAGCCTGGGTCGTCCTGAAACTTGCTATGTAGACCTGGCCAAGCTTGAATTCACAAAGATCTTCCTGTCTCTGCCTCCTAGGTGCTGGGGTTAAAACTATGTACCACTACTTCTGGCCTTTTATTTTTTCTTTAAAAAACAAATAATTTGTCACTTCCTTTTGCAAACCTTCCCCAAACATTTCATCTTAGAGGTAGGTAGTAACTCTAGCATTTATATCAACTGTGCTTTTTTTTTCTATTACTGTGCATTTAAAACCCTTTTTATTGTCTTTTATATAGAACTTGAGCTTACTGTGCAAGTCAATGCATCTTTTCCAATGTCATGTAAGACTTGCATGTACCAAGTACCTGAAAAAGGGACTGGAGACAATACACAGAACCATCAGAGGAGTCATCCTGTGGCCAGAGTGACTCTCTATGGATGCATTTACTATTAGTAATATACTTTTGTTTTTGAAACCAAATCCTTTATTCATCAGCAATAACATATTCTGACCTATCAAGTTATTCTTGATTTCAAATACCTGAGTACTTGCCAGACCATGTCAAATTATACTCTGACATTGGCTCAGAATTCAGTTACCATACCAACTCTGCATACATTTCTGCTTTTTTCCCCCACTACTCTTTGTGGATCTAATCAGAATACATGCTCTTTTAGCCTCTTGAAAGCATTGGTAGTTAAACTGATCATGAAGGTCTTGCTGGGGTTACAACCAGTAGGCTGCAAACGGACACTGAAATGCTTCTGGTACTCATTAAAGTCACCTGTAAAACTGATGTCGTAGAAGAACTAAAGCCCTGTAGTGTGCCATCTGTTTCTCCATTGTGCACTGCTACCCTGTTTCCTTTCTTTCCCATGAGTCTCTAGGCTTCCCAGTTCTGTTTTTAGAGCCCTGCCTCAGTACCAGGGTGCCGTTAAGTTAACTACCCATTCACAGAAGTACAACTGAGGCAGGAAGGCCATGTTGTCTGCCTGTCATCTCCCTAAAAAAATGAGGACAAGATTTATCTAGTGCTTAAGTTCTTTAATATTTTAAAATTAAAACCCTTAATATTTTGCATCAAATCCCTTAATACACTGGTATTAAACCCTTCACTATTTTTTTGCATTGGACCTTTTAACAGTTTTATTTAAATCTTTTGCTATGAAAACTGATGCCTCATTTCCTAGAAGCCCTCTTCTCAATTGAGGACTTGTTCCCTTGCTCTGGGCCTCATTCCTTTAACCACACTTCTTCATATTGAATCACTATTTTTAATTTTACTTCTCTGCTCTATAAATATACTCTGATGACATTTGCGCTGAATAATGGGAGAAAAGTCAAACTTATCTGAAAGAACCTTCTGACCAACATCTGGCTACTCCCTTTCCTCTTCCTGACCTCCAAACTGCTCACACCATAAGCCTGATGGTGCACTCCATATCTGCGTCTTTGAAACATCCATGCACAGCACAGCTTCTGCTCTGAACACTTGGCTGCTTGTACAATATCAGTCACCATGATCTCTTCATCAAGTCTCTCAAGTCTGGTGACCTTATTTATCCTGCTCAGCCTCTATCACACTGGTGTTTATCTGTCAAGCCCTCATTTCCTTGCTTGTCTAGTTTCCCAGTTTGTCCTTTTTCCTATTGACTTCAAGTCCTCTATGCACCCAGTAACTATTAGTCCCCTTCAATTTTCCCTTTCTGTTCTGCATTCTGCTTTCCCCTGAACAACACATTCAAGCCTTTAGCTTCAGCCACCAGTCCTGTGCTCATGATCCCTGTTCTCTTCTCTGCATCCTCAGCAGCACACCTGGACATCTTGTCTAGTTTCCTAAGTGCCTAGTAGAGTTTTCCTTCTGATAATCCACATATACCTCCATCAAAGAATATAAATACAGAACGAATTAACTTTTCTGGCTTAATTTATTTCTTCTTGTTTTCTCTGATTTGGTAAAATGCAGATGTCATATTTGACTTCTATGTTCTCCTCCCATTTATACTTGGATACCAAGATATGACCATCATGTCTCTAAAACATCTCTACCTCACTTGTCCTCTTGAGTTCCCGACTTAGTATTTTTCTCATCTAATTTACAAGTTGTCTCATTTTTCTGATATTTCTTTCCATACCCTAGTGGATTATTCCTGGAGTTGATTCAATAAACTTAAGTTTGATTCAGCATTTGTTGACCGCCTCGAGCTGGCTCTCAACAAGGAAGGGCTTCCAGCAATTTCTCACAATCTTTTCTGGCTCTGGTTCTTTGTTTTAAAAAGACTGATTCCTTCTAACTGTTCCATCTTTTTCAGAGCCTATTCACTCTATGAGTCCTAGTTCTGCCTAAAATGTAACTGGGAAATCAGTGAAAATTCTATGGAGAATCTGGCATTAGGGCAATCTCCTTGTAGAGTGATGGCATCGCATTGGGTATTGCGGTATGCTGCCAGAAATAAGAGATGTGGTCTGTACTGTAAATAATCAATCACAAATGCTGCAGCTCCAATGTTGGTGCTCTGTGTTCAGTATTATTCTTGTTCCTTTATGGAAAGCCCCCCCCCAAAGAGATCGCATGATCACATACAGAGGCAGACTGCCTCATGTTCCTTGTCCCACCCAGAATGGTATGGATGCTGGGCTAGAAGTACCAGGCACTGTACATAAACTCATAGCTTGAACTCTGGTTTCAGAAAGGTGAAGAGCCTCAGTGGCTGTCTCTGAGTCTAACTAGATAGTGTGTGCAATGGAACCCATCATTATGGTACTTCAGATCAACTAATGACTTTAGATACAATAAGGTACTTCATTCAGCTTTCACAGATGGAGAGGGAAGAGGTTTCATCTCTTGGATTTCCTTTACAGTTTTGAGTTGGTGAACACACAGCACATTTTGGGTCTATTTTCACTGTTTTGTTCTATTCATCTTTGAGTTACATCCCTATCTGCACTACCCAATACTCTTCTTAGTTTGACATTTCTTCCTGTTTCTTCCAGCCGCCCCCCCCCCACTACCCACCAAGCAGCTTTTTGGGTAGCTAGAAAGGTTCTAGATCTTCTAATCACATATTTTTTTGAAAATGGCCCAAATTCTGTTTATTCCAGATGGGAAATTCAAGACTCTGTTAAAGTATCATGCTGTTGGAGCTGCAAGGAGAACAATAAGAAGCCCCTTACAAAGGTGTTGTCACCTAGCCCAGTTGTCATCAGAGAGGCTTCCACTAACAACTGATGGAAACAGATGCAGAGACCCACAGGCAAGTATCAGGCAGACCTCAGGGGATCCTGGGGAAGAAGGGGAGGAAAGACTGTAGAGCCAGAGGGGTCAAGGATACTACAAGAAAACCCACAGAATCAACTAACCTGGGCTCATAGGGGCTCACAGAGACCAAATCTTTAACCAGAGAACTTGCATGGGAGTGACCTAGGCCTTCTGCACATAAGTAATAGATGTGTAGCTTGATCTTGTGGGACTCCTAACAGAGGAATCAGCGTCTGTCTGACTCTGTTACCTATTTTTGGGGACCCTTTCTTCCTACTGGGTTGCCTCATCCTGCCTTAATAGGAAAGGAGGTACCTAATCCTACTGTAACTTGATAAGCCAGGCTGGCTGATATATATGGGAGGACTGCAATTTTCTGAAGAGGAAGGAAAAGTAGTGGATGGGACAGGGAGAAGGGGAGGCTGAGGGGAGGGACATGGAGGAGAGGAGAGAGAGAGGGATGGAGGGAGACAGGGAGGGAGGGAGGGAGGGAAGATGGGAGGGAGGGAGGAGGGAGGGAGGGAGGGAGGGAGAGAGGGAGGAAGGGAAACTGTGATTGGGCTGGGAAAAATTAATTAAAGAAACTTGTTGTCTGAAATGATTCCTATCTGAAGATGCTGTTGCAAAGCACACACCATCAAACAACTTGGTTAGAAAGGGGCTTAGAACTTCCTACCTGAATCTGTGGACTAGCTGCGGGGCTGTGCAAATCCAGAATGAATCAGGGACAGAAGAAAAGGGCCATGTTATGCCTAGAGTTTACTCTCTACACATGGTCTTTTTGCCCAGCCTCCTTTGTTTATACCCTTTGTCTACCTCCATTACAGCATTACAGCCTCTATACTGAACATCAAGTGATGGGGGAAGAATGCTCCATGAATCTCACACATGAGATGTCTGAGGGCTACTCTGACTAGCAGGGGAAGAGAAGACTGGCTGGGAAGAAGTGATGTTTAGAGAAAGGGAAGGTGGGAGGGCAGAGTTCAGTCAATGGGCCATTTTAAAGGTTAGATAGCAGCACTGATTTCTAGTGTTGCATGACATTATTCAGAATGATTTTGAAAGATAGGATTTGACTATACTATCCACAGAAATGGTCAATATGCCTCACAGTGAATGTGCCAAAAATTGCATCTTGATCATTACAATGTATACAGACATCAAAGCTCACTACTCTCTAAGTGTATCTACTTATTAGGTGTCAGTTGTCAATAAAAATTCCTGGAGAAAATTCATGTCTGCACACTGATTGACTGGTTAGGGCTATAGTGATGTCGAGTGGTTGGAATGTTGCAGGTCTAGAGGCTAATTACCATATCTGGGATAGTTTTAGCTCTCTGGATAGCCAATCCTTGTCCATCTTTGTGTCAGAACTAACATCCTATGACAAAAGATAAAAACATTTTGGAATTTATTAACTTAGGGGACCACTGACTTTCACCAACCCAGAAGCTAAGACACCATTATCTGAGGCCTATAGAAAAACCTTCCCTCATCTTGCTACCTCTGCCTCTCTGATGTACCTATCAGTTTATTTGAAATTTGCCTTGATTCATGACCTTCTTTATTCTGTAAAACTACCAAACTTCATGAAACTGCTTCCAGGTTGGAACATGGAATTTGGGGTAACCTAAATCCATGTTTCTGTACCATGATCACTCACCTTTGCTCTAGAACAAACTATGTCTTATTCCTTTTTAAGGCAGTGGTTCTCAACTTTCTTGATTCTGTGACCCTTTAATACACTTTCTCATGTTGTGGTGACTCCCAACCATAAAATTATTTTCATTGCTACTTCATAACTATAATTTTGCTACTGCTGTGAATCATAATATAGATATCCGATATGCAAGATACCTGATATACAGCTCCTGTGGAAGGGCCATGACCCAAGGCTGAGAACCACTGGTTTAAGGTGAAAGCTATGCTTTTCTTTACATAAATATAAAAATAAACACTATAAAGATTGCAAGAAGCTATGATTTTACTGGTGGTTACATTGGATTATGTTATGTTAGGGCAGCTATGGACAATCAAAGGTGATGAAATAATGAAGTAAATTGTGAAAGACAGAATAGAGCATCTGTCCCTCCTGGCTGTGGCATGTGTGTCCCTTAAGAGAGATGTTAGTTTAAAAAGAGACTTGGCAGTATGTGGGTGACCCTGCAGGCTGCCAGAGCACGGGGAGGAGGGGGCAAGGTTAACAAGCAGCCCCTAGCTGTGTTCTGCACCTCATTCCGACATGGGCTGCAGCACAGGAACCTCATCGTCTCATCATTTCACAAGCTCAGCTGTTAAGCCAGACTGTATACCCAAGTCACTCTAGACTCAATTATATATGTTAAATCACATCAATCTCAGTTTGTTCTTTCAGTTCACTGTTCTCTTAATTTTCTATTAAATCCAATTTGAAAACCCTAATTACAGAGATGGTTAGGAGGAGACAGAAACCAGGCAATATCTGCAAATAAAAGGCCAGCATGGCCAATGTTCACTTCTCCTTGTTGCTTGGTCTTCGAAACTAAAAGTAAACAGTTGCATTTTCTTATTTCAGCCGAGTGTCACCTCACCTTTGAGTTATATCCACACAACTAAATGCTAGAAGTTTGAGTTTACTGTGGAATAAAAAGTGCATTCAAACTTCCTTTTGAAGGATATTTCCCAGACTAGAAAGAGTTGTTGCCTTTCCCTCCAAACTATTATCTATTTTATTATTCTGACTTCCTGAATAAAACCCAACGTTTTTTGAAGCGGGGCTATCTTAGCACTTCTGTATCTCTCGTACCTGGTAAGATTTATAGTGCTCTGAACCATGTGACAGATGGGTCAAGCCTGAGGGGAAGAGATGGGAAGAGATACTTAAAGTGGTCCAGGCAGCATAGGTGCTTAGATTCTGAATGAGTCTTTTTGGTTCAATGGTTTTCAACCTTCCTAATGCTGGGACCCTATAATACAGTTTCCTGTTTTGTGGTGATCCCCCCACCAAACATAAGTTTATTTCATTGCTACCTCATAACTATAATTTTGCTATCATTATGAATCTAATGTAAATATCTGATACGCAGGATATCTTACATGAGACACCCAAGGTAGTCAGTCACAACCCACAGGCTGAGAACCGCTGTCCTAGGTGCTGAAAGGTAGCCTGGCTCTTAATTGCTGGTGTATGAGCTTGTTCTTTGTAAACATCTTGAGGCTGAAGACAATGAAAGATGCTTTTTTTTCCTACCCCAATTCCTGACCCCCTACAGGTACAATAACTCCAAGTAGGCACAATGGATAATTAAACCTTTTAATTTACAAAGTTTTGAAATTGCTTTGGGAGACAATTTTAGAACTGAAAGTAAGCTATAATTAATTGAATTGTCTGTTTTATTATTGAACTGTATAATATATGCTTTATAATTCAATTTATTCAACAATTTATTTTATAATTACTGAAAAGTGATAAAAATGTATATTGATCCTCATTAATTTATTTCTAAGTGACATTTCTATTTATAGTCAGGGGAAATATGTAATGTAATAAAATATAGTAATATAATATATTCTGCATGGATAACACAAAATTCTTAGAAAGCCAAGATTAGTAATATCACCTGGAGATCTGAATATATAGCTTCACATCTTTAAAATTATAAATTAAAAAATATAAGTACCACTTTTAAGTGCAACTGCATAAAATATAAATGAAAAGTCCACAATGTTTTTTAGAAATGCTGGAATTTTATATGTGACTTTAAAATAGTTACCTATATTTTAGGACTATTATTCTAAATATAAGAATTTGACTACACTACTGTGTATTGTCCAAATACCATCCAAATACTTTGAATCAAGATCCAATGAACAGAAAGTTGCCTGGTTGAGGGTAGTGCAGAGGAAAGAAGCTTTCTGAGCTGTTAAATTTTCCTCCTCTTCTTTTTTTTAGCTGTAGTTTATGTGTGTAAGTGTTTGTGAGCATGTATGTGTGCTCACCATGTATGCACCTGTTGCCTGGTACAGTAGAGAGTGTTGATACCTTAACACTAGAGTTACAGGCAGTTGTGAATCATCACATGGATACTGGGAACTGAGGCTGGATCCTTGGGAAGAACAGTGAGTATTCTAACTGTGCATCTGTCTCTCCAGTCCCTGAGCTATTCTTAATAGTCCTGTTTCTATTCTACTAACCTACCAACATGGAGCAGCTGTGCTCAGAGTCCCAAGGCCAGTGGCCTTAACATCAACATCTGGGGCTTTGTTATCAACTCGAATTACACAATCCTGTCCATAGCCTGTTGAATCAAATCCTCTGAGACTGGAGTTCCGTGGTATGTTTTTACAATCTCAACCTGAAGCTAGGGTGTATGCTGAAGTTCAGTGACTATCAATTGGAGGCCTCTTGTCTTTAAGCAGTGAGCCTGCCCCCTCCCATTGCCCTCCCCACTACCAAGTTCCCTACTTTCCTGTCTGGTCTGGACCTGCTCTATTCACAGAACTCACTGAATCTGTGTGGTTCACAGGTTTGGGGAAGGACTTCATTGAGTTGTACACTACACACTGGAGCAGTCAAGTGATACCTCATCATTAAAAGTTCAGAATAATACAGATACACATGACTGAAACACAAGAATAAAGTTGCTCACCAAAAGAGACATGGTATATGCTACAGGTTCATTGGCTCTATTCTCCGTGGACAGACACAAAACTTGCTCTTATATTAAAGTCCCCACTGTGATGAGAGTCAGAAAACTCAGTTATGTTTGTGAGATAAAATAAAAATCATGTTACCATGGCACTAACTGGGTCTGCTTTATGGTAATCAGAATGGAAATGTAGCTTTACAAAACTTCCTTTTCACCTTCAGTAATGTGGTAGGAGGGGAGCCTTGTCGATGGCCCTACCCTGCCTGTGGAGTGGAGGGTGGATGGGGTGCGGGGCAGGTGGGAGGTTGGGGGGAGGGGAGGGAGAAGGGATTGACATGTGAAGCAAGCTTGTTCCTAATTTGAACTAATAAAAAAATTTAAAAAATCAATAGCCTTCTTATATACAGATGATAAACGGGCTGAAAAAGAAATCAGAGAAACTCCCCTTCACAATAGCTACAGACAACATAAAATATCTTGGGGTAACTTTAACCAAACAAGTAAAGACCTATATGACAAGAACTTTAAGTCCTTAAAGAAAGAAATTATAGAAGATAACAGAAAATAGAAAAATCTCCCATGCTGTTGGATAGGTAGGATCAACATAGTAAAAATGGCAATCTTACCAAAAAGCAATCTATAGATTCAATGCAATCCCCATCAAAATACCAGCATAATTCTTCACAGAACTTGAAATAACAATACTCATCTTCATATGGAAAAACAACAGCAAAAAACCCAAGGATAGCTAAAACAATGCTGTACAATAAAGGAACTTCCAGAGGGATCACCATCCCTGATTTGAAGCTCTACTATAGAGCTATAGTAATGAAAACAGCTTGGTATTGGCACAAAAACAGACAGCCTAACCAATGGAATCAAATCAAAGACTATGATATTAATCCACACACTTATGAACACCTGATTTTTGACAAAGAAGCTAAAATATACAATGGAAAAAAAGAAAGCATCTTCAACAAATGGTGCTGGCATAACTGGATGTTGACATGTAGAAGAATGCAAATAGATCCATATCTATCACCATGCACAAAACTTAAGTCCAAAGGGATAAAAGACCCTCAATATAAATACAGCCACACTGAGCCTCTTAGAAGAGAAAGTGGGAAGTATCCTTGAACACACTGGGACAGGAGACAATTTCTTGAATATAACACGAGTAGCAGACATTGAGATCGACAATTAATAAATGGGACCTCCTGAAACTGAGAAGCTTCTGCAAAGCAAAGAACAGGGTCAACAAAACAAAATGGCAGGCTAGAGAATGGGAAAAGATCTTCACCAACTCCACATCTGACAAAGGGCTATCTCCAAAATACACAAAGAACTCAAGAAACTGGATGCCAAAATACTAAATAATCCACTTAAAAATGGGGTACAGATCTAAATAGAGAATTCTCAACAGAGAAATCTCAAATGGCTAAAAGGCACTTAAGGAATTGTTCAACATCCTTAGCCATCAGGGAAATGCAAATCAAAACAACTCTGAGATACCACCTTACACCTGTCAGAATGGCTAAGATCAAAAATACTAATGAAAACTTATGCTGGAGAGGATATGGAGTAATGGGAACACTCCTCCATTGCTGGTGGGAGTGCAAACTTGTACAGCCACTTTGGAAATCAGTATGGGTGTTTCTTAGAAAATTGGGAATCAGTCTCCCTCAAGACCCAGTGGTGTCACTCTTGAGCATATATGCGTAAGATGCACACTTATACCTCAAGGACACATGTTCAGCTATGTTCATAGCAGCATTATTTGCAATAACCAGAACCTGGAAGCACCCTAGATACCCCTCAACTAAATAATGGATAAACAAAATATGGTAATATCCACAATACTATTCAGCAGAAAAAACAATGACATTTTGAAATTCAAAGGCAAATGGATGAAATTCAAAGGCAAGAAACCATCTGAAGTAAGGTAACCCAGATACAGAAAGACAAACTACAATATGTACTCACTCATATGTGGATATTAGATAAAGCAAAGGATAACCAGTCTACAGTTCACAATCCTAGAGAAGCAAGGAAATAAGGAGGACCCTAAGAGGGACATACATGGACTGCCCCCTCCCAAGGGGAATTCGACAAGATCTCCTGAGTAAATTGGGAGTGTAGGGGGAGGGGAAATGATAGTAGGAGAATGGGGAGGGGAGAAGGGAAGGGAGGTGGAGAACATGAGGGATCGGGAAGGTTAAGTTGGGGGGGAAGGACAGAGAGGGAGCACAAGGAAAGAGATACCTTGATAGAGGAAGCTATTATGGGTTAATGAGAAACATAGCACTAGGGAAATTCCTGGGAATCCACAAGGATGACCCCAACGAAGAATCTAAGCAATAGTGGAGAGGGTACTTTAACTGCTCTCCTCCCATAATCAGATTGATGACTACCTCAATTACCATCATAGAGCCTTCATTCAGTAAACTGATGGAAGCAGATGCAGAGACCCACAACTAAGCACTGAGCCGAACTCCTGGAGTCCAGTTGTAGGGAGGGAGGAGTGATACCATGAGCAAAAGGGTCAAGACCATGATGGGGAAACCAACAGAAATAGCTGATTCAAGTAAGTGGGAGCTCACTGACTCAAGACTGAGAGCTGGGGAACCTGCATAAGACTGAAGTAGGCCCCCTGAATATGAGTGACAGTTGGAGGGCTTGGGCAGTTTATGGGGTTGCTGGCAGTAGAACCAGTAATTATCCCTACCGCATGAACTGGCTTTTTGAAGTCCATTCTCTATGGAGGGAAACTTTGCTCAGCCTAGATACACGGGGAGGGCCTTGGTCCTGCCCCAAATGATGTGATAGACTTTGAAACTTCCCCATGGGAGGCCTCACCCTCTCTGAGCAGTAGATGGAGGTTGGGGTGGGGAGATGGTGGGGGAGTTGGAGGACTGGAGAGAGAGGGAACTGGGATTGGTATGTAAAATAAGATTTATATGATCTGAAGCGAAATGAGAGTATGTAAAATAAGATTGTTTTATAAAAAACGTCATTTTCTATAAATTTCGCAGTAAGAAATAATGTCCAGAGCAGCATTTCTTAGCCTGTGGGTCATGACCCCCTTGGAGGTCACAGATCAGCTATCTTGCATGTCAGATATTTATGACTCATAAGAGTAGCAAAATTATAGTTATGAAGCAGCAATGAATTTTATGGTTGGAGCACACCAAAACATGAGGGACTGTATTAAAGGCTCACAGAGTTAGAAAGGTTGACACCATTGATCTATAGAGTTCTGAGTACTGCCAATGGCCATTAAGTCAGTGAATAACCACAGGTCCCACCATTTCAAATGGTTACATCACAATGCAGACAGCCTCTGCTCTCATGGCACAGTCAGAATTCTCCTAAATCAACTTATGTAACTTTCATGGAGTATCCAAACCAATATATTATGACTTCCTGCAAAGAAATGAAATTTTGGATAATTTAATTTTCTTTTTCATATATTTATGCAAATTAGATTATGCAGATCAAAGGAACATATAAGTTACTTCCAAGGGCTATAACAACACTCATGTTAGGAAATTAATACAAAGGAATTTGCAATAGACTCATGAAGTTATAGTCAAGAAACAAACTAGTATAGACTACAATGTTTCTGTTTTGAGTTATTCTACCTATCAGAGAATAACTCGAAAATCATTCACCAGTAATGGCATTCCCATGATGTTTGTACTGTTATTGTGGTACTCAGGGACACTATGTGACACAGTATAGCGATGGTGAAATAAATGGTTAACTTCATCTCAAGTCAGATTATAACATAGGTTATATGTTTCGTATATTTCAATACTGTGATCACTAAGGCTGACTGACAATGTTTCCATCTGGACCCCATGCAGAAGGTGAGCATTCTCACCAATTAACAGCACAAAACCAAAATCCAAGTGTGAGACACTTCTGTGTTCACATTGTCCTATGAGGGAAGAGCTATCTTGGCAGTGCTCAGGTCAAAGCAACATGTAGTCATGTCTACAAGCAGTCAGCTGTAGACATGTGTGCAAGCAGCCAGCTGTGGACATGTCTGCAAGAAGCCAGCTGTGGACATGTCTGCCAGAAGCCAGCTGTGGACAGTGCTCAAGGCAAGCAGCCAGTGGAGAGAGCCTGGCTAACAAATGCACGCCATTTAAGATAACTCCGAGCAAATGCACAAGCAATCATCTGCTAATTTGACTTTTGTAGAGAGAAGTACACACCCCCGCCTAGAGGGGTGAATATAACAAACACCTGAGTGATGGAAACTAGGCCTGTCATGGAGAATGTCAATGGTATCAGTTAAGATTCCCTGCATAGCTGCACTGGGAGAAGAAATTGGCAACTGAGATTAGTCCACATAGAACTTATTTATGATTATGTGTGTATGTTTGTTGCATGTGTATGATATATATGTATGTGTGTGTGCATGCATGTGCTTATTCAAACACGTGGAGGCAAGAAAATGATAGTGGGTGTCCCACTCTATTACTCTCACCTTCAAGCCAAATTTCAATGAAATCCTCTTTGATTTCTGTAAAAGCCTCAAGTGAAGGAACTTGTTTAAGTGGCACTCACTCATAGATGACCTATTAGAAGGAATCTACAGATCTTCTTCATAACCTGAGTCATGAAGGAAGGCAAACACAGCAAGCTACAACTCTAACATAATTATGTATTAATTAAGCACATCTTTCCTGAAAAGTTGTGTTATACTCAGCCTTGGTTTAGGTCTTCTTTTCTTCTTAGCCTTTACAAACCCTATGCCAGTTCTGATTGGGCTCACCTAAAGCTTTTTCTTAGCAACAGAGCCAGATTAAAAAGGAAGGGAAAGGGGGAAACTATATAGAAAGAGGGGCAGAAGAACATTGAAAGGAGGGTCAAAAATATCTCAAGGCAGGAAATGAGAGCCCACTGAAGCCACTGTGATTCATTGCATAGATTATACAGCTAGAAACCAGGACTTTGTTTTATATCTCTCACTCATTCAATTGCATTTTCTTTGTATGTTATGTGTGAGGCACTCAATAAATAGGCATAGCTTGCATTATAAAGGAATAATTTATATACTAACATAGTTTATAATGGGAACCCGTGCCTTTAAAACTGGTAACTGAACCACAAGTAAGAATTCACTTTTGATTGATAAGTCTCCTCGAGAGGTACTTAGGTAGCTGGTCCATGCAGCTTCCTTTAACCATGGGCTTCATGTGCCTTTAGTCTATCAGTTCTGATTTGTCTAGTTAACTAGTCAGCTCAGCAACTATTATCTACATTAGAGCTCAGACACAGACTAGTCGAGTAATACTTGGATCAGAGGAGGAAGTTTCCAGAAATAGGTCAATTAGTATATAATTTCGTTCTTATGTGATTTCTGATGTTTCACTTTCACTGGATGTTGGGCATGAGATTTTCCCATAAGAAGTGGGAGATTTCCTCACCACTTCCAAAAATACTAAATAGACTTAACTGGCTGGGTATGCAGCATCAAGAAAATTAGAAATGGAATCTCAGGATCCCCAACTGCCATGTCCATCATTTCAACAGAAGAATCCAAAATGAGGATGATGCCCTCAAACCCTGGGGCAGGCATCAGTGCACTGCAGGGATCAAGGTCTTATTTCACACAAGCTGAACAGGTAAGTACAGCTTGGGAAAAAAACAAAACAAAACGAGTTTTTAAAAAGAGTTTTGTAGCATTATGTGTGTATTCTACCACAATCTCATTTATGAGAGACTGAATAGAAGCTTCAGTTTTAAAAATATTAAAAAGGGAACATACATGAGGGGCAGCTGAATTTAGGCTTAAAGAATCGTCTCATGAGAAGAGGGCTGATGTTAAATGAGGACTCTACAGCCTCAAATGTATAGAAAGAAAAGGGCGATTTGCTTTGATTTTGAACCTAGTTTTCTGCATGGGCCCATAGTTTACTATACAGAAAGGCTGATGTAAGTGTATTAGACACACTGAGGACACAGCTCCATTGGGTCTGTTTTCTATTTTAAAAATATTTACTTTATGTGTATGACTTTTTGCCTTCATGCATATATGTGCCATGTGTATGCAGTGTCTGAGAAGGCCAAAAGAGGGCGCCGATATTAGGTGCTGGGGATCAAACCTGGGTCTTCTCTGAGCCATCTCTCCAGCCCTAAGGGTTTGTTTTATTCTTGGTGGTGGTGGTGGCATGCAGGATGAGCTGGGGAAGACGAGCTGCTCTGTGACTCTTGCCTTCAACGTCTTGCCTATTCCTCAATCCCAGATGCTCACATCACTTTGTAAGAAAAGACAAGACCTTGGCAAAGCAGGTACAAGCTACTGTATTGTTCTCTGCCTTATCCCAACAAGCAAATGAGAGAGAGCACTCTGGCCGTGCAATGTTCTTCAAATGGAGGGTGAGAACAGTCAGGGGAAGCAGGTAACGCTTGCCATCACAAACCTCATAGGAGAACCTCTCTCCTTCCTTCTTCTGCTCGTAGAATTGCAAGGCAAAGATGTTGAACAGAGACACGACACATTACGGACACAACACACAGCACGTTTGACGAAGCTTTCACGATGTGAAAAATTAAGCACTGATATAGCCAAAACCACTATTGCCACAGTATGGATTCTAACACAAGCATCAACTTCAAGACGACAGCATACAATAGTATAAAGTGTAATCTTCATTATACTACTTATCATTAGCATATATGCATACACTTTAATTGTACAACAGGACAACTGGCTCTCTTCCTACTCCTGCGTATACCTCCACTTACTAAAATATTGTCATAGTGATTGCCATAATTATCAATAGGATTTTAGAGATTAAAAATGCTTCCTGTTTATTGGTAAAAAAAAAGTCAGACACTTTCCACAGCAAAGCAAAAATACTACTAATATCCAATCAAGAGGCATCTGGTAAAAATAGGAATGGACACACACTCACCTCTTTCCCGCCCATGGATTCAAACATTTTTTCCAGCTGGACTCGTAGTTGTTGAATGTTGTTCATCAAGATGCAGGGCTTACAGAAAGAGAGAGGTGAACGTGAACATCCTTTACATGCTACCTCTGTGTGAGTTTAGGTTGTACAGTGTATAGCTGTTACCTGTGGCCTATGATACACATCACATGTAACAATTCTGCTACTTTGAATGATGGCTTTTAATGTCTGGGAATAGAAAGGAACTAGATGGACATTTTGGGGGATACAATTTAACAACAAACTCATGCAGCAGTTCATGGAGATGGGCTACCAGCACCCTTTCTTCTTGATGTTGTGGGTTGTTTTTGAACACGGGAATTGGCCATGTTTTATTTATTATCATTATGTTTTGAGACAATGTTTCCTGTATTCCAGGCTGGCCTTAGACTTACTAGATGGCTGTGGATGACCTTGAACTTCTGATTCTCCTGATTTCTACTTCCAGAGTGCCAAGGTGGCATGCCTGCACTAGCCAGGCCTGGTTTCTGTTGTGCTGGGGATTGAACTTAGAATTTCATACATGCTTTGTAAATGCTCTTCCAACTGAGCTATTTCCACAACCTACCATATTCTATTTTGTAAAATTATTTTGAGAAAATCAGTTAGTTTCAATTTCAATTCTCTGGTAATTTTGCTGTATTAAAACTAAAAGAATACCTGCATTTCTTTTTTTAAATGCAAGAAAACTTACAAAAATTAAAAAAACTTTAATAGAGTCTCCAGTTATTAACAAGGCCCAGAAGCTATTGACTTATGTCCTTTCATTATTTGGCTCCAGACCAAGCATGTTTCCCTTCTCATTTTTCTCTTTGCTTATTTAGGCCCTTTTCTATCATTTAGATTAGAATTCTCTTTCCTAGACTTCAACTTTTCTATCACCTACTTTGCATTTGTTTTATAAGACTTTCTATTGAGTTTTTTTTACTGTCATTACAAGTTGAATGTAAACACAGTGCATGCTGCTGAGGCTTTGGGTAGACCATGCACCATGCTGCTGAGGCTTTTGGTGGACTGTGCACTTTGCTCGCATGGAATGTGTACTTAAGTGTTTGAGTTGTTTCTACAGAGGTAGAAAAGGGCAACTGCGATATAAAACTTTGTGACAAGACTCGATGTCAATTTGGAATTAATTTCTAATCAGAAAATAGGTTTTGGCATAGTTGCAAAATCATTGGATAGTTGCTACACATTGATTCTGACGAGTTAGTGGCTCAGAGCTGCAGATGACAGAGGTAGGCAATGGATACATCTTCCAAGTGGCTGGGAAGTGAGCCAATAATGAATCAGAAGGTCAGATAAAGGACTCATGGGACATCAAAGAGGCGTTAGCTCTCATCAGTGGAAAGATTTTATTATTACCTTAACCACATCACAGACCTCTGAGAGACTTTGTACTTGACTCTTAAAGTGACCACAATCTTAGTTTGATTTGTGGAAACAATTTTGAACCTCTATTCTGTTCCCTGGATTCTGGCCACTTAAGTATTTTATATTTAAAACACAGATAACTGAGATTTGTACTTCAGAGTTTCCAGTTGCTGAGTTGGATGCTCTGGACAGTTTTGATGCCCCTCCCCACTCCCCACGTCACCACCAGCACTCTTTGATTCAGGCATACTCCATTCTATAGATGTATTACAATTTTTAGTTTACTGGGAGATTCAAAACCTTTGTGATCCTACAAATGGAAACAACAGATGGTTTCCGCTGGAAAATATGTCAGAAATGCAGGTGTTGGAGATGTGTCTTGAATTTGGGAAAGCCTACCAGAAAGAAAGCCAAGGTCAAAGCATGACCTTGGCATCTGATGAGAAGTAGACGACTACCTGGGTAGATGGCTTTAGCACCTGCTTTCCTTGCACCCAAGTTAGTTGAGCCCTTCTGTGATTTATTTGATGTCAGCCTTTAAGCCTACTTTTCTCAGCACATAGAACAGGGATAGAGTAACAATTCTTTATATAAAAACTATACATCAACTCAAATATGATCATTTCTGGCTTTAAAGAAGGTAGAAAGAGTAAAATGGGCACAGAGATTTGGACTCACTTGAGTAGCCACAATGGCTACTCACCCCATATAAGGGCTATGAGATAAAGCTGTGTTCTCTAGATGAATGTAAAGTTGACTTTTCTAGGTAAACATAAAGCTCTCCTATTTTATTTACCCTTTCTTGACCCTGAAAAGCCCCAACTTCACTTTTATTACACTGGATTGTTAAATCATTAATAACTAGGCTCTTGCTCAATTATACCTCAAATCTAAGCATAAAACAGTTTGATTCTAACAATTTTGTAGTCAATGAGTAAGAATAAATAAATAATATCTGAATAAATTCATCCAGGCCTGGGACATGCCAAGAATCCCAGAACCTGGGGAGTAGGCTGAGGCAGGAGGACTCAAAGTTCAAAGCCAACATGGGCTATGTAACAAGACCTTGTCTTAAAATTTTGGGGGGAAAAAGGGAAATCCCAGTAAAAGGGGCATTACATGAATAAAATTCTATGGCTTACTGAAGAGTTTGTGGAGATAAAAGAATAAGTCTGTTTATAGCTGTAACTCCACATGTGTGTATTTTGAAACATGTCATATACATTTTAATTTATCTTAAATGAGGATAGTTTAAACCTCAAATACGATGAATACTAAAGTTTTATTCAAACTAGGGATGTTCCCATGTGGCTAAAGTTAAAAAAGATAGAATGTCTAAAATAAAGAAATCTTGATTTAGAAAAGGGTGCTCTGTCATTGGTTGGAATGGGGACAAAAGGCATAAAGTGGTTTGACCCACTTCTAATTTAAATTGTCACAGTAAGACGGGGCTGACAGTGCACAATAGTAATCCTTGCACTCAGGGAGTATAGGCAGATGGGTCAGAAGTTCAGGCACAGCATATGGCAAGTTCAATGTCAGCCTGGGCTACATGGGACCTGCCTCCAAAACAATAATAAAATAGTATGTCATGCTATAAAATATTCTCAAGTGGACATTCTGTTTAACTGTGAATTTAGTTCTTACCCCTGACACTTCAAATGTTATGGCCATGTCTTTTTTGAAAATTTTATTTATTAACATGTACACACACACATACACACACACACACACACACACACACACACACACACACACACACACACACCCATGGTGCTCAGGTAGAAATCAGAAGACAACTGTCAGGGGCCAGTTCTTTCCTCCTACCATTGCTTCTAATGATGGAGCTCATGTCATTAGGCTTTTATGGAAAGTGACTTTACCCACTGAGACATCTTATTGTTACACTTGAAATATATGTCTTTAAATGTTTCTCACTACATTTGCAGATGACTGAAAATCATATGACCATATGATAACTTTCAATGGCTTTGAGGGTCTCATCATATATCTCTGGTTGCCCTGGAATTCACTCTGTAGACCAAGCTGGCCTTGAACTCAAGAGACCCACCTGTCTCTGACTCCCTAGTGCTGGGATTAAAGGAGTACCCAGCTTATGGTTTTGATCCTTAAGGGAAATTTGTAGTGTGTGTTCATGAAAAGACACAAACAAAAAGACTTCTGTTTATAATCACCAGAGGCAAAGCTGTGCCTTCATTCAAGACACATTGATGAAATTAATATGATTCTAATATTCAACAATAGAATCCAAAGGTGGTGGAGACTGCTGACTAGGATGGAGGACAGGTGCTGAGCTATGGCATTTACACAGGCTTTTAATTAAAATTTCATCGGGGTCGGGGGAGCCTGGAGAGATGGTTCAGTGGTTAAGAGCACATGTTGCTCTTACAAAAGACCTGAGTTCAGTTCCACTACCCACATTCAGTGGCTCACAACTGCCTGTGACTTTAGCTCCAGGGGGACCCAATATGCTCTTGTAATCTCCATGGGACTACATTCACATGTATAATCTCTCTCTCTCTCTCTCTCTCTCTCTCTCTCTCTCTCTCACACACACACACACACACACACACACACACAAATAAATATTGAAAAAATTTGATTTTGGAAAATACAACTCCTATATAAAAACATAAAATAATATAATAAATATATAATTATCTCAGGGCTTTCCCTAGGATTCAGAATCCAGAATGTTAGCATGTGAAGTAAAAGACTGTCTGGCCTTTAAGGGCTGACAGAAATCAGTCATTTCATAGCCAGCTTTCCAAGTACCTATCTTGCCATCTTAATAGAAACGGAGTACTTCCTGAATTACAAGACACTCTTCTGATTTGCATAATAACACTGGAGGCATGCATCATCTTTTGACCTTTAAATGAAAATATATACTTCCAACAAGCAAATATTCTGCCTGTTAGAGGACTGGAGTCAAAGGTGGCTGGAAATAAGGTTTGAGATTGTCTGAGAGTTGTAATCAAATTTCTGGGCAGCATATTAATGGGAGGGAAGGAGGTGCCTACTGGAATCTTCCAGAAGCACCAGGGCTGACTTGTCTCAATGAGCTGCCATTTGGGGGTAAGCGGGGTTGCTGCTGCCCAGCTCATGATTCTCCTTCAGCCTTGTAGACTAGTATGGACTGGTTTTCATTTTTATTTCTATTTTTGGAAGGGGGAAAGAAATCTTGTTCTTCAAAATCTAGTGTATGTTTCAGTGTTACTCTTTTTAAAAAATTCTCACACTGTTGGCCACACATTTCTCTGAATACTGAGGGTAGAAGTTAGAACACTTTCCCTTTACATCACCAACTCACTCTGTTTATAATCCAAACACCTTCATTTCATCTTGATTTTCTTTATGTCTTTTGCTGAATAAGTTGCACTACTGCTTTGTATCTTATAAGTTTTTCCTAGATCATGGCATACCAGGGCAATATGGATAATTCATAGGAGGAAGCATTATTGCCCTGTATATTTACTCCCCTTCTTAATTGCTTTCAAAACCAAAAGGCTAAATTATGCTTATTTTAGGTTTGGTTAAAAAAATCAAATGGTTGATATCAATACTAGTTCTGAACTCCCTTGTTCCCAACTCCAATGCTTTATGAGTTTATGTATTTTCAATGGTTTGCCATCTCATTTCTTACAACATAGAAAACCATAATTCTGCAAGCACTGACCTTCTATCCAATCCTGCATGGAAACCTGCTCACGATGGCTGAGACCCCCAGCTCTCACCATCCCTTACAGAAACAGACACTAACGAGCTCTCTTACTTAGCTGATGTTAGAAAACACAAATCTCGACTTGGGGACACTTGAATAGGGGTGGTTCTACTTACCACAGTCTCCTTATCACAGTACGAACTGAAGTCACTCGATACGATGGCAGCGTACTGGACCAGAACCTTATTGATGGTCTGAGAAAGAAAATATTACACAAATGCAATTCAGCAAACAAAGTTAAGTGTGCCATCTCACAGAAATAATATCCAGGCTAAAGAGAAACAGAGGTGGGCTAAACTCCTACCTATGTACAGGGAGGAATCACAAATCATTGTATGTGTATGATTTTGTCAGAGTTCTGAATGACATTTCAAATGTCTTGTATAGATCCAGTCTATCAGAGCCTAATCCATTCTGTCATATCGTTATTTTCTAATGTTACTCAGGAGATACACAGGCTGTCATGTGGCAATCTCTTCAAAGTTTAGGGACTTAATGTCTCATGATATCAAACACTTCCCCACCTTTCTCACTGGAGACTGCCAGCTTGGAGTTCTCAATTAGGGTTTCTGGCTTCTAATTCCTTTTTGTCATTTCATGTCTATCACATTAAAGTTATTTGCAGTGGCCATTTTCTTAGCTTTCTCCTCAATGCCTCATTTATATAAGAGAGGTTAGACATTCTTATAACACCACTCAACAGTGATCCTCTTCAGCAATAAGAAATTATACTGTATACTATCACATACTAGTATTAAAGTATGAAAAATAGCATTTTTCCATTTTTTCTCTCCTTCTCCATACATTTGCCTGTTTACTGCAATTCAGCAATGCGTTATTTATTTGCTGTTATTTAGTAGCACATCATTTTCTAAAAATGTTGCCTAATCACTTCTCTTTTGTACCCAAATTTGATATTTGCTTCCTTTCTCTAAAAGTATGTGTGAGCCTCTGCATGACCTCTGCTTCTATTAATTATGGAGAAGAGAGAAAAATGAACCAACTGTGTTAATTAAATGTATTATAATTGTGTGAAGATACACCGAGGAATCTGGTATTCTTCAGGTGGAAGTAACATGTCAAATGTGGATGTCATCTTCTTGAAAAAGATAAAGCCACAGTAATGACTGAAATATGTCATTGATTTGTAGAATAATCGAAGACCAAAGTCATCTCCTTTTAAAATATATTTCTTTTCGTTGATGTCCCAGAAGGTATGAGCATGTTGGTCTACAGGACCATTCTGGGCACTCTCATCAGGCTACTCCTAAACATCTGTAACTCCAGTTTTTAGGGATCTGAGTCCCCATCAAAGCATCAGCTAGCATCTGAATTCACATTTCTATACCCCTACATGTCACACAGATACACAAACATTTAAATAAAAATACCCACCCCCCACAGTGATTCACAATTCATTGGGAGAGATATTCTGTAGAGTTAAGCTATGGGAGGAATATTTAGCCCACAGACTGAATCCACCAAATTTAACTATAAACTTGTTTTATTGACTTTTAAGTTCACAATAAGCAGCTAGAATTAGGGATAATGTGTCAACAGGAAATGTATGGTTTACAGAAGTGCCTGCTACTGAGATAATGAGAGTTGTTTAAATAGAAATTTGGCCTCAAAAACCAGAAGATCTCATTAAGCAGTAGATCAATAAATCCAGGGAAACAGACGGCTGATTAGACAGAAGTATCTTGCAAGAGAAGCTGTTCATATTTCCCTTTAGATGCCATGCTGGGCGACTTCCAGGGAGTGTTCGCTCATCTGTGCTTATGAGTGCAACTCTCAATGCACAGTTTCTTACTGACAGTGCAAACTGTGGCAATTATCATACCCTGTCACCCAAACTCATATGCACAAGCCATAGTCCTCATGTTCTGGCTTGCTGTATCTCAGACATAACAGGCTGAGGGTGAGATGTGGATGGAAAAAAATAGCCTTCACAGTTCAATGTCATTTAGGAATTCAGGTGTCTGCTAGGTGACTTGTTGCATTTTCTGGAGAAGAAAGGCAGGGCCATCTATAATTGTTCTAGTGAATCCCCCGTGGTGTGCTACTGTGATCTATTTTAGAGTAAAACACCTCCCTTGTCTCCCTGACTGGAGAAGACTGGTCCTGACTCTCACACTCACTAACCTACTGATAACAGTCAAAAGAGGATGGGCTGTGGGTGAGGAAAAGCATGGGCCACACTGGGTGTGGCTAGAGACCATATACCTATGGAGCTGTAGCATTCTGCAGTGACAGCCCTGAGGATTCTGTTCTACTACACCAATAAATCTGAGTGAAGATCTTCAATGCACACTTGAGGGCCAAATTTAATTTCATTTTAATTTATTCACTAAGGTAAACCAAATCTGGTTATTATTTCTTTACTCCAAATTAGAGGCTGCTTAGGGCATGCCTTCTAAATCATTGCTTCTCCGAGTGTGGCTCTGGGAACTGTCATCATCATTGCTTGCAAAAGGGGAGATGCAAATTCTCAGATCCCGCCTCAGATCTGTGTTGTCAGCTCATCTGGAACCATCTCTGTCAGCCTCTATTTTCAACAAACCACCTTCAGCTGTGTAAGCTGCATGCCAAAACTCCAGAATCATGGTCTTGAGGAACTGGCAGCAGGGTAGAGGTCACTCTTCAGAGAGAAGCTGCTTGGGAAAGGAGTCCTTAACAAGGTTCACTCGTGGCATCTAGATGTGGTTTTACCTTTGAAGCATTCTGGGCTATAGAATCAGTAACAGCCAAGAGGATGGGGATGGATGGAGGGAAGGTGTGTTGCGGGGAGGAGCTCACTTATGGGGGCAGCCTCTTGGTGAATGTCTGTATCCTGTTCATAATCAAATACAATTTATATGAAGAAGTAGTAACAGATGGTGAGGGGTTAATGCCACAGAAGGACAGATAGTCAAAGGACTTAAAAGCATGGAGTCCTAATGGGATTGTGGCAGTGAAGTGAGAATCTGTGACATAAAGGATCAACCAGGATGACAAAAACTGTCCCTCTGGCCTGGGACAGTTCTGATATGACATGCTGCCACTAAAGGGGCTGGCCATCAACACCTAGCAAAGTGCCATGACTTCCTGAGCTAATATCAGGTGAGCATACCTGGTAAGCTCATCTATTGCATTGCTCTTAGGGTCTGTAAGTTGGGAATTCTGATTCAGAGGCTTTATTTAGTGTGTGTGTGTGTGTGTGTGTGTGTGTGTGTGTGTGTGTGTGTGTGTGTGTGTAAGTCAGAGGTTGACATTGCAAATTTCCCTCAATTGTCTCCTTATCTAGATTGGCAGGCCACACTGAACACTGGATTCTCCTGTCTCTGAATGCCCAGCACTGGGACACAGGCATAGGCCCCTTACCCAACTTTCTGCATATGTGCTGGGATTCAAAATCTAGGTCCTCAGGCTTGCACAGCAGCTAATTAGCATCTGGGCAGGCTTTTCCAAGCCTGTTAGTGTTAGTCACATTTCAAGTGTTGGCTTTCTAAGGAGAGGGAGACTCTAATGGCAATTCAGTCTCTGCAGAAGAAGGACCCCAGTTCTCTGTGGCCTCTGGTTTAGTACATTCTGCAAATGATAACCCTCCCAGTTGTTTTGCCACAGATGCCTAGGCTTTGCCTTAAGAGTAAAAACAGTAGATGGGACTCTCTTTCCTAACTCTACACTGGATGTCAAATCACATTGCGATGAAATGGAAGGGTGGCCAGTGGTTGGAAGTATCACTCCATGCCATTTCTACTTGGGTGCTTCATCTCGGTCACCACAATCTTTCATCCTAATGTCATCATCAGAACATGTGGGAGGGAAGTAGTTTGTACCTCATGGGGTTTTTAGGGAGGTGAGGCACCATGAATAAAGTGATCACTATGCCATTATTCTAGCTGTATCATCATCATCATTATTTTTAAAGTTAGGATTAGGTTTCAGAACACAAGAAAGAACAATATGCATGTCTCATATTCCATTAATTCTAACATCTGTCAGACACCTCGATGTTCACTAGGGACCAAAGAGGATAGGGTTTTTTTTAGGTAATAATATTAGAGATTATTATTTCACATGTTTTAAAACAATTTTGTAAATTTATTTATCTTATGTTTATGGATGTATGCCTCCATATATGTATATGCATGTGTGTGCAGGTCCCACAGAAGCCAAAAGAAGGTGTCAAGTTCACCAGAACAGGGTTATAGGAGATACTGGGCCACCACATGGCTACTAGGACTTGAATCTGGGTCTTCTGCAATGGCAGCCAGTGATCTTAGCCACTGAGCCAGGCCTCCAAACCCCATATTTCTTTATAAAATGTAACCACCTCAGTAGGACAGTCACATCCATATCCAGTTCTGATGTATCAAGTTTACAAACCCTTACAGACTCTGCTTGTCTCTTTGTCACTATCCTGAAATGTGCAGATTTTTTTGGTACCTTGTACAGCTGGGTGCACACTTTAGCAAGAGGGAATCAGTCCCATGAAGCTCATTTTAGATTGTTAAATCTTCTGAAATGTCTGTGGATATCATTACCATCTCTTATCAGATGTAGATATTTTAAAGCATTGTGCAATTTCAGTATAGTTTGATGCAAGAAACCAAGAAGGGCAGGATCTTCAAGATTAAAGGTCACACCTTATGTTAAAATGAAACAACACAAAACTCAGTCTGTTGTTATTGCAAGATATGAATTATATTGGCCAGCAACTCTCATTCTTTTTATTAACTCTTTTACTTAAGATGCAAATTTTAGATGAAGAGACTTATATTGGTAATGGATTTGAATGAGTTTTACTTTTATAGTAATGTACTCAACCGTTTCAGTCTTTTATTTTTTATGTCCCTGTGAGAGTTACATGGTTTCCAAACGATTCTCAAAAAAACCCTTCTTTTTCAATGCTAATCACTAATTGCTACATTCCCAGGAAATAGGTTTCATTGTTGTTACATTATTTACCTGCAATAAGAACTGGGCATCACTAGGATGTCCAGTTTTCCAGGGATTAAAAATGCTTCATTGAATTGAAGTTTTTATTGTGCCAACAAAATCTTACAGTCCCTCCGTGACACCTATAGGATGCTATTACTTTTAATCTTGCTTAGACAATGTGTTTTCCTATGTATATTCTTTTAAAACCTCTGTGGCTCTCTACTTCTGTCTCACATTGGGTCACTTTGAGAAACGCAGGAAGGTCAGAGCTGTTGGGGGTGAAGCGGGAGCTGGGGCCCCAGCTTTTCCATCTTCTACCATCTTTCTTCTCCTACAAGTTGTTTAAACACTATCTTTCTAATGATCACACTTTGATCTCTTTTGAGGGGCGACTATTTGATATTTAGCTATTACTTAAGAAAGGGCTTTGAGCTCAGCTCAGTGCTTAGCTGTGAATCTCTGCTTCTGCTTCCATCAGCTACCGGGTGAAGGCTCTATGATGGCATTTAAGGTAGCCATCAGTCTCATTATAGGGGAAGGGTATTTAAGGTAACCTCTCCACTGTTGATCCTCTCTGACTAGATACACGGGAGTGGGGATCGGGGGAGGGCCTAGGTCCTGCCCCAAATAATGTGACAGACTTTGATGATTCCCCCATAGGAGGCCTCACCCTCCCTGGGGAGTAGATGGGGGGTTGGTGGGGGGGCATGGGAGGATGGTAGGGAAAGGGAACTGGGGTTGGCATATAAAGTAAGATTGTTTTTAATTTAAATAACTTTTTTTAAAGAAGAAAGGGCTTTGAGAATTGTAGGGAAAAATTCTACAGATTTTTACCATATTAAGAAATCTTAATCACCAGGAAAATCCTCTCTAGGAATGACCCAAATAAATCACTCTCAGCTAGTATCTTAACAAGTGAAGAGTTTTCTTAGTCATCCTAATCAACAAAGATGAGTTTAATGCATTTCTTAGTGGATAAATACTGTAATAGAATTTGGCTGGAATCTTTCATGGGGTCCTAGCTGTCGCCATTTTGACTATCTTTCATAACTTTTCCTATTGCACAGCTAATTTTCCCACTTAGCTTTTGGAGACTTCTAGGACCCCTGCTCTCCCCTTGTCAACCCTCTCAGGCAGGAGCTCTTGAGTCATGCAATAGTGAAGAGGTCTCTCCAGGGTCACCTCAGCTGTCTGGTGTTCCATGACCCAGAAGTAAATCTCTGTGAACCATGGAGCTTATAGATGTAATTGCTACCACAGGATGATCTATTCTGACAACACAGTGAAAGAAGATGCTAGAAGACACCCTCACTAATTAGAAGAAAATATAAAGCTTCTTCTGAGATGCAGGGCCAATGACAGGGTCAGAGCTGAGCATCCTATTCACAGAGGACCTTCACGTTCAGTCAATTGGAGGATAATGACAAATGAAATTATAGACATGTTACCTTTGTAGTTAAGAGCAGTCACGTGCTCAGTGTGCCCATCTGTTGTGAGCTAAGTGGTTTTCCCAAAACTTGACAGTCAAAAGATCTAAACACTAGGAGTGACAAATATTTAGAGAGAATGTTTTCAACTTGTCTTAGAGAGAAGACCTTAAAAAGGCAGTTAAGTTAAAATGATACCTCTAGGGTGGACACTATAATGCAATTGGCAGGTTTCTTTTTTTTTTTTTCTTTTTTTCTTTTTTTGTTTTTTCAAGACGGGGTTTCTCTGTGTAGCTTTGGAGCCTATCCTGGCACTCGCTCTGGAGACCAGGCTGGCCTCGAACTCACAGAGATCTGCCTGCCTCTGCCTCCCGAGTGCTGGGATTAAAGGCATGCGCCACCAATGCCCAGTGGCAAGTTTCTTTTTAAGACCAAAAAAAAAAAAAAAAAACAAAACTGGATACACAGAGACACTGGAGTGCTCATTGAACAGTCCCTGTGAGGGCACATTGTTAAGGGAGCCTTATGCAAACTACAAGGTCTCAGAATAAACCAAATGCATGGATACAAGGACCCTGAATTGTCAATCTTCCAACTTCGAGAAAGGGTATTTCTGCTGTTCAAGGATCCCAGTTATATTGTATTTTGTTACAGCAGTCCTAACAAACTAAGACCTTGAATGTTTCACAATTTAAAGTGGGTCTTTGGCATTTAATTTTCTAACAAGACAAATATATTTTTGTGATTATTTATTATTATTATTATTATTTTGGCTTTTCGAGACAGGGTTTCTCTAGCTTCGGAGCCTGTCTTGGAACTCCCTTTGTAGACCACGCTGGCCTAGAACTCACAAAGATCTGCCTGTCTCTGCCTCCTGAGTGCTGGGAGTAAAGGCCTGTACCATCCCTGCCCAGCTTTGTGCTTATTTATAAGAGAACAAAGTTTATTTCTTTATCCATAAGGTTCAGAAAATACACGTTCTCTCAACTTCTCTGATAGCTTGAGGATTACATTTGAAACTCCTGTGGTATAACATTGTCAATATGAGTTTTTTTTTTGAGTCACAGATTATGCTTTTTCTTGATAACACCCTCCAAACAGTATCCAGGTTAGTAACTGAGGCCATCAGAGAGCCCTTCTCTGATGAACATTTGCCATCACCTCATCAGCCTAGAGCCCAATCAGTGTTTCCCTCAGTCAGACACCGAAGTGTGTGCCACACCTCCAAATTATTAACTGTAATTCAACCACCCTGTTTCAAAATTCTTAAATGGGGATGCATCCAAAATGGAACCAAATCCCTAATCCTCTGACACAGCAGAGATGTCTAGGCTGGCTTGTCCCAGAGCAGACACACCTGGTACAACCTACCTTTGCAAACCTTCGCATTAAGTGAGATAAGGCTTCAGGATTGGGGCATTCCAGTTTCTTGATGATCTCAAAGCTTTGGTTAAGCTGAGCAAAGACATCAACCACGGAACAAGAGAAGAGGGCATGATCTGACGTCTGCTGGAACTGAGGGGCGAGAAGAAAGATTGAACAAGGGAGGGAGGGAAAGAAGCTTCACCACTTTTCTAAACAAGAGATTCTCTCACACCTGGTCCCTAAGTTGGGGTTTAAGGTCAATGAGGATGAACCCATGTTCTCCATAATAATCGGCCTGTAGACCTGAGAACTGAAGTTACCCCTTTGAAACCAAACCACTGGGCAGAGATGGGAGAAGCAGACAGTTTTATACACATCTAGGCTTAGGGAAAATGGGGTAAAGGCTCAAAGAAAATCATCCCTAATTTCTGAAAGGGAATCTTCTAATGGATTTAAGTTGTTATGGGTGGAGGATTCCCACACTTAGTAGAGTTATTATTTTATATTGTTATTATTACTATCCTCAGACATGTTCTCTGACCTCTTTGACCTGCTGGTCTATAGTGCAGAGACTTGCTTTATCTTTTCCTTAACAGTCAGCTTGGCAAGGCATGGTGATGACATCAGTAAGCCCAGCACTTGAGAGGCTAAGGCAGAAGGATCAGGGTTCAAGACCAGCTTTGGCTAACAGCCTGGGTTATATGATACCACTCTCAAGAGCAAATCCAAACAAAACAATCAGTGCTGGTCCTCATAGATCAGTCATTCTAAGGAAGGAGAAATTATCATAACTGCCCATCTCTAAGGTCTAAAATACCACGTAAAAGATAGCTATAAATTAGACATAAGGGTTTTATTGAGTTCTATTAAAGGAATGTATTTTCTTCTGCTAAAGCACAGCTCTGTGTATGCGTACATTTTGTACATGCATTCAGAGGTCAGAATGTTGAGTGTTTTCCTCATCACTTCTACCTTGTTTTTAGAGGCTTCCATGAGAACAGTGGTTTTGTATGAGCCAGGGGACCTTGTTGGGTCAGACTTATACAATAAAAAAGAATCCTGAGGCAAAGGAATGATTGATTTCTCCTGTTTTCCTTTTTAGTCAATCAATTCCTTCAACTTTTTGAAATTGTGTTAAATCTGTTTAGGCCACTGAGGAATTAAAATGGAACTGAACCAAAAACAATGAGCCCCACATTTTCTACTTGCTCAGAGGTGAGAAAGGTAAGCCAATCCTGGCCATGTCTAGACTCACTCCATCTTTTTTGTCTCTTCCCAATGCTCCATGAAGAAACTCCATGGACACATCTTCATTTTCGTCTAGCCACTGCATGACAAAAGGCTCAAACCACCTACAAAATAAAATATGCCTGTTACCTCGAAGGACATCATTTGCATGTGATAGACAGCTATGTTGCTCTGTATGAGGGTGATTCAGGATCAGAGATCTCTTTCAGTTTTGTTCCTTTATAGAGAGGTTATACTTCATCAAATGTATCCTCCTCACCTTCAGTCTCTTCTTCTTTGCACTCCCATCCTTAGTTCCCAACACCCTCTGGGTAAGTCCCTCCTATTCAAGGTTTAGATTCTTATTGACTGTAAATCTCTGGTGCTGAGTCTCCAGATGTACTATCTCACCACGCCATAATTCATTTCCATTGAGCTATGCAGACCCCGAAATCTGCAGGCTTTACCTTCAACTTCTTAAATACACCCTATGATCTACCTGCCTTGGTTTTTGTGACTAGTCTGAGGTAAGTCTTAAGGTTCTTCTTTCACAAGTATGCCCAGTTGATCTTGCATTATTTATTTAAAAGTCTGTTCACCAGGCAATGGCATATGTGTGGGTCCATCTGCAGCTTACTTTCTTCTCTTGGTACATCTGTATCTACTAATGTCCCACTCTTATAAAACTGTATTTTTTAAATAAGTCTTCGTAACCAATAATGTAGACCCCAGCTTTTAAAGTTTGTCTTCAACATCTCCTGCTACTAGGTAAGTCTAGTTCTTGATCCCAATGAGAAGTGTCTTGGAAATGTTATTGATATGAATCTTACTTCTTTAGCCATTAAAAAAGATTTTAGAATATTTTACTTATATGTGTCTTTGTATATGTGAGCATCGGGCTTAGAGTCCAGAAGAGGGCATTGGATCCTCTGAAGCTGGAATAACCAGTAGTTTTGAGCCATCTGTTGTGGGTGCTGAGAATTGAACTCTGATACCCCATGAGAATAGTGTGGACAGCCTTGGACAAGCTGGCTTCTGGGCTGTTCCCATGTTTGCTCTTATTTCAAGTGTTCTTAACTGCTGACTATGACTCCAGCCTCCTTATCTGTTTTTACTTATTTTACTTATTTTATTGTATTAAGATAGATTTTAGCTGGGCATGCTGCTGTAAATCTTTAATCCCTCTACTGGGAGGCAGGGGCAGTCAGATCTCTGAGTTTGAGGTCTGCCTGGTCTAGAAAGTAAGTTAAAGGACAGCCATGACTACACAGAAAAACCCGTCTTAAAACAACAACAACAACAAAATAAAAAAAAACAGTAATTTTATTCTATTTTTAATGCAGTAATTATTTTTGTAACTAATTGTAACATTTTTCCTGTCTTCTCATTTTCCAGGACTCAGGTTTTTGAACCTTAACTGTACACACTGTTTCCCGTATCTTTTGTCATTTTGGGGGTACAATTTACTGGTTTGGTTTTTTTTAAACCAACTCTTTATATACAGACATTCCCTCTAAACCTACCTTCATGGTATTTTTGTGCCTTTTTGTGCTGTATATTATTTATCGTTATTCTTACGTGTTATATTTTAAGTTTTACCTCAGTTCTATAATTTCTAATTCATTCTTATAGATTAAAATTTTCTGTTAAAACCCCCAAATCTTAAATCATAAATCAAAGTCTATGACCGATTATATTAACATTTGTGTTTTCTCTTGGGTTGTAGGTATTTGGGCCCTCTGGTGAGGTAGGTCCTAAAATTTTCCTACATTGCTGCCTATGAAGGATTGTTTCTCCCCCTTTAAAAGTTTTGTATATTTGTTGTGTATGAGTGTTTGTTTTCCTGCATGTCTGTGTATAGCATGCATGCCTGGTACTAATGGAAGTCAGATGAGAGTATCAGATCCCCTGGAACTGGAGTTACAGATGGCTGTGAACTGTTTGGGAACTTAACTCTGGTTCTCTGCAAGAGCAGCCAGTGCTCCTACTGGTGGGCCATCTCTTTAGGCCCATGTGGACCTTTTATTGATCACCTACTCCAGGGAAGATTTAAATTTTCCTTTGGAGAGGGCAATCTAGGAAAAGAGCTTCCTTTGGACAAGGCTCCTGACCTGCTCTTTCATGTTTGCTCTTATTTCAAGGACAGAGCCCTCTAGGTCTAACCGTGAGCTAGGGTGGTTTACAATGCACTCCCACCCCAGGAGTCTGGATCTCTTACTACTGTTCCATTAGCATAGTAGGGCTGCTGGGGTCTCTACTTATTTAACAGGTTCTTGGTGTCTACTTTCTACTTGATGGTCTTCTTCCTTGGTCTTCATATTTACGTAAATTATGTGTGGGAACTACTTCAGATTCCCAGAATCCATGTAAATGCCATGTGGGCAGCATGGCAGTATACTCTTAATCACATCACTAGGAAGGTGGAAGGGGGTCTTCAGAGTAACTTGACAAGTTGGCTAAGCCAGCCTTTGAGGTGAGCTCTGGGATCAACCAAGAGACCCAGCCTCAGTGAATAAGGTAGAGAGCTATGGGGGAAGACAATAAGTTTCCAACCTCTGGGGAAGATACTTGTGGAGTCTTGTGCTCCTTTTCCTGTCCTTCCCTTCCCTGGGATTTTGGTCCTACTACATGGATAATGAGCCTTCTTGACCCTGGACATCAGCATTTGCTTTTCTCTAGGGGGATTGTTGTAAGCTCTGACCATGTGTTTATTCTTCAAGTCTGCAGAGTTGCCAGTTGGCTCACAGATATGAGTGTGGAACATGGAGAGACGCTCCTGTATACAGACTGTCTTCTGTATGCATCTCTCTTCTCAAGGATACTAATTCTTCATTGCCAGCTGCCTTGGTTGCTCTCTGACTCTGTTTAATCTTGCTCACTTTTGTGCCTGGCGTTCAGTAAGCATGAGTGTGATTTTAGCTTAATGTAATAAGTCTAGACGGCTAGAAGCAGATGTCTGGCAGACAGCTCCTCTGTTTTACTTCCCGATTCTCAATCAAGATGCCAGCAACTGCTTTGTGTGCATTTACTTCATGTCCAACTCTTTACAAATTCTGTAAATTCTATCTTCAGAATTTCTCCCCCATGTGTCTTTAACCCTTCCTGTTTGCATTTCAAGTGCTGTATATAATAGCAAGCTTTTAGAATGTAGTATACAATTTTATAATATTCTGTTTTTAATTCTTTTAAATTAGTAAGATTTTTATTTATAACACATGGCTTTACTTCTTTTCATTATTAACTCTTAATACACACCCACCCACTCACACACCACACACACACACACCCATACATATATATATATATATATATATATATATATATATATATGGATATATTTGCTTTGAAATATACATACTTTGTGGAAAGGTTAAACCAAGCTAATTAGCATACACAATTAATTAAGAACAAAGCCTGTATAAAAAGCCATTGAAACCCCATTACTTTGTATGCTAAATTAAAACATTAATAAAAATACATTACCCAATACACTTATGACAATTGGGGTCAGAACACATAAAACAATTCTTAGTAATTTTCTACAAGTTCTATTTTATTATTTTTGCATGTCTATGTGGAAGTTGGATGTAGACCTTGGGTGTCTTATCGTTGCTCTCCACCTTATTCATTGAGGCAGTATCTCAATGATTCCAGAGCTCACTGATTTGCCTAGTCTAACCAGGCAACTTGTTCAAGGGATCTTTTCTTTCCAATTTCTAATTGCTGGATTTACAGGTGTCCCTCTGTGCCTACGTGACATTTACATGGGTCCTTGGAATTCCATTCCTAACATTTGAATAGCAAGTGCTTTGACTGCTGAGCCACCTCCTCCAGCTAATTCTTAGCAATTTTCAATCATATAATATGCTGTAATGAAGTATAGCCACTCTTTCATAATAGCTCTTGGGAGTATTCCTCTTAATTGATGCTATACCCTGTGACCCACAGCCTACATCCAGTCACCCACATCCTCCCATGCATCCTTCATGGTGTAGACTGTTAACTTGTGTCAACATGCTGTTCCATCTCCTGTACCTCTAGGAGGAGATTACACCGAGGCTGTTAGTATCCTGTCATTACATTGCTCATTAACTCCTAAATCTCTGCTCTGTCCCCAGTATCTGTTGCTTCCAATTCTCATGATGCCTAATGACTGGTGCATGCTTCACAGCATCTATTTATAACAGTCTAGTTTAAAGCTGATTTTCTGATATCATTTCCTACTAATCTGGAGAAACTACCATAGACTCCACTAGAAGAGCAAGAATATCAATATACCAGCACCCATGTAGTCCAAGCTCTCAACCTCACTCCCATATCAGTACTTTCCTTCTTTCTGACCTAGCCTGACTGAGTGTTTTAAAGTCTACAATAGATGTTACTCCATCTGGAGACATCAGTCATTAAAATGGAAGTTACATTCTTCTTGTGAATTGTGTCTACTCTAAACTAGCTTGCTTCAGTTTGCTCTGAATTGTCATAACTTTTGTGATGATCAATATTGTCCAAATATAAGCTGCTTCAGGGTGAGGTCTCCATATTACACATTAATCTTCTATAGGACAGACTCTGGAAGATCCCATTGACTAGATAAAAAGGAGTTCTGATGCACATTAAATGAAGAAAACTCTGAGTGGCTGTATGATTACAAACGTATTTGACTGACACTATGATGGTCCATCTCAACTGTCAATTTGATAAGGTCTAGAATCACCTTGGGCCTCTAGGCATGCCTCTGAGGGAGAATCTTCATTTGGTTAATTGAGGTGAGAAGACCCACCAATACCTGGGTTGGGACCCCAAACTGTATAAAATGGAGGGAGTGAGCTATATGCAACCAAACTTGCATACTTGCATACCTATTGACTGTGGATGCGATGTGACCAGATGCCTCAGACACCACCTCTGTGGCTTTCTGCCTTGATAGAATATAGCCTGAAACTGTGAGCCCAAATCAGCAGTCTCCCTTACATTGTTTCTGTAAGTTATTCAATCACAGCCAGGAGAAAAGAAACTAAGACCGAAAAGAACCCATAAAATGAAAGTGCCATTGCTAAATAATGATTTCTATTTCAGATACATGAATTTCAAAGATGGCTATAGCTTGCATTAAAATGAAAGTCTAATTACCTATAAGTCAACAAAAGCATTCTAGCATATTTTTCTTTTTCCTCACTTTTCGTATGTGTGTGCTGTGCATATGTGTATATACGTGCTTTATGTGTGTGCATGCTCATGCACCTGTTTGAGCATGCATGCAAAGGACCATGGTTCTTGTTGGGAATCATCCTCCTTCACTTTCCCACCCTATTCACTGCAGCAGACTCTCTCAACCAAACCCGGAGCTCACTGAGAAGGCTAGTCTTGCTAGCCAGCTTATTCTAGGGGTCCCCGGTCTCTACCCTCTGATAGGGCAGCTACCATGCCCACCTGACATTTTATGTGGTTTCCTGGGAATCCAATCACTGGTCTACAAGCTTGTGTGGCAAATGCTTAAACTGCTGAGCCATTTCCCCAGCACCATGCATTCTAGCACTTTTACCGGAAACCATTTCCTCATCTAAACCAGAGCCCATTCTGTATTTCTTTCTCTTTGAATATCTAAATTTTGAAATATGCCACACCATTCACATGGCCTCAGAGCTGGGCAAATCTTCCCACAGTACTTTTACTACAGAAATATCTGCATTCAAATGAGAAGTACGCGAAGAGCTTAGTCTTTACAACTCAGCTGTGATTTTGCAACACTGTGAATTCAGGACAAAGGGGGAGAGTGAAAAATCACTACTTACAAGGAATATTCCGGAACAGCATCCTTGAAGGCAGGAAGTTCTCGTACGTACTCATTATAAAACCATTTCACTTTGAAATGCAAATTCATGTAATCGGTGCTCTTGCATAACCGCTGCTTCTCATGTTCTGTAACAGATAAAATCACACAATTAATAAAGTGGGGCTTGCAGACAAAGCCACCGGGCTCCAATTGACCTTCATTATCAGTTTTTCTATAAAGAAGAAAATTGTGTATTCCAGGCCAAGTGCATTGCTGAAGGCAGACCCAAGATTCCACCTCATGGGAAAATATTCCTGAAGGGACAAGAAAGACGGTTCAGCGCTTAAGAATGTTTGTTGCTCTCATAGAGGACTGGAGTTTGTGTCCATGTTGAGTGGCTCATCATCCCATGTAATTCCAGTTCTGGGGGAACTGACACTGTCTTCTGGTCTCTGAGGGCACCTGTACTTGTGTGCATGTACCCACACACTGGTACATACATAATAATAAAAACAGAATAATCCTGGATCCTGCAAGGGTAGGCCAAGTGATACTATGAAATGGTTTGAGTACTCTTATTATCTCAACTGGAAAAAGATGAGAATTTTGATGGAGAAAGACTAATAACATAGTAAAATTTGCATTTATCTGGAGGCTAACCTACTTTGGCTGCTTTTAGCCAAATACACAGTGACAGGAAGAATTAACATTCTAAGGGATCAAATGCGACTTAAAGTAGAAGCCATAATCACCGATTAACACGAGAAGTGTGTAATACCTGCATGAAAAGTTCACTTCCTGACCTAGTTTTAACACTTAAAGAATTAAGATGTTGAGGATAGAAAATATATTTGACTTCTAAGCCATATTTTTTGGAGGAATTTTCTAATATGTGGCTTAAAGAGGGTAGCCTAAAGCTGTTTACAGGATGTAGGCATATGGGGCTGGGTAGAAGAGACATACAGAATGTTGCTGAGTATGTGTGTATGTTGTATATATGTGTTTATGTAGGACTGTGCATATGTGTGTAAATGTGTGTATGCACATGTGAAGGGTAGAGGTAAAAGTCAGTGTCTTAATTGCACTTATTTATCTTACTGAGTCATGGTCTCTCACTGAACCTGGTGCTTACTGATTGGGTTTGACTGGCCAGTGAGACACAGGGATTCCCCCTGTCTCTATTTCCCCAGGGCTGCGATTACAGACTCTCAGCAGTGTTTCTGGCTTTTTTTAAAAGCTGTGTTCTGGGGATCTAGACTCAGGTCTTATGCCTGCAGAGCAAGCCCTTATTACACAAGCATTTTCCCAGGCCTGGGATATGTTTTCCTCTGTTCTGTCTCACTAATATGAACCTGCTGTCCAAATCTGGCAGCAACAAATAAACATAGCCAAATCCTAAATATCTCTGTTTCTTCAGGACCAAAGCAGCTGGTAAGAAATCCCTTTGCTAATATGCGACTCTCAGTGAAGCTGAGGGCTTTGCATCTTTATAGAAATACCCCATGCTTTGCATTCTGTGGCAAATAATAAAAATGTAGATTGACATAATTAGATTGTTATTAAAAAAAACAAAAATAAAAGTCAAAAGCCATTCCTGCTTGCCAAAACCTGATCATGGGGTGATGTGAACTGCAATGGTACACACGAGACTATAACCTGAAACCAAACCTTTAAATTATCTGACAAGGTTAATTCAAGAAACTGTATATCAGGGAGATATGTTCCCACATAGAAGGAAAAGCGATCAGTCTTCCAGGACAAGACTAAACAAATTGTGAACAAGATGGTTTGCTTCAGCCACCTCCAGCTTCATCACTCTTCACCTTTAGTGTCAGCTCTGCGACAACCTCCCCTTCAGATGCTTAGTGCTCTTTCATTTTTAAGAGGGATGTTTATGTGATCATTTCATACATAGAAAACCAATACAATAGTACCTAGAACATCAATAATAGGAGACGCTTGCTCTGGGACTCATGAATTTATCACTGTACAGATTCTCATGGGCTCCGCTGTAACCAGGGACCCAGCATTTGCTGCTGCCCCACAGCAAACTGCAACATATGACAACAACTTTAAATGTTTTATGTATGAAAATTAAGGAGGCAAAGCCTTCTCTCTTGTAACTATATCACTATGGTTATGATTGATAACCACTAGTTTCCCAAGAGTCTAGTCCACATTTTGCCCCATATAAATAACTAACAATGTTGCTGTGCGGAAGCACTTGGGTAAGGCACCACACTGACTTGCCAGGATCTAAGAATAGGTGGGAAAATGTAATAGATTATTACATGGTAAATATCATTTCCAAATTAACAACTTCACATTTTCTAAATCTGGCTCTGACTTAGATACTAGAGTTATTCAGAAATTTTACATGATTCCAAATATGTCTGTACATGAAGAATGGTATTGATTCTTTGACAACTAGCTGACCATTGAAGACTAGAATTGTCACATACCAGGAATCCCAGTCACTTGGGAGGATAAGAGAAATTGCTAGGACAAGGCCAACCTGGGCCACAGAGTTATGTGTCCTTTCTGATAAGGTGAGAGTAGGGGGAGAAATTTGAAAATTCCCAGAGTCAAATGAAAATGGAACACAGCCTACAGTCAAAACTCTTTTAAGAGGGATGCTTAGAGCTATGATTTTCTACATCAAAAAAATCAAAGAGAGCTGAAATATATAGTCTAGTGATGCATGCATCTCAAGATCTTAGAAAATTGGAACAGGATGAAACTAAATCTAGTAGAAAGAAGAGATATTGAGCAGGGTGGAAATAGAGATGAATAGACCAATGCAATGGAACAATGAAACAAAGAGATAAGCATGACTGAAAAATCCTTTCATAGACTGATCTAAGGTGTTGGGGAAGGGATGGAGACAGACAGACAAATACCTCCCCACATGCACATACCCCACCCCCGAAACTCAGAAAAGTTACCAATAAAAGCAATCCAATTAATAAATGGGCAATTTATCTGAAAAGATTCTTCTTAAAAGAATAAGTACAAATTATTATTATATGTGTAAAAAATACCCAAACATCTTTAGCTGGCAGAGAAATATGAACCAAAAGCATATATCCTGGCCATTCAGAATGGCTGTATCAAAATACAAAGGTGATCAGCTAGAGAGAAAAGGAAAGGAACCCGTTCACACTGTTGGTAGGAAGTTTTAAGTAACATAACTACTGTGGAAAACTGCACTGAGTTTGTTTCAAAACCTAAAAATATAAATACTCCATGATCCAGGTTGACCATGCCCAGAGATCAGACAGGAAATGAAGTTGGCACAGAGAGCTAACCATGTTTATGGGTACAGTACTCACAATGGCAAAGTTACAGAGTCAAAGTGTATACCCATAGTGAATGCATAAAGAAGTTGTGTTATGTACTAAGTGGAGTTCTACTCAAACTCCAAAAGAAAGAAACTATAGCATTTGCAGGAGAGTAGATATAACCAGAGATCTGTATGTATGTAGAGCAAAACTGACTTTCAGAGACAAGTATTTTGTATTTTCTTACATTCATAGAAGCTAAGGGGGAAAAAGAGGAGATAGAGAGACCCCTCCCGCACTCACTGGAAGAAGATTTGGGAAGAAGACAGAATAAGAACTCACTCAACAACAGAAAGACCAATATGACACCACCAGAATCTAGGGACTCCACTCCAGCAAGATATGAAAAGCCCATCACAGTGCATGAAGAAGAGATGGACCTCAAAAATTATCTCAGCAAGTGATAGAGACCTTTAAAGAGGAAACAAGAAAATCCCTTACAGAAATAGAAGAAAAAGTAAGCAAAAAATTACACGAAATGGAGGAAAAGACAAACCAAAAAATTCAAGAAATAAATCTCTAAAATAATCTAAAGAAACCCAAGAAAAAACAACCAAACAAGTGAAGGAAGCTCTTGAAGCAATTCAAAGCATGAAAGCTGAAATTGACACAATAAAGAAAACACAGAATGAGGCGATGCTGGAAATGGAAAGACTGGATAAATGATCAGAAACTAAAGATGTGAGTATAACTAATAGAATCCAAGAGACAGAAGAGAGAATCTCAGCTATCAAAGTCTTGCTAGAGGATATACATTCATCAACCAAAGAAAACCTCAAGTCCAACAAATCCCTAACACAAAATATCCAGGAAATATGGGACACCGTGAAAAGACCAAACCTAAGAATAATAGGTATAGAAGAAGGTGAAGAAACACTGCTCAAAGGTACAGAAAACATATTCAACAAAATCATAGAAGAAAACTTCCCCAACCTACAGAAGGATATGCCTATGAAAGTACAAGAAGCTTACAGGACACCAAACAGACTGGACCACAAAAAGAAGTCCCCCGACACATAATAATCAAAACACCAAATCTACAGAATAAAGAGAAAATATTAAGAGCAGCAAAGGAAAAAGGCCAAGTAACATATAAAGGCAAACCAATCAGAATCACACCCGACTTCTCAATGGAAACTCTGAAAGCCAGAAGGTCTTGGATAGATACCTACAAGCACTAAGGGAGCATGGATGTCAACCCAGACTACTGTACCCAGCAAAACTTTCAATCACTATAGATGGAGAAAACAAGATATTCCATGACAAAAACAGATTTAAACAATACATATCCACAAATCCAGCACTACAGAAGGTTCTGGAAGGAAAACTCCAACCCAACGAACATAACTACATTCACAAAAACCACAGGCAATAGATAATCTAATTTTACCAAACACAAAAAGAAGCAGGAGGGCGAAATCCACACACAATGATACCACCAACAATAAATCCAAAACAAACAAGAATCAACGAACAATGGACATTAATATCCCTAAATGTCAATGGTCTTAACTTACTCATAAAAAGATATAGGCTAACAGAATGGATACAAAGACAGAATCCATCCTTCTGCTGTTTACAGGAAACACACCTCAACTTCAAAGACAGGAGATACCTCAGAGTAAAAGGATGGGAAAAGATTTTCCAATCAAATGAGCTCAAGAAACAAGCTGGTGTGGCAATCCTAATATCTAACAAATTAGACTTTAAACTAAAATCAATCAAAAGAGACGAAGAAGATGAGCATTTCATACTCATCACAGGAAAAGTCCATCAAGATGAAGTCTCAATCCTGAACATCTATGCCTCAAATACGAAGGCACCCACATTTGTAAAAGAAACATTACTAAAGCTCAAACCACACATAAAACCGCACACATTTATAGTAGGAGACTTCAACACCCCCCTTACACCACTAGACAGGACCACCAGGCAGAAACTTAACAAAGAAACAAGGGATCTGAAAGAAGTTATGACCCAGCTGGGGTTAACGGATATCTATAGAACATTTCATCCAAACTCAAAGAATATACCTTCTTCTCAGCGCCACATGGCACCTTCTCTAAAATTGACCACATAGTAGGCAGCAAAGCAAACCCCCATAGTTACAAAAGAATTGAAATAACCCCCTGTATCTTATTAGATCACCATGCATTAAAGCCAGAATTCAACAGCAACACGGATGGCAGAAAACCTACATACTCTTGGAAAATGAATAACACCCAATTGCACCATTCCTGGGTTGAGGAAGAAATAAAAAGAAATTAAAGACTTCCTAGAATTTAATGAGAATGTAGAAACAACATACCCATACTTATGGGACACTCTGAAAGCAGTGCTAAGAGGAAAGTTCATAGCACTAAGTGTCCACATGAAGAAACTAGAGAAAAGTCACATTAGAGAATTGACAGAACAACTGAAAGCATTAGAGCAAAAAGAGGCAAACTCACCAAGGAGGAGTAGACACCAGGAAATAATCAACCTGAGAGCTGAAATCAATAAAGTAGAAACTAGGAAAACATTCCATAGAATCAATGAAACAAAGAGCTGGTTCTTTGAGAAGATCAACAAGATAGACAAACCTCTAGCCAAACTAACCAAAAGGCAGAGAGAGAGAGCATGTTAATTAACAAAATCAGAAACTAAAAGGGGGATATAACAATGGACACTGAGGAAATCCAGAGAATCTTCAGGTCATACTTTGAAAACCTGTACTCCACAAAATTCAAAAATCTAAAAGAAATGGACAGTTTTCTGGATAAATATCACTTTCCAAAATTAAACCAAGATCAAATAAACAGTTTAAATCGACCCATAACCCCTAATGAAATAGAAGCAGTCATCAAAAGCCTCTCAACCAAAAAAAGCCCAGGGCCAGATTGCTTCACTGTAGAATTCTACCAGAAATTCAAACAAGAGCTGATACCAGTACTCCTCAAACTGTTCCTCACAATAGAAGCAGATGGGATATTGCCAAACTCTTTCTACGAGGCTACAATCACTTTGATACCCAAATCACACAAAGATATGACTAAGAAAGGGAACTACAGACTAATATCCCTCATGAACATCGATGCTAAAATACTCAATAAAATATTGGCAAACCGAATCCAAGAACATATCAGAAAAATCATCCACCACAATCAAGTAGGCTTCATCCCAGGGATGCAAGGATGGTTCAACATACGAAAATCCATCAATGTAATCCACCATATAAACAAACTGAAAAAGAAAAACCACATGATCATCTCACTAGATGCTGAAAAAGCCTTTGACAAAATCCAACATCCTTCATGATAAAGATCTTGGAGAGAGCAGGAATAACAGGAACATATCTAAACATGATAAAACCAAATGAAGAGAAACTCAAAGTGTTTTCTCTAAAATCAGGAACAAGACAAGGCTGTCCACTCTCTCCATACATCTTCAATATTGTACTTGAAGTTCTAGCTAGAGCAATAAGACAAGAAAAGGGGATCAAAGAGATACAAATTGGAAAGGAAGAAGTCAAACTTTCACTATTTGAAGATGACATGATAATCTACATTAGTGACCCGAAAAACTCTACCAGGGAACTCCTACAGCTGATAAACACCTTCAGCAAGGTAGCAGGATACAAAATTAACTCAAAAAAATCTGTAGCCCTACTGTATACAGATGATAAACCCAATGAGAAAGAAATCATGGAAACATCACTTTTCACAATATCCACAAACAACATAAAATATCTGGGGGTAACACTAACCAAAAAAGTGAAAGACCTGTACAATAAGGACTTTAAGTCTTTAAAGAAAGAAATTAAAGAAGATACCAGAAAATGGAAAGATCTACCATGCTCTTGGATAGGTAGAATTAACATAGTAAAAATGGCAATCCTGCCAAAAACAATCTACAGATTCAACGCAATCCCCATCAAAATCCCAACACAGTTTTTCACAGACCTTGAAAGAACAATACTCAACTTTATATGGTAAAATAAAAAACCCAGGATAGTCAAAACAACTCTTTACAATAAAGGATCTTCTGGAGGCATCACCATCCCTGACTTCAAGCTCTACTATAGAGCCATAGTTCTGAAAACAGCTTGGTATTGGCACAAGAATAGACAGATAGACCAATGGAATCAAATTGAAGACCCAGATATTAACCCACACACCTACGAACACCTTATTTTTGACAAAGGTGCTAAATCTATACAATGGAAAAAAGATAGCATCTTCAACAAATGGTGCTGGCACAATTGGATTCAGACATGCAGAAGATTGCAGATAGATCCATACCTGTCACCATGCACAAAACTTAAGTGCAAATGGATCAAAGATCTCTCCATAAATCCAGCCACACTGAATCTTCTAGAAGAGAAAGTGGGAATTACCCTTGAACAAATTGGCACAGGAGACCGATTCCTGAACATCACGCCAGTAGCACAGACACTGAGGTCTGCAATTAATAAATGGGACCTCCTGAAACTGAGAAGCTTCTGTAAGGCAAAGGACACAGTCAGTAAGACAAAACGACCGCCCACATAATGGGAAAAGATCTTCCCCGACCCCACATCTGACAGAGGGCTGATTTCCAAAATATTCAAGGAGCTCAAGAAGCTAGCCACCAAAACACCAAACAATGAAATTTAAAATTGGGGTGCAGAACTAAACAGAATTTTCAAAAGAGGAATCTGAAATGGCTGAAAGACACTTAAGAAAGTGCTCAAAATCCTTGGCCATCAGAGAAATGCAACTCAAAACAACTCTAAGATACCACCTCACACCTGTCCGAATGGCTAAAATAAAAAAATACCAATGATAATCTATGCTGGAGAGGATGTGGAGAAGAAGGAACACTCTTCCATTGCTGGTGGGAGTGCGAACTTGTAAGACCACTGTGGAAATCAGTATGGCGGTTGCTCAGAAAAATGGGAATCAATCTACCTCAAGATCCAACCATTCCTCTCTTGGGTATATACCCAAAGAGTGCATGTTCATACAACAAGGACATATGTTCAACCATGTTCATAGCAGCATTGTTTGTAGTAGCCAGAACCTGGAACCAACCTAGATGCCCCTCAACTGAAGAATGGACAGAGAAAATGTGGTACATTTATACAATGGAGTACTACTCAGCAGAAAAAAGCAATGGAATCTTGAAATTCACAGGCAAATGGATGGAACTAGAAGAAACCATCCTGAGTGAGGTAATCCAGTCACAAAAAAGACAAACATGGTATGTGCTCACTCATATATGTATTTTAGACACAGAGCAAAGGTTTACCAGCCTATAATCCTCTTCACTAAAGAAACTAGGAAACATGGAAGGACTCGAAGGGATAAATAGACCCCAGGAATGGGAAGTGGCATGAACTCCTGAGCTAATTGGGAGCATGAGGGTAGGGGAGAGGGTGCTGCCACAATAAGAGCAAGAGAAGAGGAGTAGAGGAGAAGAAATGGAGGAGCAGAGATATTGAGTAGGGGGAAGAATAGAGGAGAGAGATCAGAATGAGAGATGCCATATTAGAGGGAGCCACTATAGGTCCGAGAAGAGATCTGGAAATAGGGAGATCTCCAGAGACCTACAAGGATGATACGATCTGACAATCCAGGCAATGGTGGAGAGGATAACCTAAAAGCCCTTCCCCCAAAATGAGATTGATGACTACTCTTTATGCCATCCTAGAGCCCTCATCCAGTGGCTGATGGAAGCAGAGACAGACATCCACAAAATACACTGAGCTGAAATCTGGAATTTAGTTGAAGAGAGGGAGGAATGAAGATCGAAGGGGTCTGTACCAGGTTGGAGAAACCCACAGGAACAGTTGGCCTGAACAAGGGAGAGCACATTGACCCCAGATGCTATCTGGGAGGCCAGTACAAGACTGTTCCAGCCCCCTGAACATGGATGTCAATAAGGAGGCCTCTGCACGCCAGTGAGCCTCTGGAAGTGGATTAGCATTTTTCCCTGGTGTAAGAAGGGACTTTCAGAGCCCATCCCATGTGAAGGGATACACTCTGGCCCTGGACACATGGGGAAGGGCCCAGGCCCAGCACAGGAAGATTTGGTGGACTTTGCAGAGCCCCTGTTGAGGGCCCTACCCTGCCTGGGGAGTGGTGGGTGGATGGGGTGGGGGAGGAGGGATGGGGGTGAGGGGAGGGAGAGGGAGAAGGGACTTACATGTGAAACAAGCTTGTTCCCTAACTTGAACTAAGAAAAAAAATACATGAAATTATCTTTTTGTGAGCTGTAAGTTCAAACTATATGACTTGGAGATAAATTTCGTTTAATTTTTTAAGTACAAGAATGAGTATAAGCTCAGATTGGGTAGACAGAGAAGATTTGCAAGTAGAACAGACACAAGCAAAAGGATTAAAAGACAATAGAAATGAGAAAAGTTTCAAAGCAAAATAGTGCTTAAATGTTTTTAAACAGAAAAAAAAAACTAGAGCAGAGAGGATGTGTAGTTCAGAAAACACTGTACTATTGGGCATGTTTGTAAGGAGAATACAAATTGCTTGAAAATTGTATTATTAAATGAATTCTGGGTATGTAAATTAAATATTTAAATATTACCAATCAGAGTAGATGATGCACATAGATATACTGAAAATTAAAATTTAACTTTGCCATCTTCCAAGAAGCTAAAGAAAAACTGGCAGTAACACGCAAATTTTATCATGTTACTATAGAGAACTATTTTTTAGAGTAGAAGGAAAGAACACAGTAAGAGGCCACAAGCATGTTTATACACTGCACAGATTTTCGGGCTGTGGTAGCAAGGTCTTGGGCCACCTGTTGTAAGTGTGCTCCTGTACTAACAGAATTCTGAAGGTAAGGGCTACCAGTTCCTTTAACAGAGGAGATGTTTATGGAGTGCTGGCTAGATCCTAGACGAGACACTGGCGATAACAAAGAAAGATCACTCTTTCTGCAACTCGACACAACTTAATACACTGGCTGGCTGATATCCACGGGAGGCCTGTCCTTTTCTGAGGAGAAAAGAGGAGTGGACTGGGATAGGGGTTAGAGGGGAGGTTTCAGGGGAGGGACTAGGAGAGGTAGGAGGATATCCTGTGATGGGGCTGGCAAAAAATTTAATTAATTAATAAAAAAGAACTCAATAAAAAGATCTACAGTTTAAAAAACAAAAACAAAGAGCAAACAAACAAAAAAGAAACACAAAAGCAAAACCAAGGAATCAATAAAACAACAACAAAATAAACTGAAAGGCAGGTCGCTTGTGCAGTCCATCTGAAGTGAATGTGGGTAAGAAGGGGTAATAGATAGATTCAACAACGTGGCAAGTGTGTGACTTACAGGATGCTGTAGCCTCCTAAAGGAGGGGAATCTAACCCAACTACTAACAGTTGCAGAAACATTCCCTATAGTGGAATTCAGTGGAGGGAAAAGCATCAATAGGGACACATCACCGAAAAGGATCCATTTGCCCCTAAAAGGTACCCCATTCCACACACAGTCTCCTTTACGAAATTACATAACTGTTCCAATGAACAACCCGGTCCCCCCATTTTTTATTGCATTTTAAAATGATTTGATGGTAGTTTGAGTGAACGATAAGTATCTCACCAATCTGCCCTTTGTGATGTGGCATTCTCTACACCCTGGAGGACAGTAGTTTTCAGGTAGAACATTTGTCTATTTGCTCAGCCAGTTTGAATTTCACTTCTCTGGATAAGGACAGAAGTCCTTTCTTTTTGCTAATTTATGTACTGAATTCAGAGCTCACAGACCTCTGGGGCCCTAAATTTTCAGACACCTCCCTCAGTGTCCTCTAGTCCTGTTGTCTCCACGGCTCCAGGAGAATGCTTCCATCGGCCTCATTCACTATAGCCACCTGGCCAGTCCACTTCCTCTTCTCCACCTCTGAGTCTCTCAGAAAGGAGGGATACGGGACAGGATAGAGAGGGCATCTTTTACCTTTCTAAAAGACCAAATCTGGTTTTGTTCTTACCTGGTATGTATCATTCCTAAACATTAACCTAGAAATAACATGAAGCTATCATGGCTTTCTGGGAAAACATTCTTAGAACTATCAGTTTAAAGCTTGTTTATGAGGAGGCAGGGTCTTGGGTAGCCACAGCTGGCCTCAAACTTGCTGTGTGTCTGGGATGGGATGACCTTGACCTGTGATCCTTCTGTTTCTGTCTCTAGTACTGGGCTATAGGTGATTGTCACTTTAGTGTTTTAAATGCTAAATGTCCTCCATAGTTTCAGGCTCCAGTTGGTGGCACTGTTTGGAGGGGTTTAGGTGGTACAGTCTTGCTCGAGGAAGTACTTTACTAGGTGTGGGCTTTGAGGAAAAAAAAAAAAAAGACTTGCACTATTTCCAATTAGCTCTGTCAACTTCCCTCTTCTGCTACTGTCCCTGCAAGCCACTTGTGGCCATGGTTCCTTACCAGGATGGGATGGACTCTTACCCTTCTGAAACCTTAAGCCCAAATAAAGTCTTCTCTCTCTATATTGCCTTGGTGGTGGTGCTTTATCATAGCAACAGAGAAGTAACTAGTACAGCCACTATGCCTGGTTTGTGCAGGGCTGGGGACTGAACTTAGGGCTTCAAGAGTGTTAGCTCCGCACTCTATCCAGGAACACTTCTGTCTTTGGCTGTAGCTTTTCCTACACAGACAGTAGCTACCAAGCGAGTTACATCCCCAACCCTACCTAATTTCTATATCTTTGGGAAGAGTTTTTCTCACACACTATCAGCTGATATTTGCTACTCACTTTGGAAACAGGAGACTTAGAACACCAGCTGTTGCTACATCCAGCCAGTCCAAGAAGAGAGTCACTGACAACTCCTCAGGATCTGTGCTCCTTAGCTAAGCCAACAAGCCACCTACAGTATGTTGAGTTAGTTTGCAATGTAGCTCTGATCTTTAAGACAATGTAAAGAAAAACTGGGATGAAAGGGTGCATAGGGTCCACCTGTGATTTTTTTTTCATAAACAGCAGGAATGTCACCAGCTTTCATCTATATCCGTTTACCGTTTATTTCTTTACAATGACATTTTGTAAACATCATGAATCTCCCATGGTAAATTGGACCAATTGCCAAACCTTGTGCTTTTTAGCTCAGGTACACAGGGAGACTGTATGTGCTAGCCTTGCTTGCTGCATGAATTCAGGGCTGAAGAGCATGGGGAATCTAGGCTTGTGTTAAAGAAACTCTTGTGAAATTTTCCCATCTGCTTCTCCTTATATGCTGGCCAAATGCAGACATTCAGAGCACAGTTCCAAGGTCCTATAGCTAGCAAGGCTGAAATGCTAGGATGCCGGGTCCCTGAGTCACATGGCATAGTAGAGTTGGCCAAACTCTGACCTATATAGGTAGAAAATAAGCAAAAGTTAAATTGTGCTATATGTCTGTTGTGGAGTTGGGCCACATGGATTTATATTCCAGTGTGTCACAGAATGGTTTTCAAAGCTATTACTCCTTAATTATTATTACCCTGCCTTCTGTTCCAGCTACTATAACTTTGTTGTGTGTGTGTACATGGGGGGTAGGTGTGGAGTTAAGATAGGGTCTCATGTAGTCAAGGTTGGATTTGAACTCTCTATACAACTGATAATGATCTTGAACACTTGATCTTTCTGTCTCCCTCTCCCAGGTGCTGGGGTTGCAGGCATGTACCACAGGGTCTGACAAAGGATGGAAATCAACTGGCCACAGAGAGCTCAAACACAGAAACCTGGTGTTGTTAGAACCACTCTGAAACTATCTAAACTAATTGGATATAGCAGGATAGATTTTAAGAAATGTACTCAAACTACTGTAGTTTGGAGGGAATTTGTTTCTCTAAGCTCTGTGTGTTTAAATGTAATCCCCATTGTGGGGCATTAAATAGGTGGACACTTAATCCAACTGTAGTGTTTAGAGTTAGAGACTCTGGGAAAAGATTAAGCTAGGCAAGGCCATTAGGGATCAGGCCTACAATGGGAAAATGGAGCCTTTCAAAAGAGTTCCAGGCAACATGAGGGTTTGAGATGGCCCAGCTGGGCGAGCATCCAGAGGGATGAAGCAATGAAAGAGATATCTTGATAGAGGGAGCCATTATAGGGTTAGGGAGAAACCTGGTGCTATGGTTATTACCAGGAATCCACAAACATGACCACAGCCAAGACTCCTAGCAATAGTGGAGAGGGTGCCTGAACTGGCTTTCCCCTATAATCACATTAGTAACTACCCTAATTGTCATCATAGAACCTACATCCAGTAACAGATGGAAGCAAATGCAGTGATCCATAGCCAAGCAGTGGGCTGAGGTCCTGGAGTTCAGTTGGAGAGAGAGACAGGAGGGAATCATATGAGCAAAGGGGGGTGTTCAAGATCATGATGGGGAAAACCACAGAGACAGCTGACCCAAGCTAGTGGGAGCTCACAGACTCTGGACTGACAGCTGGAGGCCTGCATGGGACCAAACTAGACACTCTGAATGTGGGAGACAGTTATATGGCTTCATCTGTTGGGAGCAGGGCCTTGGCACTGGGACCAGGACTTATCCAGGGTGCATGAATTGGAGTTTTGGAGCCCATTCCCTATGGTGGGATACCTTGCTCAGCCTTGATACAGCAGGTAGAGGCTTGATCCTGCCTCAACTTGGTAGGCCAGACATTGTTGACTCCCAAGGGAGGCTTTACCCTCCCTTGAAGAGTAGATGGGGGTGGGATGGGGGGTGGGAGGACAGGAGAAGGGGAAGGAGGGGGGACTGGGGTTAGTATTAAAATGAAAGAAAAAAAAAGGTTTCCAGACACAGATACACATGGTCCTGCCACTATGTGATCCTCACAAATGGGGTCCCCTGTGATGGCTACTCATGGTTGTCAACCTGGAGAGAGGGAATTTCAGTTGAGGAATTACCTCCATCAGCCTGGCCTATGAGCATGCCAGTGTGAACATTTTCCTGATTGCTAAGTGGTACAGAAGGTCCCATGGGCAGATGGTCCTGGGTGGTATAAGAAAGCAGGTTGAGAAAGCCATGGAGAACAAGCCAGTAAGCAACATTCCTCCCTCCAGGTTGTTGCTTTGAATTCCCTAGATGATGGACTATAATTTGTGATTAAAAAAAAAAAAACCCTTTCCCTTCCCAACTGGTTTTGATCAGTTTTGTTACAGCAAGAAACAAAAAACTAGAGCAGACTCTCACCAGAACCTGCAAATGCTAAACAGACTTTAAGCCTCTGAAACAGCTAGAAAAATAAAACTTACTATTTTTACAATGTTGCCTGTCTCAGATATTTTGTTATAACTATGAAAAGTAAACACACACACACACACACACACACACACACACACACACACACACACACAGAGAGAGAGAGAGAGAGAGAGAGAGAGAGAGAGAGAGAGAGAGAGAGAGAGAGAGAGAGAGAGAGGCTGTCCCACAGTTTTGTGGAATTTGCCTCATTACCTTTCATGGCTGATTCACCACCAAAGGGGAAAACATTCAACCAGACTTATAAAACTCATGATAAATTCTGAATGTAAAAAAGAATCATGTGAGATAAATAGGCAGGTTTTGTTTATGGACCAATACCCCCTCTGAACCTTCTAGATAGCCTAGTTCATACTTAGGGCTCTCTGGTGTATTCTAGAGAATCACGATGACCCCTGTGATTTAGGAATAATCACATTTCAGAATCCAAATCCAAGTTTGCTTTTCCTCAGTGTTTCCCCCTAAGGTTAGAACTGCACCTTGCACTGGAAAAAGTTTCAAAAGAGCCATAATTACATCTGCAGTACGCCCTACCAAATATCGATAGGAGAGATTATAATATCAAATTCAGAAATAGACTTCAAGTCATCTTGAATCCCACTCAATTATTTATGTGCAATGCTGACTATAGTAATAAAATTCTCTTGAGCTCATGTGACATGAATGACTCTTAAATTTGTTTAGCCATCAATCCTCCGACATTTTTAATTTTGGCAACAAAGATCGGACTAGCTCATTACATTTACAAAACAAACCATTTAATTAGATTTTCCAAACTGCAATATAGTAATTCTTGTACCAAATTTAATCTTTGAATTTCAGTGGAAAATATGAATATTTTACTAGCAGGATAAAAAATGCTTACTTAAAATTACACAGAGAAAAGGCTTAGGAAAAAATCTGCCTGCTTTCCTTTAGAATGTATTTATTAGCATTTAGTTAGAAATACATCTCTTTTCAGGGTGTTAGTATTTATGCATAAACTTTACACATAATGTAAAAACATGGTTATATGTGGTTGGTATAGTAGGGGTGGCACACACATAACCAATTTTCTTTTCTGCTTTGTTTTGTTTTTTGAGACCTGTGTAGTGCAAGTTGTTCTAGAATTCTTTATATAGCTAAGGATAACCTTGAATCCCCAGGGCTTCTGCCTTAATCTCATGGGACTATAGGTGTATGTGACACAGCACCCAGCTATTCAACCCATTTTCCTAACAAGGTAAATGTCTGTCACCATCACAGTGCTCCTAAGAGATGAGTAGCATACATTATTCTTTCTATAAAGTCTTAGAACCTCTTCCTCAGAGACTGACACCATTCCCTGTTCCCTATAGGTGGTAATAAAGGGCTGGGGGGAATGTCAAATAAGAAGCAGAGGTTTGGCTTAATGTCTGTGAGGCTTTGCTGGGTGTCGTGTGCTCACTAAGGAACAGGCTTATTACCCTAAAACTTTTGTTCTTAAATAAATGAGGACCAGGTTATGGTAAAGACACATACACACACACACACACACACACACACACACACACACACACACACACACACACTTTCTGTAACTCTTTAGAAGTATATATAGGTAGAGGTTGTAAGTTTTCATTCATACACTGAGAACATTAAGCCATTTCAGATAAGCCTGATAAAAATCTAATGACATTGGTGCATTTCTGAAGGTGAGGTAGCACTTAAAATTCTGCTGCCAAAGTGAGGTATGGTATCAGCAAGGCAGAGTCTAGGTGGAACAAAAGAAAAGAAAACTATACATAACGTGTTAAGAAAAAGGAGCTCGGACTCAGGTCAATCTTCCATAAATGAAAGCAAGCAACCAGCAAAACTTAACCAGAAAAGCAGATCACATTTGTCAAGTTTCTCAATAATTGCCGACAGTGACATATTTCTCACAATCCAATTATAAAAAATACAAAGAAAATGAAGCTAAGGAAAAAAAGAAGAAACTAATGTGCTGTGCTTTGTGGCCATCAAGATGAATGCTAGGAGCTCGGGAGGAACAGGCAACCTGCCCAGGACCCCTGCAACTTCCTCCAACAAAAGCCCAGGAACATACCCAGGCTTCCTGAGCTTACAAACTGGCACATGGTGTGGGTATATTTGCCTCCTTGACAGATCCTCTGATATAGCCACTTCGAATTTCTATCTAGAACTTCTGGCCACAAAGCTGGGCTGTGAGGCTCACTGCAAGCAACCCCCCCTCCCCCCCTGCTGAGATGGCTGGGTCTGAGCCCCCAGGATGTCAGAGACAACAAGGGTGTAGGTCCTTATCATCTGGGCTAAGATGGACCACCAGGAGTAAAATAAGCATGCTGGGTATGGAGTCACATTCAAAACAGAGATAAGAATTAGTCTAAAACACAATGGTAAAATTCAGACACCCAAGAAGCTACTGCCATGAACTGAGTGACCTTGGAACAATGGAAGGCATTTGAACAGAAACATAGAGTCCTCTAAACTTGTATTTTTTCCCTTACAAACATTATTATAAAATTATTATTTATATGTATATGACATAAGGGTGGTGCATAGACATGGGGATGGTGAACTTAGGAGGTCTGAGGATAACTTTGTAGAGTCAGTTTTCTTCCTCCACTTTTATGTGGGTTCCTGGGATTGGACTCAGGTTGCTTAGCATGTACCTTTAGCTGCTGAGCTGTTTCACCAACCCAATATTTGGTTCTTTTCACCAGAATCCTTAACAACAGACAGAATATTTTCATGAGAGTCAGAACTGGGAACTGGAATTTAGATTCCATTCATGTATGAGACACACATTTAATATTTACTATGAACCAGGTACTATACCACACAAAGAGAACACAACACAGAAGTAAATGGTATCTCAACTCCCAATAGCTTATGACGAGACAGACACACACTACTGGATGTCGTGTCGAAGGCTGGGAAGGATGGGGGTGAGAGAGAAATGAGGGCAGCAGAGTCATGAGGGAAGGTTTCTGATGAGAGGAAGGAAGGCAGAGCAGAGGGCAATATCAGAATGCAACCCATGCAGTTATTTCTCAGAAAGTGTTTTAGGAGGAGGACAGAGGGTGACAGACTCAAAAGCAGAAAAAGAAGTTTAAAGTCCAGTGAGCCCAGGGTGGCCCCTGTGACTGGCACAGAGGAGGTGGTACTGAGCTGAGTTCAGAGAGGCCCCAGGTCTGATAAAGACCTTTCTCTTGTGCCATGATTAATCCTGGGTGACTTATATCTAAACTGCAGATGTAAAACCTCACTAGTTTTGTTAGGTTTCAAACTTGGGACAGCTCAGTCTGCTCATGTGTACTCTCGACTCTTCCAGATGTCCCTGCCTCTGGCTACGGTCTCCCACATATCCCTAATAGACTTTCTCCTCCTCCATACCTAGAAGAAGTTGTGTCCTTTCCTTTCCTTTTTTATTTCTTTTTTTTTCATTCAGGTCCAGCCCGAAAAGAGAAGATGAAGGTAGAGGCCAAGGGGCAAATGCAATACCACTGTGGTAGAACAAGCTTGGGTGGGCACGCAAAACGACTGTGGTACATGTGGTTAGGCCTGGTGGGGACAGGATGTACTCTTGGAACTGGATCTTTCCAATATATAACTTGACCTCTTATCCCTTTTCCTTCTAGAATTAACATTCTTAAAAAGGAAACAGCGGTTTATTTCTCCCACTACCTCTTTTGCATAGACCCATAGATGGGTGTTTTGAGGGAAAAAAATGAATTGGTAAAAATATGCAAAGGGAAAGGCAAAAGGTATGGCTCAGTAATTAATAACAGTGGCTACTTTTCCAGAGGATCTGCAAAGTTCCTAGTACCCACATGGCAGTTCATGACTGCCTGTAACTACAGTTTTATGTGATCTAATATCATCTTCTGGCCTCCATGGAAATTGCATGCATGTGTTGCAATACATACATGCAGGCACAACACTAATGAACACAAGTATAAATAAATCTTTAAATAATATGTAAAGGCTATGTTTTTTCCCATATTCTCCCCTATACATTTCCCATCTGTCTGTGACAACTGAATGGGTCTTCAATCACCCTGTAGGAGGGGGTGTCTAATCAACACTAGCCTTGGTGTATATATATTTTGGCTTATAGCTTCTACAAGGGCAAATCATTGTCAAATTGCAAACACCCAATTTTCTGCAAAGAAAGTCCTTGTTTATACCTTCCGTTTTTTTTGTTAAGACTTGTCAGTAAAATACAAAAGTGATTTCTCCTTTAACACATAGGTTGTATAAGCTACTCAAAAGCTATCAATTGCTTGCATTTCTCAGACGTTTATAACTTTTTTTCCCTACAAAACCATTGCTTAAAACATTCTTATTAAGCCGGGTGTTGGTGGCACAGGCCTTTAATCCCAGCACTCGGGAGGCAGAGGCAGGCGGATCTTTGTGAGTTCGAGGCCATCCTGGTCTCCAGAGGGAGTGCCAGGATAGGCTCCAAAGCTACACAGAGAAACCCTGTCTCGAAAAACAAAATAAATAAATAAATAAATAAATAAATAAATAAATTCTTATTGAAAGATTCAACTCTTTACAGAACTTACTTCTTGTAATTTCCTGTACACTTGTCATTAGTTATTTAAAATAACCTGGAGTTGAGACAGCTTTTTAGAAAAAAATCAATTTTTATCAATTATTTATGACATTCAAAAAGAAAAAGAAAGAAATTCTGGTTTTGGTAGATTTGCAATGAACTCTTTCCCCTTAGTGTTCTGGGTTTGCTGCATTTCCTTATTACTCATGAAGGAAGTTCAGGTAAGCACTGGACTATGAAGATAAGGTGAAGGAGAAGATTAATTTAGTTCATAGTTTGTAAGTAATTGACAAACTGTTTGATGATTTTTGAGCCTTATTTTAAATGCCTTTTTAAAGTTTGTAATTTCTTTGGTTAATAAGTTCAAATTTTCTTTCTTTTAGTTTAGCACTAATAGCACTTACATTTGAGTAAGAAACCTTGTCCTTAAGATCACTACAACAGCCACCACCACCACCAACCACTCCCTGGACATCTTAGAGTAGCCTCAGTCTCAGGCAGGCCTGGCTGGGGTTCAGTGGGTAGAACATGAAACCTTGGGTTCCAGTCCAGGTGTGGTGGAACACACCTGTAATCCCAACACTTGGGAGTTTGAGGCAAAAGGATCAGAAATTCAAGGTCATTATCAACTCAGTAGTGAGTTTGAGGTCAGCCTAGGATATGTAAATTTTGTTAGAGGAAAAGTTATATACACACACATCACGAGAGAGAGAGAGAGAGAGAGAGAGAGAGAGAGAGAGAGAGAGAGAGAGAAACAGAGAAACAGACATACATATACACACAGACACAGAGACAGAGATAGACACATGCGTACATACATACATACATACAGACAGACACACACACACACACACACACACACAGAGAGAGAGAGAGAGAGAGAGAGAGAGAGAGAGAGAGAGAGAGAGACAGACAGACAGACAGACAGACAGACAGACAGACAGAGAGAGACAGAGAAGGGCACATGAATACTTTCATGATATCTGGCAATAAAACTTAGCAACAACCATACAACCATGTCCAAAATCTCGGAAGACTTTTCAAAAGGCCTGCTCTATATCACCTGTTGTGAGTGTGACCTGGGTGAGTCTGGACTCAGCTTCTACACCTTGTTGCCAGTTCTCCACCTCCAGATGGTTGCCAGGTGTCACAAGCCTTTTATTCTCCTCTGACCCATACAGAGGAAAGTCTGTTGGTTCATTTTCCCTAGAAGGGGCTTATTTTTACACGCGGCACCTACATCCTAATGTTCTCATGCAAGGGACTGTATCCTTAATAACCTGGGTTGAGAAGTCAGTGGGGCTTTGTATCCTCAAGTTATCCCAGGATTCAGAAAACAGAGGCAGATACATAATGACCCCCACACAGAAGCTGTGTCCCCACAGTGAGAGTATGCATGTTGAACTTAGTGCAGTGTGTGTGTGTGTGTGTGTGTGTGTGTGTAGACCTGTGCTCAGGATTACCTCAAGAAGAACACCCAGTCTTTTCAGATGTATCTTGGGGGGTCATAGGATACTAACAGAATGTGGTATGCCCCAGTTTTCAATGTGATACTAAAAGCTGAGACAGAAGATTGGCTACATACAGAAAAGAAAGAAAGTAAAAGTAAAAAGCCCTGATAGCTACTTAAGTCTCTGCCAGATGAATTGGGAAGAACACAACTCAACAGGGATTTCAAAGTAATGGTAGCAAAAATGCTCATCAAAGCCAGGAGAAAAACAAGAACAAAGAAATTTAACAAAGAGCAAGAATAAAATGTACCTAACAGGAATTGGAGAGGTGAAGGCTACTAAAGTGAACTGAAAAAACAAATCAATATGAGGGTTCAACAAAAGCTTAAATCAGTCAGAAGGATGGATCAGTGATCTTGAGGAAGGGTCACCAGAAGTAATTCTTGTGCAATAAAGACAAATGGGAATGAAGATGAAGGAAGGCACACCAGCAGGCATGCCAGAAGGAGGACACACAGACACACACAGACACACACACACACACCCACACACACCCACACACACCCACACCCACACACCCACACACCCACACACCCACACACCCACACACCCACACACCCCACACACACACCCCACACCTCCCCCACACACACACCCACACACACCCACACACACACACACCACACCCACACCACCAACACCCACACACCCACACACCACACACCCACACCCTCCCCACACACACACCCCCACACACCACACCCACACCCACACACCCACACACCCACACACCCACACACCCACCCCCCACACACACCCACCCACACACACACACACACACACACACACACGAGAGAGAGAGAGAGAGAGAGAGAGAGAGAGAGAGGGGGGGGGAATAGTAGACTTGTCCCCAGTCTTGGCAAAGAAAACAGAAACAAGATACATGAAGCTGGAGCAGCCAGATGACTATTAGGAAGCCCACTCCAATACAAACCATTATTCACATCATAATCAAACTGTTAAAAGCTATGGACAGAGAGTTCTTTGAAGAAATAGCAGAAAAGCAAATTGTGAGAGGTACAAGGATACCTTAGCCTTATAGCCAGACTGTAATAAACAATAAACTGAAGATTCTGAAGAACGAATCAATGAAAATGCTTTAACTAGGAGCCCCAAATCCAACAATCTTGTGTGTTAAATGCAAAGAGGTGATTTGCCTGCTGAGATGGTCCCAGGGGTTTAGATATTTGCTGTCAAGCCCGATGACCGAATTCAATACCTGATATCCACATGGTGGAAGGAGGAAACCTACTCCTGAAAATTGTCCTCTGATCTCCACATACACCACACTTATACACCTACACAACACACACAAAATAAATGAATAGATATAATAAACACAGCTTAAAACCACAAGGTACAGTCAGAAAGGTAACTCATAACAACTGTAGCTGCTGGTCTCAATTCACAGCAATGTTTTGAATTCATCTCTAGAATAATACTTCTCTGTACAGTAGCTACAGAGGGACCCCTCGCAATCTTATGACCAAATATTAGCTTCCCAAATGATCACTCCAAGATTGTCTACTGATTTGCTGTCATCCTTTAGTTCTTATTTTCACAGCTGTAAATAACATTTATTAAGCTGTTTTTCCTTTTACTTGGTCATTTTCCAATTACTAAAGTCATGTGTGCTTGTCATAACATATGGAAAACAAAATAAAATAAAACAAAACAAAACAAAATAGCCTCCCAATTCCCACACCACCCCCTACTGAATGTTCCTAGAATAATCTCCACACCTCATTCTGGAATAAAAACTACTCAGGTCCATGTGTGTACCTGTGTGTGTGTGTATGTGTGCGTAATCATAAATGTGTGCATATGTGTGTACATGCATGTGTGTTGTCTGTTTGCATATGCCTAAATGAAACAGTTGCTAACATGTGTAACATTCAGACACAGCTTCTTGGCTTGATGCTAACCTCTCCAAAGACAGCTGGATCCGCAGGCTCATTCAGCCTTCAGCTGGTCTCTGACCTGCTTCTCTGCCACACCCATCAATAGTTTACTAGAGACTGCTTGCATTTTAAAATATTTATTATTTTCATGTATCTCTGTGTGTGTGTGTGTGTGTGTGTGTGTGTGTGTGTGTGTGTGTGCCTGCATGAATGTATGTGCACCACATGCATGAAGTATCCACTCAGACTAGAAGAGGACGACAAATCTCCTGGAACTGGCATTTATAGATGGTTGTAGGCTGCCCTTTGGGGGATGGGAACTGAACCAAGGTCCTCTGCAAGAGTAACAAATGCTTTTAAACACTTAGCCATCTCTTCAGCCAAAGATCCCATGAGTTTTTAAGAAAATCTCAGATGATATTTTGTGTACTGAAGTTTGGACTTTTCTAGAAATAATCCAGGCTTCAGGAGGGTTTAGGGGATGCTAACTAAGCTCTGTGGCATCACTCCCTGCTAAGCTTCTTGTTTAGTGCTGATACCATACTTCCAGGCATTTCTGAGTCAGACTCCCCAAACCAGATCTTCAGTGTGTGACCCAGTTCTGGTCCCTAAGAATTTGTCATGTTAAAGTGCTACAGCTTGACCATGTTGGTGGAATCATCCTCATTTCTAATCCTATACATTTCTATTGTCTATATTGCGCCCCCTGTTGTGTGATATTTTGATTGCATTCTGATACTTCTGAGACTGCCAATAAAATTTGCTTTGAATCAGAGGCCGGAGCGAGCTACTAGCTTACCAAAATTAACCATAGAGGTTTTAGAGGACTGAGGATAGAGAGACACAGGAAGTAGTAGGGCAGGGCTTAGAGAGGTTCTCAGCCCTTTTAGATGGAGGAACAAGAGAGGAGATCCTGGTTACTTCTCTGATCATTGAGGTTTTATCCCAGTATCTGACTCCTGAATTTTTATTGATAAAGAATAACTAGATAAATGCTTCAATTCCCATCTTCAATACATTTCCAGTTCATCTAGCCTCAACCATGGCCAATATCTTACTTAAATTTAGCTTCAGATTTTCCTCACTAACGACTTACTGCCATTTCATGCTGATGTCATACACAGTAAGCAAAGTTATCAGCTGCTGTTCAGTTTGGTTTTTCTTCAACATATCTGTATCTCTATTGAATTTCTCCTTCACATTTTATATCAGTTTTCTTTATTTTTTTTTTTCATTTAGCTGCCTGTGTGTAGTCTTTTGTAATTTGTATAGGAGTTCATTTTTCTTCTCTGATTTCTTTGAAGATACTTACTATCATTTTTCTGAACTCTTTGGGATTTCATCTACTTAATTCCAACAGAGGGACATTGCTGGAGGATTGGGGTGTGTGTGTGTGTGTGTGTGTGTGTGTGTGTGTGTGTGTGTGTGTGAGAGAGAGAGAGAGAGAGAGAGAGAGAGAGAGAGAGAGAGAGAGAGAGAGTGCATGTGTGTGGTTCTTGTAGAGATTAGAAGAGGGCACAGAATTCTCTGGAACTAGAGTTACAAACACTCGCTGGGTGCTCGAGGGGATTTTGGGTACTGAACTCCAGTTCTTTGCAAGAGAATGCTCTTAACCACAGAGTCATCTCTCCAACACCTTAGATAAAATTGTGAATGAACCGCAATTATTACATGAGTTCTAAGATGCAGAGAAAAGCAATGTTTTAAATGATTTCAAAACATCCTATTTCTGAGTCCTGAACACCTTTCCTCAGGAAAGTACTCAACAAAATTCTGTACTTCCTAGAGTCACACTAATTCCCTCTCATCCTCCACCATACAATCCCGATTTCCCAGAAGTGACACACCTCCTATATACATGGGATTCCTACTAAGATTGCAAGTCTCATATCTTACCAATACTGCATTTATTTAAAAACTGGTAAATATATTAATTATAATTCAATTAATATTTAGTCAATAATAATGAATATTTATAATTAATTAATATTGCCACAAAACTTGATTGACTAATATTAGAACTAATATTTGTAATAATTATAGTATATTATGATGTTTATTTTTAAGAATGAAAAAATATATTAAGAGATCACTAAGATATCAACATAAAGATACCTGGAGCTGTATGTGAGACAAAGATGGCTCAGGGCAAGTTTTGGTCTGTTTGTGGTACCCTTAGCAGTGGGATCAGGACCTGTCCCTGGTGCATGAGCTGGCTTTTTGGAACCTATTCCCCATGCAGTGATGCCTCTCCTAGCCTTGCTGCAGAGGGAGGAGCTTGGTCCTGCCTCAAAATTGGTATGACATGTTTTGTTGACTCCCATGGGAGGCCTGCCCCTTTCTGAATGGAGGAAGAGTGGTTGGGGGAATAGAGAAGAGGTAGGGGGAGAGAACCGGAAGAGAGAGGGCAGGAAACTGTGGTTGGTATGTAAAATAAATGAAAAATTTAATAAAAAAGAAAATAGTTTCTTGCAAATAGCTAAGAAATGATGAATACACTATGTTAGAAATCTTCTACACTTCATGTATATTTTTCAAAGTTCTTTACTATTGGTTGTCTCTCCCCAAATTTTGTCTTCTATTCTGCATGCCATCCTCTACCCATTTAATTCCTCCTCTTTCTTCCCTCCCCCTTTGCCCTCCATCCCATCTGCATTGTTTCCTTTCCTTTGAAATCCAGCCCCACCATGACTTCCTTCTCATCTCTATGAATTCTGTAGCATGCACATACAGGTGGCACCAAGTGAATGCTGTGAATTTAAAAAGAGACCAAGTGAAGTTGGGAGGGAAAAGGGGTAGGGAAGAACTAGAAGTCAATAGGTGAAGGCGAATGTCATCAAAACACATTATATGCACACATAAAATTTTCAGATGTTAAAAAAATGAACACACTAGCCAAGACAGTACACAGTTCATGAATGAGGTAATATAGAAAAGTACAGTAAAAAGTGGTCATTCAGCCGTATAAGTGTTCAAAAGGAAAAAGGTAACTTTACAGTACTATTTTTCATGAGGGATTTGTTAAAGGTTGTGCACAGTGACGGGGCCCAGTACTGACAAGTTTATTGGCGAGCAGGCACTGTCTAAGCATTCCAGTAGAATCCTAAATGACACAGCTTACTGGAAATTCCTACTGCATCAAGACTGACTTGTACTCTTCAGCACATTGTCTTTTTTCTTCGTCATCTCTGCTATCTTCATTTTGTGTGTGTGTGTGTGTGTGTGTGTGTGTGTGTGTGTGTGTGTGTGTGTTCTACAAAACAAAGCAACTGTGCAGATGGCAGATCTGATGCTTTGGCACACAGCCTCTGCCTTCTACTTCTTAATTCTTCCCTCCCACATCAGCCATTTCCTCTTGTGATTTAACTCCCGGATATCCTTAAGATCATTCTTTCAAATTATCAACTTCAGACATTTTACTCATTGAAAGGCATCTTTCGCCGGGCGTTGGTGGCACACGTCTTTAATCCCAGCACTCAGGAGGCAGAGGCAGGTGGATCTCTGTGAGTTCGAAGCCAGCCTGGTCTCCAGAGCAAGTGCCAGGATAGGCTCCAAAGCTACACAGAGAAACCCTGTCTCGGAAAAAAAAAAGAAAGAAAAGCATCTTTCTCCTTATAAAATCCTAGATTTGATTAGAACAGGAGGAAGAAACTGACAAGGCAGTTTTAGGGTAAAAAAAAAATACCCCTCCACAATGACCAGTTTATTCTTGACTAAAAACCACAAATTTCCTTTGGCGGAAGCCAGAGATGCCAGATGTATGTAACCCAAAAGATCTCTTGTAGGGGACAGTGTAAGCCACGCCTGCTAGAAGCTGGCTACAGGTGTGGACAGGCGTGGTCAAGGTGAGGTCAGGATGAAGAGTGATAGGGTTTTAAGGGGCTACAAGGCACATGGGAGCCCTTTCTCTCTGGCCTGCCTGCCTTACTGCCCCTGGCAAAGACTGGAGATGCCAGAGGGGAGGATCTATATTTTCTCATCTCTTTTAACCCAACAGGATTTCCTTTCCTGGAACCCATAGTGATGATGTCACTGTGAGGCACTGGAGACTTGGGATGGAACTGAACCTGTTTCATACTGTTTCACTCCCTCTTCCTTTCTTCTTCCCTCTAAAACCCTTATTAACTCCAAGGCCATGAGACTCAATGGGAACACTCTCCTGGGACCCCCCCCCCGCCCCATAGAGGAGTTCTGGCTTTCTATTAAGCTCCTTATAATAAAATACTTCTTTCCAAAGCTCACCCTTTGTGGTCTACAAATTTCAGTCTTCAAATTCACAAGAAACTGACCCTAACTCTACTCATTTGGGGTCTGTTGGATGGCTGCTGAATTTCTGACAACATAAGCCTCTTGAGCTATGCACAGACAGTCAAGCTGAGAAAGGCTCCATTGCTCTCAGGCACCCTGACACCCTGTATCATTCCCATTTCTCTCTTGTATCTGCTGGAACCCATGCTACCCACAACTTCTTCCCCTTCATATAGCCAAGAGGCTACTGTCATGATCATAGCTTGTGTTTTCCATACAGCTTCAATTGCTAGACTTCTTATATGAGTTGTATGCATGTATGTTTGTGCATGTTCGTGCCTGTGCATAAGGAAACTAGAAGAGGGAGTTGGATGTCTTGCTCTAGATTCTCTTTTACCCTTGTGACAGGATCTCTCACTGAATTGGTAGCTAGGCTTGGGGTGAATAAACCCCAGTGATTCTCCTGCCTTCACTCCCCACAGCCCTGGGGTTAGAACCAATTACACACACACACACACACACACACACACACACACACAACACACACACACACACAATATAATATATATATATATATATATATATATATATATATATATATATATGGGCTGTGGGGTTCCAAACAGGTCCTCAGGTCCTCATGTTTGCACAGCGAGGGTTGTTTTCAATACCAAAATGAATACCAGTGGGATTAGAGAACTAACACAGTATATATACAAATCTACAAATCAAATTATAGACTTATGATTGTCTTCCTGGATAAACATTTAAGCTAAATCAATCAAAGTAGAGACAGATTATATAAACATCTACAACAAAAATAATGTGAATCCGATAGAAAATGCCTAGAGGAGAGATTGTACGTGGATAAATGTTTTAAAAATGAGAATCTGAAGTTTGTAAATAATCCATATAAGCTCAAACTTCCAACAGTATTGAATCAATTGAAGACCAACACTCAAGGTGAGAACAAAATGAAAAGAAAGGAAGAAATAAAGATTGGTCAACACACATAAAGCAGGTGCTCAATTCTTTAGTTATGACATAAATTCAAAGTCTAAGCCAGGAGCTTCAATTTTGTAATCATAACAGCATACTTAAGTGCATTATAGTGTTCCAGTCAGCTAGTGGTATGCTAAAAAACAGCCATCTATCGCTTGTGGCAGTGCACATGCTTGAAAAAACTGGAAATCATTCGGGAATGGGTCCCCAAAGGTATACAGCATTCATCTTCTTTGAGTCAGTAATTCTGAGTGGTTTACCCAAAGGTACAAATAAAATAAGGGAAAAACAAAATACAACTATGCCTTCATCAAAACATTATCCATCACACTTTAAAGAATACTAACAACCTGATTATCTAAAAATAGGAAGGAGGGAAAATAATGATAGTTACAGTTCAGTGGATTATTATGTAATGATGAACACACTAGGATCTTTCAAAATGCAGAAACAATACTGAATTGCACCAATGCCAGCATTACCATCATATAAAATTCTATTTGTAAACGAGATTGGGCACACTGAGGATGAATGACTCCTAAAGACTTTCATCCATCATTATCAGAGATTGTGCACTAGATGGAAACTAACACTGAGACCCACACTGGAAAGTGTGCAGAGTGAGAGACTCCAGAACACTCAGTACTAAATGGATGTCTTCATCAAACCACTCCTCTGAAGGCTCAGGGAACTATGTGGAAGAGTAGGTAGAAAGGTTCTGAGAGTCAGAAGAGATGGAAGACACCAAGGAAACAGTATGTTTCAGATAAAGCAGGATTGATGAGCATATGACCTTACAGAGTGAGTGTGGCAGAGAGCACAAGGCCAGCATGGTGCAAGACAGATGGGGTCTCAGAGGTCAGAGGTGGAAGAAGACCAGGGGCTCTCATCTCTAACCAAGAAACTATTTCCAAGTGGTAACCTCTTGCAAAAGAAAAGTTAGTTTTTCTACAACGGATTCTTACTGGGTATATTAACCATATTTAAGGGCTGTCCCCATGCCCAGCAGTAGATAGCCAACACGAGATGAACCCAATGGTATTTTTGTAGGCTTTTTGTCTCATAATGCTTTGCTTGGGCATTTTTTACTTACTGGTCTTTTCCTTTTATATTATGGTTTCTGATCTTGTGGATTTTTTTCTTATTTGTTTGATTATTTTTGTGTGTGTGTGTGTGTGTGTGTGTGTGTGTGTGTGTGTATGTGTGTTTCCTGTGCATTTTCTCTCTTAAATATATACTCTGTTTTGTTTGCATGTTTGTTTTCTAAAGAGAAAAATGAGGTGTGGAGTTGGGAGGGTGGATAGGTGGGGCAGATCTGGTAGGAACTGGGGAAGGAAAACCTATGATCAGAATATATTGTCTGAAGAAAGTTTTCAATAAAAATTCTATTTGCATATACAGCACTAGAAAGTAGGATCAGAGGCTCATGGTCAATGTGGAATTTTATGTGTTAGAATTGAACAGCATTAATGCATATTTCAAACTGACCAGTTGTGAAGCAGTTCCAATGTATCCAGAAGGTCAGGAATGCATTGCCTAGATGTTAATTCAAACTTTGAATTATTTATGTCTACTGACAAATGTCAAAGTGCTGGGGTCTTTGTGTTCTCTGAAGAACAGTAGCACTGCCATGTTGATGACTCCTTCAGGAAGACTAGCTGGTTGCTCATTTGCATGGTACCCCTGAGAAGAGGAAGGTGACAGGATCTCCTGAGCCCATTGGGAACACGGGGGAGGGGAGAGAGCTGGGGGAAAGAGAGGGGGAGAAGAGGAGAGGAGAGGAGTAAATGGGGGAGCAGGAAGGTTGAGTTGGGGGAAGAATAGAGGAGAGCAAGATGAGAGATATCGTAATAGAGGGAGCCATTATAGATTTGAGAAGAGATCTGGCACTAGTGATATTTCCAGAGATCTACAAGGATGACACCAACTGGCAATTTAAGCAATAGTAGAGAGGCTTGCTTAAATGCCCTTCCCTGATAAGGAGATTGATGACTACCTTATATGCCTCCTAGAGCCTTCATCCAGTGGCTGATGGAAGCAGAGGCAGACACCCACAGCTAAACACTAAACTGAATTCCTGGAATCCAGTTGCAAAGAGGGAGGAGTGAAGAGCAAAGGGGTCAAGACTGAGCTGGTGAAACCCACAGAAACAGCTGACCTGAACAAGGGGGAACTCATGGACCCCAGACTAATGTCTGGGAAGTCAGCTTGGGACTCACCCAACCCCCCTCCCCCAAACTTGGGTGTCAGTAAGGAGGCCTCGGCAATATATGGAACTTGTGGTAGTAGACCAGTATTTATCCCTGGCATATCAATGGACTTTTGGAGCCTAGTCCATGTGGAGGGATGTTCTCTCAGTTTGGACACATGGGGGAGGGCCCAGGCCCTGCCCCCCCATGATATGACAGACTTTGGCTAGTGGAGAGGGGATAGGGTGGGGAGACTGGTGGGGAGCAGGGGAGGAGGGGAGGGAGAGGGAGCTGTGATTGACATGTGAAACAGGTTTGCATCTAATTTAAATAAAAAACAATGTTGAAATTGGTGTCACAATGAATGAGGCTTAAGAAAGGACTTTTGTACTAAGAAATTTCACCTGGCAGAGAGGGAGGTTTTGAGTTTGAACAGATCTTAGGTAGTAAGAGAGAGGCAGTTTGTAAAGCCTCACCTACTAAGGTTTCCATGGAGATGACGCTCTGGACTTGTGGGTGTGAGAGGCAGAAGAAAGAGGGAAAGACAGAAGTGAGAATGGTCAAAGCTTTGACAGCACCTCAGAGTGAGGGCAGCAGGAGGACACAGCCTGTCTTGGGATCTGACTGAGATGCCAGGGTCAGAGTGATGAGACCCTGAAGCCACAGGAGATGGAGGAAGAAAAGCTTTGGAGAATGAACAATTTTCCTGAAGTTCTGGAAGGATCTAGAAATGTTTTCATCAGTTCTCTATAGAAGATGGTTATTCCACAAAGACATGGATCATAAGCAGTTCAAGAGTTTGAGAAATTATGGGCACACAATTGAGAGTTGTAGCAAGGAGTGCATACATCTTTAAGAACAAAACTGTCAACACTGAGGAAATTCTACTTATCATCTTGGAGATAGGATAAAGATTATGATTATGTAAATCTAGGAACTAATATAAGGACCCTGTATTTTGAGGAGATGAGAATAATCAATCTCTGTTTAAAGTCTATGTTCTTAAATTATTCATGCCTGCAATTGGTGAGTATAAACTGGAAAACTATGTTTAGGTCTCAGTTCGATTATAGACATAAAAGAATTTTCTAGAAGAAAAGCAAACAGATGGCTTATATTGAAATATCTTTTTATACAAATTTTAGAAGAAGATTAGGGTCATGAAGAGACACATGCAAGGAATTTATTTAGACACAGACTTTACACAATTCAGATATTCTGTGCAGCTCTAGTCATTGGTTGGGTAATTTGGCCCCATAAGCCAACATGGGTTGGGTTGTAATGCAATACTATTCTCCCCATTTTCTACCTGGAAGGGTCTAAGGGCTTTAGTAAGTACTATCCCATCAAATAGTCTAAGGGCTAAACAGATCACTTGAAACTTACCCTGTGTTTCTCTTATGAACACATTTATCCCTACCAATTAAAGCAACTTACTGGTTTTGCTGTCAATGAACATAAGATTTCTTTTTCCCCCATCATCTACCTTACACATTTCCTACTTAAACCGTTTTTAATAGCATAGGCTTCAAGGATCAATTCTAATCACAAATGTATAAGCCAACAACAGAGTCTGAGGCCAAGAGTTGGATCCCCAGCCATGTTCTGACTACCTCATCACCCTTAGTTTATCTGAAACAGGACTGACTGAACTATCTCCTGGATGACTTTTAACAGTGAACCCAGCAATGCTTTCCCCACATAAGCTTCTCTACAAGTAAATTTCATCTGACTTCTGGGAGTGGCTAAGCCCTGTGTAATGAGGCCAGAAAATTAGAGAAAGAAAAAGAGGAGAAAGCAGGAGCTGTTATGCGAACAATCAAATCATTCATAGAATCAACTTGAATTTTTTATATTACAAAACCTCCAAATGTTTTGAGAATTATAAGTTTTATAAATTTTGAAGCCATCTGTTAAGTAGAGGGTTAATTTTGTTCAGCTTATATAAAAGATGCAACAACAATATTTAGATGCTACTGAATATGTATGTCAAGCCTGCCAGTAAGAGAGTGTTTCGTGACTAAAATATCATGAGCATAATAAAAGAGCTAAAGATGGACGTGTGTTTCCTCTTCTGGAACTTTCTGGAGACTTGCCAGCAGGAAAAAGAGTTGCTGCTCAATGGTAACCAGTAAAAGCAGTTGTCTAAGAGAGGCCAGTTTACAATGAGGAAAGAAATGTGTTTGCTGGGAGACACCAAGTGAGTGATCACATACACACAAAACAAATAAGCTTACTGTAGACAGCCAGTAGAGAAATGTAAACTCCAAATTTCACAGCCTAGGAAGTTACAGGACCAGTTTTGATTATGTAAATTTAATAGTTTAAAGGCAAATATTTTGCTATGTGTTAGTTGCTTTGCATTTTGTAAATCAAAATAACTCCCCCCCCTTTTCTAACTGTTACCCCTTTCTTCATTGTTTGGAAGATCTGTTACAAAAAATAATTCCTTGTGGGACACTTTTCTGCATTTATTGACAGAATAAAGTAACCATCTCAAGCCATCTCCCTGAAGCACAGTCTCATCTCCATAAAAGTTACGATGTTCACATTTTCCTAAATAATTGTGAATATTTAACTAGTGTCTGGTTCCTGGTTAAACTATGACCTTCCCAAGGACCTTATCACAGTCCTTAATGAAGATTTTGTATTTTATGGTAGCATACCTAGTGGCCAACTGAAAGGTAACTTTTTGTCACAGGTATATTTAATAACAAGTTATAGATCAACTGACAGCTTAAGAATAGTTTTAAAGCCAGTTTTGAACTGACATCTTGCAGAACAGTTCATGCTGAGTAATAATGAAGCTGTAGACTTACATGGTCTGAACTCGATGAGGTGGTTTCTTCTACTTTATTCACATTCTCTCTTATTGCCAAACCATGTAATTACACTTAAAAGATATAGTTACTGTAACTACAGAATATTCTGAACTCTCAAAAATTCTACTGTACCAAGGGAATTAATTTGCAGAATTAAAAATTAATAGTCTCTCTTGCAGGGGACCTACGTTCAGTTCCCAGCTTCCATGTTGGAAGGTTCACAACCACCTGTAACTCTAGCTCCAGAGGATCCATCACCCTCTTCTGGCCTCCACAGGCAACTGCATGCCTGTGCATCACATAAATTCGCACAGGCATTACACAGATGATGACACATACATTGCTACACATAAATCAGTTCTATTAAATATCCTTTGGAATGGAAAAGAAATCAATTTCATCAAACATTAGAGTTCACAACTGATAAAGCCAGATGGTTATTCATTTTAATATTCTACCATTCACAACAAGGTGTGCCACTGGGTCAGACATTCTAAACATGCAGCTATTGAAGAAAGAGGTACAGCCTGAGAGTTCTTGTGAGGACAGAGCAAACATTCTGGGTTCTCAGGCAGGAAAACAAACTTGTGACAAGGGCAACAAGATTGGCAGAAGGGCTCTCCAATATGGTAGCTCCCAGTATGTTGGCCTAATAGCCAAGAAGATCTTGAAATTTGAGGGCAGTTGTAGGGTAAAAAGGACCATTGAAAGAACACCCTGACCCTGAGACCAGAGCCAAGGACATACACCCTGATTCTAACCAACTTAGAAATTGAGATCCAACCAATTCCTGAGCAAGAAAACCAGCAAATATCAGAGCACATAAACCAATCAACCCCAGAGCACAACATCCAACCAATCCCTGAGCATGATATCCAACCAATCTCTGAGCTTGTTGCAAGCTCAGGAATTGAGATCCTACCAATCCCCAACCTGAAAATCTCCTCCCTGGAAAGTTCTGCTCCTAAAAAACCCTAATATAAGCCCTGTACCTGTTCAGTTTGGGCTGCCTTTTTCCACTCTGGCTGAGGCAACCACTCTCCTGGATTCCTCTCTCCCAATAAATCTCTTGAGTGAGGTTTGTCATAATGACTTTCTTTTTCACTGGAGCAGAGCAGAGATGTAACAATTTTCTCTGGAGCAGAGTAGAGATGTAACACTTTGACTGTGGAAACTTTCCCTTGCTGGAGCAAAATATTATACTCTTGGGGAGCAGGGAAGATAAGAGCTGTAACAACCTCACTGGTGAAACCCTCCCCTGCTGGAGCAGAGTTGTAACACTTGCATTAGGGAAACCTTTCCCAGAGTAAGGACTGTAACGCTTGGCTGGGGAAACCATGCTATGTCTGAACAGAACTATAACACTTCTGTACTTTTCCCTTCAGAGATGTAACTCTTACAGCAGTGAGATTGTTCACCTGCTACATGAACTTGACAACCAGAGTGCTATCCCTAGAAACAACAAAAAGTGTCCTCTGACTTCTACATATGTTCAGGACATGCGCGCGACACACACACACACACACACACACACACACACACACACACACACACACACACACACCACATTCACACCACTAAACTGAAAACCAAACTTTGAAGTATTCTAGGAAATTTGATTATGTCATAAATTCTAATGGAATTTACTTTATATGCTATTTTTCTTGAAAATAAATTGTAATAAACCAGGATATGAAGAGATAGCTCAGCAGTTAAGAGCATTTACTACACTCACAGAGAGTCAAAGTTCAGTTTCCAGCACCCTTGTTGGGCAGTTCACAATTGCCTGTAACTTCAACTCCCAAGCTTCTGATACCTCTGGCTTCTGCAGCCACCTGCACTCAGGTGTACAAGCGCCCCCACAGATGCCTACATATGTATAATTTTAAAAAGAAATCTTAGCAAAACAAATAAAACCAAACATTCACCAAAAAAATAAAGCCCCAAATCCAGTACATTTCCTGCAATCTTCCAATCTGAGTAGGGTTTTTCCAAATTACTTTGTAAAGGCAATAGGAAACTTTTGTCCTTAAACAGCATCACTCTGGCCAGCATTTCTCCAAGGAGAAGTTGTGATATGGTTTAAACTTTCCAAAATCCGCACAGGAAGTGTACCTCACTAAGTGGGCAAGGTCTGTCCAAACCCAAGCACCGAGGTTCCCTCAACTACACAAGTGATCGAATACAGTTACCAAATGCCACACTCTCCCCCTGGAGAGGGATGAGAGCTGTCACCCAGAGTGCTCATTCTTCTTCCCAATGTCCTTGGTTTATAATGAGCATTGAGTGCAGCTATTAACCCCATGGGTTATATCTTCCCTATAACAGACAGAAAATGAAATTCAAATCCCCATGCAAACAATTTTATTCAGTTAGCACAAATTTAAACAAGGTAACTATTCACACTCTTAACTTGGCATAGGGAATAAGGTATGACAAGCCATTTAACCTCTGGGCACCTTAATTTCTGTTAGTCCTGTTTAATGCTGAACTACTTCATAAAATGTTGAGCAGCTTAATAATCTAATTCGAATACAAAATGAGCAATTCAAAAAAAGTCTAAATTTGTTAAGTGAACACTGAAACTCAATAAAAAGAAGATGGAAAGATTGATAATAAACTTTCAACAATCACTTACATTTAATACAAATTATCTAAAATAGAGGTCTAACCTACATTGAATGCTGGCGGCACCATTCCCTAGGCAGGGGATCTGAACTGTGGGAAAGTGGAGGCAGGTAAGCTGAGTACAAACAGGCAAGCCAGCGAGTAAGCACACATGCGCTCCTCTCGCTCTGCGTTGACTGTGATGTGATAGGCTGCTTCAAGCTTTGCCACCATCACTTCCCTGATAGGATGGACTGGGACTTGGAATTGAAAGCCTTTTTCTCCCCTAAGTAGTTAACGTGCTTCAGCAAGTCCACAGAAATGACATTTGCACAATGTAAAAGACAACAACAAAACATTTGCTCAGAAGGACCTGACGCTTTCACTCAAAAAACTCCTGGGGTGACTCAACACCTAGATAACTAGAAATGAGCTAAAGGAAGGGCAGAATAGCAATACTGCCACTACACTGGCTTTAACGTTTCAGTGTCGGTTTCCCATAGAGATAAAAAAATGAGAACCAGTAGATGAAAATCAGGGCTGGCAAGATGGCTGAGTGAGTTAATGGTCCTAGTTGCCAAGCCCGATGACCCGGGTTCAATTTCCAGAAGCCACACAGTAGAAAGATGGAACCAACTCCTGCAAATTGTCCTCTGACCTCCATACACATGCTCCAGCACACACAAAATACAAAATAAATAAGTAAAAATGTAATGTGTTTTTAATCTGAAAGTGTTAAATCTGGATAGAATTCAATTACAAACAATAATTAGAAGACAAGTGAATATTTTAAAATATCAGTATTGGTTAATAATTGAAGTTTCTATCATCTGTATTATGTTATGTATGAGTGAATATAATGTGATAGAGAAAATAGAAAACCAGGTATAGTTAAGATCTTTAGGATAACTGTATTCCAGGTGCCGTAGTTTCTTTATAAGGAGTTGCCTTCTACAAATCATGAAAAATAATTACCTATTATGGTGTAAAGAAATAATAGACAAAATGATAAAGATGGGATCACTTGGCTGGGAATGTACCTCAATTGGTAGCTCACTTGCCTACCATACATGAAGCCCTAGGTTCATACATTTAGATTCTCTGGAGCTATAAGTTGCCTGTTATGGGTGTGGGTCTTTTGCAAAAGCAGCATTACATCCTAACTGCAATTTCCTTCTCTCACTCCTCCCATTCCCTTTCCCGACTCCCCTTCTCCCCCATTCCACACCTCCTTTTCCCTTCAGAAAAGAAAAGTCCTCCCAAGGATATCAACTGAACACAGCATAACAAGTTACAATAAGACTAGGCATAGACACACTGGGGAAGGTCTAGGCCGTGCTCCAAATGATATGACAGACTTTGACGATCCCCATGGAAGGCCCCGCCCTCCCTAGGGAGCAGAAAAGGGACAGGATGGGGGTGGGTAGAGAGCAGGGGAGGAGGGGAGGGAGAGGGAACTGGGATTGACATGTAAATGAAGCTTGTTTCTAATTTAAATAAAAAAAAGGGAAAAAAGACTAGGCAAAAACCCTTATAGGAAGGCTGGACAAGGCAATGCACTAGGAGAAAAGAGGTTCCAATAGCAGGCAAAAGAGTCAGAGATACCCCCACTCCCACTGTTAGGCGTTCCATAAGAACACAAAACTACACAACCATAACATATATGTAGAGGACCTAACTCAGACCCATACAGGCTCTGTGCCTGTCACATCAGTCTTTGTGAGTCCTTATTGACTCCTTGGGCTGTGTTCTCCTGGTGTCCTTAACTCCTCTGGCTCCTACAATCCTTCATCCCCCTCTTCTGCAGGCTTCCCCAAGCTCTGCCTAATGTTTGGCTGTGGGTCTCTGCATCCTGTAGCAAGTGTTCTTAACTGCCAAGTCATCTCTCCAGCCCTGGGATTTAAGTTCAAATAGCATCTCAAATGGAAAATTCCAGAAAGCTCAGTGTTTCTGTGAAGCACAAGGGACCAGGATACAAAATTAGACAAAGCCTTGCATTGTTGCTACACATTGCTCTTTATTACAAAACCAAGTAGATACACAGAGTGTGTGAGCTATAACTAGAATTTTCTTGTTACAGCCTGGGAGGGAAACATCCACCAAGACATTCATGTACTCTTAGAAATTGGCCAGAATACAAAGGAAATTATCTGAACCGGCAATGTGGGACCTGCCAGGTCTAGGGAAGAGCTCACTGGGGTTCTGGAAACTCATTTCTACTTGCTTGGGATTCTGCTAAACTCATCAATGTGGAAAGTAGATTCATGGGCAACTGCATAATTTTAGAATACAAGGCATGTTCAACAAAAGGATTTGCCTATACTACTAGTGAGACACATTTGTAGTGTGGGATATCAGCTTAGCCTTGTTTTTGCTGTTTAATTATCTTTTCATTTGGACCCAGAGGAAATGGGTTAATTATATCCTTACTCTGATGTCTATCAAAGGAACACAGGATATCATGTGGGTCATAATATTTTAATTATCTTTCACTGAACTAGATAATAAGGTGAATGGTGGCCAATAAATGTTCAGGTAGACAGCAATGTCACAAGTCCTCCTGGATGTCTGTTTTTCTCTCCTGTGATCTGAAGGCCAAATGTCTCCACTGATAGTCACTAAATTAATCATATATATTGTTTATCCCACCTGCCTCTCCCAGGAATATAAAGCAAGAAGTTTCAGTTTAATTACAAGGAGGATAGGGAAGGACATCGAACTTTTGGGAACTTCCAGAGAGAACACTATGAGGTGGATTTATTGTGTGAAGGCCTCATGTTCCCAAGTGCAGGGCAACCAAATTAATCCTGATGTTTTCCTTGGAAGCAAGGATGAATCAATTCTCCCTAATTCTGAAAAATGTGTTTATCAGGGGAGAAACAGAGGGTGACAGCATCAATTACAGTCACCCGTTTGGTTTCTTTTATGTTTATTACCACACAGACAATTCTTGCTCACTCATGGTATGTATGGTAGGGTCCATTGCTATTTCCACATCTCAGTTGTAATTCAAGCATTTTGCTCTACTTAGTTTGAATTTCAGCTCTTCTGGACCACAGTGTTCCAAATAGCTGTGTGTTTGGGAGGCCCTGAGTTTTCTAGGTGCTGAAGGGAGGGCAATAAAGAAGGGTGGAGCAGGAGGGAAGGGGTACCCAAACTAGAGGCCTGAAGACATTGATCTAATTGGGTCTCAATACCCACTCTCCTGGATTCTTAGTTTATCATCAAGTGATATTGGGGAATTTATGTTTAAATGAAGATTTTCATTTTTATTTATGGACATATGTGCATGTCTGTGAATTGAGTTCAGGTGTTTGCAGAAGCCAGACTAAGACACCAAAGCCTGTGGAGCTGGACTTACAGGTGCTTGTGAGCTGCTTGATTTGGGCTCTGGGAATCAAACTTGCGTCTTTGCAAGAGCAGCAGGTGCTCTTAACCACAGAGCCATTTCTGAACCCCCTACCACAGAGAAGTTCATAGATGTTTCTAGATTTTAAGACCATGTAACCTGACAGTGGATTTTATTGGCCCTGAATCCTATGAACCTCTAACATCTGGCACTAATACCTCACCATGACTCCTAATGTTTTACCCTCAATGCCTGCCCCCCTAACATCTGGTCCTAACATTTGAACCCTACCATCTGACCCCCCAACACCTGACCCTGAATGTCTGACTCTTGTCTTCGGATCCTGCAAAGGTTGTTGTTTAAGAACTTTACATATGCAAGTCTGTTAGGAAGGACACAGGAAGGAAGCAGCCAGGTTTAATTAATACAAGAACTAACACAATGTCCATTGATTTTCTGATTCATCAAACATTTCACTAACAAGAATATCTAGGCATTTAGATGACTAATTCTTGCTTAGAAAACCATACTGGTTATCATTAATTAGTATTTGTTGAGTACTTACTAACTGCTGGGCTCCTCTTCCTCTCACTCCCATGACCTTCTGCTGCTCTGTTCTCAACACTTTATCTGTAGGATTTCAGGCAGTATGCAAATATGGAAATTGCGGGTTGGTACATTTAACAAACCGAACCAAACACAGAGCAGTGGAGCCACAAATTAGAGCTTGACCTGGCTGCTGTCTCCGGAGATACTCCAAAGAAACCTGGCAGACCAACTGTGTTCCAGAATGAGGTCAGACATCTGATCTGAGCACCCTTTTCTTCCTGTACTTCCCCCCACCCATATTTTCATGAGAATCTTAACCTTGGCTGGCTGTATTGAAACAGAGGCAGGAATTAGGAAGGCATACTTCTGCTTGTACTCTTGAGGGAGTATTAAGGAAGCAGGCAAGACCATCCTTCGATGTGGGGAAGAAAGCTAACTAGCTCCACACTCTCTCTCTGTGTGCTTCCTGGAAGTCACGATAAGAGTAGTCCGCTCTATCACGCTCACCCGCCATGATGGCCTGAATCCTTTTGAATATGAGTCAAGATAAACCATTCCTCCCCCAGTTGTTTGAATCCAGTGTTTTGTCAGGACAACAAGAGTCTTCTGATATCTGGTTCCCTTCAACAAGTATTATATCTGCATAAATTACATCATTATTGCATATTGAATTTGAAAGGTGATTTATACCAACCATGAACACAAAATACATTGCCTCAAACACGCTGCGCAAGGATGGGAATACAGTTGCTTTATCTTTTAATTAGAAGCTGATGAGTTCATGTAGTAAGGACAAAAAAAACTGTTCCCCAAAGCATCCAGTCCTTAGGTCCTAGCCAGCTCTGTTTTGTTGACCTGAGTCCATGTGAGCTGTTTACAAGTCATACTCAGACACTTTCACCACAAGGCAAATTATGTAAGAGCAACACAGCCTGTCTAGGTCAGTGGCTTGAAGCACTGATCCACAGTCAATTAATTTTAACAATGTTTTATGAGGCAAACAGGCAGAATAACAACATGTAGAAGAGCCTGCCTGAGCACTGTCTTTAAAAGTATACACCTTCAATTCTTGAGATGCTCTTACTCCTCAGTTCTTTTGCATGTTATTCATGCAAGGTAAGAAAGAGATGGAGATGTTTCTTGAAGACACTTATTAGGTTGAAATGGGAAAGAGGGACAAAGAGTGCCAGATTATCACACATCTCTATCTTTTTCCACTGTAACTGACCCCTGACAGAGACCCATGGAAATTCTGGGGAGTCTTTCACCCCTTGTATGGTAACTGAAACATTCTGCTTGCACCATGATTGACAGCTTTCAAAGTATGCTAAAGACTCATCTTAGGACTGGGGAGAGGGTTCAACATCTGTTGTTCTTCCAGAGGAGGACTTGAGTTCAGTTCCCAGCACATAGAGTGGGCAGCTCACAGCCACTTGTAACTTGAGCTGCTGGGAATCAGATGCCCTCTTTTGGCTTCCTGGGGCACCCCTCACATGCAGGTGGTACACACACACACACACACACACACACACACACACACACACACACACACACACACAATTATTTTATTTTTCAACAACCCTTAACCTGATATTACCAAGCATTTCCTAGAAAAGAAGCTAATGTTTAGAGAGTTTGTGTGCTAATTGCTCAAACTCATAAACTAGTAAGTGATCAAGCTTTTTGCATGTTGTGCTTCAATTCTCAAATCTTTAATTGTCTCCCAATTTGCAGTCCCACAAGTGCACAGCTGCAATGGCGAAGGATTCTGGCTTTGTCCTTAGGGTTCTTTGTACAAAAGCTGTCCACTTTACAACTTCCTTCACACAAATGCACATTCTAGTTTCTGTTAATGTTTGCTGAATACAAGATGGCAAATCCAATCCTGATGCAACATAAAGTCCCGTCATATAACAGAAGATAATAATTCAAGTTACTCCCCTATGCTACTGCATAGGCCTTCCTGAAAATATTCACAAATGTAAAATGGCAACAACTGCCGAATTATATATACTCTAAATGGGTAGGTTATATGCTATGTGAATTATATCCATTGTTGGAATGTCAAATTAGCAAAAATTCTTGCTCAGAAGATTCTTATTCCCAATGGTTATAAAAGTCATAAAATGTTAATTTATTGATTGACCTTGGGCTACTTTTTTGATGATAGAATCTCTGAATTTAGGGTTACTGCTTTTGTACTGAGCATGAAATTATGAACCTATAATTAATAGGCTTCTGATCAAAGCTAAAGAAATTTTATTTGTAGCATTTCTAATTTAACTGTTTAAAATATATTAAAATCTCAAGTTTTATATTTTTTGATACATATCTTATTTACTTGTCTAAAAGTGGTATTTTTTCTTTTTTAGTTTTATTGAGACAGGGTCTCAATATGTAGCTCTAGCTGTTCTGGAATTCACTATGCAGACCAGGCTGGCCTTGAACTCTCGAAGATCCATCTGTGGCTGCCTCCTGAGTGCTGGGATTAAAGGCTTGGGTCACTACACCTGGATTGGTACTTCTTTTTAAATAAAGATGATTGCTCTAGTTTTCTTTCTGTTGCTGTGGTAAAACTCTGATGAAAAGCAGCTAAGAGGAGGAATCACAGGAAGTGATTTATTTGGCTTACACTTCCACATAATAGTCCATTAGTGAGGGACGTCATGGCAGGATCTTGAAAGCAGAAACCATGGAGCAACACTGCTTGCTGGCTCATTCACAGGTTCTGCTCTGCTACTTTTCTTATATAGCCTAGAACCACTGGCCTATGGATAGTGCCTCCCACAGTGGGCTAGGTCCTCCTTCATTTGTTATTGAGAAAATCCTCCACAGACATTCCCATAGGCCAATCTGATACCGGTAATTCCCCATCAGAGGCTTCATCTCTCACCTGACTGTAGGGCTTGTCAAGCTGATACTGAAGGGTATGTAATAAGGTTAATAACCAAACATATTTCAGTAAGTCTTTATACTAGCGAACATGGAGACACACTGGCAGTCGGTGTCACCTTGAAATGGACCTAAATCATCAATTCCTTTGGAGTGCAGGTAGGTAGAGCCACTTCTCTCCACTACCCAATCCTTTGAGCCAATGTGAGCCTCTGGTTGTACCGGTAGGGAAAGGTAAACAGCATGCCCCAACACCACAGATGGCAATGTCCTTCATAGCTATTTCTACTGCTCCATTGGTGGCCTTAAGCACTTATCGAATAAGTTCCATAGATCATCATAGACCATGTAGATATACTACTGTGTTAGAGGAAGTCTCATCTGAGGGTGTAACACTAAAAACATCTTGCATGTTTGTATGAGAAGGCTAGGAGGATGAGAACACAGGCATGAGAGCAGCCATAATGGAGAATGAGTTTTGGCCATGATGAGGACATGAAGGAATGTGTGCTGACCTTACTGACTGGCTTAGGTCACTAGATGAATGCTGTGACAAGAGATACAACAGGAAGCATGGAGAAGAAACATGTTTGGATAGAGGGAACTGAAAATTCTCCTGCTGACTCTAACATTTTAGATGTCCAAAGGGAGCTCATGGAGGGCTGGAGAGTACATGGAGTAAACCCATGGAAGCAGAGGCTGCCTGGGGAGTCTTACTTGCTTGGTAGACTGCTGGTTACTGTCTTATTTTTATGAGTGTTTTCAGGTCACAAAGAGTCATGTCAAAGTGTTGTAAAGCATGTGACTGGAGGAAGATAGAATAGAGAACTGGATGGGTCAGTCACATGTTAGAAAAGAAAGACCCCATTCATATTAAGGAGTCCATTCCTGTGAGCAGTGTTGTATTGATTTTAAAGATTAGATAACGCTCTCTGGTTGTGGGTGGCAGATCCAGAAAATCAAATTATAAACCACCACACATCTCATTTGTCAAATCTGAGTATTCTTTTTGATGGCATCACATTTACATTTTAGCAAAGTTGAAAAGCAGAGGTTCAAGGAGTATGGACTGAGCTGGTCCCACTGCATCAGCCAATCTTACAAAATGGTCAAATACTTTCTTAAGCTGTACATCTGCAAAGACAGCTCTTGCTATTCATATTGGTACAGTCAAGTCTCTTGTATGACCTTCTGGGCCCTGTAAACTCATCCCCACCAGTCTCTCTAAAGTTACCTCTTGCTAGGCACTAACTTTTCTTTCCTCAATTGTAGCTTGTGTTGACTTTATTTATGTTTTGTCCTTTACCTCAGGATTTTTTGCCCCTATTTCTTATTCAGGTCTTTGTGAAGAAAATGTTCCTTACCGACAGCTCTTTGAAAGTTGTGGTGTCTCTACCTCAAGTCATCCCCAGACCTCCATTGCTATCATTCTACCCTCTCCATATTGACACTATCTGCCCACATCAGTGCTTGTAACTCTCCTTCATAGTCCTGCTCAAGAAAGAGACTGTGGCTAATGTCCTTTTGTCCCACCTTATACTGAATGGGATGAAAATCTGTTAGTGTCCCCTGGCTCACGATACACTTGCTGACTGTATCTCAAGAAGGTTTTGTGTTCAAGTATAGCTGTTTGGCTGAGTGTCCCATCAAGACCTTTATGTGTAGATGGATGCTCAAACAACCTTTTTTTAGACATACTTAACCCCTAAGGCTGTGCTTCTCCGACTCTTCACTGTTTGATTTGCACTTGCTAAGAGTAGAGCTCCTGGTGAAAAGGCTTCCTACTGACTCTGTGTTAGTAATGACCATACTTTAATCACATTTATGCATAGGCAATATTTCTAAGTCTATGGAGACAAATAGATGGAGCAGTACTGTTCTCCCCATAATCAGGTGTGGCTCACTTTGGGGAAAAATTTTCCACAGAACATTTCTGCCTCTGCACATCTCTACAGGTGGGACTCGTACCATGACATTGCAACTTGGGTTGTCTGATGAAAAAATGTGTTAAATAATTTGAGACCTTCATCATCTACCATTCAGGAACATGCTTTAGAACTAAGTTAAACCCAATAATCCATATTTTACTTTACACTTATTCTAGGAAACAGAGATAAATGTTTGGACTTACCCTCTAGAGCATATTTCATATCGAGAGCAAAGAGAGACCACATGATTTCTGCACTTATCTTTCCCATATTTAGTTCTTGAGGAAACCTAAAACAAAACACATCATATTAGTATATCAAAAATAATAACATTCCTGAAAATCAAAATGCCCCATTTCACACATAACCACAGTTATCATTACATGGCTCATACACACTTACATATATTTTCATTTATGCAATTTCTTTCTATTGATTTTAATGAGCTGGGAGAGTATAGACTTAAAACACTGGGTTGTGAAATAGACATTATTTTATTGGCAACAAAGAGCAGAGCCCAGGGATTCCTCGGGATGTATATGTGATGTGTTTGGGTCAGGAAAGCTCCATTTGCCATGCCAAATGCTGTGTTCTATGCAACCATCTTAAGGGTATATCAAATGAACCAAACAACAGATACCACATTAGACCAGAGAGATCACTCCCCCCCTCTCTCTCTCTCTCTCTCACACACACACACACACACACACACGTGATGTACATGTAGATATATAGCTAAAGCATCCAGAATTATTGTTTTTAATCCAAATCTAGAAAGATTCATCCTGTAAACTAATCTTGTTGAAGCTAGGAAGCATTACCTAAGCACACATGATGTTGCTATAACCTTGAGTAAGACAACACATGTGCAATCATTCTAATTGTAAATTCTAATTATAATCATTCTTACCACACAAAGAATAGCATACGTCATCAATACCCCTATCAAAAAGACATACATCTGCTCCTCTCATAATATCCACTCATATTTTACAACATACGTTTATAGGTTTATTTGTCAAAATTTAAACTTAGAACTCTTATAATAAAAAATTAATACACACACAACTAGTCCCCAGCCTTCAATATATTTTATCAATATAAAAATAATCATAGACAAATTATTTCAAGAGGTTTCGTTTGTGCACAGATGGTGTTCCCACTCAGTTTGTGTTATATTCATTTTTTGTGCTGCAAATAGGCAGAAGTAAAATTATAAATAGTATAATGAGTGTTTTGTGCTCATGGGGGATAAAATGGATAATTACATTTATTTTCATGTTTTTTGAATCAGAACTTAAGTGGTGATCTAAATTAGAATATCACATCATTTACAATAGCAACAAAAAGTGTTAAGTATCTATGTATAAATCTAGGAATATGAATATAATATCCATGTTCTGAAAGCTACAGAGTATTAAGGTCAAAAATCCACAGAAGCTAAGGCCCTGAGGGGCTAGGAGCAAGGAGTCTGAGCAGAGTGAACCAGATTTTCTGAGAGGCTTTTCATTTTGTTTTTTACTCCCTGTGAGGACATGATGCATAGAAACACAATGAAAATTAAGATGGGCACACTGCAGTTACAAGTGAAAATTAGAGCTTAGGACACAGAACACCCTGGTTATGGGCCATTCATAGTTTAGGATACAGAACATCCTGTAGGACCATTCATAGTTTAGCTGGAGGAAGGATGGGTTGTGCCTATGTTAGAAGGAAGAAGCTATGCATAGCAGCTGGAGGCTGCAGTGCTCATAGGAAAGACTCCCCAAATGTCTTCAAAAATATTGTCTTTAATCTAGAACCTTGGATTAGAAAACTTCAAAACAAAGAATCTTGAAATCAGCTGTGACTTCTCAGGGTTTTCCGAGTTGTATGCCAACTGTCAAGGCTTAGTTCCAAACTTTAAAAAAATGGCTTAAGGGAGCTGAATGTTGAATCTTCAACTGGCAAATGGTAGTGCAAATGAAATTGTCATTTAAAATAGAGTGACACTGGAAAAATACACACAGTTTACATAATAAATAAGCTGGCAATATCAACATGAAAAGAAGTGGTCTGAGTCAGATGGTTCAATTATTTGATGAGAAAGTAATTTAAAAAGAAAAAACCCTAGAAAAACCCAAAGACCAACACAAAACAAAACAAAACAAAACAAAAACAACAACACAACAACACAATACAAGACTGGAGAGAGGGCTCAGCAGTTAAGAGCAATCATTGCTCTTGAGGAGGACAAGAGTTCAGCTCCCAGCTCCCACAGTGGCTCAGGGGCTGTAACTCCAGCTCAAGGAAATGCCTCTTCAGGCTTCTGTGGACCACACTCACATGTACACCCCCCCCCCATAAAAAAGATAAAATATACCTTTAAAAACCCACAAAAACCTAACAACACAGGAAAAGAAATACATAGCAATTCTATCAATATTCCAAGACATTTAAATTAAAATGATGGTGGAAGACGTTTCAGACTACAAGCTATAACAAATTGTAAGCATGTGTCATAACTGCTTCCTGTTTATCTAAAGACACCTGAGCTGCCGCACTGCACCCCTCTGCTCTGCACCCTGGACTGGCCTCATCACGCTCACATTACATGATGCAGTGGAATAATAACAGGCTATTAAGGAGAAAAGACAGAACTGCTAGTGGTAATGTTTTAAATGTGCAATTCCATGATTTCCTCCTGACGATGGGCTTTAATTTTCTATCATTGTTTTATGGTATTACCTTTAGGCTTCAGAACTACTGAGAATAACACTTTATCTTTCTCAATTTTTGTCTAGAATTACAAAAACATTTGAGTTGGGGATATTCTAAACCCAAATGTAACACCTTGCTGTATTGAATATTTTTTCAAATATGTGTGTGCATGCATGTGTATGCAAGTGTGTTCTGTTCTCTGTGTGAGAGCCTGTTGAGGCCAAAAAAAGTGTCAAATCCCCTGGATCCAGAGTTCCAGGCAGTTTTGAACCATCAGAAATGGGTCCTGAGAATGGAACCCAGGTTATCTAGAACAGTAAGAATGGAGCTATCTCTTCCATCATATTATCAAATATTTTAAGTGAGAGCAATTTGGGAAATGTCACATGTAAGAAGGGTTTTCTCCACTCTGGGAATCGGTTGGAAGACCCTTGTGTGACAGCTGAGAGGTACCATCCCTACACTCAAAGAGAAGGGACATTAATTTCTTGGGAGACACATAAGCCAAGAAGAAGACTTGCTGTCCCTCCCAGACAACTGTGCTCTCCCTTTGTTGCTACTTCTCAATGACAATCCTCCCTGACTATTTTCTTTATCCCTACTGTGGAGACATCCAGGTCTAACTACTGCACTGTCCTTCCCTGGGAATTCTTCCATGTACCGTAACACGCACAGTAACTACATTTATGTAGTTCTCTCTTGTTAACCTGTCCTCTTGCAGGGACCCCAGAGAAGAACCCAGAAGAGCAGAAGAAAGAGACACACCTTTCCTATGCTTCTCCCGCTAGCATCTCTCTATCACAAAGTACTGCCATGCCATACATGTGAATTTCCTGGGATACTTGAAGAAACCTCGAGAGCAAAAGAATAGCCTGTGATAAATGTAAGCTTACAGTTTCCAAAATGATTTCATTGCTTTTTCCTCTCTTGGGAAGAAAAGGAAGCAAAATACATAATTATGAGCAAAATCAAACAGATGGAAGATGGAAACCATTCCTCTCATGAAGAGCCACTCCACTTTCCTCACAGGTTTTGTCAATGTCTTTTCTCTCTTGGATATACTTTTAATAAGTTTTATAATTTTAGTATTAAAGGTTTGTGTTTATTTTTCATTATGTATACTTGTTGTCTCTGTGTAGATAGGCACACAGTAGTACAGTGTCCCGTAGGGCCAGAAGAGGGCATCAAATTGCCTAGAGCTGGAGTTACAGGCAGTTATGAACCTCTGATGTGGACACTGGGAATTTTACTTGGATCCTTTAGAAGAGCAGCAAGTACTCTTAACTACTGAGCCATCTCTCTAGCCTCAGTTTCAAATTTTTCAGAGGTCATAAAGCAATCACAAGTCCATGATATTTCTTTTTGTATTCTTTTCTTCATAGACTCTGGAAATATCTTGCTTTGGCACCAAATTTTTTAATGTTGAATTTACCCTGTATTCCCAGAACAGAGGAGTGATACTTAAAATCTGTAAAGCAGAACTTTCTCTTCCAATATACTCTGCAGTTGATTATTTCTGTCTTTAGTTTGGATAGTGATGGAATCTATACATTTCCAGTTCAAGACATATATATATATATATATATATATATATATATATATATATATATATTCAAATCCTGTGGTGAAATCTCAGCATGACCCAAAAGGCAGAGATTTGAGTTTTCCTCTGCTGCTTAACTAATTTACCCAGTAGAGCAATTACTGGTCTTTTTAAACTTACTGCCTCATCTGTCAAATGGTGTTGATAACAACTGAGTAACTTGTGAGTTTCTCTAGGGCCATTGTGAAGGTTAAGAGAGATTTTATTTTATTTTCTTTGGTTGTTTCAAGACAGAGTTTCTCTGTGTAACAGCTCTAGCTGTCTTGGAACTCACTTTGTAGACCAGGCTGGCCTTGAAATCACAGAGATCTGTCTACTTCTGCTTCCCAAGTGTTGGGATTAAAGGCATATGCCACCACTGCCCGGCTTAAGTGAGATTTTATATCTAAATGTTTTAAAAACTCACTTGTTCGTCATGAGCAGTCAACAAGCATTTATTGCTGATGGTTGTAAAATCCTAGCCATAAATGAGACATAAAGAAAATATTATCTATTGATTTTTAATTGGAAAAATAATTATCACAGAAAATAAGTTGAAGTTATTTTTATATATGCTTGGTTTCAGGCTTCAGAAAAATAAGATGATAATAAAGCATTAATGGCAATAAACTGGATTGCAGAGGAAATTTTTATGTACTAAGGAGTAAACAGACTTTAAGACTTCAGAACTCCCAGATGACACACCAACCATTAATATGCTAATTAGAAGCAGTTCCTAAACTGTAACACAAACGGGACTGAAAGAAAGAGTGTTGGCATTAATAGTTGGCTTGAATCAAGTTATTATCACCTTGGAGGAGAGTCTCAGTGAGGGACCATCTACATTGGGTTGGCCTGTAGGCAGGTCTATGAGTGATAAGTGGGAAGACCCAGTCCAAAATGGGAAGCACCATTTCCTAAATGGAGGGTCCTGAACTGTTTAATAGCAGTGGAGAAATTGAGCTGATCACAAATGAGCAAGCGAATACAGATGCATTGGTTTCTCTTTGCTCTTGGCTGGGATGTGATGTGACCAGCCTTTGAAGTTCAGCCACCAGACTTCTTGACTGTCAAGGACCATAACCTGAAATTGTAAGGGGAAACAAATCCCTGTCTTCACTCAGCAGCTTACTGCCAGGATATTTTATCAAAGCAACTGAAATGAAACCAGAACATTAACTTTACCTTGTAGAAGTTATTATGTATATATTTAAAACTTAAATCTAAACTTAATGTGATACATCAAATATTCATATTCCACCTCTCTCTGCCTCTGTCTGTCTGTCTGTCTGTCTGTCTGTTGTCTGTCTGCCTGTCTGTCTGTCTCTCTCTCTCTCTCTCTCTCTCTCTCTCTCTCTCTCTCTCTCTCTCACACACACACACACACACACACACACACACACACACACGTATGTATATTTAGGTGACTCTTCTTAGCCTAACCTGAAGATTCCTATACAAATTAAGTTATCTCATGTTAAGGACACCACTTCTGCATTTTGAGTGAAGCCTCAGTTTAGCTTAATTGATAATTTATAATAGGGCTGTTTAATGAAGGAAACAATCCATTCCTCCATTACAGTCTGCCTCCTCTTTTTAATTTGTAGCAATTAATACAGAGCATAAATGTTTTAAACCTTGAGTCTTACGAGACAAAACAATTTAACAAACCAATTTATTATCTCACAAATATCTTAGTGGAATCAGGAAAACATAATCTGCCAAATATAATAATTTGAATTCATTAGTCATATCACACAAAATTAGAACCTATTAAGTTTGGAGTTCTGCTGTGAGGTACAAAGTATGTCTGAAGAAAACTATGCTCATTAAGAAGGAGCAGGCCATACTCTGTGTAACTGGTAGTTACACATGCAAGCTGAGGTTTTAGCATCAGCTGGCATCTGAGAGACATGTAGCTTTCTCCATAATGTGAGTGAAAAAGAACGAAAATAACACTTAACCATAATCAAAGACACAATGACCTATAATGATCATATATAATATATGGCTCTAACTTGAATCTGATGGAAACAAATCATACCCCTCCCACGCCCCCAAAAAGGACATTGTATAAGACAGACAGGAGAAGTAGACTACAGGATGGGGTTTCTGCAAGACTTGGATGCTCATGCTGCTGTTTCCAGCCATGATGTGCTACTTTGGTGGACCCAAAACTACTATAACTTCTAGAGGTGGGTACTGACATACAGAAAAATGAAACCACTTGATGTCTGAGATTAGCTGAAGGTTATTAAACCAGAAAACAAAAGCTCAAGAGCATATAAGAAAAAAAATGTAACAAAATTTGATGATTATTAAATTGAAGTGATAGAGACATGTCCTATTGTGTAGTTATCTGTAATTTTTAATATCACAACCATGTTCATAGTGGTTTTAAAATGTCAAAAGTAATTTAGCAAAGCCACGTGTGAATGCAGAAACCAATAGCTTTAACACATTGAACACTATTCTCCACAAAGACCAACATGCCAATTCTGGATCAAAGCAGCTTACAGTCAGGCTTTCCCACCAGAGTAAATGGAATCTTTTAGAATATATAACTTGAAAGGAATATACTGGGTCATCCCTCACTCTGAAAAAATTAAAGGAACATACTGCATCTTTGTAAATGCAATATATATATATATATTTAATATATATATATATTATATATATATATATATATGATCCTAGCATGTCAGCCTAGTGTGTGTGTGTGTGTGTGTGTGTGTGTGTGTGTGTGTGTGTGTGTGTGTATAATAGAAATAGTGAATGCTTTAAAATTGATTCATTTCTGACACTGGATACAGTCTTAATGCAGAACAAAACTAAACTACATTTTCACTGTATATGCACTCTGGTGTGCCTGTGTGTGTGTGTGTGTGCTTCCTGTTTGCTTTGTATTGCTCTGATAAAATACCATGACCAAAAGCAACTTAGGGAGGAGAATGTTTACTAGGCTGACATGCTAGGATCATAATTCATCACTAAGGGAAGCCAAGGCAGGAACTCAAGCAGAAGCATCCATGGAAGGATGCTGTTCCCTACCTTGCTTTTCCTGGCTGGCTCAGCTTGCTTTCTTATATAATTGAGGACCACCTGGCTCAGGGATGGTACACTCACAGGGATCTGGGTCCTCCTACAGCAAAAATTAATCAATAAAATGCCCTGCAGACCTGTCTACAGGCCAACCTGATGGGGGTATTTTCTCAATTGAGGTTCTCTCTTCCTAGATGACTTTAGCTTGTGTCAAATTAACAAAAGATCTAAGTGGCATGGTAGCTAAATGGCAGACCCATGCTGAGAGCTGAGATGAGGACTAGTTGTGGCTTATGAGACTGGCATTTTTAACAGAGGTGAATTAAGAAGTTGGAAGTTTTCAGAATCTTCTGGCATTAGGAAGAAAAAAGATGAGAACAAGGGCAAGGCTTGGAGAACACAGAGGAAACAGTATAGAGAAAGTAGATACTCTAGCTATTACAGATCAGGTTTCATTGTTCAGAAATAGAGGAATCAGAGGTGTGAGAGAGATCAATAGTTAATAGATGGCAAGATCCTGTTATTAAAGGTATCACACACTTTAGATGCAGAACAGAGAGAAATAAATCTTGAACTGAACAGGAAACTCTTCCTGCTGGCTAGTTTCCATAGGGCACTATCAAAACAGGCTGCGGAGGGAGAACAATACAGCGACAGTCATGTCCACCAATGGACCCTGCATGCTTACAATATTGATCTTCCAGGCAAGATGTGCCAACTAGTGCAATAGTGGCAAGACTGTCTTGATTGGATTTGAGGCCTGCTCCACAAGTGGGATTTCATGTTTTAATATAAACATGGCTAGAACCTCAGGGGAGATACTGTTATTTTTCTACATGGTCATGTTGCCAACTGCCTTCTAAATGTTTGTGTTTATATCCATAGACTTGTGCTGCCTCTGACCTTGGTCAGAGAAGCTTCTTGTTGCAGGGGAGTGATTAGGACAGAGATGCATTACTGTCCAAGTGCTGAGAATGGTACTGTGAGCGCTTAGCTGGAGATGAACACCTATACCAATCACAAGCACCAAGGCTAAGGGACCAGGGAAGAGGGGCCAGAGGATGGTAAGAGCCAGGGGATGTGGAGGGATGTTTTGAAACACCGTCTTATTGATATGCCATGGCTGTGGCACACATGAACTCACAGCAGCAGTGGCTACCTGCATAGGCCTGCCTGAGACCAAAGCACTTAAAAATTCCAGCATGGAGACCCCATCCCTAGCTGGGAAACTAAGGCAGTTGATGGCTGCTTGGGGAGGGAGATTCAGTTTTCTTTAAAAATATGTCCACTGTGGTTTCCTCCAGCCCTAATGGATGAGGCCACATTTCTAATTGGACATAGTGGGCTAAAAAATCAAATGAACAGGAGCATGGAGAGATGGCTCAGTAGTTAAGAGCAATTGTTGCTCTTTCAGTGAAACTGGGTTTAGTTCCCAGCACCCACAGGGTGGCCTCCAATCATCTATTGACTCCAGTTCCAGGGGATCTGTTGCCCTCTTCTGGCCTCTATGGGAACTTCATGCACATGGTACACATATATACATGCAGGCAAAACTATCACACACATAAAATGAAACTAAATAACTATTCAGAAACAAATTTATAATGAG